>NC_069392.1:54318490-54982865 GCF_027475565.1 Acinonyx jubatus | reverse complement strand
GTTCAAAATTAAACGCAATCATGTAGTTAGAATCTATTTATCAACAACATTCAATTTCTAAAGCTTGAAAATATATTCTATGATGAAGTGGTAGCTTTTTAAAGATCATGATGTAATACTTCCATGCTTATTCCATGTTGAGCCCCACTGACATGTGTGGAGCCTGCTTGGGATTCTCCCTGTCTCTCCCTCCCTTCCCCACTCATGCTCTCTCTCAAAATAGACATCTTAAGAAAAGATTCTCTCCCTCTGCCCCTCTCCCCAGCTCCTGCTCACTTGTTCTCTTACGCTCTCTCTCAAATAAAAACTAAAAAAATAAAAAAACAAAAACAAGTAATAGTTACATGCATGCATGTAAACAGCTTAGCATTGTGCCTAGGACACACTTGGGACTCTTCACTCTTCTCTCCAGTTCTGTGTTTTGATCTATTCCTCTGACCACATAGACTGTAATTTTAATAGAGAATTAAGTTTCTGTTACTTGTGTTAATGGAGAGTAAGATGGATATATAGAAAATACCTCTAAACTCTATCACTGTACCTTTCGTCTTCTTTATTTAGTAAACATACTGAGTTTTTTCTATGTGCTTAAAATCCTGGATGCTGGGGATATTAAATTTGTAGACAAAATGGTCCATCCCTAATATCATACCCAGTATGAACACAGTTTAAACACCAGTGATCACAATATAATGTGTTAACAGAGAAGACATACTCCTTTAAGAGAAACCTATGTTGACACAATGCAAGGTGCATTGTCTCTGGGACCCTGCTAGGTGACCAATGATTTCCAGTTCCACTTCTGTCAAGAGAGACTATTTAGAACGTGTAGATCTAAAGATTTCCAGCACTTAGTATTAAGCAGAAAGCTTATCATCTTCCACCTAACTATGGAAACTTTGATTCTTCTTAGGTCTGAACATAAACTAGAAGAGTTGGGTGTATAGAAGTGGGTGGATTGTGGGGAGAGGAGGCAGGAATTTAGAGCTAGAAAGGAAAATGGTGGCAATGGGGGATCTGAAAAGGAGCAGTAGCATAGGTACTATCTCTGTATAACAGCCTGTGTCCCTGGAGAGCAGAGAGAGTATCTCCTTTTCATGCCACACTTTAGTTCAGCATGGATTGAGAGAAAAAGTACCGTCACTACTGCCACTATTACTCCTCCTGCTAACTGCAGAGGCAACAAATGTGCTGAGTACTAATTTTGTCCCAGGCACAATGCTAAGCTGTTTACATGCGTGCATGTAACTATTATTCATTTGTGTTTTTTTTTTTATTTTTAAAATTTTTATTTGAGAGAGCACGTGATAGAACAAGTGAGCAGGAGCTGGGGAGAGGGGCAGAGGGAGAGAATCTTTTTTTAAGATGTCTATTTTGAGAGAGAGCTTGAGTGGGGAAGGGAGGGAGAGAGCGAGAAATAGAGAGGGCGGGCGGGAGGGAGGGGGAGAGAGAGAGAGAGACAGGGAGAATCCCAAGCAGGCTCCACAGTGCGGGGCTCGATCCCATGAACCATGAGATCATGACCTGAGCCTAATTCAAGAGTTGGACACTCAACCGACTGAGCTACCCAGGCACCCCACGTGTAACTATTACTTACTGAGCCCTGTGGATGTGCTAGCCTATGGGCATACAGCAAGGCTACTGTTATCATCCCTGTTCCAGATAAGCATATTGAATAAGTTTCAGTAAATAGCCTAGTAACTTGCCAGATGGCAAAGATGGGTCCTTATGCATCACGCTGGTAGATGAGTCACTGAGTGTACGTGGACATGTCAGAGGATGGACCATCTGTGGGGTCACTGTCTTTGCTGTGATTTTCTTCATCAGAGGTAACCAAAGCAGAATGTGCAGTCTTGTATCATCAGGCCACTGGGAGCTAGTGTCATGGTGAATGTGGCAGTGGCTACGTTTCCTCCCTTATTTGGACGCTGGAAATACAGAGACAGGTGGATAGTGTGATTTCTATGTTGAAAGTGAAGGGCATGTCCAGTAAAATATGGTTTTAAAATTATTCCTGAGCTGTTTTTAAAATCAGAACCAATAAAGAAATCTATCTAGAGGAAGCATTTCCCATTAAGTTCCCCTTTGGAAATAGCCCAGGTTTTCTTGTCCTTAGGATAAGGAAGGCAGTTTCAGGAGAAGGAAGTTTGGGGAGAGAGCAGGGCAGGAAGAATAGGAACTTTTTAGATAACGGTCACTTGTAATGGGTTTCCTTTCACCGACGCTGCCTCCCTGGTTACCTCACAGCGTACCTGTTTGTTACTTCACAGTGAGGAAGGATGGTTGCCAGGTGAGTGACATCACATCAGAGCCCTTCCACTGGCTCTGTTTTCTTCTGGTGCCATGCTCCTCTCTGCAGCTATAGAGCTTCTGGAAAGCCTGGAGGAATTGACACTCCTGTTCACCGTGTCATGTTCAGGGCACAGGGTGTGGTAAATATAGGATCTTTTCTTCCTTCTTAGGAGCGGGAAAAAAAGTGCCAGGAATGGGATGGAGGTGAGTGAGGAGGACATGTCCTTACTGCCAAGAGAGGGGCTCATGTGAAAGCTGGGTGTGGTATGTAAGGGGTGACTGGCTGGTAGTTTCCACCTGCTCAGGGTGGAATGACCCCAAGAGGCAGCAGGTTGGGTAGACATGCTCTTTGGCTGGAGCTCTGGGAAGTTTGGTACAAGGCTCTAGAGGAGAGTGAAAGAACAAACCTGAGATCACTCTTTAGCTGCTTTGTGTTGACAGTTCACTTTGGATCTGTGTTTACTTTTATTCCATTGGCTTAGGAAGTGACCTCAGGTCAAGTGAGTGAGAAAAAACAATTTAAATTAAGTCGAAGTACCCATGAAGGTGGCATTTCAATTCAAACAAATTTTAAGTACCTACTGTGCCTCTAAAAGCAGTTTTATTTTGCATTTGACTTTTTTTTTTTTTTTTTTTTTAATAAGGTAGTTCAGACATTAAGCCTAGGGAACCATCCCTTTAGGGCCATGTTTTGACTGTGTCATTTGCTGGCAGTCAGAATTTTTAAGAACCAGAAGGGATCTCAAAGATCATGTCATCTGATTCTGTCATTTTCGTTTTCATTTTATGAAACTCAAAAAAGTGAGGTGCCAAATTATGTTAGCGCAGGCATAGCAAAAACGCAACTGAAATCACATTCCCTCTGCACGATGTTCGCACAAAGCAACAACATAAAACTTGTCTTTTGCTATTAACTACACTGCACTGGTTATCTGTTGCTGCATCACAAACCACCGTGCACTTAGTGACTTAAACCAGTTTATTATTTCTGTGGTTCTGTGGGCTATCTGGGCAATTCTTGCTTGGGGTCTCCCCTTGCTTGTGTGATGCTCAGAGGTCTGAGCCTCTGAAGCCTCAAAGGGGCTGGATGCCCAGGACACTTCACACACATAGCCACCGGATGAGGCCCGGCTGCTGGGCTTGGGATCGCCTTGTCTCGAAGGTCCCTTCTGCTCTGTAAACTTGGGCAAGTTAGTCCCTGTCAATTCTCAATTTTTGAGAATATCTTAGGTTGCAAGGAGGAAATTCATTTAAGTTACTTCTCTGACTTCAAGACTACACATACATGTCACATCGATAAAACTGATCAACTGGATTTCAAGAGCAAAACAACTGGTGAGTCGTTCAGGGTTCAAGCAGGCAGTAGATGTTTATGGATCTTAGCTAAAATGTTGTTCCTTGGTTCTTGCTTGTCTGTTTTCTTTTCCTTTTGCTTCTTCTATTTTCTGTTTCAGACCATCTTCTTTATGTATAACATCGCTTGCCATGATGCTTTCTCAGGGCTCCCTTCATTCTGCATCTAAGTCTCGTTTCCACTGCTCAGTCCTCAATCGTTAGTACAAATGAGACGGAGAGGAGGGCAGAGGACCCTGTGAGTGGCCCAGTTCGTAGAGTCAGGCTATGTGGTCACCGGCAACCCTGGATTAAGTGCCCCTGGGTTAGAATTTCACCATCAGCTATGGCTGGGTGGGGACAGGATCTTGGGGTTACAATCTATGACTGCTTAGGGCTATTCCTTCTGCAGGTGCGTGGTGGGGGGAGCAGTGGGCAGTGCTGAGATGTCTAGTACTAGGGTAGTGGTGGTCTTCTAATATCTGGATCACCTCCCTCATAGACTATCAACAGAAAAATCAGTAATAATAGCGACTATTTATTAAAACTCTATATGCAAGGTACTTTATCCATGCTATCTCCTTTGTTCTTCAGAATGACTTTGCAAGGTAGGTCTATTCTATGTATTCAGATGAGGAAACAGGTTAAGAAATGATCTGCAATTTGCCTAAAATCACACAACTAGAAATGATGTGCCTGGGATTTGACTCCAGGTCAGTGCATTTTCAAAGCCTGTTCTTGTTTTCCTCTGCATGGTGGATTATTTTACTTTTTTAAAAATTCCAGTATAGTTAACATACAGTGTTATTAGTTTCAGGTGTACAATAGAGTGATTCGGCAATTCTATGTTACTCAATGCTCATCACAAGGGTACTCGGTAATCCCATCACCTGTCTCCCCTCCCATCTCTCCTCTGGGAACCATCAGTTTGTTCTCTATAGTTAAGAGTCTGTTTTTTGGCTTATCTTTTTTGTTGTTGTTGTTAGTTTTTCTTAAATTCCACATATGGGTGAAATCATCTGGTATTTGTCTTTTTCTGACTTATTTCACTTACATTATATTTTCTAGCTCAACCCATGTCATTGCAAATGGCAACACTTCATTCTTTTTTTATAGCTGAGTAATACTCCAGTGTGTGTGTGTGTGTGTGTGTGTGTGTGTGTGTGTTTGTGAGACAAAATATTCATTCATCTATCCATAGACAATATGGACATTTAGGCTGCTTCCATAATTTGGCTATTATAAATAATGCTGCAATAAACACGGGGGGGTATATATCCTTTCAAATTAGTATTTTTGTATTTTTAGATAAATAGCCAGTAGTGAAATTACTGGATCATATGGTAGTTCTATTTTTAACTTTTTGAGGAACCTCCATACTGTTTTCTACATTGGCTGTACCAGTTTGCATTCCCATCAACAGTGCAAGAGGATTGCTTTTTTTCTACATCTTTGCCAACATTTGTTGCTTTAGCCATTCTGACATGTGTGAGGTGGTATCTCGTTATAGTTTCTTTCTAAAGCTTATTTATTTATTTTGAGAGAGCCAAGCAGGCTCTACGCCATTAGTGTAGAGCCCGATGTGGGGCTTGAACCTGTGAACTGTGAGATTATGACCTGAAGTCAGATGCTTAACCAAATGAGCCACTCAAGGCGTCCCTCATTGTAGTTTTGATTTGCATTTATCTGATGAGTGATGTTGAACATTTTCTTATGTCTCTGTTGGCTATCTATATGTCTTCCTTGGAGAAATGTCTGTTCATGTCTTCTGCCCATTTTTAATTGGGTTATTTGTGTGTGTGTGTTGAGGTATATAAGTTCTTTATTTTGAGTACTAGCCCTTTACTGGAAATGTCATTTGCAAATATTTTCTCCTATTCAGTAGGGTTGTCTTTTAGTTTTGCTAGTTGTTTCCTTTGCTGTGCAGAAGCTTTTCATTTTGATGTGGTCCAATAGTTTATTTTTGCCTTGTTTCCCTTCCCTCAGGAGATTGTACATCTAGAAAAATGTTGTTATGGTCAATGTCAAAGAAAGTACTGCCCATGCTCTCTTCTAGAATTTTTATGATTTCAGGTCTCACATTTAGGTCTTTAATCCATTTTGAGTTTTTGTGTATGGTGTAAGAAAGTAGTCTGGCTTCATTCTTTTGCATGTAGGTGTCTAGTTCTCCCCAACACCATTTGTTGAAGAGATGGTCTTTTTCCCATTGTATATTCTTGCCTCCTTTGTTGAAGATTAATTGACCATATAGTTGTGGATTTACCTCTGGGCTCTCTATTCTGTTCCATTTATCTCTGTGACTGTTTTTGTGCCAGTGCTATGCTGTTTTGATTGCTACAGCTTTGTAATATAACTTGAAGTCTGAGATTGTGATACCTCCAGCTTAGTTTTTTAAGATTTCTTTGGCTATCTGGGTGTTTTTGTCATTCCATACAAATCTTAGGATTGTTTATTCTAGTTCTGTAAAAAAATGCTGTTGTATTCTGATAGGGATTGTATTGATTGTGTAGATTGCTTTGGGCAATACGGACATTTTGATGTTTGTTCTTCCAATCCAGGAGCATGGAATATGTTTCCATTTTTTGGTGTCATCTTCAATTTCTTTCATCAATGTTTTATATTTTTCAGGTATTATGGGTCTTTCACCTCCTTGGTTAATTTTATTCCTAGGTATTTTGTTATTTTTGGTGCAGTCATAAATGGGAGTGTTTTCTTAATTTCTCTTTCAGCTGCTTCATTATTAGTGTATAGAAATGTGATGGATATCTATATATTGGTTTTGTACCCTACAACATTACTGAATTCATTTATTGGTTCTAGTAGTTTTTTTGGGGGCGTGGGGTCTTAAGGGTTTTCTATATTTGGTATCATGTCATTTGCAAATAGTGAAACTTTTACTTTCTCTTTACCAATTTGGATGCCTTTTATTTATGTGGTTTAATTGCTGCAGCCAAGACTTCCAGTACTATTATATAAAAGTGATGACAGCAGACATCCTTGTCTTGTTCCTGATATTAAGATCTTTCAAATTTTCACCATTGAGTATGATATTAGCTGTGGGTTTTTATATATAGCATTAAAAACATTTTTAAGTTTATTTATTTGAGAGAGCATGGGCTCGGGAAGGGCAGAGAAAGAGGGGGAGAGAGAGAATCCCAAGTAGGCTCCATGCTGTCAGCACAGAGCCCCATGTGGGGCTCAATCCTGTGAACCATGAGATCATGACCTGAACTGAAATCGAGAGCTGGTTGTTTCACTGACTGAGCCACCCAGGTGCCTCTCATATATGGCTTTTATTATATTGACATATGCCCCCTCTAAACCTACTTTGCTGAGGGTTTTTATCATGACTGGACATTATACTTTGTCAAATGCTTTTTTCTGCATCTGCTGAAATGATCATACAGTTTTAAACCTTTCTCTTATTGATGTGATGTATCTTGTTGATTTGTGAATTTTGAACCATCCTTGCATCTTGAGAATAAATCTCACTTGATCATGATGAATGAGGTTTGTTTTTAAAGAATTGTTGGATTCAGTTGCTAATATTTTGTTGAGTTTTCATCTACGTTCATCAATGATATTGGTAGTTCTCTCTTGTTTGTAAGATGTTTATCTGGTTTTCATATCAGGGTAATGCTGGCCTCATAGAATGAATTTGGAGGTTGTCCTTCCTTTTCTATTTTTTTTTTTTTTTTGAATAGTTTGAGAATAGGTACTAACTCTTATATAAAGGTTTGGTAGAATTCACCTGTGAAGCTGTCTGGTCTTGGGCTTTTGTTTGGAGACTTTTGATTACTGATTCCATTTCATTGCTGGTAATAGAGACCAATTACCAAATTTTCCATTTCTTCCTGATTTAGTTTTGGGGGAGGTTATAGGTTTCTAGGAATATGTCCATCTCTTCTAGCTTGTCTAATTTGTTGGCATGTAATTTCTCCTAATATTCTCTTACAACCTTTGTAATTCTGGGATGTTGGTTATTATTTCTCCTCTTTCATTTATTTGGGTCCTCTCTATCTTTCTTTTTTTCCCCAAGAGTCTGGCTAACAGTTTATCAATTTTGTTATCTTTTCAAAGAAATCAGCTCCTGGTTTCATTGATCTGTTCTTTTTTTTTTTTTTTTTTTTTTTTTTTTTTAGTCTCGATTTTATTTCTGCTCTTATCTTTATGATTTCCTTCCTCCTACTGGATTTGAGTTTTGTTTGTTCTTTTTCTAGCTCCTTTAGGTGTAAGGTTAGGTCGTTTGAGATTTGTCTTCCTGAGGTAGGCCTGTATTGCTATAAAGTAACCTCTTAGAAGAGTTTTTGCTGCATTCCAAAGATTTTGGGCCATTGTGTTTACATTTTCATTTGTCTCCCATGTATTTTTTAAAATTTCCTTTTTGATTTCTTGGTTGATCCATTTCTTGTTTAGTAGCATGTTGTTTAACCTCTGTGTATCTGTGTCCTTTCCAGATCTTTTCTTTTGGTTGACTTCTAGTTTCATAGTGTTGTGGTCAGAGAAGATGCATGTTATGACTTAGATGTTTTTGAATTTGAGACTTGTTTTGTGCCCTAATGTGTTATCTATACTGGAGAGTTTTTCATGTACACTTGAAAAGAATGTGTATTCTGTTATAGGCTGGAATGTTCTGAATATATCTCTTACATCCCTCTGGTCCAATGTGTCATTCAAAGCTATTGTTTTCTTGTAGATGTTGTTTGGATGATCTGTCCGTTGATATAAGTGGGGTGTTAAAGTCCTCTACTATCACTGTGTTAGTATTGATTACTTCCTTTATTTTGTTACTAACTGCTTTATGTATTTGGTGCTCCCATGTCCAGTGCATAAATATTTAAAGTTTTTACATCTTCATGTTGGATTGTTCCCTTTGATTATATAATGTCCTTCTTTGTCTCTTGTTACAGTCTTTGTTTTTTATTTATCCAATATAAGTATTGCTACCCTGGTTTTCTTTTCACTTCCGTTTGCATGTGAATGATTTTCCCTGCCTTCACTTTGAATCTACATGTATCTTTAGGTCTGAAATGAGTCTCTTGTGGACAGCATATAGACGTCTTATTTTTTTATTTATTTATCATCCCATGTCTTTTGATTGGAGCATTTGTTCATTTACATTCAAAGTAATTATTGATAGGTATGTATTTATTGCCATTTATTGCCATCATCTCTTGACTGATTTTTACAGATATACTTAATTTTACATCTTTTGTGCTTCCCACTTTTCTTACTCCTGCTTAGGGTCTTTCCTTTCCATTCAAAGAATCCTATTTAACGTTTCTTATAAGGCTGGTTTAGGGGTGATGAATTCCTTTAACTTTTGTTTGTCTGGGAAACCCTTTATCTCACCTTGTGAGCGACCGCCTTGCCGAACAGAGTATTCGAGTATTCGGTTGCAGCAGATCCGCCCCCTCCAGCCAGGCCTGCCTTAGTTCCGGCAGTGGCAAGCCCTCTCTCGCAGACGACCAGCACACAAACCTTGCTGCCACCGTATGGGCAGGACACACATTGCGTACAATGTGTCCACTACCTGCGCATTATGGATCTGTCCCCTCCGCTACACTCTTGGCTCGCGACCCTCCAAAGCGGTGCCACAAGCATGGCAGTGTGCAAGCAGCCCCAACAGGAGCCAGCACCACTCCACAGTGACTCCTGCCCTGGGGGGAGGGAAAGATAACCACACACACCAGTCAGACTGCAGCCCCAGCAGTGGGCTAGAGGCAGGCAGCTGGTCTGACTGCGGGCCCTGTCCACCAAGGACAGCTTCTCAGGGGACAACACAGGGAAAGCACCCTGCACTTGGATGCTAATGCATCCCTGGCAAATGCCTGGTCCCACTCAACTCAAGCCCAAGGCAGCCCCAGGCTGACCTACTAACACCAGAGGGACTAAACCCTGTGCCCAACAGGCAAAGAGAGCTCCTGCTGACGACTGGACTGAAGGAAAAAGCGGCTCAGTCACAGCAGCCAGATACGTGCAACACACGTAGGAGACACGCCTGAAGCATCAGGTTCTGGTGAATAGGGGACACTACAGTGCCTCCTGTTCATAAGGCCACTACTTCCAGGAGCAGACACAGCTGATTTCCTAATGCAGAAACAGACACAAGAGTCAGACAAAATGAAGAGAGAGAAATACGCCTCAAATCAAAGAACAGGATGAAATCACAGCAAGAAACCTCAGCGAAATGGAGTAAGTAGTATGCCTGACAGAGAATTTAGGGTAGTGAGCATGAAGATATTCACCGGACTTGAGAAAAGAGTGGAAGACATCTGTGACACCCTTAACAATGACCCCAAGACCGGCAGAACAACGTCCGTAGCTAAATGGAGAGACAAGGCCACATCAAAGAGGGCGAGGAAGGGTGGAGATGCGATAGGGAGCGAAATGGACCTGCAGGCCTGTCTTCTAGAGGAAGGGACCTATGGGCACCGAGAGGGGACATAAACAGACTGTCAACTGGGGATTCCACATGGGGAAGATGCATCCCTCACACTTGGCTTTGGGCCAAGTTTCATGAGTTCTTAAAACCAGTGGGATTAAAACCTGGAATTTTAAAACTCAGCAGGCTCTGCCCTGTGAGAGGAAAATGAATATCCACCCTTAAAGAGACAGCACAACGAACAGCCTGTGGAGATACAGCATCAAAGCAGCAGTTTGAAAAATGCCTGGGGCCTCCATCAGGGAGAGTTGTTTAACTCCCAGAGTGTAACTAGAGGGACAGAGATTGCTGGGAAACCCCTCCAGGAACCAAGGGGCTGACTTATAGCATTTCCCTCCCCCGCCCCGAGTATAAACTTACAGCCACCGGGGGAAGCAGTGGGGTGCCAACGCCCACTCCCTAACTTGCTAACACTGCCAACCCTACTGCCCCCAACTCCCCTCACCCACCCCCATTTTACCGTTTTATCCTGGGATGAAGCCTGGAACTCTGGGAGCAATTTTCTGGGCATAGACTGTTTTGGTCCCCGGTGGACTGGTTTTTACTGCACTGCGTCTTGACACCTTGTCGTCTGGGGTAGGCCTGGTGACTCATAGGAGCAGCCCCCCTAGAAGGTTCCTGTATTAGCTGTGAGATGCTGTGACGGTCAGGCTCCCTACTTCACTTAATTTCTTCTTAGGACTCATGGAGAAATTTCGCTTAGTCCTAAGTACATCTACTCGACATAACTGTTTCTAGCTTATGGACTCTTTAAATTGAGTCATGCTTGCTTACCTCTTGCTATTGGCAACTAGGAAGCTCAGTGGTAATTCTTCCCCTTCATCCTAGCAAATTCTAGAAGACCTTAGGGCATGTGTGAGGCTCCTGACCATACTTCTGGCTTCCTTCATCTCTTCCCTCCTCTTCATTTGCCTTTGCACTGATTTCCTCAGTTACAAATGTAATGTACTGCTTAAAAAAAAAAATAAACTGCTTTACTTTTTTTTGGACTGAGGAAGGTATGGATTCAAAATGCACCCTCCCCCCTTTTTTTTAAGAGTTCCATTAGAGTAATTGAAGGATACGGATATGATATTAGGAGTAAAAAAGTCACTACTGACTTGTGTTTTACCCATTGGTGCTAAGCTTTTGAAAACCATTAGAGGAGAAAACAAAAACACCCTCCTGTTCCCTCTGCCTTTCTTTAGCTTAAAAATCTCTTGGGTCTGAGGTGGTAGGAGCAGCCTTCCTGGATATGGTTTTAAAGAGTGTCTATATTTGCTGATATTTCCCTCTCTTCTTGGGAGGACAGTTAAGTCAACGCATATTCATAAACATCTTTTTAGTACAGAAATGTGACCAGGAATAAACACCCTCTCTGTGAATCAGCAGCCAGTTCTCTCCATGGTTTCTAGGGCATGGTTTCTCCACAGGAGCAATGTTCATGGAACCCCTGACCAAAGATCTTCCACGGACGAGATACTTGGAGCCGTGGGCTTCTCTTGTGCCAAAGCTGCAAGCTTGTGGAATCCTCTTGCCGGCCCTTTGCCTCCTGCCCGCCTCCGCTGGCCTTGGGCCGCCAGTCCTGCTGGTGCCCTCTGCCCCCCCACCCAGGGTCTGGGCTCTTACTTTGCCTGTCCTGTGAAGCTGTCCAGCACAGCTGCTGCCTCAAGGTAATGTGTTGTTGTGGAGCTGCATCCGGGTTGATGATGGGATCAAGTTCCCCTTCCCCACCCCCATGCGATTTTCAAAACAGGAACAAGTGACTTGAGGATACTGGATTCTTCTTAAAATATCTTAAAAGACAAGAGGGATCACCTCTTATATCATTGTCCCCTTTGCAGTCTTTCCTTCTCTCTCCTTCAGTAGGGAAATCGTGTAAGGGAACTGCCACTGAGCTGGAAGACTAGCGAGTGACGAGAGAGCTGAAAGCTCTTGTAGGCCCAGCTTTGACAGGTACAACCGTTCAAGAGTCCTCCTTCTAGATTTAAAAAGCCTCAGCAGGTTCAGCCCCACAGCACAGCACATCAGTTTGGGGGCCCTTCTACATAGAAACCCACCGCTTTTGTTTTTCTTTGTGGAACGCATGCAGTGTAGTCCCGTAAGAAAACGGGAGAGGCCATTCACAGCCTGGAAACCGGCGTGGGTAACAGAACACTACCGTGCAGCATGCCGGCGTAGGCCCACCGTTCCCATCAGCTCGGACACCGAGGACTTAGATGAGGCTCTTCCTCAATGTTATGTGCTGGCTGTATAGCTGGGTGGCCCAGCATACCATTTTCTTTTTTTAAAATATTTATTTATTTTTGACAGAGAGAGAGAGAGAGAGAGCATGAGTGGGAGAAGGGCAGAGAGAGAGAGAGGGGGAGACAAAGAATCGAAGCAGGCTCCAGGCTCTGAGCTGTCAGCCAGAGCCTGATGCGGGGCTCGAACTCACAGACTGCGAGATCATGACCTGAGCCGAAGTCGGACGCTTAACCGACTGAGCCACCCAGGCGCCCCCGGGCATACCATTTTTAAGTTGTGTGTAAACTGACTATTAGTGTTTTCAAATAAAAGTCTGGAGCCTCTTTTTCATTCTCAGAGGCTAACAAAATCGTGTGTTCTAACTACGGGTTACCTATGCTGTGAAGTCTTTGCTTAGTAAAAACAGCAGAGATACAACCACATGTCTGCAATTTCCAACATTATGTCCTCAGAAGAGAAAAATTATTACATTTGATCCTTTATAGATCTGTAGGTATGACAAATACAACCGTTCACTCTGTTTATTAAATCTTTAAAAGGAATATGTTTTTCATCCTTAAGTAAATGTTATCAAAATTTAGAAAGAAAGGAAAACTAGACGACGTTGGATGTTGTAGTGATAATGTCTTGGCTGTGACTGGTCAGCATTCTGTGACATTAATTTCAAATCACTCAAGAAAAATGGAAAATGTTCTGAGGTAAAATTCACATTTTCCTTCTCTGTCCCATCACATGAGCTAAAAGGGGTGAGGTGGGGTGGGCAATGTCTGTATCTGTAGGCCAGGAGGATCCCTGAACCTATCTTTGAGAGAGCTTAGCCTATGAAAGACTGACATTTAAGGTAATTTTCTGTAATGTCTCTCGGGAAGAACTTTGAAAAGCCGTTAAAAAACTGTTTCATTGGGAGAAGGTCACATTTCATCTGTATGATAAATGTATCAGATTCGAAGGGAGTGTCATAGTAGTAAACTGTGAATTTAGATCAGATTAAAACTATGAATACATTTATGGGAACTTTTTATTACTTCTCTAATTTCTAAAGGTTAGAAATTAAGGTGTGAGACTGGACCAAAAATTTTTAGTGAATAAGATAAACACAATTTAAAATAAAAAAGTTATACAGATAAACTTCAAAACCTAGAGAAATAGTTAAAAATATGAGGGACATTTGCTGCATAGCTTTTTTTCTGAAAAAGGAACACATTTAGGTACTGGGCTAGTTCCTTCTGAATATCATAAATTCAGAGGTATTTCGATATATTATTACCCTTTAAAAACACTTTGTTTACACTCAGTCTTAACAAAATACCACAGGAAACCTGAAGAAGCTAAAACGTGACAGGCTACAAAGATGCAACATTTGCAGTGGAGAAAGAAAGATGCATTCAACAAATTAGCTTCAGCTGGGCCTTCCATTGATCACAATCCTAATCTCAACACAGGAGGCAGCAAGGCCTTAACCAGTGCCCTTTCTGTGTGAACCCTACCTGTACGAGGTGGGGGGGGTCTAGTTAGGTCAGAGCAGGGAACGGGGGTCCTGCTCGTGGGCAGTCATGTGAGCTGAAGTCCTGGTGCCATCTGAGGGTCCTCCAGGGCTCAATGGATTTTGCCTATTGCCTTTGTTAGGCAATAAAGCCAGAATGTTTCCAGTGAATTCCCGGTTTCACAAACAGTAGTTGTTGCACATCAGGGAGGTGCCCTGCTGTCACACCGATGCTGTCGGGTGGCGTGTGTGAGTGCTGACAAGCTGGGTCGGTGGGTATTGACTAGTGACAGTAGCTGTAAGGATCATAGTAGCTGTGTTCCAGAGCGAAGAGGAAGACTCAGGAAGGCCAGAAATGAAGTCCTATGTTTCATTTTAGAGAACTGGCATGTTACAACTTAGTGGAATTACATGAACTCCTCTCTGCCCCCACCTCCCCCAGACTGCTGGGCCTACCCATAATGCCAGTAGGAACGCATTACATTTTTAGAGACCATCTCAGATTGAGTCAATGGAGCAAACATGTTATTTCACCACTCTTGTACCATCAGTGATGTGTTCACCAGAGTCCACCAGTGTGCCCTGTAAGTAAGAGAAATTACATGGATTCTTGACTATTTGTGGGCAGATGTCTAATACCTAGTGTTTAAAATCCCAGGGTTAGTGGATGAAATGGAAGCACGTGGGTTTTGAGCATGAGCTTTCCCAACCCGGGTTACGGCTCAGACTTCTGTCACAAACTTACCCGGTGTAGACAGGAGTGTAGATGACGAAGAGTGGCGGTATCTTTGTCTTCTGTCCTTTTCCCACTTCTCTGCTCTTAAAGGGGCCTAAAGGCAAGTGAATGGAAAACAGTCGCCAAAGGATAGTATAGAAACAAAACTGGCCTCTAGGTGGTGCTTGAAAGCAGTTCAGGGAAGGCTGGCCTCCTTCAGGGTGAAGAGTATAGGTCGGCTGAGCCTGAGTAACCTGCCAGCTCCTGGGCAGAGTCTCCAACAGACTGCCATCACCTGTTCTAGCCTCTCCAGGTGGCTCACTGGGCCACTTCTAATGCATTTCTTTTTTCTCCTCTTCCTGGGCCTATAAGTTTGGATTCTATTTTTGTGTATAAATCGCCACTGTTAGCCAAAGTTGTCAAACTAGAGGGGGAGAACGCACTGAACCCCAAAGCTTTTGCTGATCCGAGGTTGTTTTGCCATGAAGCTTTCCTCTGAAACATCTGCCTGCTTCTGTCATGGTTCCCTATTTGCCCAGCCCAGTCTTGCCCAGATGGGGCAGGCTGGGCCTGCAGGGGCCAGACTTCCGTTTGCCTGCAGGTGGAGTACTGCCTAAGGGAACGGCTTATCCTTATTTTGGATGAAGTTCTTAAAAAGGGATCACAGCTGCTACATCTGATATCAGGTACTAACCTTTAATTCCTGTTAAAACCTTTGCCAGCAATAAAAGCAAAGACACGCCCCTGCCCCACCCCCTGTAAATCATCCTAAGATGTGGGTAGTTGTGTGGATCCTTGAAAACAGCCTATTCATACACACATGCTCACTGAGAAGCAAACTCTAGCATAAAAAATTTAAGAATCTGTAAATCCAGTCCTTTTAACATATACTTTTTTTTATTAAATATGTAAAAAGATAAACGCAAGTCAAGTTATTCACATATTCAGAGACAAAAAAACTATTCTACCATGCGACAATAGGCGGGTAATGTAAAATGAATGAGATACATCTGAATAAGACTTTTTCATCTATTATGTCATTACTTATCTATATTTATAATTAACAATACATATGTTTACATTCCTTTCAGTTTACATTTAATATATAACAAAAGCTTTATGGTGTACTATTTAGTAAAAGTAATCTGAATGCATATTAAACCTTAACGGAATAATGGAAATACTCACCAGGGAAGGGAGGAGTTCTTGGTTCCCTTCTGGAGTTTACTTCTCTCTGGTCAACAAGGTGTTTGTCTTTTCTTTTTCTGCTTTTCTGCTTAGAAAGAAGAGGGGCTCGCTCTCTCTGCCCCCTGCTTCAATCACTTCCTATCTGACATGAGCAGCAGAAGTGCTATAACCAGCCACAGGTGTGTGACTAAGAACGAAGTCTGGCTTCTGAGAGGGAGGGGGAGCACACGAAGGGGTACTTCTCAGCCCAGCGTGAGGATGCGCGATAGGGGGCCGTGGAGTACGGCATGCCCTGGATGCTGGGATGGGAGAATGATGGGGTGCAGTCCTCAGGGAGGAAGGAGCAGCCCTGGTAAAGGAGACGCGGTCTGCACAGAAACAGGGGTGCAGCCGAAGAAGACAGAGCTAGCTGTTAAAGATTTCCCGAAGCATCCATGATGTCACGTGCGATACGGCACAATGGAAGAGGTTTCAGATGGAGACAGAAAGAGGAACTTGTAGCTCTTTTCTAAATCAATGAATAGTTGGCTCCAAGGCTCTCTCATGGAGAATGAAGTATGACCCCTGGGGAAGGGGAAGGTATCGGGCCAGTATGTTTTTCCAGCTGAGAAGGCTGGGGCTGTTGGGGACAGAGCAGTGGTCACTTGTGAGGCTGAGGCCAGTTGCACATGATCACACAATCACCCACATGACAGGAGTCTGGGTCTCACTCCCCGTGACACTGGGTATTACTGAGATGTCCAGGGCCGGCCAGGAACTGCCTAGGAAACACTAGAGTATCATCGGCATGGAATTACTTACTGTGCCTCTTTACAAAAGCTATTTTTTGACAAGGAAACTCAGGACAAAAGGCCAGGAGGAGACCACACCATTAAGCAGGATGCCGCGTATAGCACAACCACTACCTGTAACCAGGTGTGGGAGGGATGTCACTGCCGAGAGCCAGGCTTTCCAGCCTGAGAGAAATGAGCTGCCGCTGTTGTGCAGAGCAAGCAGGAGAGAGAAGAAAGGGAAACCAAATACCACAGAACCTCTGTCCAATTCTGCACAGTGTGTTGTGATAACCTCAAAAATACACTCTTTCACATGTAACTCAGATACCACGTTGCTGCAAAAGATTTTGAGAAGACTTCTTTTGGTGGAAAGCTTCAATGGTGGAATTGAGAATTAGTTCATCAATTAATAAAGAAATGTCAAAGCTTTAGGATACATAATTCAGAAATTTATTTTAAGCTTTTCAGTTAAGAGGCAAGTGGGGTGGGCACACTTGTTTGGCTTGCACCTGCTAAGTCAAATAACAAGTGAAGTAAATCTGAAGTTAGAAACCAAGTGAAATGAATGATCCAGGAAGGGATACCTTCTGTCAAAGGAATAAAAGAGGCAGATTTGGAAAGATACTAAGAAAATGTGCAAATATTTGTTAAAAAAATAAGGAATGCTTTTAATTAATGTTTCCTCTCTTTATGAATTGCCAAGGTTATCAAAGGTCAATGACAAGGAGGGCCACAGTATGAACGAGGGGAGATTCCTTATTCCAGAAGGTATTGGGAGTCCTAGAGTTTCCTGTGCTGTCATTCCAGTGTCAACACCAGACTTGGGAAGCTGGCGTCTCCCTTGGAATGATGCTCCTAGTAAGGTGGTCTTCACTTCCAGCGAGTGTGCAGCTCACTGCGGAACCGTGACGCTCACGCGCTTGGGCCGCACACCCTCAGGGCATTCTACAGGAGGAGTCCCCTAGCGTGGAGGACAGGCTTTGGGCGGAGACCCAGAGAGAGGCAGGAGGACGGGGACCTACGCAGACCCCCTCTGGACTGTAGCTGACTGACAGCTAACAGGGGGAGGGGCTGCCCACCAAAGAGGACCCTGAGAAAGAAAACAGCATGAGAACCTGGGGGGGGGGTGGGCAAGCAGTTGGAGAGCTAAGTTGAGATGGTGTTGTCCTTGAGTGAATGTCTTTCAAAACTAACTGTGAGTTTGTCTAACATGCTCAGGGAGAAACACTGGGCCCTGAAGTCCTAGTTTTGATTCTTTTTTTTCCCTTAAGTGTTGGGAGTAGAGGGAGAAACTGGTTTTCCCTATAAAACAAGTCACTGTCCTTATGGCTTTCATATCAAGTATCTCTTTCCCTTTGTTCCAATTTATTATTTGACCAAATTTATGTTCAGAGGTTAGACTTGCAAACATCAAAGCACCACAAATGTGTGACATCTAGTGACACTGGGTTGAGAAATGCCAATATAAATACCATATATCAAATTACCATTGTTTCACACCAGGATAAAAAGGGGGTGTGGGTGGTGGTGGGGTGGGGAGAGTTGTTCTGGAAAGAAATGAAAAGAGCAGAATCAATCTCAAGCAGCCAAGTGAAGTAGAAGATGTGTGACCCCACGATCTCTCAGGTAGGCTGCCACACGGCCGGCTGCTAATGGGTCTTGGCAAAGGAAACGGGAACCGAGCGCCGTGGCTGGCGTATGCAACAGTGCGTTGGTGTTAACGGCAGACTGGGAACAACTGGTTTCTGTTGAGCTTGAGGCCACACGTTTCTCCAGAAGAAAAGTTCCCACGCAAAGTCGAAGTTGAGAGCTGCCAGGACCCTTCAGTACTCTTCCTGCTGCTGGGGCTGCTGTTCGTGGACTTGTTCCTCTGCCTCCGGCTCTTCCGGGTGACCCTCCTACAGCACAGGGGGAGAGGTTTTGGCTGGAATGATGGACGTGTGGGCGGCCCTGCAGAGGCCACAGCCCCACGACCCCTGCCCAGGACGGCATCTTCAGGCTGGGGGGGGGGGGCATGGGTGTAGGCACACCGGCCCCCCCAGGCGCTTCCCCACTCCCAGGAGCCAATGCGCGCACCCAGACTGCTCAATGGACAGGTCATTCGAGAAAACACTTGTCGGGGTCTGCGCACCAAACAGTTCTCCTGTCTTGGAAAGACCTCTTCATAGAAGACGTTTCCTACTCTCCTGCCCTTGTGAAAGAGAACCGAATGCACTGCCTCACAAGCATCCTGACAACCATGAGGGAACCCACTGTGAGATGGCACTGGGCCCCGGACGTGGAGCTTCTGATTCCTTCCCTGTCCTGCCCCAGTAGTATGTCCACCTGAAGCAGACCCTGTGCTGTGATCTGTTACTACTCTGATGCACGGACCCGGCTGGTTGCGATGGTAAGGCAAGGAAGACACACGGGTTTGGGGGGCTTCTCCACCAGGGGGGCTCAGCAGCTGTAGCTCAAGGACTCTGCTCTGGGAAAGTGAGGCCTTGGTGCGTCCTTCACTGACCAGGACCTGGAGGGGTGAGGTGTCCTGCTTGGCTCCAAAAGACCTAGTCATTGATTTGCCTGACCCCATGAACGCCAACTCCAGGGAGCATCAACCCTAGTCAGCTCATTGATATTGTGACCTCACAGAGAATAAGCTGCTCTTATTACCCAAGCAGAGGGAGTGTGGCTAATGAGTACTGCCGATGGCTCCTTCACGAAGGCATGCAGGGACCTAGAGCCATGCATGTGGCCCCTCACAGCAGGCACATGCACTCCTTTCTTAGCCAGAGACCCCTGCCTTCAGGTCTATTCCCTGCGCTTAGGACAAGCCAATCCAACCGACCGTAGTCAGTCTTCTCCCCTGAGCCACAGTTCTTTCTTTCCCTGGTCTTGGAGTGCTTTGTTTCCAGCTTGGCTATAAAACTTGGGCTTGTCATCTTGTCTCCACACTGTGGCTTCTGCCACTGGGTCCTGAGGTTACTCAAGGCACCAAGAGGGCCTCATCCATCTGTGTCCTACCTTACTTATTTCACAACTCAGTGCAGGTTGTGTTGAAAGGAAGAAATCCCTGAGGACAAAACAACAGAGGATTTGAGACTCTCAGCCAAGGTGCCATGCTGCATATTTTCTGAGAGGCAGTAAAATGTCAAGGTTCTAAACACGGGCTCTGGAGTTCATATCCTGGCTCTGCTCTTTACCAGCTGGGTGACTCTGGGCATGTAACTTAACTGCCCAGTGCCTCAGTTTTCCCATCTGTAAAATGGGGGATTGTAACAGGAGTACCCGTTGAACAGTTTTCCATAAGTTTCACTGATCGAGGAGTCAGTGGAGTCCTTGAATTCAACAGAGAGGTCAAGGTAGGTATAGAACAGTGTTTGGTTCATAACACATACTTGTGTGAGCTGCAATTATTACTTCTTGGTGGGAGAACTCTGAAATACATTCTAGAAGTGAAAAAGTTTTAACAAGTCACCTTTTCTGGGACAGCAGTACAAAGGGCCATCACACTGAGGACCCTGGTTCAAATCTAGCTCTGTCCCTTTCTGGCTCGGTGTCCAGAGGCCTGTTACTTACAAACGGTCAGCTCTCTCCGTGCCCAGGACCACACCCTATCAGCAGCACCCACAGCTCGCCCGCCTCTGAAGCGTGAAGGTCCAACACCCTACTCTGCCTGCACAATGCCATCCTTTGGCCCTACCCCCCCACCCCCCACTTGCTCCCGGGCCCTCATGGCAGCTGCCCACTGCCCTGCTCCTCTCTGCTCCGAAAGTTCGTGCCTCAACGGCGAGTGCCATTCTTGTGGGAGTAGGGGAGTAGTTCTTGCGGGGACTGTCACTGGCTTTTCCCAGTAAGTGCTCTCGTTCTTGTCTGGGGGCAAAAAAGAAATCTAGTGGTCGTGGGACTTTACCCAGACTGGTGACCTGGGAACGCGCAAGTGTCTGTTCTGCCAGTGTTCCTGGCTGACCCCTCTTCTCCCTGCCTTCACCCCAGAACCAATCACTCCTCTAAGCTTTCCATCCTTCCATCCTTGTTCATTCTTCCATCAGGTTACAAGCTGCAGCCCCGAGTGTATGCGCGTGTGTGCGGGCTCACTGGCTGGCTGCACAGCTGCCTCTCTGGCTGAGTTCCCATCCCCTCTATGGGTCAGGGATGTTAATTCATCCATCATCCTAACCGTTCAATGCTAGTGTGGTGCCTTCATTTCACACTGCTAGGATTTCAGCAGGTCTCAAGAGTACTTTTCTTACCTGTTTTGCGCGTGTTAGGCTGCATGGAAGATCTCAAAAAAGAGGATCCGTATGACATTTTACAGAAAATCTTATTTGCTCACATCACAACTGGGAGTTAACCCAGGACGGAACGTCAAAGCTTGGATTCAAATACTGTGAACCTGTACCAAGCTGTAGGACCAGGAACCTCTAAGATCAGACCTCACCCCTGGCCTCCCGTTTATACTTGCCCAGCCAGGGGGCTTTGTGGTCTCCAGCTTGTCGAGGGCAGTTCCCTCAGTCACAGAGCCCCATTGTGATGCCCTCCATCTGCAGGAACTGCAGACCCCAGGCCCCTCTTACTGGGATAAAGAGCAAACCTCCCAGCTTACCAATGGATTGCTAATGCTAGGGGTACAAGCTAAGGTGGTCTGAAAGTCTGCAGACGAATCTTTAAGTCTGAGGCAGTTACACTGCATAGCACAGCTGAGTGCTCCCACCTCACACGATACCGTGTAGGCTGGCTCACAGAAAAAAAACTGTCTTCTTACACCCCATACAAGAAAACAAACACACATGTAAGCAGGAGGCCAGACAAAACTTACGCCAGATATATGACCATGCCCTGGAGTGCCACCTGCTTAATTCTAATATTTGCATATCAATCCATCACATCTTTCTGAATGTTTAGCTGTATCCTTAGAGTTCCTTATTCTTAAGGAAGGCCCCTCCTTCCTAGATGTACAGGCTCAGCTGCCCCCACGCACCCCAGCCTCATCCAGCCATTCTTTCCTCTGGCCTCTGTCCATGCGGTTTTCTCTGCCTGAAAAATCCTCTCCCTGCCTTAGCTCCAGGACTGCTGAGGGTCCTAGTCGTTCTTTGAAGCCCACACAAACGTCCTCTTCTCTGTCAAGTAAGTCTTTGCTGTTTCTCCAGGCTCCTTGTCCGTGATCACCGCCCAAGTTTATGTGTCTGTGATCACATGTATCCTACTCCAACATACTCTAGTCAGTGGTGCCCCGTCTGCCTGCCTCACTGAGGCAGTGGCTCTGTCCCCTTTACGCACACCCCATGCTTCCTCCAGTGACAGAAACACAAGCTCTTCCTAAGAGCTCTTGGTTGAGGGGGGAGGAATCGTTAGGTCACTTAACAGTGGCTTCTGTGACAGTGCCTCAGGAAATAAGTTGCCCATTTGTATCAGCAGGTACACCTCAGCTGACAGATGGACAAGGCGGCAGTTAACCAATGAATAAGCCGAGATACCTGTGGCCCGTGAGGGAAAAGATCCTGAAAATGATAAAGAGAGGCACTGGAGAGATGTCAGGTGATCTGCTCTGGAACCTTCCATTAAGTTTCTACAACTGTGAACTGAACTGCACCTGTTTACTGCTGCACACGCCCTGCTATCTGCATTTCTGTATCTTCCAAACATTCTATTCTAGGATCGTCTGACTCGGAGAATCAAAGGCCAGCCACCATCAAATAAAGACTTAAAGAGGCCTCTCCAGCAAACACCTGCACCTGAAATGTCCACGTAGGGCTCATCTGTGTTTTCCTGAAGACTAGGCAATCAGGCAGGAGCACACTAAGAAGGCAGGAATCTCCCCTGGGGCAGCCCTGCCTATCGGCTGCTGCCACCAGCATTCAGTGGCCTGTGTCAACTCTGAATTTGGAGTTTGAGAGCGCCCCTGTACAAGGACTCCGTCTGGGGAGACTGGGGACAAGATCTGGCTTGAGGTGACCATCGCAAGAGTTTTCCTCCTGCCGACAGCACAGGGCGGCATAGATCTGGCCCTGCACGCTGCCGTCCTCCCTCAGTGGGCCTGGTCCTTCAGCTACACAGTGCTGGGGAGACTGCATTGGATTTAGCCTCCCACAACCTTGTGAAGAGAATAACTGTAATTCACATAGTACCTGATAGACTACCAAGCACTCAGGGTGGTGCGGGCACACTAGACATCAACCGGAGGTTTCTGCCATCAGATCTGAAAATACGGAGAACCGTATTTTGTGGAGCCATCGCTGCCTCTGGGACCTGGCAAGGCAGCGTCCCAGGACTTCAAGATCTATAGTCTGAGCCAAAGATAACTGAGAAAAAAGCTTAAAAAAAAAAAGTGGTGGGGGCGGGGGGAGGGTGAGGAATGAAAAAAGTGGAGAGGCCTCAAACCTTGGATTTCATCCCTCGAATTCCAAATCTTACATGGAGTAAACATTTGTCTGGTACTGGGCTGGAATAAGTCATAAAGTACCCTTGCCGGTGACTTGTTCCATTCTGTCCAAGTGCTAACACACGCAACTTGACCACCGGGCTCCGGGTGCGGCCCCAGGCCTCCTGGGCCAACAGAGTCAGACTCTTCTACCAGCTTCAACACAGCCTCAGGAAGAGCTTGAGGCCCCCGCCTACTCTTCTGCATCTTCCACAGGGCGGCTCTGTAGAAGGTGACGCTCTTTCAGGCTCCCACGCTTGTCTTGGTGCCGGGGCCCCTCACTCCCTGCACTGGCAGACTACTTCTCCCGCCTTGCCTTGCCTTCCCTTCCCCTCCTTGATTCTTGAGAGTTTTGGTCCTCTGCTGCTCCTCACACCTGCTTTCCATCACCAGGATGGATCCACCTCCCGGGGCCCCGCCTTCCTCATGCTCCTGAGTAGCAAGTCCGACAGCCAGGTCTTCCCCGCAGTGAATTCTAAAAGCGTTTTTCAACTGAGGGCTGTTGTACAGCACCGGTCTGTGCTGGCAATGAGTAACCGAGACAACCGGCTCTGAAATAAAAACCGTCGGGCTTGCGGGGATGCGAAAAACACTTAGACTAATTCCTCCTCAAACCATACTCTGATCTGTCATGAAGAATCCTTACATCTACTTTTATTGCTCATCTGCTCAGAGCTGCAAACCACTTAAGATCTGGCTGAATAAACCTAGTTTTCTCAATCATTCCTCCTACTCTCCCCCTCCCACCCCCATCCACTCATCTCTTCCCAGATTAATTCACGAACACACATCCCACAAGCAGGGGTCAATGGATCATGATGATGATGACACTTATTCCTGAGGGAATAGCACACGCACAGGAGGAGTCATAATCCTCAGGGATCCCAGGGCAGCACCCGAAGACACACAGACTGCTGCACCTTGACCAAGAGCATCGCTTTAGAAGCCAAGAGTCAAGGGCTCTCCTCACACTTACGTGTTCTTCCGAAGCATAGAGGACTTCCATTAGTCGCTGCACGAGGTCGTCGTTTTCCTGCCCATGCTCTTGACAGAGTAGCTCAATCTCTCTCAACTTGCCAAAGTAGAAATCCCTTTCCTTTTCCACACCTTCAAGGGCAAGTTTTAATGAATGTACCTGCAAGGGAGGGAGGGTGGAAAGAAAATTCCCCCAAAATCCGGTATAAAAAATGTGACCAACTACACCTGCCTACAACATGTGAAACATGCAAAGACAGATGTGCCAAAATGACTACTAGGCAACGGAGCTTGAGCCCGGGCCACAACGTCCAACTTCAACAACACACTAGTCCTTCCCTCTGCCAACTGAGTGTTCATAACCACTGTCCGAGGGATTGTTTCTGCTCAAGGTGGTTGCATCCAGACCCTGAATGAGCCTTCCTCCTCTCTTAACACAGACTAGGGCACATCCTTCTACTCTGTCCAGCCTCTGCAACGGGGAAGCAGAGGAGAGGGCTAGCACTGTGGTTGCTTGAGATGTATTCTGAGGACCCTACTTTCTTCAGGTAACCATATTTTGTTGTGGAGCCCTTCGTAAATGTTCCTGAGCCACACTAGGCAAAGTCTTTCTACTGAGAAACTGCGTCTTAGCTACATGAGGGAAACTGGGCAAGACTGAAGGTGTGGTTCAGTGGATCTGTTTCAATTCCTCTGGTTTTAGCTTTGGGGACATCGCAGGAAATAGGGGGAAGACTACAAGAAGGAAGCCCCATTCCCTCAGAATAATAGCCCTTGTTCCCTTTTACCCTGGGATGCTGGTTCCAGGACCTCCCAGGGCTGGGTGGCCTCTCACAGTGATTATGGAGATGGCACCAGGGAAGGAGCCAGCAGTGAGGCAGTATCACCCGGGCTGAAGGAAAGCTGACAGTGCCCCACTCCTACGAGCACAGTAGCTACTCACAGGCCTAAACCATGACCCTGTTCCTGCTTCCCGAGAATCCCTTTTTTTAAGTCCCTTGTGCATTTATATTTACACAGACAATATTTGTCAGGAGGTAAATTGAATCTTTCATGGTCTCCATCAGGTGAAATCTCTCATTCAGTGTATTAAAAATCACCCTAACGGAATTTCCAAAAATGACATTTGGAATGGGAAATTGTCTTCTCTAGTAATCCTGGGCCTTTGGACATGCTATTTATCAAACGCTTACCAAACATCTGCAGTGTTGGTCCCCTTCCTGCACACCCGGCATAGGCCTCGGGGATATGGCCCCTCAGAGTTCACCTCACTGCCTCCCTCACCCGCTGCTCAAAAAGCAGCTTTCCCTAGCTTTCACTTTTATTTTTGATGATGCTATGGTTGGGATATTTCTAAGAAAGGAAGGCAACCAGCAGCCTCAAGTCCAGGAAAAAGAAAACTTCCCTTTTTCTAGAAATCCTTCCTTGCTTTACAACAAACCACCCTCCTCCCCAGGCTTGGCCACAGAATCCCTCTGAAGCCTGCATTGGTGCCAGTGGACAGATCTCTGGCAGTTGAGGAGTCTTGAGTCTGTCAGCGCTCCCTGAAGGAGGCAAGAAGGGTCTCTGGAGTACTTCAACCCATGGAAACTAGGTTTGTCTGCCTCTCGAGGGTGCTTTGGTCTGTACAATGTGCAAAGAGGTGAGGCTTTTGTAGAAATATCCAGTCCAGGTTGGCGTTGGGTGGTATTCCAGATCGCCAGGCAATAGATACACAGCTATAGACATCCCTGGTAAAAAGTGATAGAGGCCCAAGTATATGAGGATAGCCAACTGGCAAAGGAGAGTCCATGTTCACGGTCGCACTCATGCAGAGTGATGCCACCCGCACCCTCATGTATCAAACCAGAAGCCTAAGTGGTGGAGGGGATGCTGGGGATGGACCCTTGAGTAAGTCAAGAGGAAGAGACAAGAGGGGGGACGTTCTCTTCTCCCAGTTCTCCCCTCCCTCAGTGTCTGCACACTGCACGTCCTCCTAGGGAGGCCGCCCAAGCCCCAGCATCCGTCCAAGCCAACTGACGCCCACTCTCCAGCCCCCAGGGGTCCCTGAGCGCAGTGGTGACTCCACCCTACTTCCTGTTTGCTAACCCACTTGCCATAAATGGCCCCTAATTATTTCAGTTATGTCTTTTTCTCCCCTTTTGATTCATTTCTATCATTGGAATTGTCTAGCACAGTGGTACTTTTATAGCATGTCATGGGAGACTGCCTGAATAGAGGCAGGAGGCCAAGAAAAGGAGAATTCTTCAAGTTTATGGCACTCGTCACTTTCTCTATTACGACATGTAATTCACTCTCCAGCCTAGGCATGTCCTCGTCCTAGAGTCCTGAGTCCCAACACAGCAATGCCTCTGCGGCTACCCATCAGCTTTAGGGAGCCACCCTGCAGGTTACAAGGGCAGAAAATGGAGGGGGCAATAACAGATAACCATGCAAATGGGTCTGGGTAAGTGTTCAGTAAACAGATGAATGAATGCTCACAATCTGGGGTGTGTATAACCTTCGCTCTGAGGGACTGGGGAGGGGAAGAGATGGGCACACTCACTCCTCCTTGATGTAAATGCGTCAGGGGATAGGTGGGGGAGTGAAGCCCTTTGGAAGTAATAAAGGAATTACAGGACCATTGGGAAGTTCCCTCCCTCTCTAGAGTGACATTTTGGATGGTAGGATGAGGTCTGGGTTCCTTGGGGATGGGAGGCTCTTTGTGTAAACGGACAGCTAATGAGTGTAGAGCCAGCCCCAAGGAGAGGCAGTGGGTCTGGTGGACTAAGGCTGAATGGCAGAGGGGCAGGAAGGGTCTTGAGGTTTCTGTGTGGTTATACTTTGGGTTGGAAGTTTGGAGACCAGGGTGTGGTAGAGGGGAAACAACAGGGAGGAGAGAAATCATGACAAAACATGAGATAATCAAGATATCAAAAGAACTTGGGTTTCTATAAGAAAAGGGTTATAAATCTAAAGCATTATAGACCCACGCCTGAATCTCTTTAGGTCTACTCTGATTTGCTCTGAGCCTTAGGCATGTGGCCCAAGGCTCATTATGGCTGTCGTACCTGCCTTTTATGTGAGAAAAACTCATTACTGGGAATACCATACGGGCTCAAACTGAGAATGAGCAGGTAATTAGAACATTCCAGAGTTTCTAAATCAAAGTCCTGCCCATTGGATAACTTAAGGTTTCACTATTTTCATTAAAGTGACCAGAACTGTAAAGAAATACCCTAGCTAAGCAGCTGCCTGCTTTTAAACTAGATTCTTGATTGCAAATATACAATTATCTCAAAAATGGTTTCCAGACTCTTGCTGGCTCATCAGGAATCCGATTAATCATTGGGAATGGCCCAGCCACTTGGCTGGGAACAGCCTAAGAACCTTGAATAGAGGCTCCTCTCCGGGTAGTGGGAGTAGCCAGGATAAAAGACTCTGCAGCTCAGGGCGGGTGGCTTCTTCAGTGGGCCTCATGCTACCAATCGTTTTATTACCTTTAAGCTACATATAATCTCAGGCAAAATTAGCTATCGTTAGGTAGAAAGCATACCTAAACTTTTATATGGAAATTTTCAAAGGCAGCAGAGCTAGATCTACCATAACCATGAAGAATGTTAGACGAAAAGGGAAGTTCTTCGACTTCAACCACAACCATGGCCTTCTGATCCCCCAGTATTGGGGTCAGTGCTTCTGTGGCATCAAACATCTGCTGTCGTGGCAAGCATTAGGTTCTCGCTTTTGTTTGCACGATCACCTACCCCGTACAACTGCTGTAAGCTCCGGGGGGGGGAAGGGTTAGCTATCTCACTACCATTATATTAGCACCAAGCACCGAGTCTGTCACACAGAACAAGCTTAACAAATAGCTTGTGCAGGAAAGGAAGGAGGAAGAGAGACTAAAGTCATGAATGCTATCTCGACCGGCCAGAAGTGGGCAGACAGTCCAGAGTCTGGCCTGGAGCTCCGGACAGGCACTGATGTGTGGGGGAGGGGGATGCTGCCTACAAACCTGCATTTACCTGGGGCTGAGTCATCTGTCCTTCTGTCTTAATGCACAGCTTTGGGATTTTTGACTAACGTCTTATATTCCTGGCGGACGGCTGGTTTCATCTACCTGAACGATTCCTTTTATTCTTAATCATTTGGAACCAGATTCCCTCACCTGCCCTCCCTTATCTCAGGTTTACAGGTGTTTGGTCCCTCCCCTCTCAGAGACAGGGCCAGGGCTGAGGGGTTACCTGTTCATTAAGCTGTATGACCTGTGTTTCTAAATCTTTATCAGATTTGGATGCTGAGCTGCTGGATGAAGCCCTTTTGGCTGATGAGGGACGAGAAGGTGTAGATCCCGGCTTAGATGCCGGACTTGATTTAGCCGCACCTGAAAGTAACCAGAATAGATTATAAATACGGGCAACATTAGAAATGCTTTTTAGATACACTGCAAATGTATAAAGGAGTTACTAAGAAGTATAAAAGCTATCCCCAAGGACTCTTTCCAATCACAAAAGTAGCCTACATACACTTAGAAAAAGCACCGGTGTTAAAAGGACAGTGCCATCTTTGGCAACTTATTTAATCTGAGTACTTTCCTCCCCCTCAAGTTAATAGGAGATTAAGCTGTCCTTTGTGCCTCTGGTGAGAGAAGAAAAACTGATTTAACTAAGAGATTTTAAGATTTTTTTTTTTTTTAAGAGGAAAGGTTCTGAGATAACCTCAAAGCATCACCATAGTTGAGTTTCTAACAAACAACAAAAAAGAATTTATAACAGATGAATACTTTAGAAAAAAATTCAGAGCAAGTGTAGGTTTTTTTCTCTTTTGTTTCCTAGTTTAGCCACTGAAAGCGCCTGGGAGCAATGACATCTCCATAGCAGCGTGTGTTCCAGGTGCCTACGTCCTGGTGTCTAAGTTTTATTCTGCAGTAAGAGCTTCTTGAGAGATAGCAGACTCCGTGGGTGGGGCAGGAAAGGTATGGTGTGAGCCTGGGACACCTTCTTGTGTCGCAAAGCAAGGATGTGCTCAGGACTAAGGTCAACGGGAACAGGGGCCAGTTTGAAGGTGCTTCCAGATAGCCACAGCTGGGACAGTTTTACATGTCAAAAGTGTAATGGCTCTCATGTGCTAGAACACACTGAATAAATAAAACTCCAGTCTATAATGACGGAGAAAGGAGGGAGGGAGGGTATAAAGATCTTTACAGAACACAGCTAGTAAACGTAGAAGAAATGTTAGAACTTGAAAAATCACGACAATACGACAAGCATAACTGATCCAGGAAAGGCTCAATGACGGACTCTGAAACGTTAAGTGGGAAGTCTGGAGGGAAAAAGACATTCATGTGTGTCAAGATATTGGCCTAGGATTTATTTACTACAATGGAAGAAAGATATGCCTTTATAGCAGGGGCCGGAGCGGGGCGTTGTCTGGGGCTCAGCATCGTAAGTAATTAAACAGCATCACTAATGATGATAGAAGCTAGGGGAAAGAAGGTCCTTAACATCAGGTAAGAGCTCACCCACCAGAAGCTCAGCTCCTAATAGGTGATCATAATCTAGAACATGACACAGACATAGGCAATGGCTTCTGCAGCCAAAACAGAAGCAACAAGGTAGATGTGGTGATATTTACACACGTTGTGGATTAAGAAATTCAGGGTCATTACCCACGGCCCACCCAGGCCCTTTTACTCTGAACACAGTCTCGACCATGTGGTAGCTCAGGCTGGTGGAGAGGCTCCTCTTATGTATTTCCATTAGCCCTATTCCCCACCACATCCCGCACACTCTTCCTCCAGAAGGCTCCGGGAACACAGGGGCCAGTCTTCATCACCTTTGCAACCCCAGTACTTAGCACCATGCTGGGCTGAACCGGTATTTAGTGAAGGTACAAATGTTGAAATGAATACATGAACAAGTAAATACAACGTGGTTATGCGGTTTCCAGTCTCAAGGTTTATCAGCACCAACAGATCAGAAACAGGCAGGGGGTTATGAAGCCAAGTGTACTGACAGCAGTTACAAGTTTCGACTAATCTCCTAATTACAAAGTGGCAAACAGGAAGAGTTCCGGTGCCTGGAGTCATCAGTTATAAACATGAAGTCATACGCCCCCTCAGGAAGCACTGACAACATCATACCCTTTAAAATCCGTTACAAAGAAAAGAGAGAATTTTCTTCTAAAAATACAGGGAAAGGCCTAATATATTTTAAAATGAAAAATTAAATTGGGAAGGACTTAAAATATTTGAGTACCCGAAGGTAAATCTTCAGGGACCTGGAAACCTGGCCCATGCAGAAGACCTTCCCAAGGATTCTAGAGAGCTGATGCTCTGCTTCATTTGTGATTCACATCAAGTTGCAAGGACCCTTCATCCCTGCAGGAGCCCACAGAAAACACTCCTCGAACACCACTTCCGGCCCCACTGGCCAGGCTCTGTACAGGCCACGCCGGCAGGGTAGAGAAAACTGTGTGGATAACAAACAACAGAGGAGGCAGGGTGAGGACATGCTGACCTGGCAAAGTGCCTCCTCTGAGGGCAGCTACCAGCCAGCCTCGCTGAGGGAGAAGCTTCTGAAAAATCAAGTTACTTCAGGCCTTTTTATCAGCAATACATCGTATTTTAATATCCATCATATCTGACAGAGAGCAGCTTCCAGAGGGAGGTTCAACACCTCTTATTTACTAAATACAGGTTTACCCGGTACCTACCATGAACCACGTCCCACTGGAGATCCCTGCTCTCCAGGAGCTCAGGGTCTCATGGAGCGACAGCTGTGGACAAAGGCCCGGACACGGCCACACTCACGGTACCCAGGGACAAGGCAGTGTTCCCGACCACATGACCACAAAGCATGATTCATGCTGCGACCCCCTCGCCTCAAACACTCCTCTTCCCCTCTGAGGGACTAAGTGTAGCGCCCTGCAGATATCCGCTTGGACGATGCCGCTCCGGGAGGCCGCAGCACCTGTCCCCTGTAACCGCACAGCCGTTTGTGCCTATTCTCCCATTCCAGTCTACAGGTAGGGGTTGCATCTGTTTTACCATTTAATGTTCCCAAGGCCAAGCTCCGTGCCTGACCCAGAGGCCGGGCTCAATAGACGTTTTTATCAATAACGTTAAAACCACTCCAAGGAGAGGTATCTATCCGGGTCAACAAACCGGGGAGAGCTCAAGGGGCTGAGGCCAACGTCCAAGTCACTGACAGCAAGAGCTGGCAATACGTGAAGGAGACCAAACAAAACATCATCAAGTTCCCCCAGAGAGCTCCTACTTGGTTTTCAGATCCTCTTCTGTTATCACCTGGGCCCTTCTAGATGGAACCAGGACAAAGTTCACGTAGGGAAATCGGGTCAGTAAGCATTTAAGTCTGAGTAGGCAGGGGCAAGCTAGTTTGTACCGTGCCGTCCAAGTCAATGCCATGTTCATTACCTCTTCTGAAGCAAACAGCGCCCCGCAGAAGGGGCTTCCCTAGAGTGCGTGACCCACCCTGGGCACTTCTCCCTAAGCAGGGCGGCGGCTAGGATGTGGCTCGTTGCAACAGCTGACCTACGTTCATCAGACACTCATTCTCACACCCTGCCCTATCCAGCCCCACGTAAACTTTAAAAGAAAAACACGGAAGGAATAGAAACCTGACTGCTTGTAAAAGCCAGTACTAATTATATTTTTAGGACATCATCAAATGCAGCTTGAGAAAAAACCTGAAATGAAGCAAAATCGGAAGGGTGGTGGGCAAGCCAAAGCCCCCTGCGAGATCAAGTTATCAGGAAGAGAACTATGAATAAGCAGAGGAAGCTCGCTGGGGAGGAACAGGGGGCCACAGGGGACCCTACGTGGCTCCCGGGGGACAGGCCGGAGCTGCTGCAGTGACTGATGCTGCAGCGGCAGGTACGGCTTCTTCCCCCTGTCTCATGGATTCTGTCCAGGTTGGCTGGGGTGCACAGTCCCCATCTTTCACCTGGTACACATGCATGCAGCTTGTGGCTCTCTCAAGATGACAGAGATGAAAACAATGGAATCGCCTCCACCCTGCCCTGGACAGTCACTCACGGGCTGGAGAAAGGAATGGAAAATAAATTTGAAAGACTGAGTTAACAGAGGAAGTAATTAGTATTTGAAATTTAAAATCAGGGGTTTTGAAATTGTGATTAACTTGTTTGGAAAGAAACTGATAACAAAGGGAAATAAATGTCTAATGAATGAGGTGTGAGAGGGCAGTGCTAGTCAACTGTGCTTTTATTTTTAAATGTTTAGCTATTTCTCACATTGAGAAATACTAAATAGTAAAATTCATAAAAGTAAAAATGAAGGCTTTTGTTCATTCTACTTAATGATTTCATGGTTTACTTTTTAGAATAGTAAACGATATCCTAAGGTATATGACACCCATTAGACTGTTAAGAACTGTATTTTTGTTTATTTGCTCTGAAAGTCTTGCTGTCTCCTTTCAAGCAAACATACTCCAAAGTGTACCCAGCTTCTGGGGTGCCAGATATTATTCTGCCATTTACCTGGGCTGCTAGAATAAGGATGTTATTAGAAAATTGTAATTAGCAATATCAGCAAATTTAACATTGATCTATTACTTTTATGTAAGTTACCATGTAGATTCCAATTTTGTGAAATGACCCAATAATGTCCCGGATAGCATCTATCCCGGCTTCAGATATCGGGGTCCTCAGTAGCTGCCTTCCTGCTTCCTAAGAACGCACCCAGGGCCACGGTGACTTCACTTCTGTGCCTTCCCATGCTTCTGTGTTCAGTGATGCTTACATGAAAAACATTTACATAAGGGCTTTTAAAGAGAGTGCAGCTCCTTCAGCTATACGGCAGATATTTTTTTTTTCCTCGCAGCTATCAACCATTCCAAAAATTTTTTTGAAGCTGTATTTGATGTCCTGAAAACATAATTAGTGGTAGTCCTGTTTTACAAGAATTTTTTTTCCCTCAAGCTTTTCTCTCTCTCCCTAATTTTCCCTTTCAAAATAAAAAGGAGTTTCAGAAGCAGACAAAAAATAGACATAAATTCTGTACAAGTCCCTGTAATTCTCTGACTTTACTCACTGGATATGGACGTGATTTACAATGCTAGTCTTTGAGCAGTTGTGTCTTAATTAATGCCTTTAGGATTTGGTGTATAAATATGATTCTAAGACATTTTAACCATAGTTGTAAAAAAACAAAGAGTAGCCTTATTCACTGTCTTAGTGAAGCCACAGCATCACTGTGTCTAATGTCAATAATTAGTAGCTTAGTGTTTATGGAAAATGCTACATTTGGGCCATATGAGGCCCAATGAATTCATAACGATAAAGCAAAGAAAAGCATTGTACTCGGCTTTATCCTTCATGGCCGGAGCTCTGATGGAATTTAAACATTCTTCTCACTTAATCTGCTGTATTCCTTCTGCCAAAGTCATAAACAGAGGAGCTAAAAATATGACATTAAAACTGTTGACAAGAACCACAGAGACATTAAAAACATGTGCACGCGTGCATACACGCTCAGGAGGCAACTGATCTTCTGGTCATCCCCAGCTTCTTCCCTAATTTGAGAGCATATTCCCCTCCACCCCCGGGTCCTTTTCACTCAGTTAAAAACCCCACAGAGGTGGGGGCTGGGGTGTAGGTGAAATAGGTGAAGGTGGTCAAAAGGTAGAAACTTCCAGTTATACACAATGAGATACCAAATCACACCTGTCAGAATGGCTAAAATTAACTCAGGAAACAACAGATGTCGGCGAGGATGCAGAGAAAAGGAACCTTTCGCACTGTTGGTGGGAATGCAAACTGGTGCAGCAGCTCTGGAAAACAGTATGGAGGTTCCTTGGAAAGTTAAAAATGGAACTAACCTACAACCCGGCAACTGCACTACTGGGTACTTATCTCCAGGATACAAAAATGCTGATTTGAAGGGGCACAGGCACTCCAATGTTTATTTTTATTTCTATTTATTTGTTTTTTTAAGTTTGTTTATTTTGAAAGAGACAGAGATAGCGCAAGTGGGGCAGGGGCAGAGAGAAAGACAGACAGGGAGAGAGAGAGAGAGAGAGAGACAGAGAGAGAGGGAGGGAGGGAGGGAGAATTGCCAAGCAGGCTCCACACTGTCAGCATAGAGCCCCATGCAGGGCTCAAACTCACAAACTGTGAGATCATGACTTGAGCGGAAGCCAAGAGTTGCACGCTTACTGACTGAGCCACCCAGGCACCCCTCACCCCAATGTTTATAGCAACACTATCAACAATAGCCAAATTATGGAAAGAGTTCAAGTGTCCATTGACTGATGAATGGATAAAGATATGGTGTACATATACGATGGAATATTACTCAGCAGTCAAAAAGAATGAAATCTTGCCGTTTGCAACAATGTGGATGGAACTAGAGTGTATTTTGCTAAGCTAAATAAGTCAGTCAGAGAAAACAAATATCATATGATTTCACTCATATATGGAATTTAAGAAAACACCTGAACACAAGAAGGGAAGGAAAAATAAGATAAAAACAGGGAGGCAAACCACAAGAGACTCTTAAATACAGAGAACAAACTGAGGATTGCTGGAGGGGAGGTAGATGGGAAGATGGGCTCAATGGGCAATGGGCATTAAGGAGGGCACTTGTTGGGATGAGCACTGCGTGTTATATGTCAGTGATAAGTCACTATATTCTACTCCTGAAACCAATAGTACACTATATGTTAACTAATTTGAATCTAAGTAATACAAAAAAAACTTCCCGTTACAAAGTAAGTCTGAGGAACTCATGTACAGCAAGGTGGTTATATGTAACAACACTGTATGTTTGAGAGCTGCAAAGAGAGATCTTAAAAGTTCTTATCACAAGAAAAAAATTCTAATCATATGGTGACAGATGTTAATCTAGACTTATTGTCGTGATCATTTTGCAATATATACAAATATTCAATCATGTTTATGCCTGAAACGATTATGCTGTATGTCAATTATGCCGTATGTCAAAAGCAAAACCCCACAGACCTGAAACATGACAGAAGATGCACTGTACCTACATTGACTGGTTATTTGTGGATGACCTGCCATCACTTCCTTATCCTTTTTACCTTGGTCAACAGATTTTATTTTTTAACTGGGAATGGGAATGAACTTGGTTAAAATAAAAGTAAATAAAGCCACTGCTGGGGATAGAGTATAGGGCTGGAGTGACGAGAGGATGGAGCTCCCACAGCAAGAGGGTTTCCTGAGTGCCGAAACGGACACTGGAGTGGCCACACTGCAGTATGACCGACTGCGCCCCCACCCTTCTCACGGCTTTGGGGTCTGACCCTTTTCTTGGAAAATGGCTCCACGCCTCCCCTTTGTAGGCTCCCAATGTGTTCTCTGAGGGCAAAACAAAGGAAAGCGCCTCTGCGGCCAGAGTCCAGTCCACGTGGAACATCAACGGGGGCTCCAGGATGCTCTGATTCAGCAGGTTATTAAGAGGCTGGTTCGTATATTCTGAAATTACTAGTTCACGGCCCTTAGGGCTTCTGTCACCAGTGCAGCCCGCGGCCAAGTGTGGCTCTTCCTTCTCGCCACTTCAGGGTCAGCTTGTAAAAGTGGGCAGCCCCTTTTCTGAGCACCTTGGAGCCTAGCAGAAAGCACACCAGCCGTGTGGGCACGGGGATCGGGTATGGAAGTGGTAATCCTTCGGCTTGCCCTTAGGGAGGCAGTGGCTGAGCTTGGGGGCCCGGTCGCCAGGTGGCCTTCACGGCAGTCCGGGTGCTGCTACCTGGACCCCTGGATGCGAAAGACCACAAAAGTAGTGCCTGTTTCCCAGAGTCGGGAAGAGCACAGGACAGGTCCTTAAGAGCCTGGCGCATGGTAGGTGCTCGATAAATGTGAGCTCACATTAGTAGTGCTGTTACTCAGCGAATATGATCCGACCAATGATGAAGTACACAGGTTTCCCAGTTCCAGACACTAGCAAGATAAAAACTAAACCACTAAAGTAGTAAGAACATCAGACTCTCTTTCAAGAAATCTCTATAAAAATTTTAACCCATAAACCACCAGTGGGCACCAAGGCCTCAGTTCTCCAGTTCCATTCACCTCTATCTTGAAAATCAGCAAGCTGGAGTCTCTGTGCCCCTTCTTAAATTACCCTGACTCATTCATTCAAGCAGCCAACAGTTACTGACCTTCTACTGTGTACCTGGCAAGCTATAGGCAGTTGGGATAAATCAATGAATGAAACATAGAAAATGCCTTTGTGGAATTTACATTCTAACAGCAGAAATGAGATAATAAACAACATGATACATTAGTAAGTGCCATAATAAACCGGCAAACAAATGCTATGGAGAAGAGACCGGCAGAGCAGGGCGAGGGTGAGCAGCCTCTGCAGTAGCAGCTCCGGGTGTCTGAGTGCCCAGCACGTGTCTTTCTCCAGTCTCAGCTCTGCAGACCCAGGAGCCTCCCATGGGCCTCACTAGACCCAGGTTCCCTCAGGACAGGGGTCAAGATCACGGAGCCCTCTTGATGCGAGTCCTGCCGCAGGCTAGCAGAGACATGAGGCGAGACGTACGCCAGGCCCATGTGGCAGTCACCCTGACCCGCAAGTCCTGTTCCTCACAGAAGCCTATGTCTCTTGTGACAGCTCCAGAGGCATAACCTTCCAGAATCCCTGAAAGAGACTTGCCAGGTGCAGGAGGAACCCTTACTTCCAGGCCTAAGAAAGTCAGATTGGAACAGAGGCCTGAGAGGGGTGAAGCTGGTGCCCTGGACAGCCCAGGAGCAGAGCATTCCAGGCAACGGCAAGGCCTGATGCCCACACGAAGGCCCTACCTCATCTGGGGCAGGGGCCAGGTGGAGTGCTGCCGCAGAGCAAGCCTGGGCCAGTGCAGGAGGGGGCAGATCGTCGGGACTCAGAGGCCGCAGTCAGGAGGTGGGCTTTCGTTCTGAGGGGAAAGGGAAGCCGCGGCAGGGTCCCGAGCTGAGGAGTGACATGGTCTGACTGCTGTGTGGAGAATGGGCTGCAGGAGGGTGAGGGCAGAGGCAGAGTGGCCAGAGAGGAGGCCACTGCCGTGATTTTCCCGGTATGAGTAGTGAGTGCTCAAGACGAGTTTCCTTTAAGGTAAATCATTTACAATGCGCCAGTTCAGAAAGCCCCACCATGTACCCTATAAAATAGGCACCAAATGTCTGGCTGTTTTATACGGCTTCCATTTTGTAATGTTAACAGCAACCTAAAAAACATTTTGTGATCAATAGCATCTGCTATTGACTCTGAGAGGAAGGCTGAAGAAAAGTAGGCGGTGACAAGGGCTATGAGTCAGCGTGTGTCCCTCCCAATTCACTCCTCAGGGTCATTACACAGTGTGATAACTGGTTCTGCCCTGGGAGCAAGCCAGGGAACTACACTCAGAGTGAGAGGCCTGGGATGGCGTGGCTGCCTCTGCACCCAGAGCCTCAGAGCCTGAAGGCTCCCCTTCCCTGGCCAGGGGTCACAAAGCCTGCCCCCGCGGTGGCCAAGAGGACCTGAGCTTGGCTGGCCAGCATGAGCACTCAGAAAACTGAATTACTTCTGCCCTGGTTACTGTCCCTGCTGGAGATGATGTGCTTATTTTTAGCCATCATGTGATTCTCCAGTATTTTCCAGGCTCTGCCTGAGTCACTATGGTTTCTGAGAATTTTTCATAGTGGGAAAAAATGCACAGAACTTCTCCTCTTAGAATGGCTCAAGTATTAAAATAGCTAACTTTTGAATAGTTGTTTGAATGTGGCGTGTATTTCCTTATGATAAACCGACTCTTCTCACATCTTGGTAGGTAATTAAGGGTGCTCTGAAACACATTAGGTGCCGAGCAATCACTGTCTTAGTTCAAATTCTCGTTTTTAACTTGTCCTCAGGGCAACTTCTCTCTAGAAATGGCAAGGATCCCTCACTCCCATGAAAACAATACACACCAGAATCCCAACAAGTTAGGGAGGTGCCCCCTTGCCTGTTTACTGCAGGAGGAAGAAAAGCTAGTGGGTGAAACAGCCCAACAAACCTAGCCAGACCATCAAGAGTTAAAACACACAGGCATCACCATGACACCGCGGCATCACTGTACTCCTGGCATACAGTAGCCCTTCAAGCCAAAAGTCTTCAAATTAAGATGGCTATTGCGTAGGAACACGAGCACTCAATACTTCATGATGGACAGATACAGTCCTGACTCCACTGTCAAGACCAGTATTTTAGGTTATTTTTCTGGTGGTGGCAAGTTGACTGTGCTCCATCAACATGATCTTCCCCAGACTCTCTTGCAAACAGAGAGATGTGGTCTGAGGCCACAGAGCTGGAGCTCAGGGAGGCGAGAACCAGAGCTGAGCCTCATATGAATCTTTTACTACAACTGGCTCCTGGCTCCAGCTTTTCTGCTTTCACCGACCAACCACCAAGCCAGAAAAATGTGCATCGTATATCCTTGGCCAACCTCGCCTCCTACATGGTTTGTTGGAACAGCTTCTTAGCTAGTCTTCTGGACTGTAACTGTGCCACCCGCCATGTATTTTCTACACCAAACAGCAAACTTGTGCTTAAAACCTTTCAGTGACTCCCAACTGTTCCCTTTAAAGCATAAACCTCTGTGACCAACAGAACCTATGGTGACCTCCTCTCCCCAATAATCTTCACCTCCTGGTATTCTAATCTTTGTATAGTCCCTTCCTCTAGAGTATGGGTGCAGCCTGTGCCTTGCTTCTAAGCAACAGAATATGACAAAGGTGATGGGAGGTCGCTCTCATGATTACGGTACTCTACAGAACTCTGTTTGGCTAGCATACACACCAGAGAGAATCCTATGGGTCTAGAAGCAGCAAGATGCCACGTAAGCACCCATGCTGGAAAAGCCCATGTGGCAAGGAAGCGCAGGTGGCCTCTGGGAACTGAGAGCAGCTGCCACCAGGAGACTGAAACCTCAGTTCTGCAGCATCAAGGAAACTGTCACAACCTGAGAGCTCGCCCCAGTTAAGCCTCTGATTAGACCACAGCCCCAGAAGATACCTGGATTGCTGCCCGGTGGGACCCTAGAACACAGAACACAGCTAGGCTCGGCCTGGACTTCAGAAGGTGTAAGACAATAGATGTGTGTTGTTTTAAGCTGCTAAGTTTGTAGTAGTTGTTCTGCAGCAACACAGTCTGAGTATCACCTCTCCACTCATTATACAAGGGCCCCACTCACCTCTGCAGCTTTACTTCGCAATACCCATGCAGAATAACACACACTTTACCAAATACAGCATATTCTCTCTTGACATCGATATTCTACTCTTTCTGTTTGCAGTGCTCTTGTCCATACTCTTAACCTGGCTAACTTCTACTCATTCAGTGACTCGTCGTCAAAACCCCCATTTCCCCAAGAAGCCTTTCTAGAATCCACAAGACCAGCTCTGATGGTCTTCCTACACACCCTGATAGCACAGACCTCACTTTGTTGTTATTGTCTATTTATTACCAGGTTTTCATCACAAGACTGTAACTTCCCTGAATCATGATGTGTTTCCAGAACTTCTTACGGTGCCCTGACAAATATGTGTTGAGAGACTGAACGAAAATCCAAGCAAAGCTTTCATAAAAAGAGCAACGACTCCAGCAAACAGGAGCTGTTTAAGAAGGTTTTTTTTGTGAGCCATTGTGTAGTACACCATATACTATTTCCGCAGCTACAGTACAAGGGGCTCCTCAGGTGATAGAGAGGACTGGAGAGGATGCCGAAAATAGTCATACACGTGGGCTTCAGTGCTGCATCTTCCTGGATCCAAATGGACATGCTGTGATTCAATTTAAATCAATTCAACAAATTCTAAATGAAATTCTTCAAAGTAAACAATGTTTCTCTTCCTGCCCAACATACCAAGTGACAAAGAATGGCACCAATAAGAAAAACAGACCTCGTTCTGCCATCTTGGAACCTGTGGAGGCCTGCTGGGAGCAGGACTCCTAAAACGACAAGTATGTCTGGAAGGCTGTGGTCCAAGGCCATTTTTGCTGGAGAAAGCGGGGTCTCCAGAACCAGAGAGAGCACAGAGCTCTTCTTAAAATTGAAGATGTTTATGCTTGAGATGAAACAGAACTGGATCTAGGCAAGAGATGTGCTTATATGTAGAAAGCAAAGAAGAGCACAGTGACTCCTGGTGGCAAACTGAACAAAACCAGAGTAATCTGAGGAAAAGTAACTCGTGCTCATGGAAACAGTGCCGTGGTTCATGCCAAATTCCAAAGCAACCTTAGGCTAAAGCCATTGGCCACAGAATCCATGTGATACTGTGCCCTTCAAGGATTTAAACTTACTGTAAAGTAAATAAAAGTGTACCTTTGCTCTCTTACGGGGGGCAGGGAGGGAGGAAGAAAAAAAGAAAAATAGGTCCATGGGTGACCTGTGATACTCTGTTTACGGAAATGGAGAATAAATGCTAAATCATTGCCTCTGAGACCTCCTAAGTTTTGTCGTGAGGCGGAGAAGCCAGATGCCAAGTTATTATTCCAACAGAGAGAAAAGCGATGATGGGAGTAACACGTGGGATTTAGCACAAAACCAATGAGTATTTCAACATACCCAGGGAGCAGTGAAAATGACCCAATACCAGTTATGAAAGGAATCAATGCTGTTTAAAAGAGGCCTCGATGCTTTACTTCCCAGTGCAGGTGGGACAATAATGGAGGCCATTGGTCCTCTCCTGCAAGGCCGTGAGTGAAGGAACAGAGCCCAAGAGGCCAAAATACATGTCAGTTGTGTCTGAAGGGCTTACTCTTCCCTTTGAAATCACCTAGACCATCCATTCAGAGAATGAGGTCAATCCAAGGGTTAAGAAATCAGAGATGAGGAATCCCGCTAATCCAGGACCCAGTATCCCAGGCTTCACGTACATGTCTGCTTCCAGGCTGCAAAGAGGCCTGGAACAAGTGACTCAAGGTTTCCTGCTTTTACAAACCTATACAAAAGACAGCAACTCTCACCCAGAACCTGCTGCAAGGATGAATGAGAATGTTTTTAAACTTGAAAAAGCAGCTGCTAGTTTTAAAAATAAAAATGGAGTTCATTCAAATGCAACAGCATGTGCTCTGGTTCCAGCCTTTATGCCACTGCAGAGACTTTCATTTCCTCCACACACTATGCAATTTGAATCTGGTTTGTGAAAATGTACTGTGGTTCAGCATAGTGTAAGGAGAAGATCAGAACATAAAACAAGACCACATCCATAATATTTCAGAGGCAATATAATGGTTTAAAGAGTAGGCTTTGGAATCACAAGGTCAGGCTTCAAACTCTGGGCCCCCTATTTCTTTTTTTTTTTTTTAATTTTTATTTAAAAAAACTTTTTTTTTTAACATTTATTTATTTTTGAGAGGGGGGGGGGGGAGAGAGAGAGAGAGAGAGAGAGAGAGACAGAGCATGAGTGGGGGAGGGGCAGAGAGAGAGGGAGACACAGAGTCCGAAGCAGGCTCCAGTCTCTGAGCTGTCAGCACAAAGCCTGATGCGGGGCTCGAACTCACAGACTGTGAGATCATGACCTGAGCTGAAGTCGGATGCTTACCCGACTAAGCCACCCAGGCGCCCCTGGGCGCCCTATTTCTAGTGTATGACCCTGGAAAGTTACTGAACCTCTCTGTGCCTCAGTTTCCCTACCTCTACAACAGGGGTTATGGTTGTAGGTTTTGATCTCTAAGCTTTCAAATATTCTAGTTTTACAGAAAACTAGGTCAGGGTTTGATTCCAAAAAGCCAAAATAACTAAAAGTTGTAAACTGAATTAGTAAATCCTTTATCAAAGATGCAGTCTCAGTAAGCAAGTACATTGGATGGCCATGAAAAATGCATGGCTGTTCCTCAGATGAAGGCCCTCAGCCTTGTCCACAGATACTGCCAGAAGATTCCTATCCAAAGCTCCTGAATTCTTCATGTCTCTGTTCCTCACTGTGCTCTCAATATTCCAAACTCACAGATATTCAGTATCCTGGCAAGGCAGAGCACTGCTCATATTGTATTGCTGTGGTTTTATCATTAGGTTGAGAAATACAGTTTTAACTATTGTTTGAGGAGAAAAGTATCCTAATGCCCTGTGGTATATCTTATACATCTTACATAAGACAGATGTATAACTGGAGGAACAAAACTACCAACAGCCTTCTCCTTCCCATGAGCAGCCATTACCTGCTTTGCAGCTTAGCAGTGGGATGGTTTCTTAATATGAGGAGGTCAAGGGGATGCAATGCTGATAAGGGGCAGGGACTGAGTGAAAGATACATCGTTCATATAACAACCGCTAGCATTTGCTTGAAGACAATTCTTGCTAATTATGGGACTGGTAAGAAAAATGCACCTCTTCCTTGTTTTGAGTTGACATTACATGATCTCTTAAAATGAATATTTGATCCTTGAAGAAGTAAGCAGGTATATGGAGGTATAGTTTGTGGTTAGGTGACTGAGGCCTCTGAGAACAGTTAACAGCAGGAGCATACCGGGAAGGTGCAGAGAATAAATAGGCATGACTCATCCTGATGCGGAGACCACAAAGGGCCAAGGAGGATGCCTGTGCATACCCTACGGCTCTGAGAAGTCAAATGCTATCAAGGACTGGTCTGGTCTAAAGAACAGACAAGGGAAAATGCATTTCTTGGAATAAATAATGGCTTTGGGGTGAGAGCAACATTTGTGTTTAAAGGGCAGACTGTTCTCAAAAGGTAAATGAACACATATGTTTTGGCAGTAGTAAGGAAATGGAAGTCCTGCATGAAGGCACAGGCCTCACACCAAGGTCAGGACCCTCTGAGTGAAATTTAACTTCGTGGGTACTTTTTACATGGACTCTAATTGAGTCCCTGTTAAATTAAAAACATCAGAACACTTTGGAGCAATACACCAAAAGCTTCCATGTCCACAACAGAACATTACAATGTCTACGATATAATCCAAAATTATTCAACATACAAAGATCCAGGAAAATGTGACACGTTCTCAAAATCAACAGATGCCAATGGTGAGGCGATCAGATGGTGGCATCAGCAGACAGGAGCTTTAAAGCAGCTATCAGAACCATGCCCAGGGAAGTGAAGGATGTTCACAATAAATGAAAGGTAGGCAGTACCAATAGAGAAAGAAAAAAAGGGAATTAATAACTGAAAACATACAAGGGTTGAAATTTTAAAAATGCTCAATAGAAGGGAAATGACAGAGGACAAAGAGGGTTAACCTGAAGATGTATTAATAGAAACCATCTAATCTAAAGAAGAGAGAGCGTGCTGAGAAAAAGGTGAACAGAGCCTCAGAAACCCGTGGGAGAATTTCAAAAGCTCTAACATATGGATAAATGTGTCCCAGAAGGACAGAGAGAATGGAGCTGAAAAATGGCTGAAAATCTCCCAAATATGGTAAAAGACATAAACTCAACAGATTTAAAGTAGCTTAATGAACTCCAGAACAAGAGAAATTCAAAGAGAACCATGATTAGGCACATCCCAGTCCCACTAACTGAAAACCAAAGATAAAGAAACTCTTGACTGCACCCAGAGAGGAAAAACATGTTGCACATGGGGAAGAACGATTAGAAAAAGCAAGCCCTTCTCATCTCTGGAGGCCACGGACACTGAAACGACATTTTTAAAGCACATAAAGGTGGAATTCAGGTGGCATTCTTTATCTATGGAAATTTTTGATCGTGAAAAAAAGACATTTACAGAAGAAGGAAACTGGAAGAACTTGTTGCCAATGGACCTGCTCTGTAAGAAATGCTAAAGCAAGTTCTTCAGTATGAAGAGAAATGAAATCAGTAGGGAACTCAGAGCTTCAGGGATGAATGAAGGCGACTGGAAATGGTAAAAGGTAGGAATGGGGGGAAAACCCACTCTTTTTTCTCTCAATTTCTTTTAAACACACACAATCGCCTAAAGCAGCACTGCCTCCTAGAAATATGTTAATCAGTCAATTAAAAAATTTTTAAGATGTGAAATGTAAGGTATGCAAAAATACAAATAAATACAGATTATGATTTCTACATGTAATTAATAAAATTATTAGAGATTTTGCATTCATTTTTTTCCATACTAAGTCTTCTACATCCAGCATGCATTTCATACATACAGCACATTTCAGTGCAGAATAAGCACATTTCGAGTGCTCAAAAGCCACTTATGAAAACAGTGTTGGTCTAAAACAAAAGTTGTAACATTGTCCTGGGGGATTTATAATGTATGTGGACGTAGCATATGTGACAAGTGTAATAGTCATACAAACTATATGGGACAAACAAAAGTGGGAGGAAGGGTTGCCAGGGTTCCGCATTTTACATGAAGAGAAAATACAATTTTTAAGTACACCGTGAAAGTATATATATTGTAATTCTTAGAGCAACCACTGAAAAAATCAATGCAAAGAGATATAGTTAGAAAGGCAATCAAGTAAGTTGGAATATACAATATCTGAAAAATCCAGAATATGGATATGGCAGCTAAAGTGCAAGCAACCAAAAACACAAGTGGGACTACACTGAAGTAAAATGCTCCTACACAGCAAAAGAAACCATCAACAAAGTTAAAAGACAACCTAGAGAATGGGAGAAATATTTGCAAACCATATATCTGATGAGAGATTAATATCCAAAATACATAAAGAACTCCTACAGCACAAGAGCAAAAAAACCCAAATAACTCAACTCAATTAACAATTAAAAAAAATGGACAAAACATACAGAGAAGGACAGATACCATACGTTTTCACTCTTATGTGGATCCTGAGAAACGTAACAGAAGACCATGGGGGAGGGGAAGGGAAAAAAAAAGGTTAGAGAGGGAGGGAGCCAAAACATAAGAGACTTAAAAACTGAGAACAAACTGAGGGTTGATAGGGGGTGGGAGGGGGGGAGGGGGGGTGATGGGTACTGAGGAGGGCACCTGCTGGGATGAGCACTGGGTGTTGTACGGAAACCAATTTGACAATAAATTTCATATTTTAAAAAAAAAGTGAAAAAATGAACACATGAATTGACATTTTTTCAAAGATATATGGAAGGCTAATAGGTATATGGGAAGATGCTCAACATGAGCATTCATTAGGGAAATGTAAATTAAAACCACAATGAGAGTGGGGCACCTGGATGGCTCAGTCAATTAAGTGTCTGACTTCGGCTCAGGTCATGATCTCACAGTTTGTGAGTTTGAGCCCCAAGTCAGGCTCTGTGCTGACAGCTCAGAGCCTGGAACCTGTTTCAGATTTTGTGTCTCCCTCTCTCTCTGCCCCTCCCCTGCTCACACTGCCTCAAAAATAAATGAGCATTAAAAAAAAAAAACAACCACAATGAGATATCACTTCATGCCTATTAAAATGGCTATCACCAAAAAGATAAGAAATAACAAATACTGGTGTGGATGTGTGTAGTACACAAGGGCACCCCTGTGTACTATTGGTGGGAATGTAAATTGGTGCAGCCACTAAGACAACAGTAAGGAAGATCCCAAAAAATTAAAAATGGAATTACCATATGACCCACCAATTCAACTTCTGGGTATTTATCCAAAGGAAATGAAAACACTAACTCAAAAGGTATCTGCACCCCCATGTTCATAGCATTATTTACAATAGCCAAGACATGGAAATTACTTAAATGTCCAATGATGGATGTATGGATAAAGAAACCGTGGTACACGCACACAGTATTTTTAGGCCATAAAAAATGATGGAATTCTGCCATCTGCAACAACATGGAAGGAGGACCTTGAAGGGATTATGCTAAGTGAAATCAATGAGACAGAAAGACAAAGATTGTATGATCTCACTTACATGTGGTCTCTTTAAAACAAACACACAAACAAATAAACTCAGTAAAAGAGATCACACTTGTGGTTACCAGAGGCAGAGAGCAGGGAGAGGTGAACTGGAAGGTAGCCAAAAGGTACAAACTTCCGGTTATCAGATAAATAAGTACCAGGGATGTAACGTATAACATGATGGTGACCGCTAACACTGATGTAGGATCTGTAGGAAAGTTAAGAGAGTAGATCCTAAGAGTTCTTATCATAAGGAGAGATTGTTTTCTTCTTTTTTTATTGTATCTATATGAGAAGATGGATGTTAGCTGAACCTATTGTGGTAATCATTTCACAATACATCTAAATCAAACTATTATGTTGTACTCATGAAACTCATAAACGATGTAAGTTATTTCCAAATAAAACTTGAAAAAATAATCATAAAAAATCCAGAAGACAACAGGAAAACAGAAAAAAAAGAGGAGATAAGCAGAAAACAAATGATAATATGGTAGACCTAAATCCAGCTAAATCAACAGTTAACATTAAGTTGTAACAGACTGGAGAGTCCAACGTCCAGAGATTATGAGGATGAATAACAATGCAAGACCCAATCACATGCTTTTTATAAGCTGCACGCTTTAAATATGAGCTCAAAGACAGGTAGAAGTTTAACGTATCATGGGGAAAGATATACCATGCAAGCAGTAAGCATAAGAAAGCTAGCATGGCTGTTTAGTATCAGATAAAATAGACTTCAAGACTAAGAGTTTTAACGAAGATAAAGAGGGACATCTCATAAAATACAAAGGTCAATTCATTGGAATGATTTAGCGTAACAATGTATGTATCTCACAACAGAGCCCCAATACAGGACACAAAAACTGAGAGGAAGTAAAGGGAGAAAAGACAATTCCACAATCAATGTAACACCCTCTTCACAGCAATTATTCGAACTAGACACAAACAAAAATCAGTAAAAGCATAGAGGATCTGAAAAACACTATCCACTACCTTGATCTGATATTTCTAAAACGCTACGCAACCAACAACTGCAGAATACATATTCTTTTCAAATGAACAAGGTATACTGACCAAGCAAGACCATATTTTGGGCCATAAAATTAAGGTTGGAACAAGGACAAAATCACTATACACTGCCACATTTCACCGCCTCTCCTAAAAACACAGAACAGAAACTTTTTGGGAAATTAAAAGCAACTCTTTTCCCCAAAGGAGGTGACAGGCAGTGCTTACTTAGATTACAGGCGCTCAACAAATGTGTAAACACTTAAATACACCAATAAACATGAACACCCTGTTAAGATTATATGAATAGCCTTAGAGAACCCAAATTAAAGTTAATTGGGAGAGTATTTACATATTCAATAGTTTTGGAAATACACTGTTAGGATTTATTTCTATTTACATTTAGGGATTTAAGTGTGATTGTGCAAGTACTTTATTCTGTTATACTTCTTAGGTTGCTTCCTTTTTGAAACCATTTTTCTAATATTTCTATTGATCTGATTTTAAGGCTGGAACACTCAAGTCCCTGAGGAAAAGAGAAAGCACAGCTTCAATTTCCATAGCAACTCTAAATCCATCACATTATATTTGTATATGAGAATTTGATTTAAATATATTAATATATGTGAATTTGCAATGTGTCTAAGCTGTAGTTGCCATAGGAACTGCAACTTCAAATTTCCTTTTAAGTTTAGTAAATGCTCACACTTGACAATGGATTCCCGCCCCCCCCTCCCCCCAGCTATCTTGAGTTGCGGATATGGCTCACTGCAATAAGCTTATAAACATCATGACTCACAATGATAGATGCACTTAATAGGTATCTATCATTATGGAAACATTTTTTTTTTCAATATATGAAGTTTATTGTCAAATTGGTTTCCATACAACACCCAGTGCTCATCCCAAAAGGTGCCCTCCTCAATACCCATCACCCACCCTCCCTTCCCTCCCACCCCCCAGGAAACAGATATTTTAATACATGCGCTTCATTGGTAGATCAAAAGCAACTAGAGATGCAATGCTTCAGAACGCAGATGGCAGACTTGCCAGGCAGCCATTCACCCTTATGTGACAGCCTCTGCTTACGCTGAAGCTTGTTTTAGTCCAGGTAAGTCACCCAACCGCACTGACACCGATGGGCTCTATGGCTTCTCGGAATCTACACGACAACATTTTGGATCTGTACTGAAATGGCAGAAAAATCTGGTACATTCTCATGATAACTGAATGCACCAAGAATGTGGAGTGTATCTAGTTTATAAAAAAGCAAACAACCCATGGTGCAGGCCTACAGAAGTAGTCTGTGTGATGAAAAACATTATTATTATTATTATTGTTGTTGTTGTTGTTATTATTTTGCCAATGTAGACAGTACTTTCTTAAGTGGAGAATCCATTCCAGGATCACATTTCCACTCTAATACGGGCCCTTTGCCACTTATCGCTGCTCTTAATGTATTATAGTCAGGACACGCAAGTTAATTTGTTATTAGCCTACAGAAATATTTGGGGAGAGAGAAATGCACTGCAAAATCAATCAAGTATTCCATGGCCAAATGAAAAAATAAAGACCATCTCTTGCTTTCAGTTCTACCAGCCATTGCTCGTTTCTACTAATGCAGATGGTTGAGAAATGACAAGGCTTAGAGGTGGAGGGCGCCTGGATGGCTCAGTCAGTTAAGCCTCTGACTTTGGCTCAGGTCATGATTTCATTGTTCTTGAGTTCAAGCCCCACATCAGGCTCTCTGCTCTCAGCCGAGAGCCTGCTTTGAATCCTCTGTCCCCCTCTTTCTCTGCCCCTCTCTCACTCATGGTCTCTCTCTCTCAAAAAAAATAAACAAACATGGAAAAAAAAAATTAATTGGGCGCCTGGGTAGCTCACTCAGCTAAGCGTCCAACTTCGGCTCAGGTCATGATGTCACAGTTTGTGGGTTTGAGCCCTGTATTGGGCTCTGTGCTGACAGCTCAGAGCCTGGAGCCTGCTTCAGATTCTGTGTCTCTCTCTCTCTCTCTCTCTGCCCTTCACCCACTCATACTTGGTCTCTCAAAAATAAACATAGAAAAAAAATTAAAAATAAAAAAAAGAAATTACTGATAGGACATCACTGTTGGGTAACTGTGCTATCCATCTGAGAATTCCCAGAGAGCTGACCCTCACCTCATCATTAAGCACTTAAATTTTGGGTAGACAAAATCAGACTTGTGAAGAGAATGGCTTTGAATGGCTTCAGACCAGAGGCAGGTGACCAGTTTAAAGACTGTAAATAGTTCATGGGGGAGATGATTATAAACAGAATCTTAAGTATTAGAAGGGAACGCTGAGTGGATCAATTAGTGTAGGCTGGTGTCCTAGTGATCCTGAGGGATAAGGAGAGTCATGGAGCTATCTGATCGTCTAATAAAGCATTCAGGCTGATGGGCTGTTTAGTAAGGTTTTCTGAAGTTTTTTTGGCTCTTCTTGTACTGATGCTTGTACTTTCTATTGCGATCAGTCTACTCCTTGCCCTAATAAGTTATATGCTGAGAAACCATATCCCTATGTTTGTTAGAATTACACTTTTGTATCACAGATTTTAGAAGACATTTTGGCTTATATTTTCTTGGCTGTATTCCCAAGAGCTGGATACTGGACCTTGAGAAAAATGAGGTCTCACTGTATTTATAGGAGTCTTTCACCTATTATAGCTTTTAAAACAGTGTTCTACATGCGATGTACACCTTGCTATAATTTTTTCCACAGTATAGTTTTTCCACCCCACAATGTCCAAGAGACAGAACCTATTTTATTAAAAAGGGTATGACTCGTTTGACTTTTGAAAATATCCTTTCTCCCTGATTAAGACCAATGAGGTGAATGAACATGGTCAAGGTAACAGGAACATGAATCTTTTTTTAAAAATTGTTTATTTTTGAGAGACAGAGGACAAGCGGGGGAGGGGCAGAGAGAGAGGGAGACACAGAATCGGAAGCAGGCTCCAGGCTCTGCACTGTTAGTACAGAGCCCAACACAGGGCTCAAACTCATGAGCCATGAGATCATGACTTGAGCCGAAGTTGGATGCTTAACTGACTGAGCCACCCAGGCAACCCAGGAACATGAATCTTAAAAGAACTACTGCCTCCTGGAACATTAAGAACCTTATTTATTAAAAAAAAAAAAAAAAAAAAAAGTAAAAACCCTATTTATTACCTGTTGACTTTAATGTGTTTTCTGAGCTCTGTCACCCAAGAGGTTAAGCTCTGGAAGAAATCTGTTTCTCTTCCAGGTTCACAGACATTCTATCAAAATGGCACACGTTTCTCTGTGGCTTCTGTGAAAGACCAATGGAGGAAGTGCTAGAAAACGAGGCCAAAGCAGCACCGTGGGCAGTGGTGCAGATTCAAGGACACACTGTGATTGTGGAACAAAAATGTACTTCTGAGGCCTGTCCAATTTCACTACTAAACACTTGAAGAAAAAAAGTGGCAGCTGAGTTTTAAGATGAATCTGTACATCAATAACAGCTATAGGAAAAGACCCCAAGACCAGAAATGCCAGCTACCATGGGTCTCGCCTCTCCCCCCATGTCTTCCTAACTCTAGCTGCCTACCAAAACCCCTGATCCGGACAAAACACACCCCTCTACTACCCCATCTCTACACTGATCCAAGTTTCTGACCACACTTAAAGCCCAATTTGAACTGCTATAATTTTTTGTTCCCCAAACTCCTTGTGGCCTTTTACCCAACCTCTCCCCAGCACTTCTGATTGTTTAAATAATAAAATAAAATAAAATAAAATAAAATAAAATAAAATAAAATAAAATAAAATAAAACAAAACAAAACAAAACAAAACAAAACAAAACAAAACAAAACAAAACATTCCCCTGCCTCTCTAAATCTTTATCAACACTCTTGACCTTATTTTCTTCCTCCAGCATCAGGGTCCTGCTCCACAAGTTTCCCCTCCTTTTTCCTATCATCAACTAATTCTCCTCCAGGGACCTTTCTCCCACCTTACAAACTTGCTCACTGTGCCTTGTCCTAGAAGCAAACAAAAACAGATCAAGGACACTACCATTCGCCTTCCAATCTCACTTCTCAATGCTGTCTGCTTTCCCCCACAACTAAATGTTTTTCCTCAACTTTTTTCCTGACAAATTTGGTGAAGGTGGGATCCTCTCTCACTGCAGGACTTTCCCACTTGTCAGGTCATGCCCTCGCCTGGTCTCTGTGATCTAGGCGTATGCATTCAGCACTTTAACAGACCAGTTCTCTAAAGGATTGTTCATCACCTCCCAGGAGTCCATTATCTTTGGCCTATTTTCAGGCTTCATCCTCTTTGAACTCTCTACAATTAATATTCGGCACTGCTGGTGACCCCTCTTTCTAGAAATTTCCTACTGTTCATTCTCTGATGCTGAGCTTTCCTAGTTTTTTCCCTGATGTTTGTATCTTTTTCTTAGCTTCCTCTTTTTCCTCTTGCTCCTTATTCCTTAGCTTATTTTATATAATTTCATTCATTCTATGGCTTCAGAGCTAGACTTTTATGCTATCTTAATTTCCTTCCTCCAATTCCTCTCCCCATTCTGGGTGCCATCATTGCACTGAGTGACCCCTAAGGTGAGAAATTCAATGGGCTCGTCCAGGCCTCATTTTACTGGACTCCCTTCCACAGGTTCAGACATTGCTGGCCACTGTGTTCCTTTCCTTCTGCTTCTTTGACATGTTATTCCATCACTTCCTTTAATCTTTCTGGCACCTTCCCTGATTCTTGTGCGAACCCTTGCTTTTCTGCCCAAACATTAAATGTTACAGTTCTTCACGTCAGTCTCTCCTCTTCCAACTGAGAGCTTACTTCCGGCTTCAATTACATGAACATATGGAAGACTCACAAATGTATACTGATAGTCTACACAACATGCTACTGTTGTTTAGCATTAGTATTGTTATAACCATCTCCTATCCATTCTAATTGGAGGTTGGGCATAAATAGGGAATTTATGTCATTTACAAAATTAATGTTATTGATTTAACAAGTGTGAACACTGGTTTTCAGAATGGAACAAATTGTTTTCTGACGATCTCACTGTTTGACTGTCCAGTGCCACAACTGGTGTTTGTAATAATGACTGCAGTTTTAAAGAATAGCCTCCTGCTTGATAAAGTCTGTGTTTTATGGAAGGATGTTTGTAGTTTTAAAAGGTTTTTATCCACAAAGTTTAACAAATTTTAAAGTTCTAGGTATTCAACCTCAATGACTTCACTTTTGGACCAAGCTATACAAAGGAGGTCTTGCTGAATATTATCACGTAAATATTGGCACTGACCATACAGGAAATAGGATGCATATTTCAATGACTTTTCTTTGAAGGATGTAGAGGATTATTCATATTGAAAAGCAAAATTGGTTCATATTCTGGTTTGTATGGCCAGTAATTAGGCAGTAAAACTACTTCAGCTGAAATCTAAACAGACTTGACATATTTCAGAAAAAAGTACCAAGAAAATGAAACCTACCCCTGGAGTATTATTTTAACATATAGCTTCAATGATACAAAGTGAGTAACTCTGCCTTTTTAAGAGATTAAATCATGATCATTAGACTTATTACAGATAAGGCCCTGCTATGAAGATAAATGTGGTCAAATAGACAACAATAAAAATCATCCAGAGGCCTAAAGAGATTGACTGCTGGGAAGAATCAAACACAGGAAAGCACACAAGAGCCTGAGCCACTTTCCAAAATGCAAGCAACTATACGATTTCACTGTTCCCATACCTGCGGTGGGGGAATTTGCGTGATGAGACTTTTTTGGCAGGTTGAAGATCTGTTCGCCAGGGTCGGGGGGAGGGATCGCATCTTGCCCTTGCCGCGCTTCTACAGGATCATACTCCTTCCCATCGTAGTTAGCATCATAGAATTTCTTAAACCATTGAATGAAATCCAGGTTGTCCTGGAAACGCCCCTTCACCAGCTTCTCCACTGGGATCACCTGCAATATAAAATCGCCATGTGAGTCGTGAACCCGTTTATGAGTATTTGGCACAACTGAAGCATTTCCTATAAACTATTTTCTACGGGTCAGGGATTATTTACTGGTCTCCCCCTCAGCTTCTTGGCCAGCTGTATTCTAGAATTCACCTATTTTTTTTCATCATATGCAAGCAAAATTAAAATAAAATGCTGTAGGTGTTCTTCTGAATTATTTCACACCTCTGAACAAATGAGACGGAACAAAAAGTACCTTAGCTGTCAAGAGGGGCTGATTCTCTTCAGAATGTATTTGATTACACAAGCATCTCCATGCAAAAATGGGCCTGGGATGTTGTGCCAGTTCAAGATTGATGGTTTTCCATATTTCTTTTTTAAAAAATGTTTATTTGTTTATTCTTAGAGAGATCAGGCCAGCAGGGCAGGGGCAGAGAGGGAAAGGAAGAGAGAATTCCAAGCAGACTCTGCGCTGTCAGTGCAGAGCCCGATACAGAGCTCAAACCCATGAACCATGACATCATGACCTGAGCAGAAACCAAGAGTCAGACATTTAACTGACTGAGCCACCTCGGTGCCCCTTCAGTATTTCTTTCTAACACCTGCTCCTGCCATGCTGGAATAAACTCCTGTAAGGATTATAGCTACCAGAGGGTGTGAATGAATAAGACTCAAATCAATCCAAACATGCACATATCTAACGGTTTGTAGGAAGCAACACAAATTTTCCTGTTTTGTTTGTTTACAATGTAGAGAGACAAGCATTATAAACAATTGCCTGCAATACAGGGCCTAGGAGTTCACAGGCTGCACAGGAACACGGCTAATGTCCACGGGAGTGCACAGGGACAGAAATGGGGTCTGGCTAGGGGAGGCACTGAAGGCATTCTGGAGGAGGAGGTACTCTGTATTCACCTCCACTTCTGAGACAAATCTCAGCTTTTCATAGAGTAACCCTTTCTACTGGCATCCTAGACAACAAATGGGTACCCCCCCCCACCTTTAGAGGTCACATGAGAACTTTCAGAATTATGACAGGAAGAAATGTGGGGTGACTCATTAGCTTTACTTCAGTGGGCAGCTATTTTTGAAGGAAAATGGAAAAGGACTTAGTTATGCAAATTGTGCCATTACCAGATTCTGACTTCCTCATCTTTGAGTCGGAATCCTAGCTGAATGTAGGCCATGGGAGTTACAAAGCTAGGGAGTGAGTCAGATGATGTGCACACAATTCAGACACAAACCTAGGGTTGAAAGGGCACAGCTTCACTGACTAATATGAGCAGAAGCCATATAAATTAAACTCTCAGCAAGGCTTTGCCATCTCTGGAACCAGATACCCCTGATACCCTAAAATGGATCATCAGAACCCCTTAAAAAATAGAGAACAACCTCTATCAATGACCACTTGAAGAAAAAACACCAACTGAAGCATTTTAGGCAAGCCATTAAACTAAATCATTAGCAGTACATTTTTAAAATGTTTTTTAATATGTTTTTTATTTTAAAGTTTAGTGCACGTGCACAGGAGAAAGTCAGGGAGGGGCAAACAGAAAAAGAGAATCCTAAGCAGGTTCTGAGCTGTCAGCATGGATCCTGACAAGGGGCTTGATTCCTATGACCCTGGGATCATTACCTGAACCGAAATCAAGAGTCGGACATTCAACTGACTGAGCCACCCAGGCGTCCCAGCAGTAAGTACATTTTTAAAAAATGTTTTTGATAAAGCTAAAATTGAAATGAACTCAAGAATAGAGCAAAATAAACAGAAACAAACTTTGGGAGGAGACTACATTTTTCATGAAGACTCCTCCCAAATTTCACTGAAGTCCACCCTTTCATGAAGACTCTTCCAGGGAGGGAGACTTGGGTGTGGATCCCTCTCTCTTCCCAAATTTCACTGAAGTCCACCCACAGGGAAGAATTCCTTCCACACATGCACTTAATATTTGACTTTTTGTTTTATTAAATATTTTCATATCTTCATATGTATAACTTTTGTTTACGCTGATACTGATTTTTAAGTGCCTTTCTAGAGCATAAGGCCCTTTAATTAACATGCTACTTTCTTTTGTTTTCTGCCAAATGTGAAAATTTAGAAACAGTTTTAGATGATGGTGCTACATTAACCATTGACAGTAAGCACTTACTTCTGTTAATTTCACATTTCCCATCAAAATGGGACCTAAGCTCCCAAAATGGGGCCTAAGCTCAAAATCTCGGGTGGCAAGCAAATCTTTACACAGATGCTTTCCCCTGCTGTCCTGCTCTGACAAACACACACAGGGACCACTGTCTATCCAAGGATCCTTGGGGGAATCATAGCATATTACGTTAGAGAGGCCAACAAAGGTGATTGAGGCCAAGCTCCCTTCACTACAAGAATTTTATCCTAAACATTCTTCAACAATGGCTCATCTCCTCTCTATGTATACACTTCCACGGACATATGGATGCCCCTAATCTGTTACATAGCAAGTTATGAGTGGTTTTTTTCTTTTTGATCTAGAAGCATGTATAGAGAAAAGATACAGAAATGGATAGGGAAATAATGCTGTTAATAAGTAAGGAGAACCTATACAGCTCTGATTTTGAATATTACAGAAGGAGCTAACTGGAAATTAACCACAGCAAAGGACAAAGTTGAAAGGACTCCAAAAAGGCTGAACTGTTAAGGGGTTAATTTGAAATAAAAGTTCTGAGAAAACAAGAAGGCAAGATTTTAATATTTTGGTAAGATTGCTTTCATTTAGGAAGATAATAATTGCATTAAAATGTGTGCAGTTTAGCAAACTTTTCTCTTTTCCTTTAACCTGTCTCTTATAAAACACTATTTAAAATTTTCATTTCCATGTAGCCTACTTATTGCTACTATTGATGCAAAGTTATCTGTTCCTCCCCTGCTGCTTTTTCTCTTTCCCCTTATTCAAAATTCATTTCTTCCCAAACCTATTCCCTGTAAGATATACAGCCATGGTAAAGAATATGGATTAAATATGTATTTGAGTAATAGGAACCATGCAGAGACTGAGTGGACTTCAGTGACAGTCCTTTATGGGAGAAGAAAGGACTCTAGTCTACTTCATTTGTACCACACTGGGACAAAATTCTAACATTTAAGGGGCGGGGGGAAGGCAGTTTATGGAGACTGAGAATTTGAGTGTATACACTATGCTCAACATTTTGATACACATTCCCTCACTTTCACATCATTACTATGGGAAAGGGGTTATGGTCTCACTTTATAGGTGGGTAACTCAAAGAATTCAAGTAACCTGCTCAAATCTTGGACATGGGATACAAACCCATGCCATTTCCACTGTAACCTGCCCTTTTTTCCCCAAAGGAACAAAATACACAAAGAACCACGGTGGCATCTGGCAAACAAAAATTTCTCTCCTGCAATGCTAAAACAGAACAGCAACATTTGAACCTCTGTAATTACCTCTAGTGTTTAATCTAAAGGCTGTTAAGTTTAGAAATTTCCTTAAATAAAAGCCTCACACAAATATAGGAAGAGAGGGTTGATGCTTTATGCTAGGTACAGACCCCAAACTACTTTGACCATATTAAGGAATACGCCTTCGGATTTTTGCATTTTGGCACAAAAACCAATTTTTAGGAAAGATCACGCATTTTATGGAGGCAGAAGTTAGTTTCCTACCTTATCAACATTCATTCGCTTAAACGATGCTTGCAGAAGTTTAAAATTGTGAATATACTCATGCTCCAACTTTGCTTGGAATTTTACTTTCTTCAAACTAATGCAGCCTGGAAAGAGCATGTCCATGAACTGGCAATAGGCAGCCCCTGGAAAGAAAGGAGAAAAAGGCTGATGTAAGTCTGACTGTTCCCAGGCGTGACTGAGGATTGTTAGGCAGGAAGGAGCCCCCCCAGCTGTGTGTTCCTCTCCCCCATGTGCTTACACATCCTTATTCGATTGGGCTGGGAGCCAGAGAGGGAAGGGACCATGCCTCCCTCCCACCACTTTTCCCATTCCTAACCACTGTGACAGTGATGCTGTGTTCACCAGAGCATCCCCACATTCCACAATGAACAGAAATACTTTTTAAAAAAATGTTTATTTATTTCGAGAGAGAGAGTGGTGAGTGTGAGTGGGGCGGCGGGGTGGAGGGAGCAACCTAAGCAGGCTTCATGCTGCCAGTACAGAGCCTGATGCAGGACTCGAACTCACCAACTATGAGATCATGCCCTGAGCTGAAACCAAGAGTCTAATGCTTAAGCAACTGAGCCACCTAGGCACCCCAATACTTTTTGAGAGAGAGAGAGAGAGAGAGAGAGAGAGAGAGAGAGAGAGAGCGCGCGCAACTGAGCGCGCATGTGCGCACCGGTCAGGTATGGGGAAAGGGAGAGAGAGAATCTTAAGCAGTCTCCGCACCCAGCAGAGAAAGAGGCGGGACTTGATCTCAAAACCCTGGGATCATGTCCTAAGCCAAAATCAAGAGCTGGAAGCTTAATCCACTGGGCCACCCAGGCGTCCCCAGAGATATTTTAATGCCAAGGAACTCAGGATAAGAATAACTCTTCTTAGCTTCTATCAGAAAAAAAGGAACATTTTCTTCCCTCTAGATGCTACCTGCTCCAAGTCATCAAAATACACAGATGTAAGAGAAAAACAGAAAGTTTAAACACAAGAAACTACAAAATTTCTCATGAAATGCATAGCTCAAAAAATAAACATGCAAATACAAATATGCCCAAGCTGTTTTTTTTTTTAATTTTTTTTTTTTTTTAACGTTTATTCATCTTTGAGAGACAGAGAAAGAGCTTGAGCAGGGAAGGGGCAGAGAGGGAGACACAGAATCCGAAGCAGACTCCAGGATCCGGGCTGTTAGCACAGAGCCTGACGCGGGGCTCAAAGCTATGAACTGCGAGATCTGACCTGAGCCGAAGCCAGACGCTCAACCGACTGAGCCACCCGGGCGCCCCTGCCCAAGCTGTTTTATATCCATCTTGCAAAATGACTTAGGTGAAACTGGATAACTAAACCACCTAATACCCAAAACAGTTGTATACCAATTTAATTCCAGTCTAGAGCAATGGGGTCCTATATTAACATGAAGGATGAAGACAAGGAGACTCTGAAACTTACAGAAGTTCAGAGTCATGCTGTTTATGACTGAGAAATAAAAATAACAGAAATGTTCAATGAGTCCCCTGAGGAAATGGTCAGAGAAAAAAAGATTAAGTCTTTCATATGTATTTTTTTAATGAAGAACTCTTACATCATGACAATTTCCACTAGAAAATCCCAGCAAGATCATGTTTATGGATTCATATCTTCTTAATAGTTAAGGCCGCAGGCATTTAGAAAAGGAAATTCAAAGCCCGAAGGAGAAACAGTAATTGAGTGGCAAGAATGGGAACAAGATGCCATTTCTGTGTTTTGTTGTGTTTTTTTTTTCCTTCTTCAGATCTCTTGGTCTGTTTCTATAATGTGCCCGTGTTGGCCTTTCTGGAACACGAAGGAATTCCCCTCATCTTCTGGTATCAAGGTTTCTGTGAGAAGCTCTTTATTGTATTCGGGTGATTTACCTTTACATGGGAAGAAGCTAAATGATCTCTTATGTCACACAGATGTTGAGCATCCTTTACTGAGATAGGAGAGAGAGAGAGAGAGAGAGAGAGAGAGAGAGAGAGAGAGAGAGAACAAAGTATCCAGGATCTAAGGGCTGCCTCAACAGGAAGTGGTGAGGTAATTCCTTATTCAGAGGTAATACTATAAAATCATGAAATACAGGCTGCGGTAAAAAAACCACCTCCAGAATCTTTGCATCTATGAAGTTTCTCCTTAGATGACCACACCCTGAGCGCAAACTAGTAACATTCCCACTCAAGCAGATGGGTTCTCTTAAAAATGAAGTAAAACAAACCCCAACAAAAACCACTGAGGAGGTAAGAGAAACATCATGATCTTGGGGGGCATTCTTATAGCCGTAATTATTCAGGTCTCCCTTTTCAAGTACCACCAGATGGAACAAATTCCAATAGACATCCGAACACTATTTTTACCAGAGATGGAGATGTCTATAAATACAACTGTCTCATCACCTGCTTTTTGTAGAGTTGTTTTTCTCTAGCATTTAGCATAAAATGTACTTATGAAGATCCAGATACTTCTGCATTCTTACAAGCCAACCAACCAACTCCCTCACTTCCAAAATTTCCAAAGTACTAACAGCTTTTGGATAAAAAACAAACCTGAATTCAGAGAGGGGAAAAAGGAAAAGTCATCTCCAGTTCATCTAAAGAGAACCACCTTAATGACCTGGTATATACCACTTATTAATTAATTAATTAATTAATTAATTTAATTTTAACAGACTGATCCCCTTCTGGGTCACGTTTAATACTTTGACATTTTTAATGGCTGATTTTTATATCATGCTAAGCGACTTTCCCAAACCAAGATTAGATATTCACATACATTTTCTTCAAGTATTTTGTGGTCTCAAGTTTTACATTTACATCCTGAATTCATGCAGAATTTATTTTGGTCTAGGACATAAAGGATGGCTCTAATTTTAGTTACTCCAAATGTTGGTGGGAATCTGTCATTTTTGGCATCCCAACACTTGGGCACCTTCCTGTCTGGTGGATGCTACAGTGCCCTACCTCCCATCCCAGTATGGACAGGGGGCAAATATCCTTTTCCCCATCCCCAGCAGTCAAGATGCAGGCCTGTGACATGGGCTATGCCTGGGTCTCAGAGTCTTGACAGTGACTGAAATACACAGGGGATACTAGAATTTAATCATGGTAGCACTGGTGGGATCTAGAGTCCTGGGACAGCAACACAGTGGCATCCTAGTCCAGTAGCACAAGGGAGGCTCTCTTTCCAGCTTTGGCTTGGTTTCCCATGGTCTCTGAGGTACTAAATATCTTTCCTATAAGTTTGTCTCTGCTTAAGCTTGCCAGGATTATTTTCTGCTATTTTCTTTTCTTTTTTTTGGCGGCGAAGGGGGGGGGGAGGAGGAGGAGGGTTTGTGAGTGCAGCTTTTTGTTTTATTTTTATTTAAATTCAAGTTAGATAACACACAGTGTAGTCTTGGCTTCAAGAGTAGAATCCAGAGATTCATCTCTTACATATGACACCCAGTGTTCATCCTGAAAAGTGCCCTCCTTAATGCCCCTCACCCATTTAACCCATTCCCAACTAGCAACCCTCATTTTCTGCTATTTTCAACCACAAATCTCAAATGTTAAAGTAACCTAGGTGTTATCATCATTTCATAAATAATCTATGTTTTTCCTGAGGAAAAGCATTATCTTTACTATATATTGCTTTCCTAATACAGGCATTCAGGTCTCTTTCCAGACTTAAAATAATTTTGGTCTGTCCCAGGGATAGCTCATACTCTTTGCTAATTAAATGCTGCAATATGTGTTATTTTTTATAGAATAATTTCCCTTTTCTCAAAATTGTCTTAAACTTTATCATGCATTTATTCTATTTTTGTATTTGTCATTCATGGCATATAGAAAATAAATTTTCTTTGAAAATTAGTCATTTGCTAAGTAACAGCTCTATTGAGATATAACTCATCTATCATAAAATTCAACCTTTTAAAAGTACAGTTGATCCTTGAGCAACATGGGGGTTATGGGCACTGACCCTCCGGCACAGTTGAAAATCTTCATGTAACTTTTGACTCCCCCAAATCCAAACTATAAATAGCCTACTACTGACCAGAAGACTTAATAATAACAGTTGACACCTTCTGTAGGTTATGTTTTCTATCCAATTACTACCTTCTTATAATAAAGCTAGAGAAAATGTTAGGAAAATCCTAAGGAAAAAAATACATTTAGAAAATGTACTGTAGGGGCGCCTGGGTGGCTCAGTCGGTGGGCGGCCGACTTCGGCTCAGGTCATGATCTCGCGGTCCGTGAGTTCGAGCCCTGCGTCGGGCTCTGTGCTGACAGCTCAGAGCCCGGAGCCTGTTTCAGATTCTGTGTCTCCCTCTCTCTGACCCTCCCCCGTTCATGCTTTGTGTCTCTCTGTCTCAAAAATAAATAAACGTTAAAAAAAATTTTTAAAAAGAAAAAAAAAGAAAATGTACTGTAGTGGGGCGCCTGAGTGGCTCAGTCGGTTAAGCGTCCGACTACGGCTCAGGTCATGGTCTCACGATCCGTGAGTTCCAGCCCCGCATCTGGCTCTGTGCTGACAGCTCAGAGCCTGGAGCCTGTTCCGGATTCTGTCTCCCCTTCTCTCTGCCCCTCCCCTGCTCACACTCTGTCTCTCTCAAAAATAAACAAACATTAAAAAAAAATAGAAAATGTACTGTATTTATCTAAAAAAAAAAAAACACATGTAAATGGATTGATACAGTTCAAATCTGTGTTGTTCAAGGGTCAACTATAAACAAATTCTGTGCCTCTGAAGATACAGAATCGTGTATCCACCACTACTATCTAATTCCAGAAGATTTTCATTATCACCAAAATGAACTCCATACCTGTTAGCAGCCACTCTCTCCCTTCCTGTCCGCCCGGATCCTGATAACCAATCACTGATCTATTTTCTGTCTCTACGGATCTGCCTATTGTGGATATTTCGTATAAATGAATCAAAATATGTAAACTTTGTGTCTGGTTTACCTTAGCAAAATCTTTTCAAGGTTTATCTGTGTTGTGGCGTGTACCGGAAGTGCATATTCTGTTCTGTGGCTTAATAACATTCGATTGTAGGTATATGCTACATTTTATTGATTTACTCATCAGTTGGTGAACATTTGGGTTTTCGCTTTTGGGCTATTAGGAGCAATGCTACTATGAACTCTCATGTACAAGATTTTGTGTGGAGTTAAGTTTTCAGTTCTCTTGGGATATGGTACACCTCTGTTTAACATGTGAGGAACTGTCACACAGCTTCCTTTTTTACATTCCCACCAGCAACATACAAGGATACTAATTCCTCCACATCTGCACTAACACTTACTGTCTTTTTGATTCTAGTCATTCTAATAGGTGTAAATTTTGACTTAATTTCCCTAAAGACTAATAATATTAAACATCTTTTTCATATGCCTTTTGGCCTTTTATATATCTTCTTTGGAGAAATGTTTATGCAAATCCTTTGCCAATTTTTAAATTGGGTGATTTTTCCTTTTATTGGGAAGGTGAAAAATCTCCATTTTAGATACAAGTCTCTTATCAGATACCTAATTTGCAAACACTTTCTCCTGTCTGTGGATTGCCTTTTTACTTTCTTAATGGCATCCTTTGAAGCACACACATTTTTACTTTTGATGAAGAACAATTTCTTTCTTTCATCACTTGTATTTTTGTCATTTCTAACAAACCACTGCCTGCCTAATCCAATATCGTAAGGATTTATACCTACATTTTCTTCTAAAAGTGGTATAGCTTTAATTCATACACTTAGGTCAATGGTCCATTTTGAATTATTTCTTATATATGGTGTAAAGTTTGGGTCTTTGTTATTTTGCATGTAACTATTCAGTTGGGGCACCATTGTTGAAAAGACTATCCTTTCCATTTAATTGTCTTGGCACTCTTGCTGAAAATCAATTGCTATCAATGGCATAATTTACTATTTCTGGAGTCTCATTTTTATATTTGTGCAGTAACAGTCTTGATTACTCTTTAACTCTCTACTGCACTAACTTTGTGCAGTAACATTCTTGATTACTGTAGCTTTGTAGTCAATTCTGAAATGAAAAGTAGAAGTCCTCCAACTTTGTTTTTCCTTTTCAAACAGGTATTCTGGTTCCCTTGCATTTCCATATTAGTTTTAAGATCAGCTTGTCAATTTCTGATAGGGAGTGGATGATAGAGGCTTGGAAAGTACTGCCATTGTAACAATAGTAAGTCTAATCCATGAACATGGGATGTCTTTAATAATGTTTTAAAGTTTTCAGTATATAAGCCTTCCACTTTAAAATTTTTATTTTCTTCAATTCTACTATAAGTTGAATGGTATTCTTAATTCTATTTTTGGATTGTTCATTGTTAGTGCATAGAAATATAATTGATTTTTGGATATTATCTTGTATATCCTACAACCTTGCTTAACTCATTTCAGTTACAATAGTTTTTTCTTGGCGCTTAGGATTTCTTTGCATACAAGATCATGACATCTGTAAATAGAGATCATTTTACTATTTCCTTTCCAATGTGAATGCTTATTTTTCTTGTCCAAATGCCATGGCTTGAACCTTTAGTAGTATGTTAAATAGAAGAGCTGCCAATGTACATCCTTGTCTGGTCGTAGTGGGGGAAAGCATCTAGCTTTTCACCACTAAGTATGATGCTAGCTTCAAGTTTCTCATTATCAGAGGAAGTTGCCTTTTTCCTCCCAATGTTTATGTATTTTTGAGAGAAAGAGCACGGGGGGAGCGGCACAGAGAGAAAGGGAGACACAGAATCCGAAGCAGGCTCCAGGCTCTGAGCTATCAGCACAGAACCCGACGTGGTGCTTGAACCCATGAACCGTGAGATCATGACCTGAGCCGAAGTGAGATGCTTAACCAACTGAGCCATGCAGGTGCCCCAGGGGAAGCTGCCTTCTATTACTAATATTTTTAACATAAAAAGGTGTTGAATTTTGTCAAATGCTTTTTTTCTGCAATTATCACATGGCTTTTGTCCTTTATTCTATTAAATGGTGTACTATACTGGTTTCTTTAATCCCATTTGATCTAACCTTGTATTAATTCCATTTGATCATGGCATATAATCCTCTCTATATGTTGCCAGATTCATTTTGCTAGTATTTTGTTGAGAAATTGTGTCTATATTCATAAGAGATATTGATCTATAGTTTTCTTGTGATATCTTTGGTTTTGGTTGATACTGGCCTCACAAAGTAAGTTCGAAAGTGTTTCTTCCTCTTATTTTTTGAAAGAATTAGTGGAGGGTTGGTGTTTTTTTCTTTGTTTGTTTAAACATTTGGTAGATTTCACCATTGAAGTCATCTGAGCTCAGGGTTTTCTTTCTGGAATTGTTTAAAAATTACCAATCACATCTCTTATTATATAGATCTATTAAGAATTTCTATTTTATCTTAGGTTTCAGTAGTTACGTCTTTCTAGGTTTTTATCCACTTTACCTAGGCTATTTGGTTTTTAAATATTCATTTCCTAACTTATGAGTTCTAATAAATTTTCAGTTGTTTCTCTTTAGTTTTCTAGGGAGAAATAAAGTGATACATTTTTATACTGTATTTTTGTGTGTGTATATATATATATATATATATATATATATATGTTTATTACATACTTTTTCTTTAACAAGAGTATCTCATGTCCTTCCTCTAAGTCAGTTATTGACCACTGATTTCTGATCCTAAGGAAGTATTTTTCTGAGTTTTACCAAGAGTTGTTATCAGGAAGGGATCCTGAGTTTTACCAACTACCTTTTTAGCAACCATGGAGACAATAAAAAATTTTTTCTCCTTTGATCTATTAACTGATCAATAACGTTCATGGATTTCCTAATGTTGAATCATCTTTATATCCTTAGACTTAAGTCCTACTTCGTGATATTTACAAAGTTTTTATTACACTGCGGGTTTAGATTCACAAATACTTTATGATTTTTGCCCCTATACTTGTGAGGCTGTCTGCAACTTTGTGTGCTTTTGTCCTGGTTCTGATTATTCTTTTAAGTTTAAAAAATACATTGGGGAAATTTTCATAATTTTGGGAGTCTAAAAGCTTGTGCACATAAAAAAAAGGCTTTGATTAGATTGCTCATGGCAGTTTGCTAGCTGTATACCCTCAGTTTTTTCCTTCTCTATGCTTTCAGAACCATATAAGTATCAAACAGGTGGAGTAATTTTTCTCCAACAGGCAATGTGGAAAGAATAGATAATATTAGCATTTCAGGTAATTTCAGGTACATTATGTGATCATTTAAGGTATTCTATCATAGGTCAGATTTTCTAGAGTCAAAGGAACCCCTGAAAATTTTTAAGAAATATCTTATTGACCTTGGGGAGCTATACTTAAGATTTGTTGTCACTGCTCCTGGGTATGTCCACTACGGGTATTTTCAACTTCCAGTTCCCCAAATCTCTACTGCACAAGACACATTATGAAAAGGATACTTTGAAATTAATTGTTGCTAAGAACATGGTTAAGGGTGCTTACTGGGGCAAAAAACTATAATCATGGCATAACTTGAACAAGGCTGTTGTATTCTCTTTTCTATCAAAGGCTAACCCCTCCAGCTGTGCTGTAGATCCCATGTCTGCTCATCCTCTCGTTGAGGTCATGGACTCCAGCTACTCTCAGTCTCTCAGAAATTGCAATGCACCAATATCATCTGACTTTGACATAATAAAAATCTTTCTTAATTTCATGTAATCCTTTAGCTACTATATCATTTGTCTCCTCCTATTCACAACAAAACTTGACAAAGTTGTCCTTATTTCCATTGTTTACCATTCAAACCAATCCTAGTGTCTTCCAATCTTACCAAGTTCCAGTTAAGGTCATCAATAGCTTCTCTGTTACCAAAACTAACAGTCCTCTTTCTTCATCCAACTCAACACCTCTGAATACTGTCTGTCTTGTTGACCATCCCTTCTTGAAATTCTGTATTTTCCTCCTTAGACAGAATGGGTATCAAAGAACTGATCAATTCAGCAATCATTACTTTTGCCCTTTAAGTCTCAGCCAGCCACAAACCAGAATGCTCTTCATTGACAGGCATACAGATTTTTGGGCCATTTCCTTAACCTTGCAGTAACATGGCCTACATTTTGCACAGATCCCACTTCCATTAATTTACGCTAAGGTTGCCATTATTCAGAACACATACCACTCCTTACTAAGGAGACTAACATGGTTTCCTAGGAAATCACTATGAACTCCTTCCCCACTCTATAGTGACCTATGACGTGGCCTCTGTCTACCTCTCCCTTGTCTAACTTCCCCTTAGGAAGCTCCTTTCACACTGGCTTCCTTGCTGTTTCTGGAACACTTCAGGCCTGTTTCTGCATTATGACCTTTATATAGGCTGTTTCCTCTGGAACTTTACATTCTTCTTGCCATTCATATCAAGGCTTGGATGTCACCTACCAGGAAAGGCCCTCCCATCCCATCCCATTTGAAGGGACTCTCTTGTCACTCTTCATCATGTCATCCTGTTTTAGGTCTATTTTATTAATTTATATGTTAGTCTGTGGCTTCCTTTCCCTTGCTGCAATAGAAGGTTCAAGAGAACTTGCACTTTATCTGTCCAGGTCCCTTCTGTATCCCGAACTTTGATAGTGTGGCCTTTAATATCTGGTCAATGAATCAAAGTTTACCGATAGTAGCAGCTGAACCCCAACAAGGGCTAGTCGATGGTAAAATTCTAATGTTACCAAAGTCCCAAATAAAAGTACAAAAAGAGTTGCTACATATTTTAAGAACTCATGGGGTAAAAATTAAGCAAAAAAGCAATCTAAACTAAGAACCACTCTGGAAACTAAGTGTGCCGAAAGGTGAAACATAAGCCTCCAAAGGCTAAATATAACACACTCTGGTAAAAAGCAATCCAAATTGTAGGATGTTGTGTTTAACAAGATCATGATGGGCCATGTTCTGAGCCTGTGAACTCAAGGCACTAATGCAGTTATGAGGGTCAAGTTCTGAAAATGAGGGAGTAAGTAGAAAGTAAGGAAAATGTTCTGTCTTTGTGCCATGCTATGCCTGCACATGGTTCCAGTTGTTACAACCAAAAGTGACATAATGGAGCTAAAAAGTTTGGGGACAGGAATCCAAAATGAATAGGTGAGGCACTGTATAAAGGCAGAACTCAAAAATGAATACCTAACCCTCCAAAGATTCAAGGATGTACGATTTAAATCTATGGAATCATGAAAAGCATGAGAAGATAAATAATCTCATTTCTACCAGATTTAGTATTAGGGAATCAGGATAAACTGACATTTTTAAAAGGAAATGTTCAGACAACAAGGAAGGAAATGTTAATTTACAGATTATACCATGCCAAGAAATAAATGAAAATACCCATATTTATTTAAAATGTTAAAACATTCGTTATCAATTTTTAACCTGAACCTCACAGAGGTATTTTTATTATCACCATCCTATTTTACAAATTTGGGAACAAAGTTCAGAAAGTCATCCAGCTAATGAAAATAACAGAAGTGGAATTTATACTCTGATCTGAACTTCAATTTCTTAAATACTTCCTCTTCTCTATGCTGCTTCTAGGAAATTATAAGCAAAAATTCAAAGAAAGTTTGGAAAATTTCTAGATTATAATTCTGTAAGAAGTCATAAAATGAACTGGAGAACATACGAACCTTTCAGACTGATGTCAGAGGTAGAGGGCCAGCTGTGCCTTTCCTAGTTATAGAAGAATTTGGGCTGGATAGATAGTTCATTTACCTGTCCCTGTGTCATGATTTTATATTTTTTAGTACATATACACTCATAAGAATTTCATTTTACATGTTTATGTAATGTATATACAAAAATGTACGTAAAATAGAATACATATACATTATTATCTCATAGTACTTTCCCTAGAAATGTGACCTTGTCTGCAGAGAAGACCTTCAGATATATTGGGTTTTGCCACAAAGAGCTACTCAAATTGCCCATCTGATGTTCTCACAGGCCAAAGAACTATTATATACAAATGTCTGTATCACTGGATTCAATTTCAACTTTCCACCATCTTAGGTGGTACTGATGGCAGGGTCAGAAGAAAGACAACCTTAATTTACTGGACACATCCACACAATTCTGTCAATATAGGTAAAGGACTTCTAACAAAGCTGCTTCAATTAGGACCACAAAGTGGGCAGAGAAGGATAGAGAAATGAGCTGTTGGTCTTTAGATCTAAGCCTTAATTATCTTGAATAGACCGTGACCGGGCATCACACCTTTCTAAAACAGCAGAATCCCTGTCTGCAAGACATCAGGTTTGGATAGATCTCTAAGCTCTCAAGTTAAATGATTCTCCAATTCGGTCACCAACTTCTCTTTTAAGGGATACTTGATATTTCTGCTAATTAGGAGACAACAATGCTTCATTATTGTATGACTAAGTCTTTTGTCAGAGCTCTTGCTCCCAGCCATTGCCATCTTTTGTCATGGTTGCTGGAAGAGACACTAGGATATCACTGCGTCTGGGGTAATGCTCCCAGGGGCACACAAACACACACCCCTTCTAGATGACAGTTCTTCCATGTATTCCTCCTTGAGCTCTTGACAGTTATATTCTCAGCAACATAACTGTGTTCTGTCACCTTCAATAGTTGAATTAAAGAGCTTTCACATTAGAATACTGTTTTTACACAATCATCACAGGATCATTCCGGCTCTATTTGAGCATTCGGCCCTGTCATTCCTTGAACATGGTCTGCAGAAGCATGGCTGTAACTAAAGCTCTCATCTCATGTTGAAGGCAGTATTCTATTCCCCTCTGGGAAATCAGAGCCTCATAACAAGGAAAATCAGACTGCAAAATACAGGGTTACAGATTTCCAGCACATCAGCAGAAATCTCCCTACCTACACAAAGACGAGGCTTGAGGAGCTTAATGGTAACCGAAAATAATGCTTTGAAACATTAACGTTTTAAAGGAGTTAAAAATCCTCAAGTTAGGCTGTATTTTTCTAATCCAACAAAAATACGATTACGTTAGTAGTAGCTTTGTTTTTGTTTTTATGGGCATCTCCCCCATTCCTGGCACGAACAGCTGCTTGATAACTTCAGTTACCACAGTATGATTTAACTCCCTTAGAGTGAACTTAGAGCACCGTCTATTTCACCTGCCCTGAGTCACAAGTGCAAAAAATAAAGATCCAGAGGTTCAGAAATCTGCTTTCAACGGAGCTTGTTCTCTGGAATTCCCATGGTCCTCCACCGAGCTTCCCGCTTCTTCCCACTGTTTGGAGTGATGTCAAATTTTTATTCGTATTTTAAATAAGTCCCAAAGACAAGTAACTTTTAAATGGATTCCATAAAGAGGAACAGGAGCAATAACCAGCAGGAAGATTTCAACTCCCACAGACACAGAGAAGGCTCATGTGAACTGTGCCGAGTGCTGAAAAGCACCCCATCCTTACCCTTCTCCACATACAGAGTAAGTTGTCAAAGGACATTTTCATCTCTTCTTTCACACAACAAGAAATACGCCAGCGATCACTATTCAGGCAGATGGAGTTTTAAGAGCATCAGCAGATAGGCTACAAGGCCTTGCCAAACCATGTGGTTGGGCTCTCATCTGATAGGTACACTCAGGTTTTTACTAATTTAGAGGATATAAAACTTTCTGAAGCATCTTATGACTTCCAAATACTAAGTAACAGAAATGACAAGTACCGCACAAGAAATATTGACGAAAATAATTATACAGCAAGAGATGAAGTATGCTTACTATGGTGAGCATTTCATAATGTATGTAATTGTTGGTCACTATGTTGTAACCTGACACTAATATTGTAGAATACTTTATTTCAATAAAAATGGAAAATTACAATCTTGTAAGGCTGCAGCAAATTGCAGTTAAAGGTGTTAACATTCTCTGCTTACAGCCTGCCTTTAAGAAGCAAGAATACTTTTTAAAAGGTAAGGTTACCTTTATACTGTACTTCTATTAAGAAAATTACAGAGCAATGTTGAAAGTGAGACCTGCTGTAGAGAAAAAACTGATCAGGTATTAAGATTAATGTACTAAGTTGATTTCAAAGTGCTTCTTCACCAAAAAAGCCATGGAAGAATAAAGATTTTCTTTTTCTTTTTTTTTTTCAACGTTTATTTATTTTTGGGACAGAGAGAGACAGAGCATGAACGGGGGAGGGGCAGAGAGAGAGGGAGACACAGAATCGGAAACAGGCTCCAGGCTCTGAGCCATCAGCCCAGAGCCTGACGCGGGGCTCGAACTCACGGACCGCGAGATCGTGACCTGGCTGAAGTCGGACGCTTAACCTACTGCACCACCCAGGCGCCCCAAAGATTTTATTTTTCAAAAGGACTGTCAATGTAGCAAAAATCTCCATATGAAATAGTCCTTAAGATTTTATGTATCATTTTTTTTCAAAAAATTTAACATTTTTCATTTATTTTTGACAGACAGAGAGAGACAGAGCATGAGCCAGGGAGGGACAGAGAGAGAGGGAGACAGAGAATCTGAAGCAGGCTCCAGGCTCCGAGCTATCAGCACAAAGCCCAACATGGGGCTCCAACTCATAAGCCGTCAGATCACGACTTGTGCCGAAGTCAGGTCCTTTAACTGACTGAGCCACCCAGGCGCCCCTACATATCATTATTTTTCAATAAAAGGTAAATTTTAGAGAAATAATTAGAGATTATAATGGATAGAAATGTACAATACACAGAAGAGAGCTGTTATTTTAAGGGCGGTATTTGTGAAATAATTGTTGCAGAAACTATTCTCTCAGTTGAAAATTAAAATGTGAAGAATGCTAAAGTATGACTGGACTATTTCTGGTTGTTTTTTTCAACTAAATGGTGATTACCCTGTAACTTGTCATCTTGTGTTTCAAAGTTTTTAGGAAAAAATACAAAATTTCAAATCTGCCTATTGATACAAAAAAGATTCAGCCAAATAAAAGAATAAAGAAGTGGGAGATGAAGAATCATCTTCTTGATCTGAAATACTTTTCATTTGCTAGTTGACAATCCAGTGCTGGGAACCTGGTTTCACTTCTAGTTTCCAATACCAGTGATTTCCTTTAGGGTGATGGACTCAAATTTTACCAAAACAAGCTGTCTAACATACCCAGCTTAATACAGAAAGATCTGGCCTCTACATGGGAATCAAGAATGAGGGAAACAGAAGCACTTGGAGCACAGGCAGGCATGGTGTGCAGGACAAAAGGTCACTGGCTTCCAGGGAGTCTGATGCTGAAACTGGCAGCGAGATGTCCCAATAGCTTAACTCCCTGAATAGAGCTAAAGTTAGCATTTGGCATTCCAGACACAGGAGAAAAGGAAGCACAAAAAGCTTTCTTACAAATGAAAAACAAGGTAGAAAAGTACATTTGAAACCCACACTGAAGGGGTCAGTTTTCTTATTAGGGTCATCAATACAGAAACTTCTGTAAAGCTGTGACATCAGGGGACACAGTTTTCTTACATGTGCATTCGGTATTTTCACGTTGTTTTGTATCACCTCCTCTACTTCAATGGACAGTTTTTTTTAAGTGTTGAAATTACCTATTTAAAAATGGAAGATTTTACTTAACGAAAGCTTGAGGTGGCGGCAGGAATCTGGAAAAGACGGGTTTTGTATCTAATTTTTGTGGTTATAGATCACTGCTATAAAAATGCCAATCCATAGGTGACATATAGGGATTTCACTTGATTAATCAATGAAAAGCCAGTGAACCAACAAATACTTATCGAGGAATACTTAAAGAACCAAGTAACTTAGTTTTGAGAGATGAGACCTAGGAAAACGAGCAAACACACCAAACTGGACGTCCTAAAGTATATGGCAGAGACAGAAATACTAGAGCGCTTAGTTCAAAAATTTTGCCCAAGAGAAAGCCAAGAAAGAGTAAACAATATTCTCAAACAGATGAAGTCAAGTCCAGCTTGCATGGTCATTTCCAGTCCTCAAATGGTTTAATAACCTTTAATGTTGAGGTTATAGTGACCCTAAGATTTTGTACAGCCCTGAAAATTAACATCAGAGACAGCTCACATCTTGTTGAGGGTGACCTGGAAGAAGAGGAAGGTGGCACTGGGGATGGACCTCAAGGGCAAGCATTCCAAGCAAAGATAAGGAATTAGGTCCTTTGATGAAAGAGGATTTGAGGCAACTGTAGGTGAAGGGTAGGGTGTAATGGGGGTAGATGCTGCAAGGACTGTTTGTAGCAACTGCTCAAAGCTTCAAAAGCCAAGAGGGGAAGCAACTTAATTTGATAGGTAGTGGAGAACCATGCTTATTTCTGGGCATAAGTGTCTTTATAGAAAAATGCCTCCTAACGTATGCCATTTTTAAGCTCCAGTTTTTTAGAACGTTATCTATTTTAAGGGAAAATGAGATTAATGGCAAGAAACCTAAAGCCTATACACTCTTCCCAATTTTTCAAGGAATTTCTACTGAATCATCATCCATGTTTTTTTTTAAAGTTTTATTTATTTATTTGGTGTCGGGGGGAGAGCGCACGAGTAGGGGCAGGGAGCAGAGAGAGACGGAGAACAAGAATCCCAAGCAGGCTCTATGCTGTCAGCATGGAGCCCGACATGGGGCCTCATCTCATGAAACATGAGATCATGACCTGAGCTGAAATCAAGAATCGGACGCTCAATGCACTAAGCCACCCAGGCGCCCCACTGCCCGTACCATTCTATCAACAGTTCAACATGCTAGGCCACTATGTGAATACTAGGTGTCATCAGCTGATGAAGCAGCTTTTAGTACAGTGCAAGATGGAGTGATATGAATTGAGCGGCACAAACCCACAGTCCATTTCTCCACAACAGACCACTCTCTACAGTTGCTCTTTTTGTGGCTGAGGTCAGTGTCCCTGGGAACTCTTCCTAGATCTAAGTTATTTCATCTGTTTCACCAAGACTTACAGGTGAGGCCTCCCTACTTACCAGCACGACCCCAACAAATCCAGTCTACCAGCTCTCACCAATGCCAGTAACATGCTCTACTTTCCAGAAGCAAGCATTCCCTTCCCCCACAGCTCCCTGAGGAGAGGCCTGGTGGACAGAGCAACTCCAGAAGGCCAGGTGTGGTATCAAAAGAAGAACCACCATTTAACATTCATGCGGACTGTGACACATTCAAGAATTTTCTATAATGAATTGCTTTCTTTCTATTTCACAGATTTATCCCAGAACACTTTTGCTTTTCTAACAATTTTCTAACAATTCCAGTGTTGGGAGGAATCTAAATTAGTATGAGGAATGCATGAGCATTTACTTGAGGGATTCAATTACAGGACCACAGGAGAAATTGAAAAAAAAAAAAAAAAAGGCCAAGTTTTTTTAAAAAAACACACACAATTACATATAATTTTAGAGTTGACATACACATTTTCATTAGAATTTGGCACCTTATCCAGTTTCCTGAAGTTCTTCCATGAACTGTCATACAATGTAATCTAGAAGAAATCAAAGTGGAGAATGATTCTCTTATGGAGGGGAGGAACTGCAGGAAATCGTGTTGGCATGAGTTTCCCATTTACATGCTTCTTATTGTCAAATAATTTGGTCGTAAAAGCTTATGAGTGTTAGTACTTGGGTAAGATCAAACCCTTGGAAGGGAGGGGACAAATACAGAGAGGTAATTTGCAATCTGTCTGAATTACGTAATGGTTACAGAGTGGAAAAAACCCAATGTGCAGAGCTATGCAGAGTTGCCAAGCAATTCAATTATTTTTTCCAGGTAAGCAATCCTAACATGCCCAAGCATTTGAGGGCAGCTTCTGACACTCCTTTCTTATAATGTCTACATGGTTGATAAGCTGTGTATTTAAAAACATCATTTAGAAAAACAAATAGGTTAGAAAAAGTATTCTCCTTTGAAGAACAAGAAAACTTGAAGCTACTGGTTTGATCATCTTAACTGTGTGGAAACTAGACAGTTTACTAATGGTTCAGATATTCCCGTGCACAAACTGCCCGTTAGAGTTGTGGCCACCTGAATGGGGAGACAGGCTAGACATTTACTTTTCTCCCGGGACCATGTTCCACCTTTGCTTTATACTTAGGGAAGCTGGAAAAAAAGGAATCTGAGTGCTCTGGCTACAAAAGTTATCAAGGAGAACTTTAGCAGTAAAGGAATCAACTGGTCTCCACTGGATACGATCTGTATTGTTTTTATATAGCTATATCCCCACATCCCTAGACCTGACACATTGTAGTAGGCACTCGGTAAGTCTGCTGTCTTTGAGAATACAAAGCCAAATGTTAAACATCAAAATGACATCTGAACGGTACCTTTACTCAGGGTACCACAGTACCTTGGGTGGTGCAGTGGGTTAAGCATCTGACTCTTCATCTTGGCTCAGGTCATGATCTGAATTCAAGCCCCACACAGGGCTCTGTGCTGTTGGTACAGACCCTGCTTGGGATTCTGTCTCTCCTTCTCTCTGTCCCTCCCCTCCCCTGCCTGTGCTCTCACTCTCTCAAAATAAATAAACTTAAAAAAATTTAAATGGTACCCTTACTCAAAATCCCCATCTTCCTCTTCTTGCCCTGAATCTTATCCATATTAAAAACCTAGTTTGAATGACATCTCAATTAAATTATGCTTCATAAATATTTACCATCCACTAAATTTGCATGGCTATTTGGCCAAAGACCCAAACAAGGCTAAGACAAAAACCTTTTCTAGACTAAAATAATCTTTCTTTGAATACCACAGCATTTACTACTTGAAACATTCCTGTCCCTTTTCTGCTGCCTTGAATCCCAATCTATGTTCCAGAGTCTTATGCACACATGTGCATGCATAAAACCCTGCATCTTTTCTCTGCCTTCAGTAACATTTTCTGCCTAAAATGTCCTTTTGAGACTTGTTACACTTGAATAGAAATTTCTCATTCTTTAAATGTTAGTCCAAATATCACTTCCTCTATCAAGTTTTTCTGTTCTTTGTACAGACTTCACTATTTTATTATAATGGGTATGGGAGCCCAACAGCAGGTTGACTTGCATTTTAATTAACAATCTCTCTCCTAACTGACTGGTGAGTAACTCATTAAGACTGGGAATGGTGTCCAGTCCACCTTTCTACTGCATTAGTAGGTGTCTACTCTGACTATAAACCACTGACAGCTCTAGAATCTCTATTTGGAAAACAGGAGCTGCAGCCTGGGTGGAGTTGGGAAACAGATATGGGAATAAGGGGACAGAACTGGACGGGAAATGGGTGAATATTCCTCAATGTTGCATTAGCATGTCCCTTCATAAAAGGCTAAGAAAATCAACCTTCCATGCCGAAGGGGTTGGATCAGTACTGACAGAGGCTCTTAGCGTAGCTGTTGCAACCCAGGTTTGCTGAACTCAGTGCAATACTGGGAAAACAGTGATACCTTGATGTCTAATTCCTTTGGGGGAGGCCAAGCCTGTAACAAAATTTTTCTCAAAGATGTTATTTTTCCTCAAGAGCACAGAAAGGAAGAAATGAGGATGTGAGGTCCTCTTAGGTAAAAGCTTGTTAAATCAAGCCTGGATTCAATGTGAGGAGAGGGCTACATTTTTGAGATTCAAATGGTGGATTGTGCACCCATGTGCTTAAGTGTATTTCTAAGGAGGCATTATCCAGGCTACTGTTTCACTGGCCAAGGGTAATTTTGCGAGAGCTGAACAAGCTCTTCCAAAGTGGGTGGTGAAATCTCAGAGCCACCGTGTCTTCCTTGGAGGGAAAGAGTTCAGAGGAGGAGAGGAAACCAAAAGGAACAGGCAGAGAGAAGGAGAAGCTCTTTCTCTACTCCATCCTTTGTGGGTAGAGCAAGGAAAAATTAGAAGATGGGGAGCAAGTGCCTGTGTGACTGATTCTACTAATGTCTCACTACCTTTGGTGAGAAAGGTCTTGATGAGACCACTGGGTCACATCCGTGTCATCTGAAGAATTACCAGATACATCTCAATTCTTCAAGTAGTAATAGAAAGGATTAGGATGTGGACTTTGAACTCCTCCTTCTCTAACATCCTAGAGATGTTTAATGGGTTCCTGATTAATGGATATGGAAAGAAAAAAAATCAAACACACACATGTGCACACAGTGAGCTCTCCATCACACCCACAGCTGCCATACATACAGCAAGGAAAGCATAAGGTTGTGATCCAAGGACATCCCAGTTCTAGTGTCAGACATGAACATTTGGTATCCTCTTGTATAAAATAGAAATTAAACATTCCTATTCTTCCACACAGGCTGTTATAAGAATTAAAGTAAATACACATAAAAGCACAATGAAAATGGTCAAGAGCAATATATAAATGCTGAGGCCTTAGGACAGCATTATCATGCCCCTCAAGTATACAACTATGCATTATGTTCCTGGTTAAGATCATCAGAGCTATAAGAATGAACAGGATTGGACTGGATTGTTTCAGATATGAAATATGAATCTCCAAAATGCATGTTTTAGATTCAGAGGGCAGAGAACCAAAGAACAAAAGGAGGTCCTTGGCCTCCCACCAGCACAGGAAGGCTATGAACACATTCCCAAGATCCTCCAGTTTATCTACTCAAAAACATCCGAGGGCTTCTCCAGGCCTGAAGTCTTTCCCCAGATAAACATATGAGGTGCTTAAGTAATCACAAGTTCATTTATGAAAGGAAATGACTATTTTTCCCCAATTTTATACTCTTCCTGTTAAAGTCTTTAGATGGTTTTAGCTGAAAAGGCAAAGAAAAAGAGCAATATGAATACAAAATAATGTTTTATAAGGAACATATCCGTCTTGTAAAGTAAATGACAGCTTTGGAAAAATCAAAACAGCTCACAATATATTGGAACACACTTTTTAAAACTTAAGATACTTGTTTTTATACATCTTAGTGAATAACCTCAAAATAAACACACGCTTTTAAAGTAAGCAAACATCTTATAAAACAGAGACAAAAATCCAAGGAGAAGGGGCTCTACAGGTTTCTGATATTAGAATTATGAATTACAAAGGAGCCTTAAAATCTGCCATGTCCTTGGACTCCAGCCTGATGCTTCCCAAACTCTTCACCAAGAGTCCTGGGACCATGGAGTCAGGACTCCAGGCAGTGTACCTGACGGAGTTAATCAATGCTGGGGCTTCTGAGATGCATGCGTAGTCTAGGCCCTTTACTTCCATCAGTACCACCCTCATCAGATGGACTTACCCACATTATAACAGTGCTCATCTCTAGATTCATAACCATGGGTTCACTGATGGTTTTTGAGCAGGTAAAACTCAGTAGAGTCTTACTATAGATTAGAAGAAAAGAGAACCTGAATCCACGAAATTACATGATAATGAGTTTCTGGAATAGCAATATACTTACTAAGAACTCAGACTGCATTCATCTATGACATCTGAGAATTTTCTCAGGTAAGCGAAAATAATGAGATACAAGTCTAGAATTGAAGGGATCACTTTGTACAAATTCATATAATTACTAAGTTTTTGTGATTTGGTTAGAATTCTCAAAGGTAATCATCTGGGTTTCTAATAATATGTCATTAATTAGTTTTGTTTCTGTTAAGATACTATATTTAGTTCATTGTGATTACATGTGCCTTGGTTTTTTGTTAAGTGTAAATACTGCCAGTCTTCAATAAAATAAGCACGTTCCAGGTGATGTGTTTTCCCTAGCCTATTTCCCCAGTGTTCGTCATTACCTATGAGAGACTCCAGTAGAAATGAGTAAGTACACAAAGGACGTGTCTGTAGATCTGTGTTTGTGAAAAATATTAATGGAGTCACATAAACTTATCTAGTTAGGGACCTGAACAGTCATCACAGAGGACTGGCATTATGGAATTTAAAATATTCGTTGCGGGACACCTGGCTGGCTCAGTCAGAGGAACATGTGACTCCTGATCTCAGGTTGGGGAGTCTGAGACCCATACTGGGTATAGAGATTACTTAAGTAAATAAAAAGTAAAAAAAAAAAATTGAAGTACGTATTGCCTTTCTTGAAAAGAAATGAGCAATTCTATGGTTTCCTGAGAACATCTCACATGTATGCATAGTTGCTTCAAATAGAGTAAAAACAATCTTTGCATACTCCTATGATGAAATCATGAAGAAAAACTCTTTTTCTTAGAGACGACAACATGCTTCACGTATTTAAGGGCTGTACCTAATAAAACACATATTATCTTATCTACTGGTCACCCTATCTGACTCAAGAGGGAGGACTTCTGAGGTCTTTCCCAAACTGTGGCCATTTTAAGTCATCCAGGCAGCACCCACCCAACTCCCAAAGAACCTGCAGGAAGGTCTCTCTCCACAAACTCCTCATGACCCACCCCCACCCCTTCTTTGTATACCCAAAGCTCTTCCAAAGCAGCACTTACCACAGTGTTGTCTCTAATCTTTTGCAAGGACAGTGCCCTGCTGTACTGAACTCCCAGAAGACCATGACTATGTCTTATATACTTGGGTTCCCAGGGCCCAGCCCAAGGAAAGGCTCAAAACATGTGTGCCAAATAAAACTCAACTGATTATCGGAACCAAATACTCCTTAGTATGAGCTAGATGAAGATGCGGCTGACTGCTTTCAAAGACGTATCTTCCATATACATAAAAAACAAAATTTATAGGGGCAGTTTGATCAATGAAGGTAAAATGCATATACACCCCAACAAACACCCCAACAAAAACACAAAAGCACCAACTCATGTTTACTTTCAGTATCAAAGTATCAAGATATATGTAAACAAATTTACAAGGGGAAAAAAAAAACTAGAGTATTTCATATTCTGCTCAAAAAACAAACTCCCTTTCATCCTAGGCATTAGTTGGGATACTGCAGTGATAGAACCTGAGGCTGGACCACCCCTACCGTTACCCAACTTACTTTTTGCCCCCTTACTCTTTTAATTAGTCAGTAGGCGGAGATATAAAGTAAATGGATTTTAAAATTAAATGAAGTCAAATAGAACTGGAGAAAGAAACTGTCACCAAAGAAAACCCCAAACAAACAAACAAACAAAAAAACCTACCTCTCTACATAATACAGCACCAATATGAACAATATTCCATTATAATACAATTACATCTATAATAGTAACACAATCCAGGATGACTTAAATTTCTTATAGCAAATAATAGTCTGATGTTATAAAGCTAAGTAAGCTCTTGAGCTATCAGACACTGATGAAATATCCTTACTTGGTTTCAGTTCAAGAGAGCCAACAAGAGAAGGTCTACTAAATTTAGACTCTGAGCTGATTTCATCACTAACCTGTCCTCCTGAAAGAGGTCTCTGAGGACAAAAAAAGAAGGCACAGGGGACACCACAATAGGATGGGCTTAACCTATTTAACAGGCACAGACTGTAGCCGAAAATTGTCACACAGAATATTCTGCTAAGGTTCACAGCACCTGTACAGGCCCCGGGGCATGGCAGACAGCCACACCTTTGTGAATCCCAGAGTGTTTCTGTTGAAGCCTCGCTCCTTCCAGAGAGCCATCAAGGACCCAGAATTGTGAATGTGACTACAGTGACTGCAATATGACCAGCTGAACCCACAAGTTTTCCCAGAAGAGAAAAAATACCAGAAACTTGATCCAAGACAGGGCTTGAAACAATTTGGAGAAGCACAAATTGAAACTTCAGTCAAATAGTGGTCATTTCTCTTTCTTTTTAAGCTGGTGAAAAAAAACACCTAAATTTTCCAGCGCAAAAAAAAATAGTTTAATTCAAATTACACTTTACTAAAATACTAAAATGCTCAGGAAGATCAATGAACTGTTAACCAATATAGTAACACTACAGGCAGTGTCCACCTGACTGGGGTTTGTAGCTCTGAATCTGCAAAACGTCAGTGGTTTGCTTGTCCTAAGAAGTGGGTGAGGAGGAGGAAGGGAAGGTTGCACAGAGAGAAAAGGGCAGTCTGCACTAGGCTTTGGAGGTATGGGAGAGCCACTGGTCACGTGCTTGCTGGTCAAGCACAGGCAGTGACTCAGCAGTGGACCCAATGACTTTGCTGCTTTAGGTCCCAGATCATAGGAGAGGATGGCAACACAGAAAAATGGATGTCAAAGGAATGTTTCAAAGGAGATTTGATGTATTAGAACAGGGGAAGAGGGGTGGAGAGGAAAAGGTACATTTCTTCCGTCCCCATCAAACTCCTCTAGCCATTTTTTCCCATTCCTCCCCTCCATAGAGTCTACTACCTTTCCTGTCACCTCCAGTATGGTATCTCAAGTTGTTAACGTTGTTTTTAGGGATTTTTAGCACCATGCTGTCCATCCTCCCTCTGTAGTACCTTATAAAATATTCAGTTCACTGGTTTGAGCTGTGTACTAAAGTAAACATCTCAACCCCACTAAAAGCATTAGGAATTTTACAAAGTATACAACAAAGTGTTCTGAAGCTGAATTAACCTAGTACTTCATGTGGTTCAACCCCCTATTCAACTATGGGGAAAGCCACATATATTGTTCATCTTTAAAACAGATTTAGGTGAGCAGTACAGTGTCCTATTATTATAGGTAGTATTCACATCCACTGATATACTGCTCTCCATTTTATACAGCCTAATCTTTTACTTGAGACATAAAGGTTGCTTTTCACAAGAAGCAAATGCCAACTAAATATGCACATGATTTATATGACCCAGATTTACTGTTCAAATTTTTTTTAACGTTTATTTTTGAGAGAGAGAGAGAGAGAGAGAGAAACACATGCGTGCATGAGTGGGGAGGGGCAGAGAGAGAGAGAGAGAGAGAGAGAGAGGGAATGAGAAGCAGGCTCCAGGCTCCGAGCTGTCAGCACAGAGCCCGAAGAACCCTGAGATCATGAAATGAAGTTGGATGCTCAACCAACTGACCCACCTAGGCGCCTCCCCAGATTTACTGTTCAGAGCAAACTTTCATAAGGTGACATCGCTGGGATAAAATAACAGGAGATAAGAGTGAGTCACTTCCATTGTTTTGCAACTTACCACAATCTATTTCCAAGTATTAGACCTTCTCACAACAACTCTCCTTTAAAGAACTTTTAAAATGCTTCTATAAGAAACAAAAGCTATATGAAGGCAGAAAATTCTGAAGAAAAAGGAACACAAACATGAAGAAGCCGTATGTTACTTTTCTATGAGCTAAAGAAAAGCTGTCATTCGCTTTAATATTAGCTGGATTGATATCTTTTAGCTGGAAATAAAAAAAGAAATAGAAAACAATGCAAATGGGGAAAAAAATGCCAAAAGAGGACTGCCAGAATTAGAGCATAAGTCTTTGGCAAAAAGAAATAATTGTATTGAATAAGAAAAAAAAATCAGTTTAAATACATGAAATTATTTTTTTTAATGTTTGTTTATTTTTGAGAGAGAGAGAGAGACAGAATGCAAGCAGGGGAGGGGCAGAGAGAGAGAGAAGGAGACACAGAATCTGAAGCAGGCTCCAGGTTCTGAGCTGTCAGCACAGAGCCCGACGTGGGGCTCAAACCCACAAATAGCAAGATCATGACCTGAGCCGAAGTGGGCGCTTAACTGAGCCACCCAGGCGCCCCATAAATACGTGAACTTAATTTATATTTTACCACAGCATATTAAAATACAATCACACATAGACAACTGAAGTAATCAAAATAAAAGTTGAAGAGAAAAATACCATACAAGAATTTGATTACTTTTAAGTATGATGAGGAGAAATCACTTAGGTCATCAGTATTTGTTTGTTCTTGTCCTAATAGCACTGTCCTAGCTGTCTTCAATGTCTTCTAGAACAATGAACGGTATAAATAAATAAATAGAAAGACAGCATCTTCCTGCTAAATGCCACTGCTGAAGAATCAGAGACTAAATTATGAATGAGGAAACCGTGCCTGATAGATTTTGGATATTTTAACTTCATTTTTAGTGGTTTGGGGTTTCTCTAAAATGCACTGCAAGCCCTTGGCTACAGCACAGAAGTACTTGGGGTGCTTGTTAAAATGCAGATTTTAGGCTTCACATCCGGAGATACTGGTTTGCCAGGTTAAGGGTCCTAAGAATCTGCATTTTTAAGCAGCCCCACAGGAGATACATGCGTATGGTCCACAGTTTCAGGAAACTACTGCCTAAAATAAGAGACCTCTTCTGTACCCTATGGATTAACATGATTTAAGCAAACACAACAAAACAAACAAACAAACAAACACGTGACCCTCTGTAGTACAGAGATCATAGTAAAACCTGTTTCAGAGCAGAAAGGAACCTTTAAATCTACTCTATTCTTCTGAACAAATCATCAGCCTTGTAACCTTAGGTAGCCGGGGAGTCTTCTTAATGACAATTATCTGTTCGGTAGGGAGCCAAATGGTTTCCACAGGTGTGCCATCAACCCATGCTTGATAGCAATGTAGCTACAAATGGTTGAAAAATGCATACCAGTGCTTGAAGATAACTGTAGAAGAATCTTTCCAAAATTCTGCTTAAAATTTTGTTGAATTCGCCTTACTATAAATCTGAAAGATCTGCAGAGAAACTACATATATCACTCAAACATCTATCCACATGTACATACACCCACTTTGAGAGTAAGACACATTCCTGTCTTTGCCCCTAGCAGTTGCAAACTGATTTTCATTCCCCCTAAAAGGAGCATTTCTGAGGCAACAGTTATGTGCCAGGTGCTGTGGAGAAACGAACTCCAAGCAATTACGAGGCTGAAGGGATCTGGGTTAGTAACAAGGGAACGAACTGCTAATGACAGTTTTTCCCCAGCAAGTCAAAACTAAAACACCGGAGTGCTCCAGAATGCACCGCAAGAAGAGTGCCATCAAATCCGAGTGGAGATCTGCAGCTGAGTTAGATGCAACAGGGGTTGTTTCTGACTGTGGCTGTGGGAGTCATTTCAACAGGCCAACAATATATACCTCGTACGTTCTCACAGTCCGAGCCAGCTTTTCTTAGCTTGTGCTCAAGGGCAAAGAACTGGCTGGTGAGCATCCATTATCGACCTCACGAATCACAGGACTTGTTTGAGGCCTGGGCACAGAGAGGGGGAGTGAGGCAACGCGTAGGTTCCAGCCAACCTCACTGTCCTCCTCGGGGGACAAATGATCACGGGAGAAGAGGTGTCAATAGTAGTGAAAGACTGTCCTCTGGTCTGTTCTCAAATCTTGACCTGGAGAAAGGAGAATATATTCCCTGGGAGGCGTTGGACTCAGGCTTATCTGAGGGTGACCACTGGGGGCTTTCCAAATTCTGGCTACACTTCATGAAATCCTTTTACACACGACCCCCTAAGAAAGATAGGAGAAGGTCTTTCTGTTGCACAGACAGCACTACGGCAGCCAAACCTGCTAGCTCCCTTGTATCTGTTATGCCTTGTGGAATTTCACATGAACACGGTTCAGGAATATTTTCTAACACCATTTTTATGTCAGAGCCAGGGAGGAAATCTCTTACCTGTAAGTTCACAAGTAGAATACACTTCCTATTTCCAAAGGAAGACTATTTCTTTGATAAACATTCCAAGAATGAATTACTTTATCAGTGGCACGTTTTTGGAACATGCTCCTGCTTTATCATCGATGTTAAATCTTAATTACTTTTTTCTTAAACTCAACATGTATTCCCCACAGACCTACTTTATACCAAGCATGGTGCCACCTTAGGCATCTGACAAAGAATAAAACACAGTCCTGTCCTCAAGGACTCCTGATTCCTTCAGAGAAGTGGGAGCTGGACCTTCTGGCACAGTGTGGTTAAGTGTTACTCTGGAAGAGTGGGCACCGTGTTTTGAGGGAATCTGGGAAACCCTTCAGAGGGACAACAACTGAGTTGGACTTTAAAGTGTCGATGAGATTTTAACATGAATGAAAAGAAGAAAGACTTTCTCAGCAAAAGAAGCATGAAAACAAGTTATGGGATGCAAAAGGCCATCTGTAGGGAACAAAGAGTATTTTGTGGGACTGAGGCACCGGGGGAGGGGGAGCAGGCAGGATGGGGGGCACGTAGATGTAGAAACTGAGGAGACAGGATGCAGCAAGAACAGAAAGGACTTTATCAGCCATGCAAAAGAATGAATTTTATCCTATAGGAAGGACAACATGGTGTCCAGAAGGTTTTTAAAGAAGGGGTTATAAGACCCAACTTGTGTTTTAGGAACGCAAGAGTGGTGGCTGATGGGATGAGAGATAAGAGCCTATAAATCCAATTACAAGGCATTACAGAAACCGTTCATAATATGCATTGGGACGCCTCTATGCTCTTAGATGCCCGTTATCATTCCCCTCTCCGACACACACACATTTTTTAGTTATATCTGAGTTTTGTCCCTTTAATTATGTATCAATACTGATAATTCTTTTTTCCCCACCCAAGATGTATCATCTGTGGTTCATAAACTAATATTCCAGACGATAGCAGTAAACATTTAGGTAAATACAGGCTTAATAAAATAATCTCTTACCTGAACAAAGCTGTTCCACTTTTGTGTAGTTTAAAGATACTATGTCATTAACCCATGCGATGATGTCATGTCTGCTCATAGTCTCTTGGGTTATCGAGGTAGAATACACATTGACCGCCATTCCCCAACTAGAAAAAGACAAACAAGGAAAAAATTAACTCCGGAACCTAAAAGATACCCATTTCAAGGTCAGGAACCCTGGTCCAGACCCTAAAATGTCTGCTTTGGCTGAGTCTTTTCTCTTCTCTCTCTCTCTTCTACATATTTGTTATGATACCATTAAATTTCATGTGTTGTTCATGCAGTATTATCCCACACCTCCTCCCCCGCCCCGCCCCCGGACTCCCATGTTTTTTAGGTTCTGAGACACCGATTTTTCTGATGTAATTTAAAGTCTCATTTTCATCCTTAAGTCTATGTGTGGTATTAAAAAGGTCCCTAACCGTGTGCACTACAGTCCCCTTTATCTTGTACACAACTTCACTGTACTTTCATTACAAGCACTCGCAAACAGTGCCTCCTCCTGCACTCCTCTTTGGGGATGTAAATGGGAGCTCCACTGTATCCAGTTGGTCAGGCTAAAAACACAACACCCATTCTTGCCTCCTCCGTCTCCCTCACCACCACATCCAATCCACCAGCAAATTCTACTGGCTCTACCTTCCAAGTATTTTCAAACTTCGGTCAATGCTCACCTGATGTTGGGCAATAGTCTTTTCACTGGCCTCCCAACTTGCACCCTTGCCCCCTCACCACGTGTTCTCAACACAGCAGCCAGAGCTATCCTACTGGCAAAAATCAGATGCTTTCTCTTAATTTAAAACTTTCCAGGGGCTCCTGCGTGGCTCAGTCAATTGAGTGTCCAACACCTGATTTTTGGCTCAGGTCATGATCCCAGGGTCATGGGACTGAGTCCTGCATCAGGCTCCTTGCTGAGCGTGGAGCCTGCTAAAGATTTTCTCTCTCCCTCTCTCTGTCCTCTCCCCTGTGTGCACTCTAAAAAAAATAAATAAATAAAAAATCCTCCACTGGTTGCTCATCTCAGAGCACAATCTGAAGTTCTTACCAAGCTTTACAAGGGTTTCTACATTCTGCTCCCAGTCACTGTCCCTCACTCCACTCCATCCAGACCAGCCTTGTGACTCTGGCTTTGGACTCTCCTCACTTCCTCCTCAAGGCTTTTGCATTTGCTGTGGCTGCAGCCAGGACCATTCCCCAGTTTTGAGGTGCACTCTCCCTCATTTCTTTCAAGCTCCCCTCAATGCCACTTCATTAAGGGGGCGTCATCATTATCTCCTATTCTTTTTCTCTATTCGCAGACACAGGACAGAAGCTCCATGGGGACAGGGATTTTGTCCATTTTATTCTTTGTATACCCCTGGTGTCTAGTCCAGTTCAGACAGAGTAGGCTTTCGATAAAATTGCTGAATGCAGGCATGTGCTCCCCCACTCCCCCCATCCCATGTAAGATAAGCAGGGCAGTAGGTAAGCTACAAACTTTTTTTTTTTAATCAGCTTTAGAGAAAACCCACTTCAGAAACAGGCTTCATATAGGTTTCATTAGAAAAAAAATCTCACCTAGCATTCTCTCTCTCTCAAAGCTTTGGACAAAGCCTTTACAAAAAGTATAAAAACATTTGAATAATTTGGAAGACATGTACTGCCTAACTGCATAGATCTCCCCTTTATGAAACTGGGAAAGAAGACTAATTATTAATATATTTCTCTGACCATTTTATGATACCAATTTCCCCAACTTTTCATCAGAGTGGCATATACAGAAAAGGTTTTGTTCAAAATATTTTGTTATCTATAGTTTTATGTCATTGGTTTTTACAGCTGTTCACAACAAAATTCAATTGAAGTACAGACTTTTCCCATATACCCCCCTTTTGTCCCCCCACACATACAGCCTCCCCTACTATCAACATCCCACACCAGCTGGTACATTTATTACAATCAATGAACCTACACTGATACATCATTATCACCCAAAGTCCATAGTTACATTAGGGTTCACTCTTGGTGTCCTATATTTTATGGGTTTTCACACATATATGACGCGTATCCACTATTGTAGTGTCGCACGGAGTAGTTTAGGGAAACACAACACCCATCTAAAAATCCTCTGCTCCGCTGATTCATAACTTCCTCCCACCAATCCCTGACAGCCACTGATCTTTTTACTGTTTCCATGGTTTTCCCTTTCCCAGAATATCATACAGTTGGAATCATACAGCATGTAGCCTTTTCAGATTGGCTTCTTTCACTTAGTGATGTGCGTTCAAGGCTCCTTCATGTCTTTTCATGGCCTGAGAGCTCATCTCTTTTGAGCTCTGTTACACTGTGTGAAGGCACCACTCACTCACTGAAGGTCATCTTGGTTGCTTTCAAATTTTGGCAATTATGAATAAAGCTGCTACAGACATCCATGTGCAGGCTTTTGTTTGGAAATAAGTTTTCAATTCATTTGGATAAATACCAAAAAGCCCTACTGATGGAATATATGATAAGAATGTTTACTTTGATAAGAAATTGCTAAAATGTCTTCCAAAGTGGCTGTGCCCATTTTGCATTCCCACCAGCCATCAATGAGAGTTCCTGTTGATCCACATTCTCACCAGCATTTGGTGCTGTCAGTGTTTTAAATTTTTTCTTTTTTTGATGTTTATTATTGAGAGACAGAGACACAGAGCGTGAGCAGGGGAGGGGTAGAGATGGGGGGAGACACAGAATCTGAAGCAGGCTCCAGGCTCTGTGCTGTCAGCACGATGTGGGGCTCGAATCCACGAACCGTGAGATCATGACCTGAGCCCAAGTGGGTCGCCTAACCAACTGAGCCACCCAGGCACCCCTGTGTTTTAGATTTCGGCATTTTAATAGCGGTACTCTAGTAAAAAAATTTTAATGTTTAAACCTGGTTGAAACCTTGTGATTTTACTAGTTCTGTGCAACATATTAACACTTGACATAATTTTATGCAAAATGTGTGTATAAACTTTCATTTTGAAAAATTTTATATATATGAATCCTATTTGGAAAGTTTTTGAACATATGAAAGTAGAGAGAACAGAATAGCCAGTTGTCTTCACTTCTTGGCTTCAACAATTACTAATACTGGCCAATCCTACTCCATTTAAACTACAGTCAATACTCTCCATCCCAAAGCCTACCCTCCATTCCCCAAGCCAGTCTATTTTGAAGTAAATACCAAGCTTATCATTTTGTGTACAAGTATTTCAGTATGTGTCTCTAAAAGATAAGGACATTTGAAAAAACTTCAAATAGCATTATCATATCTAAAAGTAAAAATAATTTAATATCAAATATGCATTATATCTTATTTCTTCTCCTAACATATATATGTAAACAATATATATATGTAAACATATATATGTAAATATAAACATATATACATATAAACATATAAATATAAATAAAAATATACATATATACATAGTTGAAGGAAGTGGGTTGTCTTGTACAGTTTCCACAACCTGGACTTTGCTTACTGCATGCCATTCTATAAATGGGTCATTTGATCTAGAGGCCAGATATGATTCAAGTTCTAATTGGGGGTTTGGAGGCAGGACTACTTACTTGCAGTGTTTGAACTTCCATCAGGAGGCACATAATGTCTGACTCCTTTTGGGATATTGTTAGCCATTAATGATATTTGTTTAGAGACTTCAAAGTGATATTCTGTCACTCATTTTTGATTTACTACCTAGCATAATTCTACAAAGAGAAATTTCCCCTCTGAGGTACTGGTCATATTAACATATGATTCGCTTTATTGACCACTTTTTTCAAAACAACGAGGTAGTTCTCTAATAGCCTCCCAACATGACTAATGAGGTTTTTAATTCTGAAGTATAATTAGGAACTCCTAGCAAGTAGGTTTCAATCCATGTTTCAACCCACCACAGTTTATGTCTTTGCTGATGTGTAAGCTTGTAAGAACTTATTCAAGCTGGTTTCTGAGTTCTGCTGACAAGGTCCTGGGAGTCTCTGATCACTTCTTTGCTTTCTGGGATGGCAAAATGTTCCAGGCCCAACTTGGACATTTCTCACCTTAGACCTAAAACCAGGAATTTCTCCAAGCGTTCCTTCTTTCTTTAGTCACAAATGGTAGAGATAAATATTTTTAAGCACGGCGATATGTGACAGAAAAATCTCGTTTTACACAAAAATCTTTGAATTTATAAAAGGCTTCTATTTGGAGTGCTTATTAAGTCTACAGCAATAAAGATCTGCTTTCTACTTGCAGTGCGAAAGATTTTATTTTTAAATAAAAATATTCATCCATCCCCAGAAGCACCCTTATCTCTAAAATTCTCTTCCCCTGAAGACCTAAAACAAAAAACAAAACCTCACGATACTGGCATTTCAGATAATGTGACCATTGTTACTACTTTTATACAACATATGAAAGGTTTTTGAGTTTCTGGTTAATAACGTGTGTTGTTTTAGTCTATCATTTATTAAACAAAACCATTTACTTTTAATACCTAGTCAACTTTGTATGACTATGTAAATTATGTAAAATCTCAGTAGAGATAATTCAAAATTTAGAACATTTTGAACTGCTTAATTTTCCTTTACAGGTATAACTTTTCGTAGTTGATGTATGTTTCTGATGGCTTCTTCTTTAGGCAGTACTGAAAAGCTTTTGCTTTACCATGCAATGTATTGTTGCAGGATGAGGCATCGGGGTCCAGAATTGTGCTAGGTGACATCTAGCCAAATTGGGACAATATTTTTGGTCCAGATGATTTAAAAACAACCAACCACAAAGCAGGAGCAATGCTGTCAGGTCTGTGTTTTAGACAGATAATCTATATACAAGTGAGTAGAAATGTTCTGTGGTTTCCTAACAGAAATGTGCAACAAAGGAACAGGCAGCCATGAGAAGAGGGAAGCAGGTCATTCATTTGCTAGAGGTTCTGTCAATGAATCACATCTCCTCTGGGTGTTTCTTGATAACATTCACCTAAGGGGAACAATCTTTCATATCTAAATAAACAATCTTTCATATCTACAAAAGCAAGTAAAATTGGGAAGACCAGACAAACAATGAAATAGCACCTGATTTTTGCTTTAGAAAAACTGTTAATCAGTTACTAGACTCACCACTCTAGCCTCTGCCACATCCCCTCTAACTAACACAGCTGCAGTCCCCAGAATCAACTCACCCCACCCCCAACAGTGACAGTAAGACCAACCGGCACTAGGGGACCTGTGGGAAAAGCAGAATGGAGGGCAGACCAAGAGTGAGGGTGAAGGAAGGAAAGTTAAGTTTTCCTTCTTTCCTTTTTTTTTTTTTTTTTTTAAGTAAGCTCTACACCCAGTGTGAGGCTTGAACTCATGATCCCAAGATCAAGTGTCACATGCTCTGCCGACTCAGAAAGCCAGAAGCTTCTATTAGGTTTTCTAAAATAAAACAACGACAATGCATCAAATAAATAGATTTCCATACCTACTTCAAACTAATAGCCATGGAACCATACAGATAATTTCTATTTACAATCCATGCTGAGTAGAATATTTTTATCTACCTTCCTCCAAATGTCACCAAGATACTCACAATTCATTTCACTTTGTGGTTGTCTTTTGCTCCCTTTATTAGTTCTCATCTCAAGGTGCAAAGCCTTCTGATTTTTGAGGCAGAGTGCTGGGTCTAGACCCCCTCTCCGCAGAAGGGCTGGTGCTCTTCCTAACCCCTAGGAAGTGAGGTGGCTCCAAAACGCAAAAAGAATTCCATTCCTGCTTTGCCATCCATGCTTTGCTCTTCCCAATTCCTTCAGCTCCCATTTTTCCTACAGGCGCAACTTCAACATATTCAAGCCTAATTTATTCAGGTGACCACACAGTTCACGGAAGGAAACTGATCTTCCAAGTGTTAAACTCAGGGCTGGTGAGAGTGTATTTACTGGTCTTAGCTTTTCTGTGGACACATTCTAAAATCCTAAGATTTCATTATAATTTTTTCACTGTCAATCTAGATTACAGTACACAAGTACCAGCTCCTGATTATTCAGAAATGTTTGGATAACACAAGGAATTTTTCTATTATTTTTAAATGATTTCATGCTCCCATTTTGATCCTTGAAAGAATCCTATGAGGAAACCAGGGCAGGAATTATAGTCTTCCCTGACAAATGTGGATACCCAGTCTTTCTAAAGGTAGGAGTTAAAATAATTCATACAAGACACTGATGAATGAAATTGAAAAAGATCCCGATAAATGGAGAGATACTCTTGGACTGGAAGAATATTGTTAAGATGCCCATACTACCCAAAGCAATCTACAGGTTCAATGCAATTCCAATGGCATTTTTTTACAGAACTAGAACATAAAAAATTGTATGGATCCACACAAGACCCCAAATAGCCAAAGCAATCTTGAGAAAGAGGAATAAAGCCCGAGGTCTCATGCCCCCTGGTTTCAAACTGTATCACAAAGCTATATTAATCCAAACAGAATAGTAGTGGTATAAAAACAGACACATACGGGCACCTGGGTGGCTCAGTTGGTTGGGCGTTTGACTTTGGCTCAGGTCCTGATCTCACAGGTTGTGAGTTTGAGCCCCACAGTGGGCTCTTGCTGCTATCAGCACAGAGCCCACTTAGGATCGATCCTCTGCTCATGCTCTCTCAAAAATAAAACATTAAACAAAATTTTTTAGGGGTCTGGGTGAATCAGTTGGTTAAGCGTCCAACTTCAGCCCAGGTCATGATCTCATGGTTTGTGAGTTTGAGCCCCACCTCAGGCTCCATGCTGACACCTCAGAGCCTGGAGCCTGGAGCCTGCTTCGGATTCTGTGTCTCCAACTCTCTGCCCCTCCCCCACTTGTGCTGTGTCTCTATCAAAAATAAACAAAGTGTAAAAAAAATTTTTTTTAAATTTTTTTTAAAAACACACATAAAGCAATGGAACAGAAATAGGGAGCCCAGAAATAAACCTACACATATATGTATGATCAATTAATTTAAGACAAAAGAGGTAAGACTATACAACAGGGAAAGACCATCTCTTCTCTGAATGGTGATGGGAAAACTGGACAGCTACTTGCAAATGAAACTGGACCACTACCTCACCCATATACAAAAATTAACTTACAATGGATTACAGAGTTGAATATGGGATGTGAAACCATAAAGCTCCTAGAAGAAAACAGGTGGTAAGCTTGTTGGTCTTAATGTTTTTTTTCAGATCTGACTCCAAAGACAAGGGCCACAAAAGCAATGATAGCTGAGTGTAACTACATAAAACTAACAAGCTTCTGCACAACAAAGCAAACCATCAACAAAATGAGAAGGCAATCTACTGAATGGGAGAAGACATTTGTAAATGAATTAACCAATAAGGGGTTAATATCCAAAATATATCAAGAACTTCTACAACTAAGTAACAACAAACTAATCCAATTAAAAAATGGACAGAGGAACTGAATAGACATTCCTTCTCCAAGACATACAGATGACCAACAGGCACACGAAAAGGTACTCCACCTTTTTGATGATGCCCACCATAAATCATCAGGGAAATGAAAATCAAAACCACAACAAGATATCACTGCACGCCGGGGCACCTGGGTGGCTCAGTCGGTTAAGTGTCGGACTTCAGCTCAGGTCATGATCTCGCAATTTGTGAGTTTCGGCCCCATGTCGGGCTCTGTGCCAACAGCTCAGAGCCTGGAGCCTGCTTTGGATTCTATGTCTCCCTCTCTCTGCCCTCCCTCATTCGTGCTCTGTCTCTCTCCCTCTCTCAAAAATAAACAAAAACATTAAAAATTTTTAAAAAGGTATCACTGCACACCTGTTAGAATGGCCAGCATCATAAAGACAAGAAATAACAAGTGTTGATGAAGACGTGGAGAAAAGGGGTCCACACACAGTGTTGGTGGGCATCAACTGGCGCAGCCACCATGGAAAATAGTATGGAGTTCCTCAAAAAATTAAAAATAGAACTATCATATGATCCAGCAATTCCACTTCTGGGTGGTTAGCCAAAGAATACAAAAACAGTAATTTGAAAAGACACATGCACCCCTATGTTCACTGCAACATTACTTATAATAGCCCAGACATGGAACAATCTAAGTGTCCATGAATCTTAACGATGTGATGATACACACATACACACACACACCAGAGCTACTCAGCCACAAAAAAGGAAATCTTGTCGTTTGTGACAACATGGATTGACTATGAGAGTTTCACACTAAGTCAGACAGAAAAGACAAATAATTTCACTTATAAGAATGATTGACAAATGATTTCACTTCTAAGAAAATAAAACCCAGACTCATAGAGTGAACACAGTGATAATTGCTACATGGGAAAGAGGGGGTGCCTGTGAAATGGGTCAAGGGGGTCAGGAGGTACAAATTTCGAGTTATAAGTCCTGGGGATGTAATATATGGCATGGGGAATACAGTTAATAATATTGTACTAATTCTGCACAGTGACAGATAGTACCTAGACTTCCAACTGACCCAGCCAGGCACCCCTCAAAATACTAATTTTAAAGTTTGCTAATTTCCAAAGACTCAGTCAAGAAATATAAATGGCTAAGAAAGGTAAGTAATACCAAATTCTACAAAATAAAGAGAATACACCGTGCAAGGTTTATTCTGTTTGGATCCTCAGCATGTCTTTTACACAGAAACAACAGTTTATTCTTCCATAACCTGCAATCTGGTCTCCGGGCCAGAAACACTTCTCTTTGTGCCATCCATGCAGAAAAGGAAGCCCTCTACTTTGTGGCTTTCAGTCAGATTTTTAACCAGATCACTGTGTGTTTAAAACCTAGTAAGTACAGCACCACTGAAAGTAGACAGAAGACAATTCTGAAGCACGATGGTCTTTGGGACACCATATTTTGACTGGCATTTAAATTTTAAAATGAACTCGCATTCACTGTTCCTACTTAAAAATAAACCAATAACCACAATATATCAATACACGGTTTTCATGATATTTGGAGGGTCTTTCTGCAAAGCTGGCTATAAATCTATTTTGCAATCAGGAGAAAGAAAAACACAGAAAAATAGAAATCCCTGTGTACCTCCAGCACGCAAAGTCACAGTTCTGACTTGCCCATGGAGAGTGCCTTCAGAAAAAGGACAGCCTCAGGCCGGGGCCAATGTGTTGATTTTGTCTCTGTATTCAACACGTGGTGGTGGGCAGGGCACAAAGAAGTACAGCCAGTCTATGCTTTGCAGCGGTTATTCAGCCATATAAATTAGAAAGTACATTTCTGCTTACTGAAACAAAAGGAATTTTATGGGACAGACTTGAGTTCGCCTACTGAGCAAAGCCTGGATAAAGACTTGGCAAGCCCCACACCATGGAAATCAAAGCATGAATTCTATCACCTTACCAGTTATGGGCCCTTAAACCCATTACAAAATATCCTACAATTTTGTTGTCCAAGAATAAATTTGGCAGGGTTTGTGAATTATTGCAGAGGAGCGTCTCTCTAAATTTTGACAAATACAGAAGATGTCCTCTAGCATCATGTGTGGCCCTTAAGTGAAATTATTTCTTCCATAATTCATTTTCTCTCTGGGCCCCAACCTAACCCTTACAAATAAATCACAGCCATACGTGGGGGGTGGGGGTGGGAGGCAGCGAGTTTTCCTCATTTCCTCCCTTCACACATGGACCGATCACTCCCTTTTGAAGGAAATAGTGTTTCTTTGGGCAAGGCTCAGGATAAGCCAGGTGTCCCAGGATCCTGGCTCTGGTCCTGTTTTGGGTGTGCGGCTATAAGGAGAGGAGTCTGAGAAATTAATTTTGGAAAGGAAGCATGTGGAACTTATTTTGATTTTGATTTCTTCCCCCTACAGCTAACGTCTGAGTCTGCCAGGCTTCCCAAGTTTAGACACGACCATCTGCAGAAGAACAGCCCTCTCTAAGTGGTTGACTACTGTAGTCTGCTGCTCTGGTAAGGAGGTTCTGTTTGGCTTAGATTGAACCCAAACCCACTCTGAAGCGGAACCATTAAAACACCTTCCTGACATAAGTTACTTTCTTCATGCCACTGCCTGCAGGAGTCTGAATGCAACTGGAAACTTCACATGCAATATAAAAGGTTCTGAAAATTCAACCCACTCTATGCCAATACATTCCATTCACACATTTTATACTGACATCTGACAGCTATACCCATATTTGTGACCGTCTGTCTTCTCTCTCGTAACAATCTCTATTTGCAACACGCTCCCCCATCACTGGGAGAATATACCTCTACCAGTCTAGGCTAAATACATGCAATGCACCCTTCACCCGGTTTCACATAAATGAAAACAAAGAGCAGCCTGGGAAAGAGGTACAAAGAATAATGGGGGTTTTTCTTTCACCTGAGAAACTTACTTTAGTTTGAGCACATAAGGATTCCTGAAGCCCTTATAATAATCCATAACCCAAGTGGTTTCCTCAGTGACATTTAAAGATTTCACTGCTTCACAGGAAGCCATGTCCTGCTGACCAGGTATTAATGTTCATTTCAAAGCGTCTCAGAAGTCGTTTGTACCATGTTTCCATACATGCCAAGGTGGAAGAAGCACCAGGGAGCCATAAGAACACCTTTTGTTTACCAACCATTGGACTTACACGTGGTCCAGGTCAAGGCCTCACTTTTAGTTCTTGTCTCACATGATGGGTGGGTCTACTCTGCCTTCAGTTTTTAAGGTTTGTCAAGGTTGGCCTGTTCCTACTACCAGGTAAAGAAAGGGTGGGGGTGGGAGTATGTAACTTCAAACACACTTACAAACATAGCTTTTGATTCAGAAGTAATTTTGTGTCCTTTTAACAGAAATGGCCATTTTGCAAATACTTCAAAGGATTCACAAATACCATAAACGTTTACAAAGAGATTTAGCCCATCGTTGGCTCTCACTATTTCCTTCTCTGACAAGTGGCATCATTCTAAAATAACCTATAAATATTTTGAAAACATGAAGCCCAAGGGAAGAAACCCCAACTTTTCCTCCAACACCACTTCTGCATTAGAATCTATGTTATCAACTCAATCTGAGGGGAAAAAGAGATTCAGTTCCACAGCAGACACTTAAATCAGGGAGTTTTCGTTTGAAAAGCCTTGTATCAACACGACACGATTCTGCCTGAGTGCCTCCTTCCTGGCTCCCTCTCTAACAAAAGGCGGATGTGAAATCTCCCGTGGCTGTCCCTCATAATGAACTGGGCATCAGCAGGGAGTGACGTGTAAATGTGTCCCCTGAACCAGAAACTTCCCTGCTTTTCAGCTGTGCATAATTCATTCTCTAGATTCAATACCATGAGGAGTAGGATTTAAACATTCCACCAAGGAAAGACTATCTCCAGATAATTCTCAATTCATCACTTTCTCTTTACTTGTGACCTGAAATGTGGGGGCAGGGACACACTATTTGTATGAGGAGGGAGATCAGGACCTAGAGAAGCTAGAGTCAAAGAGGGTATCTCTGAAAGACAAACCTTGACAAGATGAAATCTCCCTGGAGAGACATCAGAGAAACCATATTGAGTTTCATTTAAAATTAGGTATTAGAGCTTCCATTTAACTTGTGGAGTAACTGACGGATGCATGAATTGTAGGGCTGGGATGAGAATTTAAGAGGTCATTTATTGTCTTCAGGTAATAATAACACACTTAAGCCGCTGTGGGCAGATATGCATCTGTTTTATTTTTACGGGGCTCTGTGACTGTTATGGGATTAGACACACAACACAAGACTAACTCCTCCAGGCACGGACCCTCCCTGGAGAGCTCCACCAGCCTGGGGAGCAGAGCTGAGCGCAGTACTGACCCCAGACAAGGACGACAGAAACACCAGGACATGGCCACAATGATAAAACACACAACGGATACTGCGATGTATTTTCTCAAGATTAGGCTATTCACCACATAGAGCCGGTGAAGAAAACCAACAAAAGGAAAACTTTACTATTAAGCTGCTTGGAGAAACGCTGGAGCAAACATGAGTTTTATCAGAGGCCGGAGTTGCCTGCTTGTTATTCCAGGCTTTTCTAGGCAGCCCCCCGCAATTATTAATGTGCTCTTCGGTATCAGTCATCACTCAATGATAATGCTTTTAATGTGTACACAAAGTTTCACTTAGTCTGACACTCTGAAGTCTTAACTCTAGCTAATAACTGCCACCTCTCAGTAAAAATGAACAGAAAATACTCTTTTCTTTCATGATGCTCCTATCTTTTACAGTTAACTGTTACTTTTAAAAACAGATTCAATTTGCTCTTGCCATATCACTGCCATGTATCCCAAGTACAATTTTTTTCTGAGAGAGAGAATGCTCCAGGGCATGTGTATGAGTGGAGAGGGAGAGGGAGAAGGAATGAATCTATATTTTTTTAACATTTATTTATTTTTGAGAGAGGTAGAGACAGAGTGTGAACAGGGAAGGGCAGAGAGAGGGAGACACAGAATCTGAAGCAGGCTCCAGGCTCTGAGCTGTCAGCACAGAGCCTGATGTGGCGCTTGAACTCACGGACCACAAGATCATGACCTGAGCCAAAGTCTACGCTTAACCACAGAGCCACCCAGGTGCCCCAAGAGAGAATGAATATCTTAAGCAGGCTCCACACCCAGCGCAAAGGCTGATGCAGGGCTCAATCCTACGACCCGGGGATCATGACCTGAGCCAAAATCAGGAGTCAGACACTTAACTGACTTAGCCACCCAGGTGTCCCCCAAGTACCTTTTTTAAAAAATAGAATGATTAAGGGGCACTTGGGTGGCTCAGTTGGTTAAGGGTCTGACTTCGGCATAGGTCATGATCTCATGGGTTCATGAGTTTGAGCCCTGTGTCGGGCTCTGTGTTGACAGCTTGGAGCCTGCAGCCTGCTTTGGATTCTGTGTCTCCTTCTCTCTCTGCCCCTCTCCCTCGCTCACACTCTCTCTGTCAAAAATAAACATTAAAAAAAATTTAAAAATAGAATGATTAAAAGATTTCTCCAACCACCTGTGAAAGGAGTTTCTATAACTAGCCTTGAAAATCCACCTCCATTTTAACAGCCATGTCATTACCTGCCTGAACCCCATTAGATACTATTCAGTTGGTGCCTGACTTAGCCCGAGTGCCCACAATATTCTAAGCAGACAAAACAAATAAATACGACTTTCAAAACAGCATATATATGTTTTGATGTTTTTAAACTTGGAATTAATGAGTCAATAGTTATAGCCCTGAAATGACTTGGAAACTTGGCTTTTATCCCAAGAATGAAGAAATTTTTGAATTCTAAAACGGTTCTTGGTGGCATGTGTGATGTTCACCGATATGAAACTCAGCTGCATATAACAAAAGAGTAAAAGGCCACGGCCTTACACACACACACACACACACACACACACCAGGCATACATTTCTTCTTATGGTCAGAAGTGCAGCTGATTATAGCTGATTCTATTTGCCTAAATGTCCATCTGTTTCAAACAGTGGGTGGCTTGGTCCATGCTCTGAAAATAATTTCAATGACCCAGAGCTCATTCCCATGCCACAGCGCTTGGCTGGTTTCCTCAGGGCACCAACTTTTGCTCAGTGCTCCCCCCTACCCCCGCCCCCAACTTGGCTCCCAGTCCATCCACTCGTTCTTGACCATATGCCTTCTGTTTATTTTCCCAGCCCTACTTGGCCCTGTTCCCTCTCACCCTGACCTTAGCTCTCTCCCATGATCCAAGTCATTGCCAGTCAAGTCCCAAGTGCCCCTACCACTCCCCCCAGCATAACCCCAGGCCAACCCTTTAGGGCATGGGTGATGCACCCACCATGGAGGATGATCATGCTCATCATTAATCCATCATGCATACAATTAGGTGCATAAGGTATACCAAAGAGTATGTGATGGATATGCCAACACTAGGCAAAGTTGTGTGTTAGGTAAATTCTTTTCTTTGGTATTGTCCATCTCCCCCCTTCCAGATTCCTAGCTACTGTGTGCTCTTGGGAGTGCTGACCCCTCCTCAGGTACTTAGCACTTTCAGCTGTCTGCCTTCTCTAAGCCTTCTGCTAAGAAAAAAGCAAATGAGGGATGACAGCTTCAAGGACAAACCTTCAAGACCTTAGGTAAAGGAAGAGGTCTCTTCCAGCACTTAGCACCTGCATCTCGTGCTTCAGGTTCAGCTCAAATCTAACTCCTAAGCAAGCCTTCCCTGACCATCCTCTCTCTGAAGGGGCCTCCTCCAAGTATTCCCACATCACACTGTTCTTGTCTTTGTGCTATTAACTCAGTCTGTCATGATCTCATCTGTTTGTTGTCTGTCCACCACCTCCTGCCCCCACAATGTAAGCTCTGCGAAGGCAGATCCTTTATAGAATGTATTTTGTTTACTACTGTATCTCCTTTGTCTAAAGTAGGCACATAGTGGGGGCACAACAAAAAGTAAATGCCCAATGAATGTATGTGTGGGAGAGTTTCGTGGGGAGGGGAAATTCACAGGGTACCTAAAATCATACCTCGTAAGGCAGAGTATGTGAGATAATTAGGAGGGAATGCATTAGGGTTGAGCGGATTCAAGGCCTCAGTGTTCTAGGTCTAAAAAAGAAAGAATCATGCAGAGAAATGTGCCATCTTTCAGGTCTCCAACATGGATATGAAAAGCTCAGTAGCTGTATTGCAGCTTCACTGAGCGCACTGATCTAGGAAGCAGGGGCATTGGCTTCTAGGAGTTGGGTTCGTAAACTTGGGACACATGTGCCTCATCTCTTCAGATGTCTTTTTCTTCACCGGCGTGTGTAACACGCATTTTCTCCTTTCGTCTGCACAGCAGTGCTACGGGATAGCTACTGCTCTCATGCCATGAGGTAGGAAAAGACACACAGACTCTGGTCTAGTGACCTGTCCACTCACCGCTGAGTGGAAGGACAGGGATTTGGAGCCAGGGCAGATTCTAGGATTCTTGATTCTCTCAACAAAGCCCCTTTCTACTCTGTCATTAGAGTAAGTGGGATGTAAAAAGAACTCCAAACGGCATACAATTGTGTTCTTCAATAAAACGATTTTTCCTTTTTATAGCTCTACCAAGGCCTCCTTGTACATTTTCACTTTAACCAAATGAGTTTTCCTGAAGAAGAGCCCAAAATGTAGAGATTTGGGTGACTACTTAGTTTATTACCGGGAACGATTTTTGGCTCAAAAACCTGCCAACTGTAACATATAAATATGCTATGCTAATATTTTAGGAATCACCATATTTTGCATTTCTGGTTACTACTTATCTCAGACTCAACTATCTCAATATGCTTTTGTATTAGTTTAGTCAAAATGGATAGAGAGCACGTACATTACCACTTACAATTTTTTTCCAACCCTAATAAAAGACATCAGTGTCTTGACTACATGTTTAGAGAAATCTATTTGAAAAAATACATCTCTTGGTATTTCACTCTTAGAGGCTATCCAAAGCTCTTTATTATGGTAAAATTCATTTTTAAACTCATGAGAACATTTTGAAATGGAAATGGAAAGTGAAATGCCAATAAAATTAAGACTAAAAGGATGAGGGATGTGCACGCCAGTGTTAAAATATATTCTGGTAAATCAGACTTCAAAGTGGCTAATGTACCTCCATCTCCCTCCAGCCCTGTTCATGCGGTTTAGTCTTAATTCTTCTCATAGTAGACTCTGACACAGAACCAAAATGGCCAATTGGCAAAACAGTATAACATTAAACTTCATAAATATTACATAAATGTGACAAGGTACTGATGAACTTCTCCATCAAACCCATGCCCCGCCCCAGAGAACATCCTGTGAATTACATACAAGATGGCTGCACATTAGGAGAACAGGAAATGTAAATTTCAGTTATTTAAGCTAAGATTAGTAACGTTCAGCCAAATGGGTGTTTCAATAGGGAAATGCTATCAAAACCAGGCACACACTTTTGTCACCAGTTCACCAGGCCATCGTTCCCAAAACTTCCTTTCCCAGGTAAAAGGATCCACAGTTTGTTCAGAGAATGGATTTCTTCCCATCTCCCCAAATTCTACCCTAGAATCACAGTTCATCCTTCTCTCCTGTCCCTAATTACTCGTTTGGGCAACCAGATCCCAATCCTATCTTCCATGATACTGGAGTAGAAGAGGTGTTTGTTATTTGTTTTGCATTTATTTTTGATTTGATTATTTTTGATAGAGTGAGAGAGAGAGAGAATGAACAAGCAGGGGAGGGGCAGAGAGAGAGAGAGAGAGAGAGAGAGAGAGAGAGAGAGAGAATCCAAAGCAGGCTCCGAGCTGTCAGCACTGAGCCCGATGTGGGGCTCGAACTCACCAACTGTGAGATCATGACCTGAGCTGAAGTTGGACGCTCAACTGACTGAGCCAACTAGGCGCCCCTTATTTTGCTTTTAAATCAATGAACTCATTTGCCATTTACTCACTATAATGAAGAGGCTAACAGACTTTTGTATCAGATGTACCCAACAAAAATCAGTTTACACACACACCTTGCAATACCTCTTCACTCTCCTATTGCTTTCTTACAGATCAAAAGTTAACACACTTCATGCATCAGTGTGTTAATACTATAATTCCCCAAGAGAAGTGCAGACACTGAGCATTTGAGTCAAGAGTGGATAAAACTTGTGCCATGTCCAAGCTGAAAAAGGTACAGCAACAACAGGAGCAGATTCATGGTAAAACCCTTGGGTTTGGTAAAGAGTAGAAGCACAATAGTTTCTTGAATTGAAGTCTCCTTTCCTTTTTTTTTTTTTTTTTTAGTGTTTATTTTTTTAGAGAGCACAAGCAGGGGAGGCACAGAGAGGGGAACAGAGGATCTGAAGTGGGCTCCACGCTGGCAGCAGGAGCCTGATGTGGGCTCCAACTCACAAACCAAGAGATTACGACCTCAGCTGAAGTCAGATGCTCAAACGACTGAGCCACCCAGGTGCCTCTGAAGCCTGAAGCCTCCTTTTTCTTATTCGCACTTTTTCAGTCTGAGGATTTACAGGAGCAAATGACAAAATTTAATATACTGTTGTCATTTAACAAATGTGGGGGATCATGGTCTCTATAGAGTTTAGAATGTTTTGTTAAACTTGAGAAAACTAAAGAAAGAAAAAAAACCCAAGTAATTCATGAACATTCAGCATAATTAAGGGAAAGCAAATTACTTAAGAGAAGCCCATATGAACGTTTTGACTAAATAACTAGAGCTATTACTGTAGACAAAGTCTGAAGAATAAGAAGAGTTGGTGGATAAAGTTAGTTCTAGAATAGATGTTGTATGTTAGGAGTTACCCAGTATTTGAGCCAATGTAACGAATGAAATTTGGTCAAGTGCATCCCCATCTTGTCCCCATTCCTAGTTTCTGGGTTTAGTTTCTAGAATTAATTTGACTTAGAGACTTTAAAACATTTAAGAAATTAAATTTGAATTCAACAATTGAGCATACTTTTTTTTTTTTTGCCTCTCCAGACTTAAACACCTGATATTACGCTGGCTGACCCAATGTCTTCAAGACGTAGTTTACATTATTTCAGTTTTGGCTATTGATAGTATACTAAACATAATAAACCTAATACCATAAAATATTGACTCATATACGTATTTGTGTGTGTATATATGCTACGAAAGAGTCTTAAGATTGTTTTCATTTGATTAGACAAAGTGAAACTCAAAATGGGATGTTAGTAAAAAACAAAAACATTTTTTTTTTCAAATTTGAGAGAAAGAAGGACAGCACAAGCAGGAGAGGGGCAGAGAGAGAGAGGGAGAGAGAATACCAAGCAGGCTTTGAGCTGTCAGCACAGAGGCTGACATAAACCTTGATCTCATGAACTATGAGATCAAGAGTCAGATGCTTAACTGAGCCACCCAGGTACCCCCAAAAAACTCATTTTGTTTAAAGGTAGATGTCAAAAGTGTTACTTTAAAAAATGTTTTTTATATTAAGTCAGTATTTTTTCACTATAGAAAAAGCAGAAATAAAATTAAAGATGACTTTTACCTTTTATAGGAGTGTGTGGGGTATGTGTATGAATTTTATATGCACTTATTAAAATGGGTATGTATACACACACACACACACACACACACACACACACGGTTGAACAGTGACCCTCCAGAATTCACATCCACTTGAAACTTTACTATATGATCTTATTAGGAAACAGTCATGGCATATGTAATTAGTTGGAAGTTATACTAAGAAGGCCATGTGGAAGCTAAGACACAGACACACAGGGAAGGAGGTCATGGAATAACAGAGGCAGAGATTGGAGTTAGGTAGCTACAAGCTTCGGAGGGAGCACAGCCCTTCCAACACCTTCATTTCAGGATTCTAGTCTTCACAACTTTGAGGGAATAAATTTCAACCCGCCCAGTCGGTGGTAATAGGTTACAGCAGCCCTGGGAACCAAAACAGTCCACACACACTTTTGTACTGATCAACCTGCTCCTCTTAACGTATTGTGAAAGCTGTTGTATCTTCTTCATGTGTAGTATGTGTGCTACATTTCATTGTATAGGTGTACCACAATGTACTGGCTTCCAGAATTTTTATGGTAGCCTGTTTAATTCCAAGAACTTGTAGTTTGGTCATTTCCTCTTTGGCAGTTTATTATTTCAAAACATCAGAACTGGTGGTCACTTAAATGCTAATAATGACCAAATCATTGTTGGCTCACATAAAAAGACAAGGACATTTTTTTCATGTTCCAGAATTCTTCAGGTGATTTTTGGCAGAGGTTCAGCTGTCTGCTAGTTAAAGTCCTTTAAGCCAAATGGACATTACTGGTTTTGGGCTCCCGTGTTAACAGGAAAGGAAACAAGCAATCATCTTATAAAAAAAAAAAAAAAAAAGTCACGTCCTTGGCCATCGTAAACTAAGGGAATCACAGGACGTCCTGTCTAATGGTATTTGGCTTCCTTTCACGGAACAAGCTCAATTAAAGCAAAAAGAACACACTCAATTCTCAAGTGATATCTGAGTGGCTGTGACCTGCTCTGTCCCAACTAGACCACAGAAAATAATCATCCATAACCTAGATTGCAAGATTACTGCTATCATGGAAGCAGTAACTCATCTGGAATTTGGCCTGAAGGTTTTGCAAGAAGATGAATAAACGACAGAGGAAATAAGTTAAGCTCACAAAATGTACTAGTAGACCTAGGGCATTTGTGAAGTCATAAGATATTTTATAATATCTTTAGATTTTGAAACATATGTGGTTACAAAAATTTGGCTCTTAGCTGCGAAGATTCTGGAAGCTAAGCATCCCCACTCTTCTCAAAAATCACAAGGTCCCTCAGTTGATCCTTTCAGGTAAACCAAAGATTTTACTGGACATTTGCTTCCCAGTTTCTCAATTCTACTTAAGGCAATTTCTCCTCAGGGGTTTAGAGAAGTCTGGAGTCAAACTAACAACACCAAAGCTTCCAAATTAAGAGAATGCATCGAGGAAGAACTGGGGGATGTTTGCCTCTGAGTTAAAAAAAAAAAAAAGAAAAAGAAAAAAGAAAATGGAGGGCATCCAATGCTTAAATACCCTGATTTTTAAAAGTGTGAAAATTGTTCTTTGCTACCTTTAAAAGAGAAAACATTTCTACACACATTTTCCTCAAACACAGGAGTGGAAAAGTTGATCCAACATCAAGGGGACACTCAATACAAAGAAAAAAGTATCTACGTAATTACTGGGTTCTTCTCCACAGAAAAAACATCCCCTAGCTATCCAGATGCCAAGGAAAACCTAGCTGTTAAATTTAACTCACTCATATGCAACTTTTAAAGTGGGTGTAGTAGTCGTTCTGCCCACCCCCCCAAGTAGAAGAATGATTCTGTTACCTTACTTTTTAAAAGTCTATTTTAATAGAGTCTGTTAATACATACCTACAGAGAGCTGGACCTAACTGCTAGAAAAGGCACTGTAGACAAAGACCAGGTAGATCAACTCTTCTTTTTTCTTGAGGAGTTTGTATGCAGGTGAAGAACACAAGACCTGTATCCATTAAAATCTAAGACAAGACTATATTACAATATCTATAATACATTTTTATAATCCCCTTAACAACAAGAAGATAAAACACCTCATTTTAAAAAACAGGCAACTGATTTAAGCCGAGGCTTCACTAAAGATACGCAAAAGGCAAATAAGCACACAAAAAGACAGCTAATATCATTCATCTCCAGGAAAATGTAAATTAAAATCTCCATGAGATACCTCTACACATCTGTTAAGGATGGCCAAAATTTACAAGACTGATAACACCAAGTGTTGCCAAAGAGGTGAAGCACCTAGAACTCTCATGCGTTGCTGGCAGGAACAATGGCACAACCGCTCTGGACATTTGCGGTTTCTTAAGGTTGACTATAGGACTCAATCATTTCCCTCCTAGGTATTTACCCCAGGGAGATGAGAACATATATTCCCATAAAGACTGTACATGACAATTCACAGAAGTTCTATCCATAATTGCTAAGAATTGGAAGTAACCCAAATGTTCATCAACTGGTGAATGATAAAATATGGTGCAACCATACAATGGATTGTTCAGCAACCAAGAGTGCCGAACTGCTGATAAACCCAATCTGGATGAATCTCAAGATTATGCTGACTATAAGAAGTCAGACACTATAGAGTACAATCTGCATGGTTCCATTTAGATCAAATGTAACCTACTGGTTGGTGACCATGTAAGCAATTACCAATATAGAGCAGTGGTTGCCTCGGGCTACGGACAAAGGGTACCAGGCATCTTCTGGCAGTGATGGCTTCAAGGGCAAATATGCGGCCAAACCTCACCTACACTTTAAATGGATGCAGTTTAGTGCATCTAAGTTAATTCTTAAAAAAGCTGATAAGAGGGAAAGGGCTACCATGTGATTTGTTTGAATTTTTTCCTCTGATTCAATTTAGACTTTTAACTAACATCTGCTACACGCCAGGTACTGTAACAGGTACTGAGGCCACAAAGATAATAGATTATTATAGAAAAAGGGTGACGACAGTAGACTGGAACTCCTAACAACAATACTGGCTGACAGTTCCGTTCTATTCTATCCTATTCTATTCTATTCATTTATTTGCGAGTGAGGGACAGAGCATGTATGCAATCAGGGGAAAGGGGCAGAGGGAGTGAGAGAGGCAGAATCTTAAGGAGGCTCCATGTTCAGCATGGAACCTGATGTGGGGCTCGATCCCATGACTCTGGGATCATGACCTGAGCTGATGACTCTGGGATCATGACCTGAGCTGAAGTCAAGAGTCGGGTGCTCAACAGACTGAGCCACCCAAGTGCCCCTACTAGTAAGTGCCCCTACTAGCTGACATTTTAAGAGATGTTTACTTTGTACCAGTCACTGTTTGGCATACTTTATATTCCATAGTTCATTTAAATCCTCATTAAGAACTCTGTGAGGCTGATGCTATTATTATTTCCACCTGCTTAAGAGGCTTAAGAGGCTAAGAGAAAAACGAGGCTCAAGAGGCTAAAAAGTTTACACTAGATCATCTGGTTAGAAAAGGGTAGAGCTGGCATAGTGAGTCTGTCTCTCTAGCAACCTGAGACTTTGAGAACCCCGACTGTTCTGAGGGTGGACCAAGAACGGAGGTGCCGGATGGTGCAGACCATCTGCTCAGTCCAGTCCAAGTTCTGAACTGGGGTTGAGGTAGCAGTGACACAGTCATCACACAGGCTAGAAATATGTTTGCTGTTATTCATGCTGACACCTTTAAGTCAATGTTATGACAATGCTATGTGCAGATCAGAAATCCCAGGGAGAGAAAACCTGGCTTCTCAAACACCAAACCTGCTTTTCAATTTACCGTGCACTGCTAGCCCCACGAGGGGATTTTGCCAAGACTTACAGGTCCCTGTTCTCTCTGCCATCAGCCTCCAGCCTCGCTGGCTGATGGCTCTCATCTCTTTCTCCTCCTCTCTGGAGAGCTGGCGTTGGAGGGGCAGATTCACTCTGCTCCCAGACACAGAAAGACAGGGGTCAAAGAGTGAGGAGGGAGAGGCTGGCACAACCGTCTGGGAAGCCCTCACACTGTACCCACCGAGCACCCCCTCTTCCCCATCCTCCTTTACTAACAAGACATTCAGCCCACAAACTCCACAAGCTTTCTATTTCATGGTTATTGATGGTGAGCAGGTCCCTATAGCTGGGATAATGCACTCAGAGCTCCCCTTTTGTTTATTCCTAATTGGTCAGTCTCCATGGGGATTCGCTCAACCTTCATCCAGATGGGGGGGGGGGGTGCGTTGGAGCAGGGAGGTACCGTGAATGCAGATGGCTGGTTTCCTGCTGGCATGGCACTATGGCAGGGGTCACATTAAGGCCAGATATTGCTCAATAACTTCCAGAAGGTAGGAAGCTGGTCGAAGAGCTGGGGAGGCCAGACGTCTGCAGCCGAAAAAATGGCACTGACATGGTACCTCCAGCTTTAGGGGCCCACATAGCACCTCACACACACAGCAGGTGCTCAAACGAAGAGAAGAAAACAAAAATTCCAAGGGGGTATCGAGAAAGAAATCTCCCAGAGGATTATTTTGCAGTTAGTACAATATTCCTGGAGCATACTAAGCAGGCCGGACGCATTACAGATCAACACAGGCGGCGGCTCCAGAGCAGCCGGGAGAAAATGAAACAAAATCTGGGCTATGGGCTGCTATGTGCGCAGCCTCACAGGGCAGATACTGGAGGAGCACATTTCATTTGTGATCTGTGACCTCTTTTTAATGTAAGAATAGTACCTGCATTAGGCAATTCTTTACCATCATCCACGTGACTTCAGTAAGTCTGTTATTTGGAGATGCTTCCCAACATATTTCAGCCCGTAAACCTCATGATTTAAATGAAAACTAATTTAAAAAAAATTTTTAATGTTTATTTTTGAGAGAGAGACAGAGAGAGAGGGAGGGAGGGAGAGAGCGCACTCGAGATGGGGAGGAGCAGAGAGGAAGACACAGAATCTCAAGCGGGCTCCAGGCTCTGAGCTGTCAGCACACAGCCCCACGCGGGGCTCGAACCCACGAACCGTGAGATAATGCTAAACGAAAACTAATTTTTAAAATTCATGCTATTAAAGTACTAACTGAACCACCACTGATGAGGCAATACATTTATGGAATTTCAATTTAAAAACAAAATGGTACACATGTATTTATCTGTGCAGTTGCCACCATTATTATTCTGTTTCTCTGTGCACATCAAGTAAGTGGGAATAGTCTTATTTTCCTTTCTGTATAACAGTATACTGTACAGTATTTAACCTAGTGATGGTCAATGCAACTATCATAAAAATCTGGAGATCAAAGAGATAAGCCTTTTACTCTTCCCACATGACTTTCTGTCAGGATAAAGGAACTTTCCTACGCAGGTCCCTCAACATTGCTGAGACTGTGCCTCATGGCTGTATTAAAACTTATTTACAGAGGTCATACTAAGGGAGACACACACACACACAGTTTTTATTTACAATGCTCCATTTCTGAAAGCTTGTGAAAATTACAGGACTGATAACTTCACTTCTGCTGGACAGTGATCACAAAAATCGGGGTCAAGTGTGGGTCCCCCCACCTTCTCAGATGCCTCCTACCAAGTACTATTTGACAGCCTGCTGTCCCTGACCCTGGGGGTTTTAGGAGGAGGGGCTGTGCAATATTTCCCTCTGCATTCTGGGGGCCCAGGAGCGGAGAAGAAGTCAGTAAGGTTGCCTAAAGAATAGATTCTTGAGCGACTGTGGGAGTTTGGGCTTAAATCTCAATTCCTATGTAAAATCCAGAAGTGGGAATTTAAAAAGCTACATTAGCAACAACTTGAAAACATGTTTTGGTATTTCAAAATGACAAAAGGAAATAGATGTGGTAGGGGGTGGAGCCCACTTTGGAAGCTTCACTTTCTCCCGATGTGTGTACCCACCAAATGCAAACCCTGCAAGGAATCACAGGGTTGGGGGCTCTTAAATAAAGGGATACTGCTATTTAACATAGGAAAATGTCCCCGAAATGTTCATGCCTCTGGCAATTTTGACAAGTTACCTCTCAGGGCTTTGCCAGGATAGGATTATACTCAAGAAAAAAATTAATGTCTTTAAAACAAAGCAAAACAAAAACACCACTTCTGAGGGGGAAAAAAAATGGGATCACAGAAATCTAAGGAAGAACAGTAGAAGAGAAATTTCAGGCTTATGCAACAACCAACACTGACCATCGACTCCAGGACCAATTCTCTATGATAGATGACAAGTCTTATAGACTACCAATGCACACTATACATTAAAAAAAATTTTTTTTAACGTTTTTATTCATTTTATTGAGAGGCACAGCAAGAGCAGGGGTGGGGCAGAGAGAGAGGGAGACACAGAATACAAAGCAGGCTCCAGGCTCTGAGCTGTCAGTGGGACTCGACCCCATAAACCGTGAGATCACGACCTGAGCCGAAGTTGGACGCTTAACCGACTGAGCCACCCAGGCGCCCCTGAGCACACTATACATTTTTTAACTCCTACTTTTCGCTCTCAAATCTCTTGCCCTTTTTCTTTTCTGTTCCAAGTCATGGCCAAAATCTGATGCCTCTTGCCTCTAGCAAGTCAGGTCTAGAAATAACAAAGACTGAGCTCTAGCCATATTTTCTTTACTGGACAAACTACACAAAGTACACCATCACTAAAAGGAGCCATATCAACTTGACTATCCTATGTATATATCATCACCTTCTGCTCTTTTAGAAACAAACAAACAAAAAAATCATGCCTAAAGAAGCAAGTCTGTCCTGGTTCAAGTGAGTAAAATTCTAATTAGCCAGGGGAGATCTGACACTGAAAACGTACAAGTATTTTTTCTTTTTTTAAGTAACCTACTAAGAAATTATTTCTTGGTGGCCTACAAAAACTGTTTAATCTTTATCCCGCTATTTTCATTAAAATGAATGATCACCCTTAGGGGATGCATTTAACAAAAAAATTTTGGAGAAATTTCTTTGATTCATACTACAGGTTGAAAGGTGGGTAATTTCAGTTTTTGCCTATGTGAATTATACATTTCCATTTTGAAAGAATTTTCTCAGGAAAATACAAATTCTAAGGGCCCCAAATACTGAGATAAACCATCAGAATTTTGAAATGAACTAAGAAGCAAGGTCCCTGTCATACTGGTGGGATGTGTGTGGAGTGTTATAGGAAAAAGCGCTGCTGGAATTGTGCGTAAGATGCCAGGGGAGTAGGACACATCCAATTTAGTATCACAGAGGCCGACACTGAATGGCAGCCTAAAGTCAGGAAGAATGAAACTATTCTAACTATATATATTCTAACATATTTCATTGTGAAGAAACATACTTTTCACAAGAAAAGAACAAATCAATTTTTTTTAAGTGAAATGTAAAAAATTCAAAAGTAAGCAAATCTACTCAATCCAGGTTAAATGCTCAGTCTACTCTAGAACCTGCCATCAAGGGGATCACCTTCTAGCCATATAAGGAACTGGCTCTGGAGCCATTTGGAGTGCTCCAGGAAGCTTCATCTGAGAATATCTGTACATTTTCTGGCCTTAAATGACTCAGAAGGATCCTTCACAATGAAGTATCATCCACCCTGCTTCTGAGTTTGGGAGGATTAGAACAGCGCCCTCTTGAAGCTATATGCTAGCTACGTCTTGAAGTTCTACAGCTAACTATGAACTGGGCTTCTACAAATACAGAAGTCACTGTCTGAGCTAACTGCCAGTCCTGTGAAGGGACAAAGCTGCCTTGATTGCTTCTACTCCCGGAAGGAGGACTCAAGTCAGGAACGTACACCTAGTCTCTAGGGCGGGGCTTGAGAATTCAGTCAGGGCAAACTGAGTATTCTCTAGCAGTTCTGGCCCTCTAGGGTGGGGCACTGGAGGACTCCCCATTTCCTTTCAACTCCCATTTCAAAACAAGAGATAAATGCCAGCATGCATTTCTATTTTCATTATGCTGTTTTTCCATTAATGAGTTTTCATTAGCCTTCAATTTTCAAGTTCTGACTACCCTGCCTGCCTTTCAATGCCTCGGCCTTATCTTCCACTACTGCCCAATATGCACACCTTGTCAGGCCAATGAAAATTCTGATTCTAAAGCCTACACTCCTTTCACCAAGACTTACGGTCTTCCTCAGTGTTGTTTAGTTTCCTAGAGCACACTGGCTTTGAGGGGATCTTTTTCTACTTTGAATCACTGTGGACTGAGGAAATGCAAACCACGTTTACTATTAGATCAAGCCAAGTATTCACAACAAGGTAAATCTGTTACACAAGGAGTTGCTTATACATCTGACTTTGCTCCAACTCAAAGTCCTTAAGGGGCATCTATCTCAGACCTATCTCAGGAATTTGTCGAACTGTCTAAACCGAATGGAATATTTAGATTAGTACCAGTAATTCCTGCTCCATTAATCTAAGGGATTATTCATGGAAGCTTCAAGAGGTCCTATCAATACAGAAAAGATACTGCATATGGAAATCAACGTCCTCAACTCAGAGGACCACTTCAAGCCACTGTTCTGCCAGGATTGTACCCTGTAAGAAGATACAACCAGTGACACCCACTGCTGAATACGGGTGAGCATCTCACCACAGGTGCCCAGAAGACCAACCCCTTAACAGAAGTTCGGACAAAGAACCCTGAAGAGAAGTTGAAAATTAGGCACCTACCAAGCATCAAGTAATCCTTTGATTTTTACAAATACGAAGAAAAATATTAAGGACAAAAGTCACTCTTTCCGAAAAGTTCCTATGACAAGTAAACCCAGATGATACTGTGACATACCTAATAGACAAGCGAAGCTAAGACTTTTTGCTGTCTGCAGCTGCTGTTGTGGGGAGTAAGGATCAGAAATCTACATTCTGGTCAGAGAAAGCCGTGTTATGACAGCCTCTATGAAATGGAACATGCCTTCACAACTCTTTTATACACACACGATATTTCTTTTTATTTTTCTTAAGAGTTCATTTTGCAAAACTGGCAATGCTGGGTGGGAGGGCCAAGGTCTTAGGCTTACATTTTAAGTTTTGCCTTCCTTCACAGTCCGCTTCCTGGAGCCAAGCCTTTTTTTTTTTTTTTTTTTTTTTTAAGTATTCCGAAACATATGCTACTGTAGTTGCATGTTCAAACACTCATGTGGAAACAGTCCCCTGGACTTATACGTTCATTCTTAAAAGACTGGAGTATGCAAACAAAGATGCAGTGGGCAGAAGGCCAGTTAATAAATCTCATTTCCTACTAGCATCTGCATGAAACAGAGCTATAGGGAGTAGCTCCTCCAGGGAGAGCCAGAGCACGACTCATTCGCTCTGTGAATTAAACAGTGTCACCTCAGATGGCCCACACCACATTTATTTTTTAAGCAGCTCTTAAAATATATGGATTTCTCGTGCTCATAAATGCACTGAGGAAGCTGGGTCCAAGGCACTCACACAGTAGTGAACATGAATGGTGGAAACATCCACACAGTCCTGCTGAGCCATTTTTGCACGGGCTCCTTTCAACTGAAATCACTAATGAGAATAATTTCCGAAAGGTAACTTGCTCTTCCTATCAAAGCGCACATGGGTTTCAATAATGGCGTACCACCCTCTCCAGTCCAGGCTACAAAAATGGGCTTGGTTACACAAAGAGATACCTGGATTAAGATAATCTGGGTCATGAACCATATTTGACCCTTATCTGTAAACAATCCAGTGCAAATGTCATGACGATAATGTCTCTTGCTGGGAAGAGTGACCATCTGTCCAGTTGACAGTGCTGGAAAGAACAGTGTTGTTCCCTAGGTGTCCTCTCCTCTTCTCACCTATGCCAGCTCTTGTCCTGGAGCTCCGGGAAGATCCCTTTGCAGTAGTAATGGCATTCTTCTTGTATTTACATAGATCGTTTAAGAAAGTCTTTGTTTTAAATGGTTGAAGCTAACGAGCAAATACAGAAAATGAAGCCAAAGGTAAGGGAACCGCTGGTAAAGAAGTCAGCAACGGAATCAGGAAAAGTATTCCCTCTGATCGTCCCAGGGCTCCGGTCTTACCCAGACACTCCATGGGACTCAAAAAGAACTCTTAAGCACATATAATTTTTGAGGGCTATAATGAACCCACCACCAAAGCAGACTTTATTTGGTTAAATCTCTCTACTTGGGCTTTCACAGTACCTTCCAAGTTTCCTCAGCAATTACATGGCAATATTATTCCAGCCTCAAGATGCCAAAATAATTATGGAACACTTCCTGGATAGAAAAATGTCTCACATTTTTCCTTCCCCTATGCCCCTCCAAAAAAATAAGTGAGAGTTATACTACATGGGCCATCCACTTTGAAAGGAAAGCAGACCAAAGAAAACAGAAGGTGGATCTGTCTTAGCGTACCCCCTTTGTATAATTTAATACCAATGCCACCTTGGAGGATTCCTTCTTCATTTAACCTATGACATCTCTCACTATGGTGTCCAGTAATCCTATTATATAAAATACAAATGCAATAGTGCTCTTACTGACTTCAGAATTTTGTACAGTCAGATCTTCTTTAAATTCAGTTTTGTTTCTCATAGAATTTCAGGTACCATTACAGGGACTCAAAACAAACTGGAAATAATTTAGGACATGGAAATAACTTAGATTGGATTTAAAAGGTAAATAAGATTTCATTTTATAGCAATAGTTTGCCACCAAAAGGTAGCATTTAGCCTTTCCACCACCAAGTAATTTTCCATTGCCATTTCAAGTTTGTTTATATGACTAATAAAACCCAACTAGGCAACTTCCTTTGGCGTATGTGGTAAAATTCGAACTCTTACAAGCAACTGCTACTTATACGGCAGAGATTATGTCACTTAAGAAACGAGGGTTTCAAATTTATTATCCGTAAGAACAGTTGAAAGAAGTGAGGTTTAAAAGCAACTCAGGGTTTGGGTTTTTTGTTTTTCAATTCTATTTTAGGCTTTGGAATGTGCACAGGGAAAGGTGGATGAGTAAGGGAGAGAAGGGACCCAATGTTCCAATCACAAGGATCTTCAAAAGGAGACAGTCCCAGAAGCTGTGGACCAATTTTGGTTTATATTAAGAGAATAACAAGTGCTTGGAATCTGTAAGGATGCCATGTCAACCTATTAGCTGGAACCATAAGGCATGAGATTTTGGTGACCTCATGGGCACAGCCAAAATTAACTCCAAGTATTTATGCAACTGCCAGAGATGACAGGGCAAAGGTTGCTTATGATTTTTTTTTTTTTTGAGTCAGCAAATAGGGTTTCTTTGGCCACAGAGGAAGTCGGGGTACTCTTGGTCCTATTTTGTAATTATGTCATATTTATACACACCACCGAATACCCATAATACCATCTGAACAAACGTTTAGATGAAGGCATTAAAAAAAAGAGTTATTTCCTGTTGCTCACTAGCTGAGAGGATGCGCTTTAGAGGTATGTGTGCTCTGCCTGAAAGCAAAAGCATTGTTAGTGGTTATCAAGGTAACACTTAAAAATAACTACCCTAGTACAAAAGAACTTCAGAGGAAATATGAGGGAAGCTATCAGTCTCCCCTCAAGTCTGGCCTTGAGCTGCATTAGGCTCTAGCTGCATTCTCCATTACATTGTTATCCTTATCAAACAATGCAAACAATTTTAATGAGCTTATCTACTAGAACATACTGCCAGATATGCTAATGTAAAAATGATGCCAACCTTACAGTCCGACTCATTAATCAAAAAGCTCACAATACAATGACCAAGATCAGTCCCAGCCTCACATCAGACCTCAGCAAAATAGCAGGAATTACCTTCCTACTGTTTAAACAAGGGCGGGCTCCCCCACCCATGCGGAGGCTATAAACTCCTAAGAAAATGCATAAGGGCACCCGGTTTTCCTCAGGTCCATTGCAGTCCGGTCTCTTTCTAATAAACCACGGGTTCTATGGAGAAGATTTTGGTGAATGTCTGACACGGTGACCTCTGCTGTCAATCCTTGCACCAATCAGCGAGCAGAATTCTTACAAAGCTCCATCAATCTGGCGGTTTAACATCACAGACTGCAGCTTAATCTAGAGGATTCCATCTTTCCTGCACACACACCAGGGCAAGCGCAAATATTTTTCTCGCCATCCTCCCGTTCTCTGCCTTTAGGCACAGCCTACCCAATGGTTCCTTTAAAATCTAAAGGAAAAGGAGAAAAGGAAGTGCTACAGCGTGTCTCTCTTTGGAGAAAGGGAAGAAATTGCTTGCGTTTTTACCAGTGTGGAAGGAAGGCGATGGAAGGAGACCCCTCGCAGGCAGCAAACCTATTCACAAAATGCTCTCCATCTGCAATCATGAAGCCTCAATGCACGGCTAACATGACACATGGAAACAGCAAATGATCACAAGCGCCCTCGTGAACGCACGTCTGCAGCCCGGTCCGGGCGCAGTGTCCGCTCCATTATATAACGGGCCGGATTTCCGCGCGCCCCCGCCGAGCTCCCCCGCCCGGCGCCGCTCCGGGTGCCAGCCCCATTACCTGTAGGAACGCTCCCCGCGCACTGTGTGCTTCCGGAAAGGAATGATGGTCCCGTTATCCTGGATGATGTCGTTGTTGTTCTCGCCATTTGGGGACAGGGTTTGGGTCGGACCAGGCATTGGCGCACTCCCGAGGTAGGGAACAAACCGCGGCGGGCTGGCTGGTGAGGAAGGTGGCTGCGTCGCGTCTTCCCGCTCGCCTGCTCCTCGCGCAGACCTTGCCTGCCGCCTGCTCGCTGGCTCCCTTCTCCCCGCTCCGCTCCCGCCCCGCCCTCCTGCGTCCCGCCCTCCCGGCTGCTGACGTCAAAGCGCCGGCAGCAGTACCGGGTCACGTGGCCGGGCCTGTCACCATAGCAACCCGCTAACTCATCACCTCTCCTCAATTCGCACTGGGCCGAGGCGTGACCATGCCAGCAGCTCCAGGCAGGCACCGGGGCAGGCCTACATCTGGCACGTAAAACCCCAGGCCACCCCCAGCCCCCCTCGCAGACTCGCCTCGTCTGAAAACCAGCTCTTCCTCTAACCATTTCCTTTCCGACCCGTGCTCCAACTGCAGCTGTGTACACAAAAGAACGATTCAGGCAGAGGGGTGTGGGAGACCCTTTAACTCCTTCAATACCAAGTTCTTACAGCATTCAAATTAAGCCCGGTCTGGTTTCAAAAAATATATAGAAAGATATGGTGGCCTGCTTCTAGAAAACGTTCACCTTATCAGCTTCCTCCCCCATTCTCTCAACAGCAGCAACCTCCTTCCCAAAAGAAGCCCCAAAGCTGAAAACCTAAAAGAAAACTGCTTTTCCTTCCAATCAATGTAGCCTTTCCTTTAGTAATGTGAAGATTAAAGATTGCAAATTAAGAGATTATCTGCACAAAAGAATTCTCAAAGAGGGCTTAAAAAAATAGCTACCCTTTTAGCACAGGGTAACCCAAGAGCCCCCAATTCCAATTCTTCAACTGCCTCTTGATACCTATAATTAACTCATTTATTTTATTTTCATTTGTATTAAACAAGTCAACACTCAAGTATTTGAAAGCTCCCCACATTCTAGCTGTTCTGGATCATTGCCACACAATTTTCAAATACATTGGCTATGAGACAAGTGCGATTATCATCACCCCTATTTTAAAATGAGTCAACTATTCTATGGAAACCAATTTGACAATCAATTTCATATATTAAAAAAAAAATGAGTAAACTAGTGAGATTAAAGTAACTTGCTCAAGGTCACAGAGCTAGGAAGTGGTGAACTGGAACATCAAAATGACATGCTTTTTATCAATGTGATTGGACAGTACTGATCTATATTTAATGTGAGCTCATACATATAGATCAAGGTAAGTAAGAATCAAGTACTTTATGTACATTCGCAACATGACCACTGTGAACAGACCTGTGAGCCGAATTGCTAGTACTAGGCAAAGTCGATGGATTAGATTATAAACTCTCAACAGACCCCAGATGCATCCATTGCTTTCCTTCAGAGAGGAGAAGAGACTTTAAAGGATCTCTGCTCATCAAAAGTGGTCTCTGACCTTTTGTGGGTGTGAAGGGAAGAACCGGGGTATAAAAGACAGCATAAATGTATGTAGCAGAAAGTACGAGGCTATATGGCTCATCCCTTCACATCATTGTATGGTTTATCAGCTTGATCATTTTGTGGTACAGACATTTAAAAAAAAACAACCCACAACTTTGTCATTCCTGACAATTCTCCAGTGTATCTCCGTGGTAATAAGTTATTTCTGGCACCAAGCTTCTAGAATTAGAAGCAAAAAGTTCGCAACCCAGATGGTAATGATAATCTCAAACAGGGTTTTTTGGGTTTTTTTGTTTTTTGTTTTCTATTTTATATCCTTCTTTGGGGCCATATTTTAGAAGTTTTTGTTTTCTGCTTTTCCAGTGAACTCCAGTGAATCTCATCACATGAGATTTTTTTCCCCCTCGTACAGTAAGGATCTACTTCTGACCTAAGACTTGCAAGGTACACAGATAAACATATCTAAGTACAAGAGATGTACAGCAAGCCTCACACTGCACACTGAGCTAATGAGGCCTGTGAGTGTGTGCAGTCATTGCTACAAAGATCCACGGTTCCTCTTACTATTTCTGTTACTGGCCCCACAGTTGTCAATTTCCTTACTAATTTGTTCCCTTTCACCAAAGCTTCCCCTTTCTTTGGGGATAGTCTGGAGGTGAAAAGCACAGTCTACAAATCAAGTATTTAATGTTTTTAGAGTACATCCTCTCATTTTGGGTTCTTTAGTACAGCTTTCTTCTCCACGATCCCATCTTTAAGCAATAATTGGTGTTATCATGGGGACTAAATTTGTCAGAATTTGAATGTATAGCTCCTTGACTATCCCATCTTATTTTGTGGAAATTATAGTCCCACCGTTTCTATGCTGCTTATGAAGGAGAGGACTATGGCCAAGAATTTGGGTTGATGGGCTAAAAGGGAGGGGTGGTGAGTCAGGTGAAGGAGGTATCTAAGAATCCTTGTAAATCTTCTTCTAAGACTGCTGTGAGCCATGATACTATAAAGGGACCCAGAGAGCTCCAGAGACCTGTGATTACCCTCGGAGACACTGGGGTAACCGGGGTAATAATTTGAAAATACTAAACAGATGTGTTTTCATTCCTTTCCCCATAAATCAAGTAGCCTGGCAGCCATTCTCCCATTCAGCCCTAGGGAAAAGGAGAGGGCAAATTCCACTTTGGGAAGGTGGTTGTAGGATACAGGGGAAGTGCCAAAAAGACAGGGAGGGGGAGGAAAGAGTCTACCCCTTCCAAACCTGACTGAGTATAAGGAGATGAAAGGAGGAAAAATCAGGTCCCCAAAGGGAGATGTTACAGAGGTCTGGCTTTGTTCTCAGCCTCTGGGACTTACCTTGACCTCCTTTCCCATTTGAGACTCTGAGAAATAACCACCTCAACGAGCGTCTCCCCAACACTTCCCTCCCCAAGCAAGGTACAGTCCCAGCACAATCAAGACTAAAATCAGTGGCTTGGTATGGTTAGGCAGAAGGGCCAGGGGGAAGGAAGGACATCTAAAAAACTGAACAACCACCCAAGAGACAGAGTTATTCAAAGATAGTCTAAACTCCAATAGGTTAGAATTCTGTGGATTGACAAGTTTAAAACCATTTGTTTTCCCACCTCTCATCAGGGTAAGGACTACCACATAGATCAATTATAGAAAAAAATAACTATGCAAAAGCATCTATGAATATCTGAGTGTGGATTAAGGTTTTATCTTATGTACCCAGGTGTTTCTAAAATAAAATATATGCAGACCATTGTCTTTCATTTCCAACTGCCCCACGGAGAAACGGCTCCTTCATCAAGCATCAGGATTAAAACTGGGCCTCTGGAGCCAGTCAGATCTGGGTTCCTTGCTTGGTTTCATTACCTGCTGGCTATGTGACCGGAACAAGTTACTTTGCATCTTTAAGATTTAGGCTCCTCACTTTCCTCACCTAGAAAGTAGGTGTGATAATGCTGCTTTCATATGGTTGCTGTGAAGATGAAGTTACAGAATATATTTAAGGCAGTTAACACAGTGTCTGGCATATGACAAAGGCTCTTTAGTGGTAAATGTTCTATATAAGGTGGTGCCAGGGTGGCTGAATCCGTTAAGTGTCCAACTTCGGCTCAGGTCATGATCTTATGGTTTGTGAGCTCAAGCTCTGCATGGGGCTCTGTGCTGACAGCTCAGAGCCGGGAGCTTGCTTCATGTTGTTTGTCTGTCTGTCTCTCTCTCCCCCCTCCTCCGCTCGTGATCTGTTGCTCTCTTAAAAATAAACATTAAAAAATAAATAAAATAATAGGTAAGGCATGTTCTTGTGTATGAGAAGCTGGTACAATAGGGAAGGTCCTAGGCTTGTCCTTGAGGAACTCATAAGGTTGTAGTGAGCAAAATAAAAGTACCAGCAATTATGATACAACATAATGCTGTAATAATGGTACCATACAGGGTGACATAGACCCATCAAAGATGAGCACCTAATTTAGAATGGAAATTAGGAAGGAGGTCTGAAAAGTTCCCCCAAGGAACTATCTCCTAAGCCTTGGATGAGTAATAATTATAACCTTTTTTGTTCACTTCCTACGTGCAAGATAGAATGTGAGATCCATTAGGGTAGGAGCTCCAACTCTTTTGTTCACTGCTATCTCTGGATCTCCTAGAATGGAGCCTGGCAGGTAGTAGGCACTAAAGGAATACCTAATTCATTCAGTTATTCAATATCTGATTTGATTCTCCCAAAAACCCTAATGACAAAATTTAGGCAAAAAGAGGAAATACCACTTGTCCAGTATTGGGTCTCAGGGTTTCCTGGCCCCAAAGTTCATATGCTTATCCATTAGGCTGTATCGCATTTAAAACAGAATGGTAGTATAGTGAGAAGATAAAGGATTTCTCAGGCAGATATACTTAGATACAGAAGTAGGAAAGGGAGTGAAGTCTCTGGGAAACAGCAATCTGTTTAGTATGGACCAAGAGCAGAATACACAGCACCAAAAGATAGGGCAAGGACCAGGTACAGAAAGGTGCCATGGCCCAGTGAAGGAGCTTGAACTTAATTCTGAAGGTGTTTTAGAAGGGTGAAGTGTTGTAGGGAGATAAATTAATGGTGCAGTTTGCAGATTGCAAAGGTCTGATGCTGGTTGTAGTGTAGAGAATATTGGAGAAGGCTAACATGAGTCAGCAATAAAGGCCTCAACTAAATCAGTGGCCAAGGGGCTGTGGAAGCAAGCACAGATCTGTGATCTTCAGAGGGTGTAATTGTTAGGATTTTCTGACTAAATGGGTGTGGGCACCATCGTTGATGGAGGTTAAGAGTAGTTAGTGAAGGAGAAAGACATTTCAAATGAATTTCAAGTTTATGGCTTGGTTGACCAAATAGATAATGGGATCATTTATCAAACTAGGAAATACAGATGGAATCGCCCTTCTGGAAGAAAGGCTGTCAAAAGTTTGTATAGAGAGAAGTACCTCTAGGACACCCAAGTGATGAGAACGAGTGGTTACTGGGTTTCACACATAGTGGGTGTTCATTTAATATTTGTTGAATAAAGGAATATATGGGTCCTTGAATTTATTTGGTATGTTTGACTTGGATATACATAGGATTTGGAGGAAATATCTCATAGGTGAGAACTGAAGCTGTGGGTGTTGGTGCCCATAGAGCGAAAGAGAAGGCTTGGCGTAGAACTCTTTAAAAGCCCAAGAATAAAAGAGAAGCCTGCGAAGAAAGACAGGGGGATTTTGCTTGGTGGGGCTAATCAAAGAGGGAGTGGTTTCACTGTGCCCAGAAGAGAAACGAATTTCAAAAAGAAATCTCTCAAGACAAATGTCACCAAGTTTGAATCACATAAGGGCAGAGAAGGTTTACTGGATTTGAGGTGTTCTCAAAGGTAGTTTTAAGAAGTTGGATTTCAGATCAGACCCATTAATGATAACTGAAGAAAATAAAGAAATAATCAAGTATGGAGAACCATAATTCTCTGCAAAGTCACTAATATTCTGACTAAACCAAGATATTCAAGGAAGGAGGAAATATTAAATCAAGGTTCATACGTAGTACTGGAAACTAACTGGAATCAACAAGTATTTGCACTAAAAAGTTTCCAGCAATATTGGAGGGGCCAATATGTTCATTAGTACGCACCTGTTAGGCACCAGATGAACTGACCCTTCCTGTGAGCCCCCATTCTAGTGGGGTCATGACCCACATCCCAACAGAATGATAAAACATATTTAAAATGCATGTTTGGAGAACAGCATTACCGAGTCAGACCCAGAGGACACAGAGCCATGAGAGTAACAAGCAAAAAAAGGAAACCATCAGATGTCTCAAACACAGGCCTACTCAAGGAAGATCAAACTGGGTACCACCACAGATTTTAATTTTTAGAGTTCCTAGCCTATAGCACAATCGCATTTCTCTGGAGACTTCAGCCAGCAAGCACTGCCAAAAATCCTGGTCTACTTTTCTAACATGTGAAGTTCATCTAGGACAGGGATTTTGCATTATCTTGGATTTGAGAAATCAAAAGACCATACAGAGAAGATCTGAAATCATTAGCCAGGAATGGATATTAATCCTGATTCCATCCCAGAAGCCCTTACTCATCACAAATGCCTTTTCCAGGTGAAAACATGTTCACTGAAGCTGATAATCGCTGCTGTCAAAGGCATTCACAGCTGTCACACCACTTCAGATGGGGGGCTTCCTTAGATTGTTATCACCTCCGGATGTAGACAGAAGATTCCACTTAGCAGTCACATTGCTGCCCTGGGACAAGTAATTTCTCCCATGTGTATGTCCTAGGACATTTTCTAGTAGAGAATGGCAGGGACAAGTTATCAATCAATGGCTTAAAAATATGCTCCACATCTAAAATAATAGCAGTGGAATATACAATTGGCCAGCCAGTGGTGCTGGTCCTGAAATTGCATTGGTGGCATAGAAATGTATTTGGGATTGGTTCTTGCTCACTACTTTTAATCCCAAGGCATCAAAGATTTTTATTAGTTCTTTCTTTAGATCTGATGAGAGTTTTATGATATGACGCCTCCTGATTTTAGTAATAGCCTTTTACTTAAAATTGGTGCGTAAGGTTTTCCCCCTACATGAAGCTCCCTTTAAAGCCAACTTAAAAGGTGTGCTCATTCGTGATGGACTTTTGAGATTATTTGTCCTTGGAGATTACTTATCAGCCATATTTATAGCTATGCTGATATATTCATATAGAATTTGGCAAGCCTCCTATCTGCTGGTAAAATAGCAAGGTTTCCATAATGTCAAAAGATAGAACATCGCCACTGCCTAAGATGTCTTGTGTGTTGGAATTTTCTGATTTGCGATTCCTTGGGTTTTCTCAAGCTTTGGACTTAACTTTGTGGAATAATTCATAGAACATGATGGGAATGCAATTTAAAAACACTCAGCACTATGATTTCTGTAATCTTTCAATCAAATCTGTGCAATGTGAGGTTTCAGTCTATTAAATAAAAATGTGCTTTTGAATTATACCAGCTGGCTAAATTTAAGAGCCTTAAGTATGTTTTCCATAAAAATACAATGTTATAAATGTTATAATTGAAAAATGTATTAAGTATCCCAGAAATATAGAAAATAAAGTAACCATGCCTGGGGAAACAGGTAAAGCTTTGACCAAGGCAGTGATCAGGGCTCATTCATTCAACAAATATTTATAGAGCACCTACTATGCGCCAGGAAAAATTATAGGTTTTGGAAATACAGAAATTAACAAAACTAGATGAAATTCCCTGCCTTCATGCAATTTTCACTTGAGTGAGTGCATATGTTACGGGGTTGAGGGGATAGTCAGAAGAGAGGAGTTCAGAAAGGTAACAGAAGGACCAGAATGTACAGGGCTTTGAATGGCCATTGTAAAGACTTCCACTTAAAACTAAAGTTAGAAGCTACTTATTTGTAGCAGCGTTAGCAGCGTCTGCTGGCACAGATGTGGAATGCTAACAATGGCAATGATTAGCAATAGCAATGCCTAACATTTACTGAATATTTAACGGGCCAAGTGCTAGTCTTTAATTGAACAGGTACTTTAATCCTCAGAAGCTTATGAGGAAGGAGCGACTTTAAATCTCACTCGTTAGAGGAGGTAACTAGTTAAAAATAACTTAGCCTGATCACCAGCCAGGAAGTGGCAAAGCTGGGCAGGAATGTACCTGCCAGGTGTCAAAGTAGTCATTCTTATTCACTAACAACAGCCTGCCTTCCACTGGAGTCTGATAAAACCTGGGGGGTAAGAATGCAGAATCTAAGGTTGGAGAGTAGCAGGGATGAGACAGCAGAAGAACACAGAGGCAAGAGAATGTAGATTGCTGCCCTGAAGGCAATTAATTCGGTCAAGGGGGCAAAGAAGTAAAGCCAGAAAAAGGCTGAAGGCAGGGACAGCCAGGAGGGGAGGGTAAACTCTACAGAACAGCACTATCCATGGGAAGAGGCTGGAAGAAGTGGAAGGATAGGAGCTGAAAATTATGGTTAAGGAAAAGGTGGGGCAGGGTGGAGTAGGAAGATATACCAGGATTTGGGGTTAGCGATATACATGATTAATAGAGACAAAGTATTTTCTTACCCTTTATTGATAGTAATTAACCTTTTCCCCCTGAGTAAACCTCAACTATCAATGTCCATTTCTTTGCTATCTTCTGGAGGGGAAAAGACAACCACAGGCACTGTTTTTTGGTACTTGTTTCTGAAGTTAAAATCTGCTTTCATTTTCACTATGCCAAGATCGTTATAATTCAACCATCCAGCTGTAGACATGACTATTTGAGTGCTCTCATGGAAATGTGTCTGAGCCCAAATTCATGAAATTCCTTTATTTCCTTCCCATATTTTATTTCCATGTTTACATAAAGCACATCTTGTTGAATTGAGGGGACAAAAGGCATCTCGGGCTCAACTGTGTGGCAGGAGAAATGATGAGCCTATAGGTACAATTAATAAATAATCTTCCAGAAGTCCTCAGAAGCTTTCAAGAGAGGATTTCCCTAGGGCTCCCAAAAGTCAACTAACCGATTTGGCTTTATTTCTGACTTTGATATTAAGAAGTTCAGGGGCACCTGGGTGGCTCAGTTGGTTGAGCGTCCAACTTTGGCTCAGGTCATGATCTCACACTCCGTGGGTTCGAGCCCCGCGTCAGGCTCTGTGCTGACAGCTCAGAGCCTGGAGCCTGCTTCGGATCCTGTGTCTCCTTCTCTCACTGCCCCTCCCCACTTGTGCTCTCTCAAAAATAAATAAATGTAAAAAAAAAAAAAAAATTAAAAAAAAAAAAGCTCAAACGGAGTCAAGAGACTCATTAATATAATTGTGAAGCCAGGAGGCAGGGTAATTGTGCAGTGAAGAGACAATAGTTCTAACAGGCACCAGTGGCCTTCAAAATTTCAGAGGCACCCAGAACTTGGGCTACCAGCAGCAACCAGGGACACTGGGAGGGTGGGGCTTCGCTGTCAAGTACGATGTTCATGACAGCCGAGCTGTGGCTCACGGATGTCTCCTCTACAGCTTGTCAAGGGAACATGAGGCCAGCAGCTGGGAAGCAGTGTGAGTAATGGAAGAGAAATTCCCCAATTTCTGACCTCATCCGAATAAAATTTTTAAGAAGAAAATTAAAGAAGCTTAGTTCATTAAAAAAAAAAGAATGCAACTGGAAGTCATGAAGACTAAGTTTCTATCAGAAGTGTTCTAATTAGAGCTTATACTGTGCTTAATCAAGAGCTCATAAAGCCAAGTACCTTCATGTCCTCAATTCGCATTCACTGAACATCTACAGAACATGAACATGAAGGGTCCAGCTACACAGCAGAGCCCATGAAAACAAAGAGTCACCTTCAGATAGCTTCCATTTAATTTCTATATGAAGTTATTAGATTCTTAGGAAATATGAAAGGATCTTAGTCTCAATACCATATGGAAAGCCACAATGAGTTAAAAATCAGCTGATACAACTCCAATCAATTCTTCAGATTAGATCTCCTCCACAGCTTGCCTCTCATACTTTCCCCCAAGCCCCTAAATTCCAGTCTTCAGGGAAGATCCTATCAGCCTTTAAGAATGCAATGGGATCATTATAAACAAGAAGCAATGGCATGTCTAGTGAATTTTTATTATTTTTTGTTTTTCCATCCTTGTGGGAACAATTCCTTCAAACCTTGTGATTCTAGCTGAGTTTGATGATTACAATATTTCATCTTCCTGACCCTAAGGATTGGTTCAGAGTTAGGCCTATGATCAAGCTATTTAGAATATTTCTCTAGCTTTAAAAAAAACTAAAGCCGCAGTGTGTGTGTGTGTGTGTGTGCGCGCATACACACATGTGCACCCTTGTACTTGGGGAAGGGCAGAGATAATAGCCTCCTTATTGAAAATAGCACTCTAGAATTGAGAAAACATGGTATAAATTGTTCGGCAAGAAGTAAAAGGCATCCAAATCAGAAAAATGTAAAACTGTCACCATTTGCCTGTGACATGATATTACATATGAAAAATCCCAAGGACTCCATGAAAAATCTGTTAGAATAAATGAATTCAGTGAAGTTTCAGGGTACAAAAATCAGCATACAGAAATCTGTTGCATTTCTAGATACTTATCAACTATCAGAGAAATTAAGAAAGCAATCTCACTTATAATGAGATCAAAAAGCATACAATACCTAGGTATAAACTTAACCAAGTAGGTGAAAGACCTGTACCCTGAAAACTATAAGACACTGATGAAAAAATTGAAGACACAAATAGATATTCCATGCTCATGGATAATATTGTTAAAATGTTCCTTCTATCCAAAGCAATCTACAGATGCAATGCAATCCCTATAAAAGTTCCAATGGCATTTTTTTCAGACAAACAAAAACAGACAATTCTAACTTTTGTAGGGAACTACAAACGATCCAGAATAGACAAAGCAATCTCAAGGACAAAGCTGGAGGCATCACACTTCCTGAAGTCAAACTGGAATACAAAACAGTAGTAATCAAAACAGTATGGTACTGGCACAAAAACAGACACATAGATCAGTGGAACAGAATAGAGAGCCCAGAAGTAAACCAATACATAAGATTAATTTATGACAAAGGAGGCAAGAATATATAATGGGGAAAGAACAGTATCTTCAATAAATGGTGCTGGGAAAACTGGACAGCAACATATGTTAGAATGAAACTGGACCCCTACATCATACAGAAAAATGCCTAATAGATTACAGACTTAAACAGAAGACCTAAAACCTTAAAACCCCCTGGAAGAAAACATAGGGGTAAAGTTACTTGGTATCCGTCCTGGAAATTATTTGTTGGATTTGACACCAAAGTCAACAAAAGCAAAAATAAACAACTACATCAAACTAAAAACCTCCTGTATAACAAAGGAAACCATCAACAAAATGAAAAGGCAACCCATAAATTAGAAAATATTTGCAAGTCATATTTGACAAGGGGTTAATATCCAAAATACATAAAGAACTCCTACAACTAAATAGCAAAAAAACAATCTGATTTAAAAAATGGAGGGAACTCAACGCATTTTCCAAAGATGATATACAAATGGCCAACAGGTACTTGTAAAAGTGTTCAACGTCACTAATTATGAAGGACATGCAAATCAAAACTACAATGAAGTGTCACCTCACACCTATTAGAATGACTAGTATCAAAAAGACAAGAAATGGGGTGCCTGGGTGGCTCAGTCGGTTAAGCGTCCGACTTCAGCTCAGGTCACGATCTCACGGTCCATGAGTTCGAGCCCCACGTCGGGCTCTGGGCTGATGGCTCAGAGCCTGGAGCCTGCTTCCGATTCTGTGTCTCCCTCTCTCTCTGCCCCTCCCCCGTTCATGCTCTGTCTCTGTCTCAAAAATAAAAAAATAAACGTTAAAAAAAATTAAAAAAAAAAAAAGACAAGAAATAAATGTTGGCAAGGATGTGGAACAAAAGGAATCCTCGTCCATTGTTGGTGAGAATGTAAATTGGTACAGCCACTCAGGAAAGTAGTACGGAGTTTCCTCGAAATGTGAAAAATACAAGTAACATATGATCCAGAAATTCTACTTCTGGGTTGTTAATGGGAAGAAAATGAAAAAATATCTGCACCCCCACATTCATAACAGCATTGTTTATAATGGCTAAGACATAGAAGCAACCTAAATGTATAAGGACACATGAATGGATAGAGAAAACATGGTAAAATTCCCCCCATATTGGAATAGTATTCAGCCATAAAAAACAAAGATCTCTTGCCGTTTGGGATGACATGGATAGACCCTGAGGTCATTATGCAAAGTGAAATAAGTCATACAGAGGAATACCAAATGATCTTACTTATTTGTGGAATCTAAACCAGCCAGCCAACCAAACAACCCCCTAAGTCAGAGATACAGAGAACAGATTGGTGGTTACCAGAGGTGAGGGGTGAGAGTTAGGTGAATGGGTGAAGGGAGCCCAAAGGTACAAACTTCCAGTTATAAAATAAGTCCTGAGAATATAATGTACAACATGGTGACAATAGTAATACTGTACATTTCAAAGTTGAGGGAGTAGACCTTAAAAGTTCTCATTTTCACAAAAAAAAAACCCATTTGTAACTATGTGTGGTGATGGATATGAACGAGATTTCTTGTGATCATTTCCAATATATAGAGATATCGAATCATTATGTTGTACACACAAAACCAATACAATGTTATATGTCAATTATATCTCAATTTAAAAAAGAAAATATAGTACACATTGTATAGTTACTATTTTTGCAAGGAGTAGATGTTGAAAGAGGTCATAGTTAAGATTAATGGACCACTCAAATTTGAATCTGGATGCTGGTCCTTCAAAATTGAGTAATCTTGACAAATTACTTTCCCTAGTTTCAGCTTCCTCATCCATAAAATGGGGCATACGAAGATTTACAAAGTAACACTTTGAGATATAAAGCTAGGTTCTTGCTTTATCTGCTGAGGTCACCATTTTTTTAGGCTTTTCCCTTCAGAGGTTTGATCTATTTCTCCTCTCCTTGAATCTAAGCAGGCCCTGTGGAAGCTTTGAGGGATAGATTTTTAGCAATATATTTTATTGGCATAAAAATTATGCCAACTAGTTCCTAGCCTTACAATGACTAGCAGCTTCTGCCTTGGTCTCTTGGAATCCAGCTGCCCTGTAAGAAGCTTAATTATCCTGCATCACCATGCTGTGGGAAGTATAAGCCATGTGGAGAGGCCCTGTAGGAACAGGTCATGGGGAGGAAGAGAGCGGGGAAAGAAAAGGAGCGATAGGGAATGGTGGTTCCAAGGCTCATGACCAAAGGTCCCAGCCACCGCAGCTAATAGTGATCCGCTATGTCGATCAGAGATAAATTGTCTAGCCAAGACCTTCCTGAATCCCTGATCCACAAAACCATGAACTATAACAAAATGGTTAAGTTTAAGAGTTGGGGGATCACCTGTTACGCAGGAATATAGATAACAGCAACACCCTACTGAGTCCCTATTGCTGCATAAATGATCACTCCAAAATTTAGTGAGTTAAAACAGCAATCATTATCTTTTATTCTGCAGGCTGACTGGACACAAGTAGCAAGTTGTGACTTATGATCTCTCAAGCAGTTGTAATTAGAAGGTAGCCGACTACTGAAGACATCTTAATGGCTTTCTCAGCCTCCCAACTGATGGTTGATGTTGCCTTTTGGTTGGGACCTCAGCTGGAGCTCTTGTGGAACACCCACACACACCTCTCCACACGGCTTGGGCTCCCTCACAATATGGAGCTGGATTCCAAGCATGATCATCCCTAAAGAACAGGCAGAAGAGGATGGGATTTCAGAATCTACTCTTAGAAGCCCTAAGAGTAACTTCTATCATACTTCGCTGGTAACCCAGTTGCAAGGAGGGATACAGACTCCATCAGAACCATAAATGGGAGGATGTCAAAGCACACTGTAAGAGGAACGTGTGGTAGCCGTCTATGAAAAATAGATTCTGACACACATACACCCTTTTCGACCTCCTTACTCCCCATTTCTTCCTCACAGGGTTGTTAAAGAATTTGAGAGAAGAAAAAAAAAATCAGTGCTCAAGTACTGAGTTTCAAAATAGACTTTAAAGCCCCTGGCATGGAAAATAACCTGAAGAAAAATTTGTGAGCCTCAGAAGTCTGATTTTCAAGTATTAAAGGCTTAAGATCCTTGAATGACTCAGAACTTAAAGTTCATGCTATAAATCACAAGACCACATGACTAGCTGGAGACTGTTGAGGTAGGAGGCTGATGAGTTACCCTGAGAAGGGATTCTGCCCTCCCTCCTATTCCCAGCCATGCCTCAAGCCAATGGGAATCTGCAAGTAGAAAGAACCTGTCCTTTGCCTTATGTCTGGAACCCTAAGGGAAGGCAAAGCCACACAGAGGTTTCTAACTCACCACAACACAGAACATGAGGGGATAGATATGACTGAATGGCTTAGCAGGATATGGATTTTTCTGCAGAAAGGCCAAATATTTTTGAGGAGAGAGGGAGAACACACCTGACCCCATGTGGTAGCCACAGAAACATCAGCAGAAAATAGACGTGGTCTGCTGACCAAGCAGGTTTTCCTGAGGGAGAGTTGCCATGAAAGCAACTCGAAAAATCAGATCTTCATTCAGGTTTCCAGAAGCACCTTACAAAAATGTGGTGTGGTGTCCACGGTCATCGCTGCCTTCCCTCACTTACTGAATATGCAGGCCAGAGGCAGAAGCAGAAATTAGGTTGGTGCCATTGGTTTGCATGATGCTCGGTGCATTCAACGAGGAAGCATCTCCCTCACTCGGCTCCCCTCCTTCTTGAACTGTACCCATACCCAGCACTCAGTTTTGACTCCTCACAATCTCCACCTCCCATCCCCATCTCTGATTCTGTCACCGTATCTGTTCATTTCAGTGAGACCCGAGACATGGAGGCCCCTCTTTTTCTTCTACCTCACACCCTACTGCACACCTCCTACCTCAGGCCTAGATGAGAAGACTCCTGAGAGGTTTCCTTACTTCCTTACTCTTATTTCTCAAGGCTTTTGACCTCTCACCATAAGAGATATCTTTTGTCCCTCCTTTTTCAAATGTCTTCACTGGTTTCCTATCACTTTCAGGTTAAACATTCCAAGTCTTGCTTTTGACACTGACGTGCCCTATACAATCAAACTCCCTTTAGAAACATATCCCTCACCATATACAGTAAGGGTGGGATTTAATTTGGTTTTACCTCTTACCCTGGAATGCTAGTCCTGCCTTCTGCTGTCAGCATAGGAAAAGACTTCTCTACATATAACTAGTCGAGAGAAGAGCCTGTTAATATTTGTTTTTTGTTTCTTAAATAGGCTCTGTGCCCGGCATGGAGCACACTCAAGACTTGAACTCATAACCCTGAAATCAAGACCTGAGTGGAGATCAAGAGTCAGATGCTTAACCAACTAAGCCACCCAGGCACCCCAATATTTCTATTTTGAATCCTTCACATAGGCTCTTGTAGAAATGGATTCTTCCTTCTGATCATTGTACTGGACCATGTTCAGTGGGACTGCTAGACCTCTAGGCTACCATTTGAAAATAACTTCAGCTTGCCTCAGGATCAAGCGAGGAAGAGGATAGCAACTCAGGTCAAGTGAATTATGATGTAAGTGTAACAGTATCTGAGTTGTCCTCTCTTTAGAGTCCCTGTCCATCCAGGACATTCAGGACGAGGAGAGAAAGCCAGGAACATTCAGCCACCACCATCTCATCTTCACAACTGCACTGACTAGTCAGGTTACATCATGAAAGTCAGGATTTCTGTTTTCAGCAAATTAAACGATGAGTTTAAAAATTGATAGGCAATTCTTGGGGTGCCTGGGTGGCTCAGTTGGTTAAATGTCTGACTTCGGCTCAGGTCGTAATCTCACAGTCTGTGAGCCCGAGCCCTGTGTCGGGCTGTGTGCTGACAGCTTAGAGCCTGGAGCCTGCTTTGGATTCTGTGTCTCCCTCTCTCTCTGCCCCTCCCCAACTCTTTCTTTCTCTTTCTCTTTCTCTCTCATAAAATAAACATTAAAAAAATTATTTTTAAATCCATAGGCAATTCTTGCTTGGAAGAAATAAGGCAGCATAGTATTGCTAATTCATATGTTCAAAGTTCTGCAGAGGGTAAGTTCTAAGGCTGGACGTCAAGTCCAAAATAAGTTTCTCTGGCCGTTACTTCCATTTGGACACAACCTGCTGAACAGCAGCCTCGCATTCTGCACGCAAAACGCTCGACTCCGGGTAAAGTAAATCATTCCACAAGTGGTCCTCCTCCCACATTCACATTACTTGAGAAGAGTTCCTGAAGTTTGGACACAGTCTGTGGAGCTGAGCCAGCAAACTTCACAGTGGTTATGAAACAGCTGCAAATCCACACTTAGGTCATGCCTTGTACAAATACTCTAGAAAGGATACATTCACATCGAGAAAGGCAATGTGGCTTTGCTAGTGCTCATCAAGGTGAGCAGCCTAATAAAGGCTTAGTGAAATAATCACTAAGATGACAATAACAACCTATTGGGGGCTTGCTTCCTATTCCTATAAATCCTATTCGAGGCTGTATAGTCAACCTGGATTACTTCTTTTCTTTTCTTACAATTTTTTTTCATATTTTATTTTCTCCAATCCCCCTCCTCCAAATAAACAAATAATAATTGACTTCCCTCGTCTAAAACCATCACTTGAGCCATTCACAACATGGAAGCCAAGAACCCAACCACAAACCAAAACAAAAACACTGACTTTACCTGGCAAAACAGAATGCCCTCCAGCAAGGGGAGCTGTTGCCATCCCTGAGTATTAGGGTTCCCGAAAAGATCTTTTTTGGATTCCCTTGGAATATCAGTCAGGCAATTGTGAGAACCAAGTTTTCTGTGTGATTTTACACATAATTATCATTCTCTGCAAAATGGGAAATGGAAGCTCAGTGAACCTTTGGATTCTGTTCCAAAGATTTTGTAAATTTTACTGATCTCGAGATTGTTTCCATTTGCTAAAGAAAAGCAAGTTCTGTAGTTCTAAAAACTGAAATAGATTTGTGTAAAATGCTTTCTTCTAATTGCAGTATGAAAAAAAGTGGCATTTTCGTAGGAAAGCCTTCAGCAAATAATTCCAACAGATACTCCAGGAGCGAGGAATGATGTCAGGCTGTGAATGGGGAGGAGGACCTGGAGAGTTCAAAGTTAAGGAAGAGGTTTCAAAAGAGCTCTATTCTTCCCAGCCTCAAGTTAGGTGTTAAAAAAAAAAAACAAACCACAAAACTTGTAGTAAACAGGATCAAGTAAATAGGATCAAGCCTGGGAAGTTGCTAAAATCCCAGCTCAAGGTAGCAGAGCAGGATTAGAAGCTCACTGAAAACTCAAATATTCAGAGCCCTGGAGCTTTGAGAGTTCCTAATGCAATAAAACCTGGGCACTTTCCCCCAGCCACAAATCAAATCATTGAAAGACACGATAGAGCCTGTATACACACTGTTAACCTGAAGCATCAATTCTTTGTTGACCTGAAAGTTTTGACCAAAAAAGTGCTACTTCGGTTATTCTTTCCTGTGGTCAATGGTGTCAAATGTCATATATTTGACATTTATGATTAAATAAAAAAATATTTGACCTAATGACAAATATCACTTAATACAATGGCCACATTTTCATATCTTGGCCAGCCCACAGAAATACTACTAAGGAACACCAAGGCATCAGTAAATTAGAAAAGAAGCATACTATCTGGGTATCACTTTGTCAGTAGCTTCAGTTTAGATTATGTGCGTCAAAGAGTCTGAAGTATCATACATCTTTGTCTTATTCTTTAAAAAAAAAACAAAACCCATGCTGTTCAGTTATCTACCAAATCACCAAATCCTACCCATTCTACTCCAGTTGCCTCTCACTTTTTGTTTCCATAATCCTGTCATCTGAAATACAGACAAATGTGGAAAACTTCCAAGAGTCTATCAGTGCTCTCCTTTCAATCCATTTAACGCATCTGACTGTTTGTAATTCATAGAATATGCAGAACAGTTTGAAGACATACAGAATGTGTAACATTAAAAACAAAGCTCTCTCTTACTACTGTCCCTTACCCCTAGAGTCCCATTTTAAATAGTTAATCTTTTTGAACTATTTTTGTTTTTAATTCTCCGGGGGTTACAATTGTAGCTCTAAAAATTCAGGAATGTTCTGTTCTTGATTTATCAACACAGTATTTTCTACTATGAAAGAAATCCAACACCCTTCTATTGCTTCTTGCCTGTTTCAGTTATTGGTAATCTTGTGGATTATTCCAGGGGTTACCATTATAATTTTAAGCAACATTCTTAAAATCCTATTTCTTGACTTATTCCAAGGAAGGTGACCTATTGACTCTCCATTTTAGGTCTCTTCTCAACCTTTTCTGTTTTTCATTTTCTTGGTTTTACCATTATGTCTCCTTTATCCTCTGTATTTACATTATAATCTATGACTATACTTAAGGCTTCCTTGTTTTGACTATAGATTGCTTCTAAACTTGAAGTCTAGTAGATGGCACTTATGATTGTCAGTTCTTTTCTTCAAAATCAAATGGTATCACCTTTCATAGAGAAAGAAATCTCTCATTAAATCTTGCCATCAGAAGAATATTCTAACAAAACCATGAAAGTCGAATGGATTATCTTTCTGGGGGCCATTAATTATTCAAAAGCTTGCCTCATTTGAAGATTAAAGTTGAATTTTACCCTATCTATGTATTTGATCTATCTAAGAAAGTTTGTCTTTCTTAGAGATTTTAACTGTTTTTATTTCCTGACAGAAGAAACCTATACCATCATTATCTAATAAAGAATACTCAGATTTGAACTCTCAATTTATGTAGACTCTGACTTTTTTTTTTGCAAGACCTTCCTCACTGAACTAATTTAGGCCAATTGCTTTGATATTATTGCTGGCATCTTGGTATTTGTTATAATTGGACTCTTCCAGTATTTAGTATATAGTTTTTAGATGCTATGTTATCCTCTATGTTTTTTCTCTCTTATTTTCCTGGACTAGATCTTCAAGTTGTTTGAGAAGCAAGAGAGGTAAAATTTTCAAGCCTTCAGGTCAGAAAAGGTCTCCTTGCTCTCATACTTTGATAGTTGGGCTGAGTACAGAATTATGGTTCCAAAATCCATTCCCTCAGTGCTTTGAAAGCCTGGTTCTATGGTCTCCCAGCCTCCAACACTATGTACCAAAGTTTATGCCATTCAGGTAAATATTCGTGTTGGTAATCTTCTTATCGTCTGACTTTCCACTCCAGAAGCCCTAAGAGTTTCTTTATCCTGCAATGTCACCAAGATTGGTAAAGGTCTGGGCTCTTTTCATCTGAATCTTTAGGCCTTTCTTTCTGCTGTCTTTGTTTTTCCCTTTAAAGACTCTTCTTAAACTATGTTGGAACGTCTAGATCATCCTTTGGATACTCTGTATTTTCCACCTGTTTTTTGCTTTATACTCTGGAATACTCTTTTTTACATTCACAAAGTCTTCTCTTGATTTTTTTTCATTTTTTCGATGTTTATTTTTTTTTCTTGAGAGATCATGAGCAGGGGAGGTACAGAGAGAAAGGGGCACAGAAGATCTGACATGGGCTCCATGCTGACAGCAGTGAACTGGATGTGGGGCTATAACACATGAACCATGAGATCATGACCTGAGCCAGAGTCGGACGCTTAACTGATTGAGCCACCCAGGTACCCCAATTTTTTTTTTTAAGGAAATGGGTAGTATACGATGAATGCAACACTTTTCATGCCAAGGATTGAATTTTGTTTTCTTCTATTCTTAGAAATATTTCATCTGGATTATAAAAATTCTTTGAATCATTTCAACTGTTCTTTCCCCATATTTTTGTCTTTAAACATTTTTAACTAGCAGTATAATCCTGTCCCCTTTCCATGTTCTAGAAGTTTATCTATTGCTGGTCCTTACTCCCATTTCCAGAACTGCCATGAATTTTTTCTTCATAAAATTTTTATTTCAACTGATCATCTGGAGAGAAGGGAAACAAATCTAGATTTAGACGAGTGTTCTAGAACTCAGCGCTTCCAGGTAATTGCAATGTGTTCAGTATGTTTTACTCTCTAAAATGCGAAGTTTAAATACAAAGTTAAAATGACTTTAGTCTGATATTTGGGATTCAGCACAGTTTGATTGTAGTTCATCTTTCTTCCTTAATCCTCCAGTAATCACATTACAGAGTCAGTCATTCCCTCCTACCTTCCTTGAGAGGTCTCTGCTGTTCCTTATACCTTCTGACTGCTGCCTGGAATGGCCTTTTTGCTCCTCATCTAACCCTTTTTTTTTTTACAAATATGGGTTTACAAATATAGGCTCAGTTCAAATTCCATCTCTTCTGAAGCCTTTATGACCATCCTAGGATAGCCAAAATTCAGTTATATTTGAAACCATTTATTGGGGTGCCTGGGTGGCTCAGTTGGTTAAGCGTCCAACTTCAGCTCAGGTCATGATCATAAAGTTCATGGGTTCGAGCCTCACGTAGGGCTCTGTGCTGACAGCTTAGAGCCTGGAGCCTGCTTCAGACTGTGTCTCTCTCTTTCTCTGCCCCTTCCCCACTCACACTCAGTCTTTCTCTAAAATAAACATTAAAAAAATTTTTTTAATTAAAAAAAATAAAACCATTTATTGAGTTCCATCTGAGTAAATTGTTCTTTGTGCCAGCAATATCAATTTTTTTCAATCCGAATTCTCTGCCATTTTTACCCTGAAATACAAGATAATTTTACCTAAGTGGAATTAAATTTAAAAGCTTCATGTTTTGTTATCTTCCCATACAATAAGATATTGAATTTTTGATGAGGTGCAGAAGACACGATAAGAGCAGAAGACAAGAATAGACACTTTTCCAAAGAAGATCTACAGATGGCCAACAGACACATGAAAAGATGCTCAACATCACTCATCAGGAAAATGCAAATCAAAACTGCAGTGAGATATCCCCTCACACCAGTCAAAATGGCTAAAATCATGAACGTAGGAAACAACAACTGTTGGTGAGGATGTGGAGAAATGAGAACCCTCTTACACTGTTGGTGGGAATGCAAACTGGTGTAGCCACTCTGGAAACCAATATGGAGTTTCCTCAAAAAGTTAAAAATAGAACTACCCTACAATCCAAAATTACACTACCAGGTATGTACCCAAAGAATACAAAATACTGATTTGAAGGGATACATACGCCCTAATGTTTACAGCATTATCTACAATAGCAAAATTGTGGAAAGAGCCAAAATGTCCATTGACTAATGGATAAGGAGATGTGGTATATATACACAATGGAATATTACTCACTCATAAAAATGAATGAAATCTTGCCATTTGCAAAGACCTGAATGGAGCTCCAGTGTATTTTAATAAGCAAAGTAAGTCAGAAAAAAATACCATAGGACTTCACTCACGTATGGAATTTAAGAAATGAAACAAAACTAGCAATTGTGGGGCGGGGGGGTAGACAGGAAAACCAATAAACAGACCTTAACTATGAGCAACAAATTGATGGTTACCAGACGGGAGGGTGGTGGGACATGGGTTAAATAGATGACGGGGATTAAGGAGCATACTTGTGACGAGCACTGGGTGTTGTATGGAAATGGTGAGTCACTAAATTGTACACTGGAAACTAATATTATACCGGTGTTAATTTTTTTAAAAATCGAGGAGTGTGCCTGAGTTAGGCAATTTCTTAAGTTTTGTTTTGAGCAGGAGGCAATAGCGATTAGGTATTCTTACTTCAAGACGCCTTTCTAGAAGAATTGTTATCCTGGTTGGAGGCAATAATGTCATCATATAACATTCCAAGTACTCAATTCATATATATATATACATTTTTTTGACAAACCAAGCAAAGCTTTTCTCTAAGCTGGGCACCAGAAAATGATGCTAATGGTGCAGTCCAATTTGTAAGCCAAAGCATGTGGTATGAGTGGCATTACCTCACAGGAGTTTGAAATGTATCACTCCCCAAGAGCAAAAATAAATTTGAAGCACAAGAATCCTGTGAGAGAAACTCTACCAAGTAGATATTATGTAGCCTAGTCATTGCCTGGGAAAATCACAACAGAACACATCAGCACTTTGAAACATCATGGTCCAGTGAAGGACTAACACCATACTCCAAAACAGGAGCATGAAGTATTGGAAAATAAAAAATCCTCATGACCTAGAATGTAGTTCTCTAGGGAGACACTGAGGCTTATCCTGACCTTTACTGTTCATGTTCCCTAACGTAGTTTGATGTTAACCTGATAATCTCGGATTCATTTGAACTGCTTTCCTGAAGACTGAAACATGACTAACTTTAGAACAGAGGCAAACACGTCAGTGCATGCATTTTAAGCAGAATGATATTTGAGGTAAGGAAGGCTGAAAATCTGTCATCCCCAGTACAAGTCGCTGAGCAACCTCATGCCAAGCCAGTTTCATAGATTATGCAGAATTCACGAAGTATAAATTAAGTGATTAATGTCTGGGATGGGAATGATAATTAAAACAGAATGGATCACCTCCTTTTCTTTAGAATATTATGTTTGGGAAAAATTACATGTGAAAAAATTTTAAATCCAAGGTAATACACACTCCGGAATTCCCTAGTATAGGAATTATTCTCAGGGGATGTGGTAACACACAGGCATAAGACTCCCAGTCAGGGGGATTATTTAACCAGTTAAGATTCATAAGTTTAAAACCTACCAAAGTTAGCTTTGAAATAGACTACTTAAGTCAAACAATGGCAGGTTGGAGTAATAATAGTAGGTTAATTCTATAGACTATTCTATAGACCTTAACACTATAATCATGAATATATGTTGGGCAGCATGGAAAACTGCTCGCAACATAAAAGGAGATTAAAAGGCAGTATACTGAAGTATGCACATAGTATTGTTACAACTGTGTAAAATTACATGAGACCTAGAAGGAAAAGAGAAAAATAAATCATTAGGGTAGGATTATAGGTGACTTGCTTTTCAGGATTTCTACTATTATTTTCAATAATGGAAATTTTGGAAAGACCACAGAAGTAGAACATCATATATGTAAGACACTGAAGAAGAAAGGCAGGGGTCACCTGGGTGGCTCAGTCCATTAAGTGCCCGACTCTTGGTTTTGGCTCAGGTCATGATCTCACAGCTTCATGGGTTCAAGCCCCACATCAGGCTCTGCGCTGATGGCATGGAGCCTGCTTAGGATTCTCTCTCTCTCTCTCTCTCTCTCTCTCTCTCTCTCCCTGTCTCTTTCTCTATGCCCCTTCCCCCACTTGCACGTTCTCTGTCTCTCTAAAAATAAATAAATCAGCTTTAAGAAAGGCAGGCAACATTGGAACCATGGGAGATGTTTGATTAAATGAGTGTAGATAATCTACGTCTCATAAGATATGCCATAAGTATACTTAATTACCAAGTGACTTTTGCCTAGATGGTAAAAGATGGTGGTGTAGGTCTGTTTCTTGAGTAATTTTAATTCAAATGATCAACTGTACATCATCTATGGCACTAACAGTTGTATTTCCATGAAGGGTCACCTATAATCAACATAACTGAAATGGTGGGGGAGGGTAGGGAGGGCAGGCAGGCAGGGAGAGAAGGAATATAGGGTACAGCTTGAGATAATCAGAATTAAACACACACACACACACACACACACACACAAAGTCATTTGCTTCCTATTACCTCTATTCCACTTCCAATCCTACTCTGAAGGTTTTCTGCTTCTCTGGTAGTTCCCAACATGTATATCTAGCTGTGAATACTGCTTGTGGAAATAGCTTTGGACTCACACTTGCTTGGGTACTAATCTTGCCTCTATTACTTACTAAGCTAGAGGCCTGGACAAGTTAGTAAGCTCTGAAACTCGATTTTCTCACTTATAAAAAGCATAAACAAATTTCATGCAGAATGTATAAAGATTCCCAAGACATCCTGTGTGAAGTTGCTAACACAGTACTTCTGTACATTAGCCATTCAAGTTTGTTCTCGCCCCATCTTCTTTCCCCCTCTTTGTACACAGGACTCTGGTATTCAAGTATTAGACAGTTTAGGTAAAATGGAGGTGAATCCACCTTAGCTGTAGGTTGTTTTCACGTCTTGCTCCTTCTGCCATATTTACCCTGAACACATACCAGAAACCCCAGGCTACAACCAACTTGATGGCAGAATGAGGCCAGGCCAGACTTGTTTGGGCATCGAAGACCAGAATGAGTTTCCTGGGTTGGCTGTATCTGTAAGCTGTGTTTAAAATTTCAGTTCTATCTAATCTGGCCTTTAGAGCTGGCCGCCCAATACAGTAGCCACTGGCCACATGGGGCTGTTCACATTAAGAATAAAGAAAATGCATTTGCAATGTTCATAGTCACATTTCAAACACTCAGTGGGCACATGTGGCTAATGGCTATCGAATCGGGTGGCACAGATATAGAACATTATCACTGCAGAACATTTAGAACTCTGCCCTAAAGTTCTGAAGCTATCAGTGGGAATAAGAGGTGTCCTGGGATTAGTGCCCATCATATTCATTATTTTGCATCTTTCGGACTGGAAAAATAAACTCAGATACTGATGGGGGGGGGGGTAGAAGAAACACTTGATTAGGGGTCTCAATAGACACAAGCATTCCAGGCAGCAGCAGCCTATGAGACATCAATAGCATTCTTTGCCACATACCACAGCCCAGTTGTAAAGTGATAAGGTAGGTAAACCTCAGAGTAATTTTAGTGACATTTTTGCTAGCAAAGATGAGTACCAAATCCTTAACCAAATCCTGGTGCTCTGTGCAAGAGGCTGAAATCCACCCCCATTGCTGCAGATAGGATTATTGAATCACTATATTGCACACTTGAAACTAATAGAACACTGTATGGTAACCATACTAGCATTTTTTTTTTAAGCAGAAATACCTTATGAAGACATATAGCAGTTAAAGTTTTCCTAAGCAGTTGGCAGTTTTTTGTTTCTGGGCAACAGAGTGGTGGACTCTGGTGCTACAAGTATCTATGATGGGCAAGGGGCGGGGAGGGGACACCAAACTACTCCAAATGTTCAGCTTCACTCTGAATTACTCGAATCAGTTGTGAATTAAGGCTGGTTCCTAATAATCTACTTTGTCAACAGGGGGCCCTCATGAGCTACCATCCCTGCAGTCACCTCGAACCCGTTATAAACCAGAATATTAGCAGCCAGTCACCCGGGACCTACAACATTTTAAATAAAGCATTAGCCCACTTAAATAAAATACATGTAGTGTCCTCATGATCAAATTTTCACGTTTCTCCCACAAAGGAGCCCTTAGGAAGTTTTCATCTGCTCAGGCACATGTGCTTCATCTGGACTGCTGAGCCCTGCTAAGACCTCTTGGGGAGGGGGGGAGGGGCTCTGCCTAGAAGACAAGAACAACTATAAATTCATGGTCTCCCAACCTGAGTGGGTGTCACCGCTTCCGGATCATCCCTCTGTCTTCCTCGTCAGCACTCTGTCATTATTCATACACCAGACATTTTAATATTCTTTCAGTTTCTTTAGATCTCTGACCCTTCCACCTTACCCTCCCTCAGCAGATGGTCTTGCCTCTGACTTCAGAGGGTATTGAAGCCATTAGAGGAGGATTTAAGTTTCCTGCCCCCAAACCTACACATTCACCTACAAGGTAGCCCCCTCATTCTGTTTCTTGCTTGCTGCAGTGAAGAGGTATATCCTGGCCAGTTGCCTCTTGTCTTCTCAACGACTTGCCTGGTCACTCTCTACCAGACCTTACGTGCCCCTTTCTCTTGGCTCCTTCCCAGCAGCAATGAACTCTACAGTCCCTTTTATTATTATTTTTTATTATTTTTAATGTTTTATTTTTGAGAGACAGAGTACGAGTGGGGGAGGGGCAGAGAGAGGGAGACAGAGTCCAAAACAGGCTCCAGACTCTGAGCTGTCAGCACAGAGCCTGACGTGGGGCTTGAACCCATGAACCTTGAGATCATGACCTGAGCCAAAATCGGACACTGAACTGACTGAGCCACCCGGGCACCCCCCCCCCCCTTTATCTTCAATCAACTTTTCTTCCCCATAGATTCCCCTTTCTCTCATCTCTGTAGCCAAATGTCTGAAGGCTTATCTAAACCTGCCCTCTCCACTTGCCCTTGACTCCACTTTTTGCATTCTGGATTCCAGGTTGACTAGGCCACTGAAATTATCTTCATCAAGATCACCAACTACCTCTTTGTTGCTAAAAATCAATAGGCACTTTTTAGTCATTATCTTACTTAACCTTTGCAGAGCGTTTGGACTTGCTCATTCTTGAAACGCTGTTTTCCTTAGGCTTCCATGACAACATATTCAAATGCTCTTTCTCCTGTGTTGCTGGCTCAGGATTAATCTGTCTCATTGTAGTGAACAAATGGTACAGAAATTTCGCTATTTTCACGGAAATGTACGGTTCAGTCACGTCAAGTACATTCACGTTGTGTGTGACCGTCATCGGCATCCAACTCCAGAATGTTTTCCGTGTGATAAAACAAACTCTATACCCATTAAGGAACTCCCCTTTAATCTCCCTCTCCCAGCCCTTGAAAACCACCATTCTACTTCTCCCCTCTATTAATTTTATTCCAGGTAACTCATGAGTGGAATGATACAATATTTCTCTTTCTGTGACTGACATTTCCTTCAACCTTAACATTCATCTGCCATTTCCTTTAAGGCACATGAGTACTTCATTCTATGTATATTCGGTGCTTTGTTTATCCCTTCCTCTGTTAACGGGCACTTGGACTGCTGCTACCTTTTGCCTATTGTCAATAATGCTCCTATGAGAATGGGTGTATTCTTTTTCTTGATCTACCTCAATACTGGTCATCTTTAAGGTTCTACTCTACTAGGGCAATTTTAGCTCTACTCGCAGCTCCCAAAGCTGTTAGTGACTCCCGAAGCTATATTTGTGGTTCATTTCTCTTCTGGGGGTTCAGATTCCAAACTCCACATATATTCATTTAGATGTCACAGGCACCCTAAACGCAACATGTTCAATGCTAAGCTTCAGATTCTTGCCATCACTCTAGTAATGTTCCGTTGTCCTGTGTTTTCTATCTCAGCAAGTAATACCATCAAACCTCCCACTTATACCAGGCACCTGGCTGTCACCCTCTGGCAACCATAACACTGCCACTGGCAGAGCTTTTAGGGAGCCCATTCAATTCCATGGTCACCAGGGGACAGTTTCTCACTGTGGCATCATCAGGACCCCCTGATGGGGGTCCCAAGGGTCAGTCTGTGCTCCTCTGAAACACTCCTATCTTCATAAGTCCCCTCTACATGAAATGCTAACACCTCCCTAGAGCTCTTACCTTATTTTCCTTCTCAGCCCTGAAATAGTGCTTACCACATAGCAAACCCTCAATGCACATGTCCAAGGATTAACCCTTGACTTCTTCCTTACCCGATCCTGTCTATCTCACCTTCTAAGTTATATTCAAATCCACCCACCTCGCTACCCCAGCTGCCAGAGGGACCATTTTAAGATACGAAACTGGCAGTTTTCTCTACTTACTTTCACTTTCAGAAAACAACCCAGGGGTGCCTGGGTGGCTCAGTCAGTTGAGCATCAGATGTTGGCGCAGATCATGATCTCACCATTCGGGAGCCCTACTTTGGGCTCATGGCTGTCAGCACAGATCCACTTCAGATCATCTGTACCCCCACCTCTTTGCCCCTCCCCCACTAGTGGGTGCGGGGCACTAGTTTAATTTAAAATTTAATTTAAAATTTAATTTAGCTATTTAGGGGCATCTGGGTGGCTCAGTCAGTTAAGCGTCCGACTTTGGCTCAGGTCATGATCTCGCGGTCCGTGGGTTCGAGCCCCACGTCGGGCTCTGTGCTGACGGCTCAGAGCCTGGAGTCTGTTTCGGATTCTGTGTCTCCCTCTTTCTCTGACCCTCCCCTGTTCATGCTCTCTCCCTCTCTCTGTCTCAAAAATAAACGTTAAAATAAATAAATAAAATAAAATTTAATTTAGCTAAGTAAATTAAATTTTTAATTAAATTAAAATTTAAAATTTAAATTAAAAAATGTAATGTAAAAATTAGAATTTAAAGTTTGTTAGCAGTGGCCTGAAATGGATATGACACATATTGCTTCTACATGCAGAAAAAAAATGCATGGGCTAATTCTCTTTTTAGTTCTTATTACCCCTATGGTATAGGTAGGCAGGGAAAATTGCAGCACTGAGCACAGAACAAGCAGTGAGTGAGTCAGAAGTCAGGGTCTGGTGCCTGGACTTGGTCATCAAACATCCAATGGTAGGTTTGTCACTTAACTCTCCTCACCCAAGAACGTTCATCTTTAAAATGGGGGGAGTTGGATTAGACTGAGGTTCCTTCCAGCTGTTTAAAGAACAAGATGTAAATGAAACCCTTTTAATTCTTAGTGATTTGCTCCAGTCCTCAGCTGGTGAGGGCCAGGGATCCCAGCCCTAGCTCAGTGTATTCTCAGTGAATATACTCACTGAGGACTGAGTAGGGATGGGGCTAGAAGTATTGGCCAATTAAAAAAAAAAAATTTAGTGTTTATTTATTTTTGACAGAGAGAGAGAGAGAGAGACAGACAGACAGACAGACAGAGCATGAGCAGGGGAGGGAAAGAGAGAGGCAGACACAGAATCCGAAGCAGGTTCCATGCTCTGAGCCGTCAGCACAGAGCCCGACGCGGGGCTCGAACTCAGACTGTGAGATCATGACCCGAGCCGAAGTCGGCCACTCAACCGACTGAGCCACCCAGGAGTCCCTAGGCCAATTTTAATTGGAATGTTGGGTCAGCCCACTAGAATAACCTTCAAACTTATAGAAGCAGATCTCCCGCAGATTATGAAAAGGAAACTAATGAGGAAGACTGTCAGAAGAGGAGTCAAGTAAAAGCTCCACTTCCAGAGAGTACCCTGGCTTTATCCCTACCCCCAGTGGATCCTCTGCTAGACAAGCCATCCTACTTAGTGTATTTTAAAAAAAAAAAAACAGTCAATTCCATTAGATGCTAACCTTTAAGAGCCCTATCTTATTTACCCTTATAACCTTAGCTTTTAGCGTAGCACCTGGCACATCCATAAATGTTTATGGTATGAACGGCCAATCTCCCCAACATTAGTATCCCAATCCAACTCACCTCCAAGGTTCAGCTCAGATGCCACCTCTACCCTCCAACCCCAACCTTTCCTTCCACCTGCCCTCCCACGCTCCCAACACATCTTTCGGTATTTCTCCTATGGTGTATCTCATTTTGTATACAGTTATAGAGATTACATTTATCTATCTTAGCTTCCCAATAAGGTCAGACTCTGAGACATGAGCTATCTTCTGCTCACCATGGAAACTCTACAATATATAGTTTAGAGCAGGCACTCAATAAATGTGGGAAAAGCTTATCATTTTTATATGTATATCAAAGCAACTAGCACTGTTTTTTTACATATAGGAGACACTCAAATATTATTGAATTACATGCTCTTTCTGATCAAGTTGTGGTGAGGCTAGTACTCTCAGTGTGCTAAGGACTCCAAACCTTTTGTGAAGAAATATGATAGACTAGTTTAAAAGTCTTAAGAATGGTCATATCTTTGAATAATCCACTTCTAGGAGTTTGTAGTAAGGAAATCAACAACAACAACAAAAAGATACAAATTAGACTGAACCAAACCAACAACAAAATTGGAGGCTACTACGGTATAATTGATATGATAGTGTTCCAAGGATAGTTCTGAAGATCTTCAAAGAAGCTTATGACTAACACTAAGTAAAACACAAAGTTCACATCCAATATAGAAAAACAGGAATACTTGTGAGAAAAGAAAATATGCAAAAAACTGAAGTTATTTTGGGATGGTGTTGTTATGGGTGATTTTCTTCTTTCCAAACTTTCTTATAAATGTATCATTTTTATAATAAAAATTTGGCATAATCAACATTTATCTTTCCTTAATGTGGCTATATTTTCCATAGATAGTTATTTAGTGAGGACCAAAGCATAAAACTGAATTGTCTACTAAACAGCTATGCTCCAGGATTTAACTCCAGGATTCAAAGGAGACCTCACTAGGGAGGCTATTCTGGGTCATAAGGTAGAAGGTACAGGCATTGTTGGGCATAGTGCAGAAACAGATTTGGATAAGGAGCAAGCAGCTAGACTCAGTCAAGGATTCTCAGGAACCACACAAGTGAGTGAGATGACTCACTCAAGCAACTATTAACACTAGTTTCTGAGAGGGTTAAGTAAGGAGGCTGCAAGCCAGAAGGGATATGAAGAGCAAGGAGAGGAATTAAGAACAGTGGTCTTCTTGGTAAGGAGATAGGAAATGGTGGAGAACTATTATCTCACAAGGTTCTACAAACTATGGCTTGCCAGCCAAATGCCATCTACTGTCTGTTTCTATAAATAACGTTTTATTGGAACACCGCCAAGCCATTTATGTATTGTCCATGGCGGTTTTCACACTATGAGTTGAATAGTAGTGACAGAGACCCGTATAGCCCACCAGGCAGAAAATATTCATGATGTGGCTCTTTACAGAAAAGGGAGCATTTGTCCTGTAGTCCTAGATATAAAGACATTTATAAATAGACACCCCATTTAGGCATTGGGGTACCTTTTTCTATTACTTTTTCTTTGAACATACCGGTCTAGGAGATAGGCATCTATAGAATTTATCATCCAAATGCAGATACTTTTGAGGGTGAAAGGGGGTGCTCATGAGACCATGCTCCCAGACAATGAAGTAAACCAGGACTATTCCAGATGCATGGGCCCCCTACCATAAGGGCTGGTAGCAAAAGAAGTTTCCAAGAGCACTCAAGGTCTGCTTTAGGCATATGAAGCAAGCTCAGATGACTCTCCTGGTCTCCTTGATTCTTTCTACTTTAATTGCCCTCAGACGCCTTTCTACTTCCTTCTGTCCCAGCTCTGGTCCTTGAAAAGTCCCGCTGCTTGGATACCAGTCAGAGTTCAGGATCTCCATTTTCATTAGAGCAAAAGGAAAAAAGTTTACTCATCCCATTTAAATAAATTATTTCACATCAATACAAGTAAGAATTTTATACCTGCAAATTTCACTTAGTTTGATATCAAGATAACTCCTTAAAATGCTATCCTTTGTTAGTATTTAAGCTTTCTCTGCTCAAATAATTAAGAAATAACCATTAATCACAGCATTTATCACAATGGAACCCCAAACCAAATATATTATCCATTGATTTGAGCTTTTAGTACTGAAACTTTTTTTTTTTTTTTTTTGGTAAAAATTTTTGGTGTTGGGGGAAAGAAATAAAACTAAAGATGTTTAGAACATTTTTGGTGAAGTCTTGGATGTTTTACTCAGACTGTTCTCTGAACAACAGTAGCTCACAGCTTTGAAACCTCTGTGGATGGCTTTCCAAAGGTTGCCATCTGGTGGAATTTCAGTTAATTGTTTCTTTGTTCTAGGGAGCTGCTGGAGGTGAGTGAACCTTGAAGGCATTAGAGAGACTCAGAATACCAGTGAGAGATAAGTGAAGTTGAAATGATAGGGTCTCAAACACAAACCCTAAACTGAAAAAAAAAATGAGGCTTTGAGTCTTTGTCTCCTTCCCAAATCCTCTCCACTCCCTATTGTAAAGTCTGAGAATTTGCCTTGATTTTGATTATAAATAAATGAAATAGAATATTTGTTCACAAATAATACTGAATGTCCTGAGATGACTTGATTACATCTTGATATTCTCCCTTCACTTATCATTAATAATATCTCCAAAAGTAAACTTTAAGTTGCTTGGCCATTTTTAGAGGAATTGCTGATAGTGGTTAATTAGCCCTTGATACACTTGAGAGATGGATTATAGTTTGAAAAATAATGTTTTAACGGAGAATGTTTACTGGAATACTTTAATTGTAAAATGGGATTGTGAAGATAAATTGTTACAAAGGCACCAATACTTCAATTCCATCAGTAGACAAGGATTCCCACACTATTTTATATTTAAACCCTACCTTGAGCATCCAGGCTCTCTCCCTGGCTGTCGAGATGAACCGTACCGTTGAGAAGTGGGATTCTGGGATAATAAGAAAAAGAAAAAGAACGTTTAATAGGATGAAAACATGGGAGCAAAGAGTTATAATTGAGTTCATTGGGTGTAGTTAGCTATGGAAAGGGACTTTGAAACATACACACAATAACAAAACACAGTTGGTTTTACCACAGGGGAGAGATTAAGTTAGGCAAGCAATAGGGTTCTCAGTCTCTATTTTACATTAATTTTTAGGTTGATTATGGTTTATGAGTATTTAGTATAATGTCAATTTTATGAAAGTAATTTCTTATCTTTTCACCTTTCCCTGTGATAGTCTGAGGCAATGAGAATTCATGTGTTAGCAGGAAGCAGAGCCTCTATGGGGTATCAAAGGTCAACATCAAACTTCCTGAAACTTCAGCTTATTTTCAGGGTTTATTTTTTTCAGAGTACGCTCCATGCCCAGCACAGAGTCCAACACAGGGCTTGAACTCACCACCCTGAGGATCAAGACCTGAGCGGAGATCAGGAGATGCTTAACCCACGGAGCCACCCAGGCATCCCTATTTCAGGTTTCAGATCTAGTATCAACACAGGCTTATTCTTCTAATCAGAAGATATTTTTTAATAGTTTAAAATTTTTTAAATAAATTAAAAAATAATTTCTTTTTGAGAGAGACACAGACAGAGCCAGCAGGAAAGGAACAGAGAGGGAGACACAGAATCCGAAGCAGGCTCCAGGCTCTGAGCTGTCACCACGAGCCCTACACAGGGCTCAAACCCACAAACAGCGAGTTCGTGACCTGAGCCGAAGTCAGATCTTTAACCGACTGACCCACCCAGGTGCCCCAATAGTTTATTCATTTTTGAGACAGCATGTAAGCGCGCATGCATGCACACGCGCGCGCGCGCACACACACACACACAGAGTGGGGGAGTGGCAGAGAGTGATAGGGAGACAGAGAATCAGAAGGGACCTCTCTGCTGACAGCAGAAAGCCCGATCCAGGGCTGGAACTCATTAACCTTGAGATTGTGACCTGAGCCAAAGTCAGACGCTTTACCTACTGAGTCACTCAGGTACCCCTAGTCAGAAGATTTTGAAAGGCTAGGCATTCTAAACAATGCCAGGATCCAACTTAAAAATATATATACCAACAAATGATAATTTGTGTCAATTAGCTATTTCTCTTCCAAACATGCTCTAGCTAAGTGAGAAGACAGTAAACTGACAAGGGACGGATCTAATTCTTGAGGCTAAGAAATGTGTCTCAATTCCAGGTTTTGAGGATCCAGTGTCAGGGTGGGGAGTGGATGGTTACTGGGGAGACTGTTTATGGCTCAAGCTGGTGCTGCTGAAAAGGACCCATGATGTATATGTGCACAAGCCTTAATGGTCTTTCCACCCCTCCAAGGAACACATCAGAAATGACTGCTGCCTTCCACCTAGGCCCTCACTGCACACTGCTCTTCTGAAATGGTCCTGTAACAGAAAATACAAATGCCTTTGGTGCCTACTTGGTTTTTTAAAAAGTCAATTGCATAAAAATAAAGTATTTGTGGCACACCTGATGCAACATGATTAATCCTAGACACAGTTCTGGAGATGTTGCCGGGAGATTTCTTTAAAAAAAAAAAAAAAAAAAAAAAGGAGGCACTTTACTCCTTTTCTATAAGACAAAATGGAGATGGTAACACAGTGCAAGGAAAAAAAAATAGAAACAAGATAGTAGGTGCTGAGAGAAGTAAAGGTAGGAGCTGGTTTTTCAATGTTATACTCTTCAGTAATGGAGCTTAAAAGGCATTTGCAAATTTGGCTTGTTTCAAAAAAAATCAGAAAATTTAATATACATGGTCTTGAGGACCGAACTCTGGTAACAATTTTTTCTTTCCAAGAGAACAAGTAGAATTTCTTTAAATATTTTAGGGCAGAGTTTAATTGCATAGGTATTTCACATCTTTCCATAAATCTAACGATAGTTGATAAAAAAAAAAATCAGACAAAAAAATCTGTTCCCACCCATGTCATTTTCCTAAGTCCTCCAATCTTCCAGCAATTAATTGAATTACGCTAAAATTTTCATTTACCTTATTTAACTATGTTACCAGGGAAAGGACTGGCCACCCAGCTAGGAAGCAAGAGTACAAAAGTTCCAAGTTTACCTATAAACTAGATAATTCACCCTTTGAAAATTCAGGATTGGCTGTATACAATTGGTCTTCTTCTGCTGACAATGACCCCTTGCTCATTTTCCAACAGCTGTAATGGGTCAGTTTGAATGGGATCATTTACTGAAAACTATGTACCAATCATTTCACACATTTTATCTGATTTCACCTTCAAAATCTTAATACCAGTTAAGAAACTGAGGCTCAGGGTGGTGGTGCCATATCCGGGGTGGTGGATCGATGTCCATATCATGCATCTAGAAAGTGACCCTTTCTGACAAGAGTCTGATGGACTCAAGTGTCTGCTCAGCCTTTCACCCATAGCCACTGTAAAAGCCAGGCCTTCGCCATAGATTTGAAGGCCACAGACAGTCTTTGCTCTGCTCGTGGCAGAGAAGTGCTCAATAAGGCACAACCTTGCAAGGTGGCAGGTGAGGCAGTTTTGTCTGTGATGTGCGACAGCAGCAAAGAGGTTCTTATCCATAAATTTCATACTTGATGTAAAAATTAAAAATGGAGCACAGTATAAATACAAAATAGAAACCTAGGAGAAACATAGAAAACCTTTGAGACCTAGGGCCTGGCAAAGAGTTCTTAGCCTTGATACCCAAAACACAATCCATAAAAGGTAAAGTTAAATACACTGGACTTCATCAAAATTAAAAACTTTTGTCCCTGTGAATTGGATGTAAATACAAGGTATAAACTAGGAGAAAGTACTTGCAAACCATAGATCTCACAAGAGGACTAGTTTCTAGAATAAAGAGTTCTGAAAGCAATTAAAAAAATTCAGTTGAAAAGTGGGCAAAAGACGTGAACAGGCATTTATCTGAAGAGGATATATAGTTAATAAGTATATGAAATGATATTTAACATTAGCCACTATGTGGGTGAAAATTAAAAACCGTTATGAGATATCACTACACACATAGCAGAATGGCTAAAATAAATAGTGACAACTTGAAATACTGATGAAGATGTGAAGAAACTAGAGCAGTCACATCACTTATAAGAATGTCTAGGGTTCTGCTACCCTGCCAAACATTTGTTTTAACACAAAACTACCATACAATCCACCAATTGTACCTCTAGGCATTTTTCCAAATTAAAATGTACATTTATAGCAGTTTTGTTTGGTTTTAGCAGTAGTCAAAAGCCAGAGACAACCCAGATGTCCTTCAACAGGTTCACGGTTAGTCGAACTGTGGCACATCCCTACCACGGAATGCTACTTAGCAATAGAAAAGAACAATTCATACATACAACTTAGACCAATCTCCAGAGAATGATCCTGTGTGAAAAAAGGCAATCCCAAAAGGTCATATACTGTATGATTACATTTATCTGACAGTCTCAAAATAAGTATAGAATTGGAGCACAGATTAATGGTTGTGGGGTAGAGAAAGAGAAGCAGGAGTGGCAGGAAGAGGGGGTGATTATAAAGAGGCAACATAAGGCATCCTTGTGATAGAAATGTTCTGTATCTTCAACGCGTATTAGTGTTGATATCCTGGTTGTGATGTTATACGTTTGTAAGTTGTTGGGACACCTGGGTGGCTCAGTCAGTTAAGTGTCCAACTCTTGATTTAGCTCCAATTGTCATCTCCCAGTCATAGGATCGAGCCCCCTGTTGGGCTCTGCATGGACAGTGTGGACTCTGATTGTGATTCTCTCTCCCTTTTGCTCTCTGCACCTCCCCGCTCCCCAAATGACCAACATAAAAATATGTAAGATGTTACCACAGAGGGGGAGAACAGAGTAAAGGGTACATGGGAGAGAGCTCCATATCGTTCCTTACAAGTACACGTTAATGCACAATGATCTAAAAACAAAAAGTTTAATTTAAAAAAGATTGGCCAGTAACTACAATTGAGGGGGAAGCTCTCTTATTTTCTTACCTTTTTAGAGAAGAACAAAATCCCCCAAACAGTGGGCAAGATGGGGTTGGGAATTTGTCCCACTTCGCACAGATCCAAGAAAAAAGCTCACCCACGGTTCTAGCATGCAGAAACCACTGTGAACAGTTCACTCCTGCCTACCTTAGAGTTCTCTATCATCCCCCTTTTCCACATTAACCTTAATAAACTTTCATTTAAAGTGAAAGTATCGATACAAATACACTCAAAACCAGAACTAACTTCTAAGTAGTTTGTTATGCTCTGCATTTTTGAAACGATCTCTCCTACCTTCAGGTTCAGGCGATCCAAGAATTTCCAACAATTCCCACCCTTATTGGCTCAGGACTAGCATTTCATCCCCCGCGGTTCTCGTAGATGACAAGGTAGGTGTTCTGTATTCTAAACCGGGTCACACTACAGAAGAGCACAACCGTAACCACCCCTACACAAGCATGAGCTTACAGGGTTTTCTTTTACGTTAGAAGAGACCACATTGACTTCTACTCTTCCTATTTTAAGCGCTAGGCAGCTTCTCAGAAATAAGCCAGCCGCTGTCTCTTGGCCTTCTGGTTTTAAATGCAGAGAGCAGGTGTCTTTGTTAGAGTAAGAGTCACGACAGAGCCAAACTCTTTAACAGAGCACATTCTCAGTTACTATAAAAGTCTATTTTCCTTCATCCTCTAGCAATTTCAAATCCTCTTTCTTTGAAGAAACTTGGAATTCTGGCATCCCATGTGTGGGGCATAGAGCATCTGTCCTAGCTTGAGAGTCCCCTCTAGAGACTGCTTCCATGTCTGACCATATAGCCATAGGCACTTAAGAGGTATCAGAATTAAGAAGGGGTTGTAAAGACTTTCCAATCATGCCCCACCATTGAAAGATCTCGCTTTTTCTTCAGTGCCCTGTATCTAACCAGTGAGGCTTCTGATCAGTGCAAGGTTAAAGCATTCTCTGCACAAAAGAGATGGGAGTCACAGCCTCTCCAGTTGCTCCTGGCTGTATTTTCTGGGAAGGGGACACTGCTGGGACATGAACTGAGGTTTTCCCCTCCAGAGAAGGGCCAAGTGATCTCTGGACCTTCAGAATGAGCTGTATCCTCAATTCCAAACTCCTGGGGCTGCTGTGAGATATCGAATCACTCCAGTTATAAATCACATGCTTTAGTGTGGGAGGTCCACAACTTTCTAGGAATAAAGCAGAATGTAAGCATTAACAGAAAGTCACAGACAATTAATCCTTAGGCTGATCCTACTCCATATTAGCTTTCTGAAGAGTCCTGCCTCCGCCAAGCACCACCTCAATTATTGGCCTCGGTTGGGTGGGTTGGACTCAGGGCCTTCCCCAGAGCAGCAGAAGGTGTCAAGAGCCCGCCCAGTTCAACTGTCTCAGGGGACCAAGAGGCATGACTGCCGGGAAGCACAGAACTGAGCACACACCAGGGAAACCAAAACCAAATGAGATTATCTGGCAAGTAAAGGAGGTCAAATTACACTGACTCTTGGGCACTGAGTGTGGTACAACACATTCCTCTCCTTTAAGCAAGGCAGACTACAAAATGACCCATATTGTATATTTAAGTGCTTTTGAAAAATTATAGCTGGCAGATAAAGGGATTTTGGTGGAATACATTAAGAACGGTAATGATGTTAAAACTTTTGGTCGTGTGATTTAGGCTTCTATAAAAATAAAATATAATCCCCCCAAACGGTCTTAAGTCATAGCTATAATAAAATAGAAATTCAGTTATTTTCATACAAATGGAGCCTCACCCCCTCTTAGAATCCTCCTTTATCCATCTGCTACTTCCCATGTGAACCAGGATTAAAATAATTTGAGAGTGCCCTTTCTATTCTAGAATAGACTACTCACAGTGCTCAAGGCATGAAAGTAAAATAAAAAAGACAGACCTGAGAAACTACATGAGAAATGCCATATGTATTAATTCTGTGAAAGGTTCTTAATAATTACACGACTTCACTATCCTCTTATCTGTTTATAATCAGATACCCTTGAAAATAGTTGGAATGGAAGAACGGCTCCTTTCCTCACAAGTTGACTGCTAATAACACGTAGCAGAATGTTCGTGAATAAACAAAGTAGCACAGTGAATGGGATCAGATTCATTTTAAGAGCCCAGCATCCTAATTTAGCCTTTGGGTTACAGTGGAAACTAAATCCTCCCTTTACATGTGTCCTGTCTTTATGGTCTTATTCTTTTGACCATCCAAAGAAGAAATACAGTAACAAAGTAGAAGCATTGAATGGGTAACAGGAAATTTAATAAGACTTTGGCCATAGCAAGAAGGTTAGGATACCAGGTACGAAGGGTTGCTAAGACCTCTCTCAAAAGGTGGATAGCCATTGTCCACTTGTAGTGTTGTGTGGGAAGATTTTCAAACTAACATTTTCAGCAGTCTGTTAGAAGTGTTAAGTGGATGGAAACTTCTTGAAATACGCAGGATTATTTGCTTAGCCTCTACCCCCAGGTTTTCTGTTGGTGCTGATGTACATCCTATAATGCTCATGTAACCACCAACAACACTGTTTTGGTGGGGGGTCCTACTGTGGAGTTTTCTAGAGGAGACCCACTTACAAAATATTTGGGGGCTGGATCAGTAATCATTTAATGGGGAAATTTACGCTGAATTCCACTCACCTGGAATCTAGTGACGCTCCAGAACAGAAGTACTGATTATGTTATCAGGGATCAAACTTGGGTGGGTGGGTTGTGGAGCATAGGGAAACAAACCCCCATCTATTCTAAGAACTAAATCTGGGCCAAATACCCAACTTGAAATGTTTCCTAAAGACTTTTCTTTCCACAATTATGCAGGTCTATAGCTCTTCCTGTTTTTTGTAGTCTATTGGTTTATTAACACAAATACAACATGCACATAAGCAGTCTGTTATTTTCTTCACTGGGCAGTCTGGCATTGGGATTGGGGACTGATGGCCAGCTGGGCTGCTCTTTCCACAAGGGCTCTGAGGTGCTTGCAGGAGACGTTGTGAGCAATCTCTACACAGTAAGATTTGTTGCACATCAGCAGCACTTCAAGCTTCTTGATGTTGTGGACCAGAAACTTGTGGAAGGCACTGGAGAGCATGTGCTTGGTTTTCTTGTTGCTCCTGTAGTCAATGTCGGGCACAAGATCGTGCCCTTGAATCTTCTGTGTACCCTATTGTCAGTGCCTCTGGATTTCCACCAACTGTGCTTAATTTTGACACCTAGGTCTGACTGGTGCCAGATGAACTTCTTGGCCCTCTTTTTACCAAACTTGGGCTTCACCAGAGGTCTGGGGACAGCAGTGGTCCCAACCAGGAGCTGGCTTAAACCCCTGCAGGCAGCACCAGGGAAGAGGATGGCTCTCCATTTTGTAAAAATGTTTCACAGACATCATCTCACTCAGATCTTGAAATCTCAATTCTTTCTCCACAGGTTCACTGTGCTCGCCTTTTGGCTACTGCCTTTTGCTCCTTGATTTTTCTTCCTTAGAAACTCTCATCTGCTATGGAGTTGCAGAGCCCTCTAAATGAGCTTTTCCCCAGATGGTTCCCCTCACTCTCTGCCTTCCAAGGAGTCTTTTTAGACATTCCCTCCCGGTCATCTCCCTCCACCTCAAAGAAATTAAATACTACCGAATAGATTTTATCTGTTAGGGTAGAGCTTTAGACGGCCACAAACCACTGTAATATCTGATTTTTGTCCCCATTGAGAGGGCATGCTCCAATCTAATTGAACAAAAATATCACGCAACGTCTCTGGGCTGAGATGTAGGGATACAACCAGGAACCAGGTGGGCCCTGTCCACCTACTCGGTTAGGTACAAAACCCTTTTTTGCTTAACCCCTAAAAAGAGTCATCAATCACAGGAACTTATTGTAGGAAATCACACAGCTGATCAAGGACAGAGCTGGGACCCAAACTCTGGTCTTCCGAGTTTCAAATCACATGCTTTTCCTATGAATCTGTTCTGACCCATTCTCCTTTTTTCTCCCCTTAGCTCAGGCTTTCTTTGCATTTTAAAATTCAATTTCATATTTTTGGAGCAACAGAGCACCAAGTTTTAATCTTCATAATTTTTTTATGCAGTTCCTAATCATTCATTTGTGTAACATTTATTGAACCCATGAGAACAGTTACCGCTTACGTGCGGCTTCTGTGTGTCAGGTGCGGTCCTAAGTGTGTTCCCTGAATCAGCTCATTTACTTCCCGCTGTAACATTCTGAGGGATGTGATTTCTTATTTTCATCTTACAGCTACATGGAGGCTTGTGGCAGGGCCAGGACTTGGGACCTCGTGGACATCATGTTACACACCTTTTATGTCCTAGGCACCCTGCTAGGTGCCGGGGCTCTAAAGGGTGAGAAATTTACAGTGCAGCCATCCAGGGGCTAATAGACACACTCATAACTATACCATGAGGCTGTGAATGCAAGCATATTGACAGGGAGGGTCAAGAACAAAAAGGAAAAATGTATGACTGCTGTTTCCTGGATGATCTGTAGGATTTGAAGGCCATTGTTTTCCTCATTCTGAAAATTAGAGAAAAAGAAGTATTTTCCTGCTCAGGTTCCTTTATGGCAGTGCTTTTCAGATTTTGAGTCAGCCAGGAATCTTAAAATTCAGATTATGATTCTATAGGCCTGGGGTGGGGTCTGAGATTCTGTCTTTCTAGAAACTTCTAGATGCTGCTGCTGGTCCAGGAACCACACTCTGAGTTGCACAGAATCTGTTCTCAGAGCTCTTCCCACAATCTGCTATGTGCTGATTGGGGCTGCACTTAGATGGGCCATCCACTCAGACGATTCCAACTGATGTAAACTCATTTATAGCTCCGACCTTGTCACCAAAGATGGATCAAAGCAAAATTTAGGAGGTCAAGTCCATCCTTGGGACACATTTTTCCTTGCTCCACTGCTCCCCCCCCAACATCCCTAATCCCCCAGTGGTCACATACTCATCAAGAGTTTCAGGTCCTTAGAGAAAGTTCTCTGCTTTCCAAGAGGATGTGTAGCTAATTAACTAATCTGTGCAAATGCGTTGGGGAGTGCTAATCACAACCATTTGTTATTTCTTCTGCTGACCCAAATGGCTGGTTCTGGCTTTGGTTACACTGGTGCCCTCAATGAAGCCATGTTTATCTTCCCTTGCATAGGGAAGGGACTCAGCTGAATTTACTGCACATACATCCAGCGTGCTTGAGACACAGGAGGATGCTCAGGTGAGCTAAGTAGTCTCTCTAAAACAAAAAGGGAGCAAAAACCTTAAGTTTGCAGAAGCTAACTCTTTTGGTAACTCTAGTATACTTGAACTGTCATTTTGCCTAAAAGAATCAGGTTCAAAGTAGGTTTTGAGATTGCCAGAACTTTCTAACAACACTCCCGGACAAGTCATGACTTCTCCAGGTGCACTTGCATTCTTTTTTTTTTTTTTCTAACTTTTAATGTTTATTTTTGGCAGAGAGGGAGACACAGAATCTGAGGTAGGCACCCGGCTCTGACTGTCAGCACAGAGCTTGATGTGGGGCTTGAACTCACAAACCAAAAGACCTGAAGTCAGATGCTTCACCAACTGAGCCACCCAGGTGCACCTCCCCCTCCCCCGCCTTTTTAAATTTTAACTTGCATATTCAAACTGAGGGAAAAGAAGCAACCATTCATGTCAGAATATTAAGAGTCTTCATCGGTGATGGGCTGTATACCAAAATGGACTTATCAACCCATTTTTTGGAACCCCATTCATCTTTCCATGGGAAATAGGAGGCTGTTACAATTTAATAGCTTTATGAACAAAAGGGAACTTTGAGGGTTACGTGGAGAATCCAACTCTCCTTTGTAAATCTGCCTGGTATAAAGGGCACTGGACCTGGAATAAATTCCCTGGGACTGAGGTTCTCCCCCTTATGTGAACTGTGCATATACCATTTAAACTCCAGGCTCCAGGGGTGCCTGGGTGGCTCAGTCGGTTGGGTGTCCGACTTCAGCTCAGGTTACGATCTCACCGTCCGTGAGTTCGAGCCCCGCATCGGGCTCTGGGCTGACGGCTCAGAGCCTGGAGCCTGCTTCCGATTCTGTGTCTCCCTCTCTCTCTGCCCCTCCCCCGTTCATGCTCTGTCTCTCTCTGTCTCAAAAATAAATAAAACGTTAAAAAAATTTTTTTTTAAACTCCAGGCTCCAGTTTTTATAGTTTCCTGTCAAGTGCAGCTAGTTAGAGTGTTCGTGCTACATAGAAGCATCCTTTATTGCAAATTTCTCTGTAAATGGGAAACACTCATGATCATCATCACTATTTAATAATTGAGTTTGAACCACATCTCCCTTGTCAATTGGATCTGAATATTAGTCACAGGATCAGGAAGTTGAAGTACAATCAATTATGGCAAAAACCAACGGCTTGGAAAGAATGGGAGAGAATGCCCATCTGAAGGGATCTTGTGGGTGTGGCCTTGAGCAGGACCCTCACTCACAATAGCTGAAGCCTCTTGTGCTGCCTCTTCTGTAGTCTGTGACCTCGGCAGTTTCCACGGCTTGACCACAGATCTATTAAGGTTGGCAGTGGAGGGAGAAAAAAAAAAAAAAAGCAAAGAACAAAGCCGTCTTTTGATCACAAGTAGAACTTTCCCTGTTAGCTTTAGGTCAAATGCTAGTTAGATCAGGCCATTGTAGGGATTTCATGCTTCGCAGACATGACTGCACTGAATGCAGGGTTTTAAGATTCTTCTTTCTTTCAAATCTTTTCAAATCTTCCTAGAGAAGCTAGTTTTTCTGCCTTTTGGTTCCTCCCCATCCCACAAGGTGCTTCCTTTCTGCTCCCCATGGGGAGATCTACCGCACCCCCTGGTCTTCCCAGGAGCACAAGGTGCTGGAGAGCCAGGAGGAGGAGGGCCTCTTGTGTCTGCCTGTACTTTGGGGCAGCTCAGTACAACTCATTGCTGGACTGGATCAGTAGTCCCGCTTGTCCAGGTCTTCCCTGATCTCTAACAGGGTAAGATCTACGACCTGTGTATAGCTCAGCCCAGGCCCACTGAGGGAGAGAGGACCAAATACTGACAACCAGGCTTGTGGGGAAAAGGGAGCTCAGCAGGCGATCTGAGTGGATGCTCTTTAAAATGTGCCTGCTCTGCCAGAAATCCCACCACTTTCCTATTTGGATCTACGATGGCCTCATACGTCAGAAGCTTAAATCCTACCACTATTTCTGCCCTGTTGCAATTTAAATAATTCACAGTGCTAACGGGCTATTGAAATGATTTTCCTCATGTTTTGAAAAGCTCATGGGTTCTCTGAAGTACAGTTCCCATTACATTTCCTATTATAGTTCATTCTAAGAGATGGATTCACAGCTACCTTTTGGAGCGCTGGGATATCTTGTGGGGGAAGCAGAGGGAAAGGGAAGATACCCTCCTAATCGAGGAGGCTAGAGGTCACAAGTGAATTGAGTTGTTTGCATTGCACCTGAAGCAGAGTTGGGACACAACCCATGTCCCCCCACAATCAATTTAAGTTGACTTGTTAATAAGAACAGTAAGAATGATGTGGTGTCTAACTTGCAAAGATTGTGTAAGCAGAGGAGAGGCCAGCATTCTTGGTCTTAACTCCTAACTCATGCTTATTTCTCTTTTGAAGATTTTGGTAGATATTACTGCTTCCTCTTTGAGTGTATTCTTTCTCTAAAACTTTAATTCTTCATCAATGGAATTTAACTTCCTCTTAGTTTTTTAAGCTCTAGAGCCTCTGTTCATGATCTTTAGGAGATAATTTTTTCAGATAGGGAAATCAAAGTATGAAAGTCTCCCCACGCCATACAAAAGTAATAACACAGTTATTAACTACTTAACTTTCAAAAACAAACTCCCCAGAATGTGAAAAACCAAAAAATACACGTGGCTTTTAGATTCCATGAGCAACGCTGAAACCACGAAACCTCATACGAGTTGAGTGTTAAAGGTCTCTTTCCTTTGGGAGGCGCCACAAACCCCATGGGAAAATATGACTCAAAAGGACTTAGGCTTGAGGTCACAGTGTACAGAACACAATTGTTCTCCCCATCCTGCATGGCTCACCTGCGTCAGATTGCTCAACAAGGTACACTCTGAAGGTGTCAAATGACTCTTAAAAACCCCACCCAAAGTTCCCTGTCTGGGCGAAATTACGATGAATAGCATCATCAGACACGCAGATAAGCAGCTTAGGACAGAATAACAATGTAATACACTCTTCCACAAGAGAAGCCACACTCAGATGCACACTCAAGTTGGTGTCCATGGTGATGGGTCAGCACAGTGACAGGCTCCCAAAGGGGAAAAGAAGCCCCACATTCTTCAATATAGTTATACTCCCCGTGGTCTATGGGGCTAATTGTGAGAGCCGCTGGTAAGCAGTACCAGGAGCCTCTGTTTCCTTTCAAATAAGACAAACAATAGCCTTGCAGGACAGACATTTCTTGTTTCTGGGTACAACTTGATTCCAAAGCCCTCATCCATCTCCTGCTAATTCAAAACAGCAGCCTCCCGGGCTAAGCCTCATTCCATCAGATTGTTCACCCTTGAGTTCACAAGACGTTCCTTCCACAATGAAAGGACCAAGTGGTTCCTGAACACAGAGAAAGCTCCTGTTCAGCTGCTGTTTCATTTTAGTAGGAGTTCAGAAACATCACTGTAGAAGTTCTTACTCTTTGTCTACAGTTTTAAAACCAGTATCTGGAAAAAAGAAAACAAGTCCTCAGGGTATCAGGGGTTCACTTTGAAAGTGGGGCTGGAGGAAAGGCAGGATGGTGGACAAGAGTTCTATCATGAGATTTTTTTGGATAACAGATTTTTTTTTTAATGGAAAAAAATTCCATACGGTAGGATTCACGATAAAACACATTGTAACATCTATCAGGATTAGAAATGATTTTGCAGCATTCCACGATTTACCTTTCCTAACACCTACGTGTATACTCCATCAGAGAACCATTATCTCTAGGTCTTACCAAACGCTTGCCAGAATCTGCCCCTGCAGGTTCCCTCAGAGATGTTGGTGTTTAACAAATATTAAATGCCTTAAACAAAAAAAGATGAAATTCCAACAGTGGCTTTTCTGGAGTTATTCACAGAAACAGAAGCATTTCTCTCCCCACAACCCCCAGTAGGTTTTCCATAGTCTCCCAAACATGAGCCAGTGACCCTGAGAGTCCTACCTAAATACCCACTTTCCCAGCACGGAACCAAAACTTCCACCTACCTCTTTTCACCTACAAAGCAGTGGGGTCAGAACATGACAAAACAACTCCAAATATTGAATGCTTACGTATCAATTATGCTCCACTCGGACCTGGGGGACGTAAAGATGAATACGAGTCCAGCCCGACCGCCAACCGATTTATGTGCTGGGGAGGCCCATGTGTGGGGAATTAAAGGCAAACTGCAATGAGTCACCTGACCTATCCTGGATGGGTGGGGCTGTGGGAGGTGGGGAGAGATAATGGCTAGGAGGTTAGGAAAGGCTTTCCAGAACAGCCTTTCTCAAATGTTAATCCAGAACACCTGAGAATCTTACTACAGTGCAGATTCCGATTGAGAATGTCTGGGGTGGAGCCCAAGCTTCAGCATTTGTAAGATGTTCCAGGTGATGCAACAGCCGCTGGTCCGGGGAGCACACTCTGAGTGGCAAGGACCTCGAGGAATGAACACCTGACATAAGACAAAGGCTGAGCTTGAGTTAACCAAGGAAAGACGCCTTGGGCAGAAAAACATTCAGAGACATTGAAGCTAGAAAGATCATGCTGGATGTGGGGAGCAACATTCAGCACGGTAAGGGAGAGGTTTATGTGAAACATTGTTGAGTGCGAATACAGTCAATAAAAGCTTTACACAAAAATGGGAAAAAATATTTTTAATAGTTGAACGGTGGTGGTAAGATTAGGAGTGGTCCCCCTCTCGCCCCTTCCTCATCGTTGTCAAACTCTCACTCATGAATTTTGTGTGGCATTTATTAAAACAACCACAGAAGGATACATTCGTTTCTCTTCCACATGCTGGTTAGGGGAATTCTGTACTGGGGTGTCTTTTGACAAAATGACCACGCGGCTTCCTCCAATCTGGGATTATGTGATGGGCTAAGATACACAGTTACTTAGTGACTGATGGCAACGATTATGTAGTGACAAGGTTATGATCACTACAGAAAAAGCTGTGTTTTTGAAGGAATAATATTTTATAGAAGGAGTCAAGTAATTAAAAACATTGAAGCGTGTTTTTATAGTCCATCCGTAAAATTTCACCTGGGGAAAAAATGCGAGAGGAATTATATAGAATTTGGACAGAAGAAAAACACCAAGCGTTGTATCTTTTGACTTCACAGAGCAAAGAGTGGCACCCCGGTGAGGAATTCATTGCTTGGTGTCCCAGAGCACCTTGCTGTCACAGGAAAGGGGGAGAACTTTTAAGTTCCTGAGGGACAGAAGGGAAGGTTGTGATTGCTAAGGATATATGGCCAAAAGCTATACGTCTCTAAGATACGTGCTCTGTGGTTCCATTCCCAGCGCATACATGAACTCTTAAAATGAACATCACCTTTCTTCCAAATTAGGTGTGTTGCAGGAAACTACATATATAATATTTAGTCAACTGCCAGCCATATGTGAAGGTCACTAAACAAATCTATGTGTCACTCTACATATTATAGTCTTCATAAAGACTCACACATTGTGCGAGTCTTACAAGAATCCTGTGAGGCAATGCTGGGCTCTAGTGTCTCAAGTTGACAGATGAGAAAACTTAACTGGAGGGGCATTGATGAAGGATGGTAAGTAACATCTCCAAAGACAACCAGTCAGTCAGCAGCAGAACTAGTTTTAAGCCTCAGGCCGTCCAATGTTCTTGCTGCAGTTCCAGAATGTTTGCTGTGACACAACCCTGTAACTTCTTTTTAAAAAATGTATTTATTTATCTTGAGAGAGAGAGAGAGAGCACAAGCAGGGGAGGGGCAGAGAGAGGGGGAGGGAGGGAGAATTCCAAGCAGGCTCCACGCTGTCAGCGCAGAGCCTGTTGCGGGGCTCAAACTCACGAACTGCGAGATCATGACCTACGCAGAAGTCAGATGCTTAACCGACGGAGCCACCCAAGTGCCTCCAAAACACTAACTTCTTAAAAAAAAACAAAAACAAAAAACAGGTGGGCAGGCAAAGGATGTGAGGATTTCGAACGTGAAAGGAATCAAAGTCTATGGAACCTTTTCTCTGAGTTTTTAAAACTCAGAATTTCACAGACCAGTTTGGAGCTTGCCATAGGCTCAAACTGCATGCCCTCTGTTCAGTTTGTTTTTTTTTTTTTTTTTTAATGTTTATTTATTTTTGAGAGAGAGAGAGGCTGAGAGAGAGAATCCCAAGCAGGCTCCTCACTGTCAGCACAGAGAGCGACATGGGGCTCAGGCTCATGAATTGGGAGATCATGACTTGAACGGAAATCAAGAGTCAGACCCTTAACCCACTGAGCCACCCAGGCGCCCCACCCTCTGTTCAGTTTTAAAGGAACCTAAGGATGTAAATATATAAACAGGTGGTGCTGGCATATAAATATCCACTTACAATATATGAAATGAAGAAACACAGATTTGCTGGTGACTTGAGGCCCAGGAAGTGTGTGCCACTTAATTTATGGGTTATGGATGAAAGACAAACCAGGATGTTATTTATAATAGGCTGTCTGGTAAGTCCTTAGGTCTTTTTTTTTTTTTTGAATTTTTGAATTTTAAATTTTTAAATTTTTAAAGATTTTCAGTAGGTTCCATGCCCAGTGTGGGGTTTGAACTCATGACCCTGAGATCAAGAATCATATGCTCTACTGACTGAACCAGCCAGGCATCCCATGAGAGTCTTTTTCATACTTACACTTGTCTTATTTTGTTAAATATGTAGATTATAAAACAATATTAGAAATGGTCATTTAGGATTCTCATAAGAAAACAGAAATATAATAATTGCATATCAAAGATATTTGATCAAAAGAAACTATTTCTTCTTAGGTGTTAAAAGGGAATTTTGTTAAGGATTATTTCAACACGGTATTAAATCAAAAGGCCAATTTATGTGTGAAAAAGTGAATCCTCTGTTTCAGGGTTTCTCAAACTTTCATGTGCATGTGAATCACCTAGAGATCTTGTTAACGTAAGGACTGGTTGCCAAGGTCTGGGGTCAGCCCAAATCCTGCATTTTAGGACACTCCTCTGGCGTACTGAAGCTGCAGTCCCGGGACCTCACACAACTAACAAGGCATCCTTGGAATCCCCTGGGAGTGAACTTCCTTGGAATCACTAGAAATCATCAACTTTTATTAGCAATGTCATGCTAACAATCTACCTATCAATGTATCTATTGAATTAGAAGGTCTGTAAAAAAATAGAAGGTACCTTTCAATAGCTTACAAAATAAGATGGCCAATTTTCTAGTTCTAGTTTCTACTTATTTCCCCTCATTGTGCAGAATACTGCAGATAATAGCTTGATTTTTTCTTTAGTAGGTGAAAGCAGGGCAGACATTTTAATGTATTACCTTGGACATAGAGTCTCAGATCAGATATTTTACAGACCAGAAAAGCTAGGCCTTTTGAAATTTATGATGGGATAAAAGTAGGGTTGCAAATTTGGAGAAAACAAAAAAGAGATGAGAAACACTAAACAAAATTCCAAACAACCAAAAAAATGGGATGCTCAGTTACGTTTGAATTTTAGCTAAAAGACTAATTCTTTTAGTATGAGTATACGCCATGTAATACATATATGTAATATATGGGACATAGTTACACTAAAAAAAAAAATCATTGCTTATCTAGAATTCCGATTTAATTAGCCATCCTGTATTTCACCTGGCAACCCAAGAGAAACACCCGTTCCCCCAAATTCTAACTTACCCTGAAATGCTGAGAGAACAGGTAGCGTGGAGAATGAACAGACCCCCTGACAGTGCTGTTTAAACACTCTAACTGCACCGAGACTGCTTTCCGGATTTGCCAGTAACACATACAGCACTTGGTTGTTATGCTGTTGATTTGTGGAAACTCCTTTTAGAAGATTTGTGCCCAGAAGACTCCACTTGAGAAAAAAGTTGTGATAGAAGGCAAGCTGGAAACTAACAAAAAAATCTTCCGTCAATAGTTTCCTTTTGGGGAAGGACCAGGGGGAGCAGAGCAGAAGGGTTTTCCTTCTAGCTCCCACTCTTTTGGAGACTGAAGAAGATCAGCGGGAAAATGGAGACAGTGGTTTCTTGGTTAGAATCATGAAACGTTCTTTGTAATGGATCAAATTCTGGCAAGCTGGTTGGGTTTTAAAATTATTGAAAGAAGGAAAGAATGCATAAGGTGGTTGCAGGGATGCTCCACTTCCTGCTCATCAGTTGTTTGAAAACAGCCTCTACCAGCTTTTAAAGAAGGGGATCTACTCTTGCACTGCTGGTGGGCACGCAAACTGGTACAGCCGCTCTGGAAAACGGTGTAGGGGTTCCTCAAAAAATTAAAAATAGAACTACCCTATGACTCAGCAACAGCACTACTAGGAATTTATCCAAAGGATACAGGAGTGCTGATTCATAGGGGCACTTGTGCCCCAATGTTGATAGCAGCGCTTTCAACAATAGTCAAATCATGGAAAGAGCCCAAATGTCCATCAACTGATGAATGGATAAAGAAGATGTCGTTTATATACACAATGGAATACCACTCGGCAATGAGAAAGAGTGAAATCTTGCCATTTGCAACAACGTGGATGGAACTGGAGGGTATTATGCTAAGTGAAATAAGTCAGTCAGAGAAAGACAGATATATGTTTTCACTCATATGTGGAACTTGAGAAACTTAATGGAAGACCAGGAGGGAAGGGAAGCGGAAAAAATAGTTTCATACAGAGAGGGAGGCAAACCATAAGAGACTCTCGAATACAGAGAACAAACTGAGGGTTGATGGGGGGGAGGCAGGGGTGAGACGGGGAAAATGGGTGATGGGCATTGAGGAGGGCACTTGTTGGGATGAGCACTGGGTGTTGTATGTAAGTGGGAATCTACTCCCGAAGCCAAGAGCACACTGTACACACTGTATGTTAGCTAACTTTACAATAAATTATGTTTGAAAAAAATAAAGAGGGTAATCGAGTCCTCTGGTTTCACTTTCATGCATGGCATCCAATAATAAGTTTGGCACACTTTAGCAAAACTGAAAGAAGTCACCTCATTTTCCACCTGCTTTTTCTGGCTTATTTTACCTTCTCTGACTAACTCCAAATACCAAGAGTTGTTCTTGCCACGTTGTTTATAATTAATTCTAAGTTAAAACCAAGGTTTACCTGTTAGCAAAATGCTTGAGTGTTCTGCCCCTGTTCAAGCAATTGAAACTTATGAATTTCTTACTCTGGAAAAATACAGTAAATCTTCATTTTAGAACTACTTTTTTTAAATTCAAGTTTTTATTTTAATTCCAGTTAGTTGACATACAGAGTTATATTAGTTCCAGGTATATAATATAGGGATTCAACACTTTCATACATCACCCTGTGCGTATCACAACAAGTGCATTCCTTAACCCCCATCAACTATGTAGCCCATTCCCCTACCCACTTCCCCTCTGGTAACCATCAGATTGTTCCCTATAGTTAGGAGTCCACTGCGGGGGTGCCTGGGTGGCTCAGTCAATTAAACGTCTGACTCTTGGTTTCAGCTCAGGTCATGATCTCCCGGTTTCTGAGTTTGAGCCCCTCACTGGGTTCCACACTGACAGTGTGGCATTCTCTCTCTCCCTCTCTCTCTGCCCCTCCCCCTCTCACTCAATCTGTCTCTCTTGAAATGAATACACTTTAAAGAAAGTTTTAAGAAAGAGTCTCCTGGGTCGCCTGGGTAGCTCAGTAGGTTAAGCGTCCCCTGGTCGCGGCTCTGGTCATGATCTCGTTGTTTGCAAGTACAAGCCCCGCAGAACCCTCTTGGGATTCTCTTTCCCTCTCCCCCTGCCCTCTGCCCCTCCTCTTCTCATGCTTGCTCTCTCTCTCTCTCTCTGTCTCAAAACAAATAACTAAACTTGAAAATAAAGAGTCTGTTTCTTGCTTCGTGTCTCTCATTTTTTTCCCTTTGCTTGCTTGTTTCTTAAATTCCACATATGAGTGAAATCTTATGGTATTTGTCTTTCTCTGACTGACTTATTTCACTTAGCATTATACTCTCTAGCTCCATCCATGTCATTGCAAATGGCAAGATTTCATTGTTTTTCATGGCTGAATAGTATTGTAGTGTGTGTGTGCGTGCGTATGTGTGTGTGTGTGTGTGTGTGTGTGTGTGTACCACATCTTCTTCTTTATCCATCACCCAATGGACACTTGGGCTGCTTCCATATCTTGCTATTGTAAATAATGGTGCTGTAAACATTGGGGTGCGCATATACCTTTGATTTGGTATTCTTGTATCCTCTGGGTAAATACCCAGCAGTGTGCTGCATCATAAGGTAGCTGTATTTTTAACTTTTTGAGAACCCTCCATAGTGTTTAATTTTGGAACTCTCCTGGGGAGAGCTACATGTGATATATGTATGGCACAAGTTATATTAAAGAAAATCTTGTTAGTAAAATATGAAATCTACATTATGATAAGGGAGTAAAGTTGCTTTTTAACTTGAACTGGTTACACGATCTGTCCTCAGTTGTCCCCCTTCATCTTTCCCCCCCAAATACTCCATCATGAGCAAAAGTAAGTTAAGTCCCCTCAGGAGTTAGATATCTCTATGCCATTACTGCCAATAGTCCTAGGATGGGGTTAAATGCCCTTATAATTTGTTTTGTTTTGTTTTTAGAAATTATTTAGCTGATCTCAGGTTCCTCAAACTTTACATTATCTGAAATGCATTGTTTGATATAGTGAAAAAAAGAAGCCCAAACTATCATTTTTTGGTTTCTGAATTGCAGGTGTACTGATTCTGGAAGGGAGGAAGAGGACGAGTTATATATAACCCTTGAAGTTGCTCTATTAATCTAAGTGAAACTCATTTACAGTCGGTGGCATTAACAAAAGAGGAAGTTCTTTTAACTGAAGGAAATTTCATGAGGCAACGCTTAAAGTAAAAAATTAAGACAAGGTCTCATTAATGTTGTTATTGCTCTTTCAAAGGTTCTTTCTAGAATCTTAATAGTAATCTCTCTATTCTTGGGAAGAAGGCAAATAATTTTCATCTCTGGATCATGATCTGATCTGTTTCTGAATTTGGAAGTTTCAAACTAAATTGTCTATGGCATAATGTCAGCTTCTAGGGATGTAAGTGACTGTAAATCTGCTCATTATTATTATTAAAAAAATTTCTTTTAATGTTTATTTTTGAGAGAGAGAGGCAGAGCACGAGTGGGGGAGAGGCAGAGAGAGAGAGGGAGACACAGGATCCGAAGCGGGCCCCAGGCTCTGAGCTGTCAGCACAGAGCCCCATGCAGGACTCAAACTTACGAACCGTGAGATCATGACCTGAGCCGAAGTCGGATGCTTAACCGACTGAGCCACCCAGACACTCTAAAACTGCTTACTATTTAATGATCCTTGCCTTTGTTAGTAGAGAGCAATTTATTTTAAATGTATACTTTAGAGGAGTAGTGCGATTTTCAAAACCGGCAAGTTTCCACATCATGTTTTAAGTGTGTAAAAGGACAGTCAATGAAAAATTTCAAATCTGAATACATCTTCAAATTATGTCTTCATACGCTCAATGAAATAAGCAAAAAATGCCGTCACAGGTTTGAGAAAAAGAAGTTCCTACTGCTAAAGAGTTAAGGCAAGTGTCACCCTGGGCTCACTGTCAAGGGTGTGTTTTCCCATCTCCTGGAGCATTGGAAACACTGACATTGGCTCAACGTAAGTCAGCACTGCCCTGTTTGGGCCTGTTAAGGTTCAGAAGTTTTATAGTTCGCCATTCACAAAAATTCACATATGCTTTAGAAAAGTACTGCTGTTTTGCAAAGTACATGCACACAAAAGAGAAATAGGAAACTAAACTATTTTTAGTGAGTTACCTATGTTTGGAAACAATTTTTTTTTGCCTTCTCTAACAGGGAAAAAAAACTGAAAAAAGACTAAGTGAGCAAATTCTCATTCAGAACCGAAGTATGTTGAATGAGAATAAATCAAGGGTGTGCCAATTTGTACCTAAATACTTAGTAAATATTTTAGGCTTGGTGGCCCGAATGGTGTTTGGTGAAACTACCGTGTTTCAGTAGCACTAATAGCCATAGACAAAATAAGTGAATAAATATGGCTATAGCCCAGTAAAACTATTTTGAACACTGAAATTTGGATTTTGTATAATTTTCAAGAGTCCCAACATATTTTTCTTTTCTTTTTTTTTTTTTTTTTTGATATGTTTTCAACCATTAAGTAAGCCACGGAAACCAATTTTAGTTCACAGGACATACGACCACAGACAGCGGGTCATAGTTTTGCTGATCTCCAAAACACACGGAGCCATGGCTTTCAACTCAACACAAGCCTAGTGCCATTACGTGGAGTTTGTCAGGAGTCACTTTTGAAGGGTGTAGATTATTAGGTTTGTTGGAAGGAACTTTACCAATAATCATCTTCTGTAACTCTGGGGTAACAAATCACAATTTTGAATGCTTCTCTTCAAATTTATGGTTTCAAATTTGGCGCAAAAAAAAAAAAAAATCGTGCAATTAGTAGATTTGAAACACTATAGCCAGATCTTCCTGATCAAGGAGAATAAATTCACTGTAAGCATCTAAGATGGTTGCAGGTAAATATGTAAGATAGTTGGATTTTATTCTTTGTGGTCTCCAGAGGGTGCAGACAATGCTTTGTGGATGTAATGTGCTGCGAGGGAGAGGGAGACATTGACATGTAAATTGAAGGACTATTTAGTAAGAAGCTATACAGGAAGTTTAAGTTTTTGTTGGATGGCATGATTATTATTAACCTGTAAGGGCCCTTCAAACAAGAGAGTTTATGTTTCTATGATTTGGGCAAAGATTCTAAAACTTCCTATTTTGGTTATCTGGATAAGAAGCAAACAATAGCTCAGATTTTGGGGGGCTGGTCTAGTCCAAAGGTTGATTACTTCAGAATAAAGTTGGTGAGATCATCATGTGTGTTAGAACTGAACTTGTCTAGCCAAAACCTCCAAGCAAGATTATATTCCACTCTATTCAAGAAACAGCTACATGATAGAGTCAGTACCCCTGGTTTCTCATCACTTTAGAGTATCATTTAATATTGGGATTTGTGCTCTTTGGCACATGGGAATTCTCTCTACCAGAGTTATGTTTAGGCCCTGATATACTAAGGAGACCAAAGGGCTGTATAAATTTAAGGTAAAAAAAAAACAAAACAAAAAACAAACTAAAAACCTGAATGATTCTGATCTATCCCAAAAACTTCAGTTTCTAAAATTGAGGTGATACCCCTTCTTTCTACATCACCGCTTCTGGCTTACTTGTAAATATTACAGAACTAGGTCTACACCATCCTCTGATGAACAGTTTCTCGTTAATCTGGATTAGACCCATTCTTCTAGACTACGTTTCAGCCTTTCAATATCTTACAACTCCCAGGAAAGGGGCTGGAATTTCAGAAATGTATCCCCAGTGCCTTTTCTTAGCTACACAGAAATGAAATGAGAATGGGCTCATTTCCATCACTTTGGCCTTTGGAAATTCTTATTAACACTTATTTCTGGTGTTATGTGTCAAAGAATATATCCAACTTCTCATTTTAAAATATGCTGACTATTTAAATATATTTGTGCTATTTTTAAAAAAATTTTTTAATGTTTATTCACTTTTGAAGGAGAGAAAGCGAGAGACAGAGTGTGAGTGAGGGAGGGGCAGAGAGACAGAATCTGAAGCAGGCTCCAAGCTCTGAGCTGTCAGCACAGAGCCTGATGCGAGGCTCGAACTCTTGAGCCATGAGATCATGACTTGAGCTGAAGTTGGTCACTTAACCGACTGAGCCATCCAGGTGCCCCACTTGTGCTAGTTTTAATCAAGGCTGATGACAATAAAAGCTGTTTAACTATTAACTCGCAATGCTCTGAAAGAACTCTCCTAGCTTGATGAATTCCTTTAGGCATCCAGATAGTTGGATGGGATTTTTCCATCATAATGGGCAGAGAGCAAACTTTTGTGAAGTGAATCTTCACATGAGAGTGTAGTTAAGTATTCTAACAGTTACTAGTTATGCTCAGAAGTCTAGGTTGTTTTTATGGTAAAACTGTAAATGAACAAATGAGCTACCATTTCATATCACTTAAGAATTGTGATGGACCTTTAGCTCCCACATATCCAGAATGTCCGTCTTGGAAAATAACAACTGAACGTACTCAGGATGCTCTGCTTTCAAATGTTCTCCCCACCTTTTGATAATGTTCAGCATACACAAACAGCATTCACAACACGAAAGGTATTATGCTCTGTGCTATGGGAGCTGCAGACAGAAAGGCTCCTGGAAGAGAATACCAAGCAGGGTGCATAGGGGCTAGGAGAGATTCCAACAAAGTTCTGTAGCTGATAATATTGAATGCTTGCTGTGTGCCAGGCACTGTTGTTCCCCCTTAAAGAAACAGAATGGGGAAGGAAGCAGGTAGACTCAATCATGGTGATATAAAAGGTAATGAAGAGAGGAGTGGTATAAAAATTGAAGTTACGAGTAATAAAAATAAGAAAAATAAGTTTATTGACAAACTACAAGAGCCTTAAATACAGAGAACAAACTGAGGGTTGCTGGAGGGGTTTTGTGGGGGGTGTGGGGGGGTGGGAAAAGCCAAATGGGCAAAAGGGGCATTAAGGAGGCCACTTTTTGGGATCAGCACTGGGTGTTATATGTGAGTGATGAATCACTAAATTCTGTTCCTGAAATCATTATTACAGTCTATGTTAACTAACTTGGAGCTAAGTTTAAAAATAATAATAATTAGGGGCGCCTGGGTGGCGCAGTCGGTTAAGCGTCCGACTTCAGCCAGGTCACGATCTCGCGGTCCGTGAGTTCGAGCCCCGCGTCAGGCTCTGGGCTGATGGCTCAGAGCCTGGAGCCTGTTTCCGATTCTGTGTCTCCCTCTCTCTCTGCCCCTCCCCCGTTCATGCTCTGTCTCTCTCTGTCCCAAAAATAAATAAAAAACGTTGAAAAAAATTAAAAAATAATAATAATAATTTAAAAAAGAAAAATAAGTATACTTAATAACCTGTGTACATTAAAAACTTAAAAAATTTTTTTTCAACGTTTTTAATTTATTTTTGGGACAGAGAGAGACAGAGCATGAACGGGGGAGGGGCAGAGAGAGAGGGAGACACAGAATCGGAAACAGGCTCCAGGCTCTGAGCCATCAGCCCAGAGCCTGACGCGGGGCTCGAACTCACGGACCGCGAGATCGTGACCTGGCTGAAGTCGGACGCTTAACCGACTGCGCCACCCAGGCGCCCCTAAAAACTTTTTTTAAATGTTTATTTATTTTTGAGAGAGATGGGCAAAGTGCGAGCTAGGGAGGAACAGAGAGACGGAGACACAGAATCTGAAGCATGCTCCAGGCTCTGAGCTGTCGAACATGACCTGAGCCCAGGTGAGACACTAAACTGAGCCACCCAGGCGCCCCCTAACCTGTGTACGTTTTGAAACAAGTTATATTATAAGGGTCGTGTCTTAGGGATTTTTTTTAAAGCAAGAAATCATTAATAGCAAACATATTCATGCAAAATGTTAGGTATAACCATTTCTATTTAAATAGACCCTTTAATCCACCACTGAGAGTGTGATCAAACAGTATTTGAGTTTTCTATACTCAAAACTTATGCACTGCTAATTCATCGTCTCTACTTCACATATTTGAAATAACCCAAACCAGTTCACATTCTCCAGGTTTTTTTTTTTTAATATGCCTTCCACCAAGGAAATTACAAGATGTCTAGTTGGTTTTGTGTTTCCTCCTCTAACAGGAGAGCGCATTATAACGAAGCAAGTGGAACAGGCGTCTACGAGCAAACATATCCTGATCAGATATTCAAACACGCTTTCAAAGGAGTGGAATAGTGCGCGTCAAAAAGCTACTGGATGTAATTACTTCCTATTCCCCGGGGCTCCGCCTTAGAATGAAGTCTGCTGACTCACCAGGCTGCTCCCAGTTAGTTTCTGCTGGGTTTCCCCACTGCCTGTGCACGTGAGTCATCACGGGGAATGAAAGTTTCTACCGGCTCCTTAACAACCATGCAGAAACCAGACACTGACAGTGAACTTCGATCTTTCCAATAGGAACCGGACCTAAGGCAAGAGGGGGTGAAAGATGATGTGGCAGGTGTCACCGCCAGCCAAGCCGCCCTGTGACAGTCCCCGCCCTAGGGCGTCTGTGGGCGGCACTCCAGTTCGAGCTTCGCCCCCGCCCTCACCCCAAGTAGTTAAACTGTCATCTTGTCTTGCAAGCCTTGCAGCTGCTGGCCACTGAACTCCTTTGCGTCAATGTTGCTCAGACTTTGCTCCACAATGGGATTACCTGGCGATTAAAGATGAATAAAACAAATAACAAACCCGATGCTTGGCTCTCATCTCCAAACAGGCTGATTTAAATGGGTTGGGATGAGATATGGACATCAGGATTTTCCAAAGCTTCCCAGGTAATTCTAACAGACAGCCAAGTTTGGGAACCTTTGCGATGGAGAAGGTCACTCTTCCCATGCAAGTGAAACTTACCAGTTAAGCATCACTAATGACCACCTGGTGGCCTCCCAAACCATCCTGGAGATCTAGTGACACATAGCCCCTGATAATTTAATTAGTCTGGCAGCCACAAAGAACGCTAGCAAAGCAAGGGGGCATTTTCAGAAGAGACACTGGCTAGTCAAGGACCATCTTCCCTCTTAGCTTACCAAAAACTTGGCTACATTTAGTGCTCAAGAGAAGCGTCTCAAATGTTGCTATTCTTTTTTGTTACCTTTTGATCTCTGCTCTGTTTCATCCCACAGAGTCTTGCTCCGCAAAGCTGTAAGCCTCGGGTCCTCTCAGATTAGAAGCAGGTGCTGCGTCAAAGCACAATCAAGACGGTACTGCACGCTTCACTTGGGCTGGGACCGAACCGCCGCCTCTCAGCGCGGCCCCAGGGTAGATACTATGCTAATCGAGAAAGTTCTTCCGTCTCCTCGCTGGCGGGCGGGTGCAGGTTTGAACACTTAACCCTTGATTTTACGTGACTGCATTATAGTGCGTTTAGTGACTTCCTCTTGCTTAGCGGGTCTGGACCACGTTCCATGTTTTTGGAAGAGAGGACGAGAGCAAGTGCTGGCGAAAACCCGCAGGGAGGGGACAGCAGTGTCGGCTGGTGCCAAAGTGAAGGGATGGCTAATGTTCGTAATATTAATTACTCCACGCGCTACTGACCCAGCGAAGACTAGCAGAAGGGGACTGGGGGTTAAGACAAAGGCTCCTCCTGATCAAATGGCTGCAGCGCCCCTTCCTCCGAGGTTATAGCTCTGCCTTCTGCGCCAGGCGGCACTTGGCAAGGCACTGGCGAAGTGACTCAAGGGGTGGCCAGATCCACTATCTGAAAGTCTGCATTACCGAACGCTCCAGACTCAGAGGGGAAGGTCTTTCTGTGCCCACCCCTCCTTCCTGCCCTTTGTGGGATTTCTGGGCTTCCGCGCAACCCTTCTAAGGGTGGACTGAAGAATTTCCTACGGAAGCAGAGTGAGGAGTCGCCGAGTAGCCCTCGCCCTGCGCCCAGGGTGATCTCTGCAGAAGAACCCGTTGGGGTCAGAATAACAACCCGTTCTCATTTCCCCAGACCTGGCTCCCAGGTCCCGGGCGCCAGGAGCACCAGCGGGAGCCGGAGTTGGAATGGGGAGCTGTGGGGTTCGCCTCCGCCGGAGGGCAAGCACCCGCGGAGGCGGCAGGGCCGGGGGTCTAGCGTTTGATCCCCAGCAGGCCGGCGCCAGCGCGCTGCACTTCCTGGTCTGCCCGAAGTGCGCTGCCTCTGCCAGCTCCCTCGGTTCTCGGTCCCTGCGCCCCAACTCTGGCGCCTCCAGGTCTGCGCGCTGCGGAAGCGCACCCCCAAACCCCCCTCGGCACCAGCGCCAAGTGTCCGCGTCCTGGACAGTCCCGGCCCTCACCCCAGAGCTAGTCCACTTTGCTTCTGCCAGCGTGGCAGCCCGACTCCCTCCCCTCTTCCCGGGTGCGCAGCGCTGGGGCTACGAAGAAGGGGTGCCGCTCGCTGGCGGGTGCACATCCTCGAGCCGCGGGGCCGACCCCTGCACAACTTCTTGCAGGGCACCAGGGACCCCGGGGTCCCGCTGGCTCCGCGACCCGCGGACTGCAGCCCCCCGGCGGCGGGAGGAGGCGCGGCCAGCGCTTGGCCTGGGAGGGACTGCGCCCGGGCAGGAGGTGTCGGGGTGCGCCAGGGCGGTACCGCTTTAAATGCACTTGACTCACCTGCTCCGGCGCTGTCGCCTCCTTCCTCTACTGACAGCTGGGGGCTTTGTTTTCTCCACCCACCAGGCCGGGTGCGCTCCGCCCCCACTGCCGCACGTGACTCGCCTTCTGCCACCGCCACCGCCGCCGCTCGGCTCGTCCACCCTGGAGAGCTGGCCGCGCCACCCTTTTCCAGGGGTGCGGAGTGCGGGTAGAGACCCCAGCCGAGCACAGGTCGCGGCAGGTCCGAGGTGACCTGTCGGCGGGCTGGTTGGAAGGTTGCGCTCAGGTTGGGGCCCTTGGAAGCCAGAATTGGTCACTTAGGATAAAGTGCCAGCCAAAAGAGCAGGGCCGTTGGGCCCCACCAAGAAAGAGGAGGCCAGCGCGGCTGAGAAGAGGGGTCTTGAAAAGGCGACTCCACACCCTGAATTAAGTACCTGTAGCTGGGGGCGTGCTTCCGTTTTTTTATACCAAGCTTTTGTACTCCTACCTGGGGAACAATTAATAATAAGGGGCAAACTAATTTTGTCATGAACGTTATTAATCAAACCAGGCAATTCTAAACCGAATAATACCATAACAGTGCAATCATGGCACATTTTATTGAGGTTTCAAATCTGCTTTTTGGTGCTGTTGATATTTGGATTCTATTTGGAAAACGGAATCCAGGCTGGAGAAGCTAACTCCAGATTATTGATGTGGGCACTGGTCCATTTGGAACAATACTTGTTTTTAATGAAACGAATTGAGAAAATGTTCTGGCTTCAAGACCCGGCTCAGTATCTGCTGCTTTTGGAAGTGTTCCTGACCTTCGCTGATCTCCAGTGTTTGAAACTCAAAGAACCTGTTGTCTGAATCCTTCCTTTTGCCCTTGGAGAACACCTACATTACCTCCCCCCTCCCCACCCCCTCCTATTGGAACTCAGGGGAAAGTTTACCTCCAGCTGTCGCAGCATCCTTTCAACTGAAGTCTGTATAGTGGAGTGACTTAGCATAGTGAGTCCCAAACGTTAATGTGCAGAGAGATCACCCCGGGGCCTTGTTTAAACCACATCCTGATGGACTGGGTCTGGAATTGGGACTGATACTCTGAATGCCTGGCAAACCCCGAGGTAAAGTTAGTGCTGCTGGTTTGAGGATCACATGCTTGCTCTAGCAAGGCTTAGAACACTCACTTTGGCATTGGCCCGCCTAGTTTGAGTCCTGATGCATCACTTAATAGCTCTGTGACCTTAGGCAAGTTTTCTTAACAATTTGAGCTCCCCAAGCTGTAAAATGGAAATACTCCTAATATCCACCTCCTAGGGTTTAAGATTAAATGAAAAAAAAAAAAAACTTGTAAAACAAAAAAAGTACCTTGTGCCTGGCACACGCACCTAGGGTTCAGAAAATGTTAGCTAATTAACTCTTGGGGTCATCCTTGCAGGAGCAAAGCTGGCACAAAGCTGAACATACAGGGGGAACAGCAGGTACAGTGGGAGTGGAGACAGCCAGCCTAGAATGACCGCAGCACCCCATAGTGTGGAGCCCCGGACAGAAGAACAATCCTGTTGAATAAATGGAGGACTGTAATGCAGAGCAAGTCATACATGTTTAAAAGTTCTGTTTCTTCTGTAAAACTTTAAATCTTGATAAATTAGTTCTGGGACATTGAATTAAAAAATCATTTGCTTTTTATTACAGATAATGTCCAGCTGCCTGTCACATGGGTAATCTATTTTAATATCTGAGAGAGTAAATGGATTGTTAAGGAGTAGTGCATTTTTTATCCTCATTAAAAACCTTGAAATTTAAATTTAAATGAATTTATTAATGAAGATACGGTATTCTTAGCTCTCGAAATGAATGGGTATTGTCACCAGAGTTCTCATCTCTCTCTTGCTTGCTGCTTCTCTCTCTAGCCCTAAATATGAATGTTTCCTAAGACTCGTTTGTGTGTGTGTGTGTGTGTGTGTGTGTGTGTGCGTTTGCTTTTTATTTTTCTCACTTTTTCTGTCATTTCCTTTGGAAATTTTATTCATGCTTAATGTTCAACTTTCAAGTGTATGTACCCACATTCTTAGCCTGTTTCCCAGCTCCGTTTCTGCATTACCAATCACCTGCGAGGCATTTCCAACTGACTATCCCACCAGCCTAGAAGTTTCAATTTGTTCTAAATTAAACTCCTTCTTCTCATAAAATTGATACCTCCTAAGGAATAAATCAAGATAGTAATTTGCATTGAGAAGCCCTCAGTGTTAATTCAGGGACCTGGCAAGGGTGTGGGACACGCTGTGGGATCATCCCAGTACCTTCCTATTGCCCCCAGCTATTTCTCAGAGACTTGGCCTTCAATAGTGACTGAGGCAGATTCATCCTATAAACACAGCTTACTGGTGTAACAGCCACATAAACAGCTATGGGTTGCTGCATAAATGGTGATCAATGTGACTTGAGCTGGTGAGAAAGTGCATCAGTCAGGGTAGGCTAAATTATGTTGCTGTAACAAACACCACCAAAATCTCAGTGGTTTAATACAATGGAAGTTAATTTCCTGCTCACGCAAAATCTCCAGGCAGCTCTCAGGGTGACTCATCGCTCTAGCCTGCTTCCTTCCTGTGACTTAGGGGTGTGTACTTAGAAATAGATGGAAATGTAGAAATCTTGGTGAACAGCAGTAATATCTACCATAGGGATCCATTTAACACAGGGGGCTGGGGATAAAATTAAATGGAAATTAGGGTAGTGACAATAGAGGATGAGCAGAAATTACCAGTTTGAGGAAGGTACCAAGTTCTGTGAGGAGTCTTTGGAAAAGCATTATTGTTCTTGTTATCATACAATATAATTATGTAGGGAGACACTTAAAAGTAAAAACTTGTGTCTCTGCCTGTCAGGGTCACCTTATCATTTAACCAAGGTCAGTCTACTCCAGGCATTGATCAGCCAAAGTCTTCTGTGACATGGGGGCTCGGAGATATCTTCCATGTTGATGATATCCTAGGCGGCACATCAACCATTAAATAAGTAAGGTTACATCAACACAAGCAAATTTGCTAATTTTGCTGACCTTGATGGTCACTCTCTGCTTGAGGGTTGAATACGTGTGTGTGAAGAATGGAATATTTCAGCAGGATCAAATTGTCCCATGTTTCTCCTATGATTGCCTGAATCATGCCTTTGACATATTCAAAGGAATGTTGAAATGTAGCCTAGCGAGTAAGTATCAGTGTGAGAAAAATAAAGTCATGGATTTCAATAAGCTTTGGGGCTTCTTTCTCCAGAGAGCAGAGTTTACATCAGCTCAACTTGCTTCGTTCATCTCCCCACACTTCACATGCATAAAAGAGATAAAGCATTGATGAATGCTATAAACTCTAAAATGCTCTACACACACAGGTTATCATAACGTGTTGCTGGGCACTGAGTAGTGCTTTGGATCGCAACAATTGTGTGTTGTCTCTGCTCACATCTATCAGTGTCACTCCCTTTAAAACGTTTGCCTCTCATAAAACTGTTCCCAAATAAGTATTTTTACATAACGTCAGCATCTTCCTAAAGCTAATATTCTGAGAGCTTCAATCACACGTTTCCACAAATGTTGAAAATGAGGAATTAGAAAGGAGAAGCAGAGCTTATCAGTGAATATTTTAAACCATTTGCTCAAATCTTTCTCATTTTATCTGATTTATTTTTAGCTCGGAGTCCTTGCTGAACTGTAATACCTCTTTAAGTATAAATCTTAACCTCAAGAGATATGCTACAGTGAACCACTTATAAATGTATCAGTTAGACCATGTAAGACTGAGATGGAGGTGTTCATTACTGAGATGTGATGGCATTTATCAAGATGAGTAGTGAAGGTGGCACAAGATGACAGCTTGGCAGGGATCGCTGCCTTGTGAGGACCCTAGTGTTTAGTTACAGAGTAAATGTTGAAATAAGAAACAATGCCACCTTCGAGGCACTGCATGAGCTTTGAGTAAATATTGGTGAGTTGGCTAGAAAGTATTCTGTAGGTAAAGTTAAGGAAGGAGCTTAAATGACTCACCCAAGTCCCAATTTCTAGTTATGTCCACTAGCAAACACTGTGTCTCCATAGCATAATACAAAATGCCAGAAGGAAAAATATACTCATTATATAATATATATTGGTGTATACATCATAGGCTATGTTTAATGTAGATCAAAAGGAACAAAATGTTACCCTGACTCGGACAACACTGTGTGTTAGAGGTGTCCATGATTTTATAGCAGATTGAAAAAACTCCCTCATAGAAGGGGTGCCTGGGTGGCTCAGTCGGTTAAGTGTTGGACTTCGGCTCAGGTCACGATCTCATGGTTTGTGGGTTTGAGGCCCGCGTCAGGTTCTGTGCTGAACTCTTGCTCAGAGCCTGGAGGCTGCTTTGGATTCTGTGTCTCCTTCTCTCTCTGCCCCTCCCCTGCTTGCGCTCTGTCTCACTCTGTGTCTCAAAAAACAAACAAACAAACAAACAAACAACAAACAAAACCAAATGTAATTACAAAAATTTAAAAAAAAAAGAAAGAAAAAAATCCCTCATATAAAATAAGTTGGACATGAATATTTTTATATGCTGTTTAGAACAGATGTAGACCATTTGTAGAAGGATCAACTCTTTCTGGATTCAATATTTTAAACAAAAGGCAGCAGATAAAATTAATTTGTTGATTAGTAATTATCTCTTAAGTGGTGGAGTTATCTTCAAACTTACCTGTTTGGTCTCTCAGACCAAGAGATGAAATCTGTTAAAGTTTCCTGTTGTAGCTCCATGAAGCCCCAAATGCTTTGATCCCCTAAGAGACCAAAGGGATCACTGCCAACTCACTTTGGGACCCCTCTGGGACACAGTATAGCCGTTTTTTTTAATGAATTCCTTGGTTATTAAACATTAGCGTGCCAATTTTATTTTCTTTGCCATTTCCCTATATCCTGCCCGTGAGTTGGTCAGCCAGTGTGACAATATCAGGAAATTGATTCCTTGCATTTCTTTAGAATCTTATTTCTAATGGTCTTTGATTCATCAGCAGAAATTTGCTCATCTTTGGCCTTTCTAATTTTAAAATTGCTTCAACCTTTTTAAGTTGTAATTTATTCAACAGTTTTGTGATGCCTTCCTCTGGGCAGTCACTCTGTTAGGTGCTATGTTTCCCCAAATGGTCTTTGGCCTTAAGGGCCTTAGAGTATAGGGAACGATGGACGTGTGTATATTGTGGCTTGAGGCACATTAAAAGTTATGAATATGGCACCTGGGTGGCTCAGTCAGTTAAGTGTCTGACTCTTGATTTCAGCTCAGGTCATGATCTCATGGTTCGTGGATTTGAGCTCTTCAGTGGGCTCTGTGCTGACAGCACTGAGCCTGCTTGGAATTCTCTCTCCCTTTCTCTGTACTCCTCCCCTACTCTCTTTAAAATAAATAAATATACTTAAAAAAAATAAAAGGTATAAATAAAATGCTAAGAGAACACTGGACAGTCAGGAAGAAAGTCAGACAAGGACTCTCATTTATGTTGGGTCTAGAAGGATGAAGAAGAGTGTACCAGGTGAGGATGGTTTGGGGTAAGGCAGAGTCTGTGGGCATATATTCCAGAGAAGGAATGTGAAAGCAAATGACGAGTTTAATGTGGCTGAAGAATAGGGTGTGTGGAATGGAAAGGTCAGTGGGGTAGACAAGAGAAGGCCTGGTGTGTCCAGCTGAGATGTTTAGATGTAAGATATTGGCCAGTGGCCTCCGTGTGGGGTGAGAACACTCTAGAGTTGTGTGAGGTGATATGCTGGGTGTGAGAAGGAAGGGCGAAAACTGGGATGTCTATCTATAATCTGAGAAGGGACTTAGTGGCATATGGATTGACATTGGTGCTCTTGCTTGATCTGCAAGTCAGACAGACAGAGGGACTTACCAGGTGCAAGGAATTGTGAGGGAGGGGTTGGGATCCACCACACTGAGGGGGTGTCCCTAAGCTCCTTACTCGTTCTCAAAGCAAACTGCAATTTGGTAGTAGTTTATGTGTGCTTGCGTAAGTGCATTTATGTGTATTGTCTCGTTTGACTAATCTAAGACTCAAAAGATGGATAAATGACTTAAAAGCATTAAAGATAACATGAATGGTACAAACATTAGTGGGTTTTCACAAAAGCCCTAATTGGTAGGTGATTTTGAAAAACGAGTATCGTAATTTCATAAGCTCATCCAATGATCTACTTCCTGTGTTTGTACATGTGGTTCTCTGTGAGATGTGCTGTGTGGCACAGCCAGCCATCAAAGCAAACATGGAAATAAAGTGCACTTGGGACCAGGTTTCAAGTTGCTTTATCACAAGGCAGTAAAATTGTCTAAAAATGATGAAGTGTTTTCAACCACATTATTCTCACTAAACAACATTTTAGTGATAACAGAATATTTTGCCTATCATTAATACATGGAATATAAAATAGTGTATATTTCATCTTTACCTCACCCTTTAAAATGTCAGTTTTATGTTTTCTAATGTGTATAATATATTAATGCAGCAGTTGTATATCTATACTGTTTACAAATGAATATGCATGTGTGAGATAAGAAATGTACTTAGAGGAGTGCGGAGGCAGAAACAAGCCAGAAAAGGTGTCAGAGGAAAGGTGCCTATGATCAAGTTTGTTGGTACCACTGGGGCATGTAGGCTGTTCTGGAAATTCACTCAGAAGGTTAGTATCCTGATCTGGAGGAAAGCTGGTGAGGACCTGGAGAGGAGAGATCACCAAAACCTTCCCGTCTTCAGTAGGAAGGGATGTGTATGGTGGGGGAGGGGAGGGAGGGAACAACGTTGGGGGCGGGGAAGGGTTTGCAAGTCTGCAGCTTGCCAGTCTGCTTGAGATGAAGAAATGGGATATTGAACAAGATACAGAGTTCAGTTTAGGACACATTAAGTCAGAGGTGCCCAAGGGATTCCACGGCGATGACTAGAGGGTGTTTTAAATATAATTCTGAAGCTCAGGAGAGCTGAGAGATACAGAGTTTATAATAGCTTTAATTTCTCCATCTGCAGCCCTTCCCACAAGTGCTGGTCTTAAAATACACCCCTCCGTCTAAGACAAATTAACACAACAGCTTAACATTTATAATTATTTATAATAAAATGAAAAAAAATTAAGAATCAGCTTACCAATGCATAATGGGAAGGCATCCCTCAGCAGACGCTCTTAGGATTTTAATTGGGCATTTAGATGAATTTTGCATTCTGCTGGACCTCTCCAGAAGTGTCTTGTCCTTTGCTGGTTTTCTATGCGTACTGTTTTGGTTCTTTCTCAAATGTTATCTAGACTATAGTTTGTTATAAGATAGTCACTCTTCTTCATACTACATTCTATCTTTTCACACTGGAAACCTTGTTGTTCAAGCCAGACATCTATTTTTTCTTATTGTACCAGAGCAATTGGGAATGTTTCTGATTCTGTTGTACACATGTCCCTTCTTTGGGAATCACAAGCATTGTGAAACCATGGCCACTGTCCTCTCTGTGTTGTTTATTGACCGACCTGTGAAAGCATATTCTTGCTAAGTTATAAGGATGCCTTTCATACCATGCCATTTCCCCCAAATCCTTACCTTGCACTTACTAAGAATTACAGATAATTGACCTGTTTAATTTTCAGACTCCTTATAATTCTATTTGTTTTTAATTTTAGTTTTAGTTTTTTAGTTTTTGAAAGAGGGAGAACAGGAACGGGAAGAGAGGTAGAGGAGAGAGAGTCTCAAGCGAGCTCCACACTCAGTGCGGAGTCTGAGTCAGGTCTCGATCTCACAACCATGAGATCATGACCTGAGCTGAAATCAAGAGTCGGACGCTTAACTGGGTGAGCCACCCAGATGCACCCATACGATTCTATTTCTAACCACTTATCTCATGAATAAGATTTTGTAATTAATACCAAATAAGTATTTATTTAAAATTTGAAATTGCTTACAGCATGGTCTTGTGGCAGCTCATTATTTAATATCTCAAGCACTTATGCATTGTCTCCTTTATGAAAATGGAATTAATTTTAGTGCAAAGACATGTCTCTGCCCACTAGAATGCAAGCCCCATGAGGGCAAGAATTTTTGTCCATTTTGTGTCACATTTCTATTTTTAGTGTGTAGAACTGTGTTTGGGACATGACAGATGATAAATATTTTTGAATAATCAAATGAATACATAAATAAGCAGAATGGAATCAGAAATGTCTCAATTGAATTATCTTTTCATGTTTAAAATCTATATTATTATATTATATTATATTATATTATATTATATTATATTATTTCTCTGTAATTCAACAAATCCATTAATTTTATTAAAAATTCAGCTTAATATAAGTTTATTAGGAGACAGTGACTTTCATACACAACAAATTTTAATTTTTCAGCATCTAGGAGAAAAAAATCTTTTAATCTTCTTTCAGCTGATACGTTTTCTTAAGACTGAAAATACATCTTACGGAGTCCCTCAGCAATATTTAGGTAGGAAGGTTTAAGTTTAGTCTTAAAATTAAAAGCTAGCATTCATAAGGAACAGTTATTTCCAGAATATGGCAAAAAGGAAATAAATAAAAGAGAAATCTATAAAATACATTGAAATAATAGAACATGAGACCAAGAAATCAATTTCTTAAAGATAATAGCTGCCTGTACCAGAGAAGCTCTCAGCATATGGTACATTTCAAGGCGTTGCTAAAATTGCATTTAACCACATCCACAAACTCATTCTTGCCATTACCATAACCATTTCACAAATGGTTTTTTCTCCTCATCTAAAGTCTGAGAAGAGTAATTGGGAAAAATGCCACTTAACTGTCTCCGAGAAATCCAGCTGCTGGGAGCTGTCATTGGCTCTGGGGACTCGGACAAGGCCCCCTGTCAGTGAGGATAATGATGAGGAGTGAGATCTGCGGTGGGAGGAGAGTCAGGCCCTGAAACTCCCCAGTCAATTGTGCTTTGAGAAACACTAATGTGGTTTGCTATGCTACCATGTGTCTCTTTGTTCTCCAAGAACGTCCATTCTGTTCACCACTCATGAGTGCACGTTTAGTTTTATCTCATAATTCGTAGTGTAAATGAGTAGACGCAGAGGGCAGAATATGCTCCCGTTGAGATTCCATAAGGCCCGTTCACAAGTCTTCTTCCTCCTCTTATTTTCTTTATTTTCATTCTTTTGAGGACCTTAGAGGATTAAACAAATTTTGGACAAGTCAAAAACATTGCTATGTTAATTGCAAACAGATGCATGCTCTTCATAGTGATGATGATACAGAAACGGGGACCAGGAGCGCACATCACTGCCACAAGGACCTTTATGATGGGTATAGATTTTCGTGGTTATCTACAGAATTGTGGTATTTTTTTGACGCCAGGTCAGACTCACTCTGGCTAAATTCTGAATTGGGAATAAGCTCTTTATTCGTGACAAACTCTAGCCAGCACCAAATGGAACCAAGTGCAACACTTTTTTTTTGACATGCAAAAAACTGTACATATTTAATGTATACAATTTGATGAGTTTGGAAATAAGGGTACATCTGCCATTAAATGCAACACTTTTGATCCTGACTTCTAGAGACCTCAGATCCCAGAGACAGCACCTAGATGGCTTTACATGTGGGGAGAAAGTGCTGTGAATACAATGAACTCATCAAAAAGCCCAGATATAGTCAAATAGTTAACATATTATACAACATATTATAGTTCAGTTATTTGATGGATTATTTGGTAACTGCTAAAAAAAATGTTCAAATATTTAAGAGCATGGAAAAAATCATACTTTAATATCTTAAGGGACAAAAAACAAGATTCAAAAGTTTGATTCTTATATATCCAGTATGATGTCATTTGAGTAAAATGTTTCCATATGTTTCTATGCATAGGGAAGTAAATAAGAAAATAAAATTGGAGGAAATATTTTAAAGTGGCGGTATTTCTGGATTACAGGGAATTTCTATTTTCGTAGTTTTCAGTTTGATCTATATCCATATATAGATATAGAGACAGCCAGGGAGACAGAGAGGAGACAGACAGGAGACAGAGAGAGAGATTTTATGGAATTGGCTCCCACAATTGTAGGATGGTTGTGGAGGCTGGCAAGTCAGAAATCTAGAGGGCTAGCCCGTAGGCTGAATATTCAAGTAAAAGTTGATGTTGCAGTCTTGAGAGGAATTCCTTCTCTGGGAAACCTCAGTCATTTCTCTTGAAGCCTTCAACTCGTTGGAAGAAGCCCACCCACATTATGGAGGGTTAATCCCACCTAAATCCCATCTGAAAAATACTCTCATGGGAACATCTAGACTAGTGTTTGGCCAAACAACTGAGCATCATAGCCTAGACAAGAGGACACATCAGATTACCCATCACAGCTTTCAAGCAATTCCCAGCCCTCTTTCTTTCTAGAAATAGGCAGATTTTCCAGGTGGGTGTTACGTCCTTTCCCAGGCTGGCCATGAGCTTTTCATGTACATTTTCGTCTTCCCAACAACCACTGTTCAGGGGGGTGAGGTGGCCTCAGTGCCCCAGGAGTGCAGGTGAATTTTGGAATTCTTGCTCAGAATGCTAGGACAGCAGCTATAACTCCAGGGTGGAGTGGGAGTACAGCTGGGAAACTGCAAGATGGACCCCATGGAAGGCAGAACAGAGATGGCCTTCAGTCCCTGAATTAAACCAACTCTAACTTCCATCCTTCCTCTGGATTTTCAGTTACACAAACTATTTCATCTCATTCTTCTGTTAGGTACAACCATGTTTCTGTGAATATGTTGTCTTTTCCAGTTTTTCAACAAATATGGATTACTTTTATAGGGAAGCAATTTACTATATTCATTGATTCTAAGGAAAACTTTTTTGCATTTTAAAACCTCTGAAATTGGGATGTGTCACGGCATGTCATAACTTAATAGAGCTTTCTTTTGTAGCATATATAAAAAACAGTGATGTCTGGGGCACATGGGTGGCTCAGTTGGTTAAGTGTTGGACTTCTGCTCAGGTCATGATCTCATGGTTCGTGGGTTTGAGCCCCACATCGGGCTCTATGCTGACAGCTCAGAGCCTGGAGCCTGCTTCGGATTCTGTGTCTCCCTCTCTCTCTGCCCCTCCCCTACTCACTCTCTGTCTCTCAAAAATAAATAAAACATTAAAAAAATAAAAAACAAACAATGATGTGTCTTATGTTCAGTAATGTTTTAGACTTGATAAAAAAATACGATGTTTTCGACTGGATAAAAGTTATTTTTAAGACAGATGGAATGCAACTGACCAGGATACTTGGAGGGATGTGCCATATACCCCTGGGATCATATGGTGACCAGGATGCCTCTACATTTCTGGAAGGGTCCAAGAAGAAATCAATAACCTAGAACCTGGCCCTGCTGTACTAAATATTTAAAGACGGATACAAACTTGACTGATAGAGAACACTTGGTTCTCCATAATGAAAATAGGAGCAAATCTTCTCCTTTCAAAGACTCTGATATATTTTCAATGTCTATTTAAAAAATAATTTTTTTTAACGTTTATTTATTTTTGAGAGAAAGAGACAATGTGAGGGGGAGAGGGAGAGAGAAAGAGGGAGACACAGAATTGGAAGCAGGCCCCAGGCTTTGAGCTCTCATCACAGAGCCTGATGCGGGGCTCAAACTCATGAACCGTGAGATCCATGACCTAAGCTGAAGTCGGACGCTCAACTGACTGAGCCACCTAAGCGCCCCAGCAATGTCTATTTTCTTTTTCTTGGACTCTACAGTTTGGTATTACTTTTGGTTTCAAATGGTTTCAAAATCAATTCCCTCAATCATGCTATTTCAGGCTCTTGTACATATGACTAATACATTAAAATTGTTTTAAATGTTTATTTATTTTTGAGAGAGAGGGAGGATGTGAGTGGGGGAGGGGCAGAGAGAGAAGATGACAGAGGATCTGAAGCAGGCCCAAGTGGACAGCAGCGAGCCTGATGTGGGGCTCGAACTCACAAACTGGAGATCATGATCTGAGCTGAAGTCGGGTGCGTAACCAATTGAGCCACACAGGCATCCCAACATACGACTAATACATTAATAATAACAATAATAATATCATATGTTGCCTATATATAGTATTTTTAAAACTTGAAAAAAATTTAGATATATTATGTGATTTGATTCCAGTAATATTTCTGTGAGTTATGCAGGTTATTGTGATTTTTTTAATATTTAAGAGGCTTGCTTGGTGTCACAGAGTAGTTGGTAGAGGTGGGACTTCAAGCGGACTAGAAAGGAAAGGCTGATAAATGAAGTTTTATTGCCTGAAGTTATGATCTGTGTCATTAGCAAAGATAGAATACAATTTTAGAGTTTTTTCAAACGCTGGTTCAAGGTTAAGGTCATCAATTCATGACTATCTTTCTGTTCTCATGTATATTCCTCACTAAAAATGATCACTGTTTAACTGAGGCCATTGTGATTCCCCTGTCTTGAAAAGATCCTATTTATTTTGTCCTAACTCACACTGTACTGTAAATAATTGAGCAACGAACCATCCCAAGAACTAAGGTCTTAAGCACTATTATAATTTATTAGATTAATTTGAATTTTTAAGATAGTTCGGATTGTATATTGCATTTACATTTTCCTAAACTGGATCAGGCAGAAGTTATAGACAATGAACAGGGAAATAATGACAAGTTAGAACACAAGAAGTAGAATGAATTCAGGGAAAACTTATCCTTCTACTCCCGTTTATAGAAATCTCTGCTTGTTGTGAATTATGGTCCCATCTTATCCAGCTACACTTACTATATTTTGTTTTAGTTATTTTTTTCCCACATCCTCCTCTTCACTATACGACGCATTTCTGGAAGGCAGGGACTACGTCTTACTTTTCTCTCGGGCATATTCTTTCTAGCATACCACCTGGCACATAGCAGATGCTCAAAACATGTTGGCTGCATGGCTGTGCAGGAGGAGAGCAGGGGTGGTCTTTAATTTCCTGGAGAAGTCGGTGGGCCCATGTGTTGAAAATTAAGGAGTAGGATCTGGTTTGGGGACCTGAAAGTGTGAAAGCGAAATTTCTGAGTTTAAGTCATAGGATTTCTGGGGATGGGAGATTGCAGGTGAGGTTGGCAGCCCCCCGATTTGGGCAGATGGGGGATTATCAACAGCTTGCTGCCTCCATTTTATATAAGAGAACGGCAGTGACTCAGGTAGATGGGATATTTGGGTCTTGTGATCTCAGTTTCCTCACTGATTCATGGCAGTAAACAGCAAAAATTTTTTTAAGTTTATTTACTTACTTTGAGACAGAGAGTGAGAGAGCGGGAGCAGGGGACGGGCGGAGAGAGAGGGTGAGAGAGAATCCCAAGCAGGCTCTGTGCTGTCAGCACAGAGCCTGATGCAGGGCCTGAACCCACAAACCGTGAGACCATGACCTGAGCTGAAATCAAGAGTTGAATGCTTAGCTGACTGAGCCACCCAGGTGCCCCCGTAACCAACGTATTTTAAGCCTAAGCATTTTTCTTACTTTCTTCGAGAAGATCATTTATGTAAACACAACTATGGCTATTTAGTACTACCTAGTAAGATAGGACGATGTAGTGACTTATTTTATTCAGCTGGAATATGCCCTGTAAATTTCTAGGAAATTCACCAAAGGAAAGATTCCATTTAATAAGGTAAGACGATGTTTTAGGTAAGTCAGTAAAGTAGAACAAAGAGAAAATCTTGACATATACCTCAAATCCTGAACATAAAGTAGTCTTTATTTATTTAAAGAAATTGATACTTTTACCTCATATAATTGTGACTATTCAGTCAGTCGTAATAATGGAGAGATAGACCAAGGACATGATTCTGATTATTTTAAAGGGGGTGGGGAAAGAAGCAATGGAGATCCAAAGTTCTCCATTCTCTTTACCTTGTGAATGGTTGAGGTATAAAGGTCATCAGCATGACTACTTACCGTGGCTGAACAGACAGTTGTGAAATCCAACTGAAGGTCATTTTACTATCTCTGAGAGTTCTGGCTCTGACAGGAAGAAGATGAAAATAATTTCAGAAAGAACCAGGCAGTACACAGATACTATTCAGATAAGAGGGTGAAAAGGTTGAAAACACAAATCATTGTGAAGAACTGGTAATCCAGAGGGCTTGTGGCCACCAGACTGCCCCCTTTTAAGATAAGAAGTAACATGGTGGTTTTAAACATAGGCTTACTGCATTCTAGCCTTTTAAAAGGTGAGTCTTTTGGTTGTCCTTGGAGGCAGCTTTTGTTTATGGAAAAGACTGTTTGTACTTGCTTTGATTTTTAGAAACTAATACTTAATTTATTCAAGTTGTGAATCCAAATCCAGTTTTTCCTTAAGATTTAAATTTAAACATGGGACTTCTAGGTGGCTCAGTCGGTTAAGCATCTGACTCTTGATCTCGGCTCAGGTCATGGTCTCACGCTTTGTGGAATCAAGCCTCACATTAGACTCCATGCTGACAGCATGGAGCCTTCTTGGGATTCTCTCTTTCCCTGTCTCTTTTCCCCTCCCCAGCTCGTGCTCACACTCGTGCGTGCATTCTCTTTCTCAAAATAAAGATATAAACTTAAAAAAATTTAAACTTGTAAGTCTAATTATTCTATTTACAAATCTCTATTTTGAAAATTAATTTCAAGGAATAGATATAAATTTAATATATTTGATTTTTAAAAAGCAGTTAAAGTATCAGAACAGATACCTTCCCAGGCATTCAAATTATTTTTAAAATGTATTAAATCATATTTACAAACATGAATAATTTATATATATTATTCTAAATATCTCAGTATTGCTCATAAGCCCATAATTCTTTTGTATTTCCCTTTGAAATTACAAGTCTAAGTGAATTACCTAATCATACATTTCAAATAGGAATCACAAGATTCATCAGACTTTTCCTTTTTTAAATTTATTTTTTAAATATTTTTTTAATTGACATATAATCAACATGTAACATTATATTAGTTTTAGTGTAAAATGTAATGGCTCAATATTGTATACATTGTAAAATGATCACCACAATCAGTCTCGTTATGACTCATCACCATAGGACAAAACTTTTTTTTTTTTCTTATGATGAGAACTTTTAAGATTTACTCTCTTAGCAACTTTCAAATATGCAATACAATATTATTGACTATAGTCATCATGCTATACATTACATCTCCATGACTTATGTATTTTATACATATTTTGTACCTCTTGACACCCTCTACCCATTTCACCCACCCCAGACGCCTTTCTGCTCTGGGAACCACCAATCTATTCTCTGTGTCTATGAGTTTTGTTTGTGTGTGTGTGTGTGTGTGTGTGTTTCAGATTCCACATAAGCGACATTCATTTTTAAAAATTCCTTTCTTCTTTGGTTGCTCTGATTGGGTGAGTTTCACTGCCCTGTCCTCTAGATTGCTGATCCTTTCTTCTTTAAAAAAAATTTTTTTTTAATGTTTTATTTATTTCTGAGAGAGAGAGAGGGAGACAGAATGTAAGCTGGGGAGGAGCAGAGAGAGAGAGAGAGAGAGAGAGAGAGAGAGGCACAGAATCTGAAGGAGGCTCCAGGCTCCCAGCTGTCAGCACAGAGCCTGTGCTCAGGCTTCATGATTTCGTGAGATCATGACCTGAACCAAAGTCAGATGCTTAACTGACTGAGCCACTCAGGCACCCCACTGATCCTTTCTTCTACTTCATCTAGTCTGCTGGTGAACACTTACAGTGTATTTTTCAATTCCATTATTGTATTCTTCAGCTCTGTGACTTCTGTTACTTTCTGATGATTTCTATCTCTGTTGAAATTCTCACTGTGTTCATCCATTCTCCTCCCAAGTTCGGTGGGCATCTTTATGACTATCAGTTTGAATTCTTTATCAGGTAAGGAACTTACCTCAGTTTCTTTCAAGTTTTATCGTTGTTGTTGAGTTTTTTATCTTTTTCTTTCATTTGGAGCATATTCATGTTTCTTCACTTTGCTTGACTCTGTTGTTCCTATATATTAGGTAAAACAGTTACCTCTCCCAGTCTTAAGGGAGTGGCCCTGGATAGGAGATGAAACTTATCATTCAACCTTGTTCTAGCTCTTGGTTGTCTCCTGAAACTTTGTGATTGTCTAAGCAGCCTGATTTATTCTTGATAGCTCCCTGTTGTTGAGGGTGTGTCAAGACCTTTTAGTGTTCCAAAGGGAAGGGTTGGATCTCAGTCAGTACCTAGATTCAGGCTGATTGAAAGCCAGACCCTCAGGCAGCATCTTTTAAAGTCTGCATATATATAGTCCTGTGGGACCACAGCCCTAAACCCTGCTGGTCTCCAGACTAGGAAATGTGGGTGACAGTTGAAACCATTGGGTCTCCAGATGAGTGCAAAAGCTCCTTTCTGGGAGGTACCAGTAAGTTGTAGTGAGGCCAAGGGAGAGCACAAAGATGGCATCTCCTGGCCTATGTTTCCTGAGAGCACCTCTGTAGTCTCTAGATGTGTGAAAAATTTGAAGCCTATTCCTGATGCTGCAGCTCCAGGACAAGTAAAGAGGCCTTTTTCATAGGAAGGATGGGGTGTGGTTCAGTCTGCTCTCTATTCCCGGGGGGAGGAAGGGGTTGGTAACCTGCCAAGAACTGTTTCTCTGATTCCTTCAGTTCTGTGAGGCCCAGAAACATAAGCCCTCCATGCCACCAGAGCCAGGCAATCAAGGTGCACCCCCTGTGTGTACTTCACATGCCTGCTAGCTTTAGAGAGTCAGTAGAAGAGTGCAGGACAGAGGCATGTTGGTTGGTTTTAGCAAGGAAATAGGAGTGCAGGGACTGGGCATGCCTGCTGGCTTTAGTGGAGCAGTAGGAGAGTGCAATTCAGCACCAACAAGATAGAGGGAGAGCACAAAAATGGTGTCCACTATCTCCTCTGCCCCTGGACAGAGTCCTAATTGCCCCATTCCTCCAGCAGATTCTTTAAGATTAACAAGTGAATCTCCTTCATATATAGTCTAGGTGCTTTTGAAACTGCTGCTTTTGCACTGGGTCCTGGGGCAAGTCAATCTGTGTATGAGTCCTTAAAGAGCAGAATCTCAGTTCCCTATACCTCTTTAGTTCTTGTAGAGGTAAGCCTTGCTGGTTTTTGAAGACAGATATTTGGGGGACTTGTGTCTCTTGTTCAGGTCCCAAAAGTTGTGGGGCCTGTTGTGGGATACCAATCCCTTGTTCCTCAGGAAGAAGTTCTGTATGTGTGAGATCCCTCCCAATTGTGTAGGCATGCCAAAGGGGGGGGGGGGTGGTTTGCTGAGACTGTATCTCTGCCTCTTCTACCAGTCTTGATGTGACCCTTTTAACCTTTGCTGTGGAGGAGTTGTCCAGCTAATTTTCATGTCTTTTTCAGAGGGAATTGCTCCATATGTAGCTATAGATTTACTGTGTCCGTGAGAGGAGGTGAGTTCAGGATCTTTCTACACTGCCATTTGGAACTCAATTGATCTTTTATTCTCTTAATGAGTATACTCTTAATGCCAATTATGCATATGCTTTTCTAACATTTAATATAAGAATATTATATATTTAATTTTCTTTTTCATCTCTCTCCTTTAATCTAAATTTTTCCCGAGGGGGGAGGGGGGAACAAAGGGGGAAATTTCTACCTAGTAAATTGGGTTTACTCTTTTAATACTTTCTCAGATGGATAGGTTGCATATCTGCTGGTAATTTTATTTGGATCAAAGGAGGTTTATTGTCCTAAGACACTGCCAAGGCCTTGGAGCAGCATGAGTTCTCTGTATAGTGGCTTTACTAGGTCCTGACAAAAAGTAGACTCTTAGCCCACTCAAGTCCCTAAGATTCAGTTTGTACAAAATCTGATTCTCCTTCCTTGCAATAGCTTTAGCAGTTGACAGGATTCAACAAATCTCATCTCTTGATCCTGTTTTGAATTTATTTAATATTTTTCTAACCTGACAGGGCCTAAACCCTTATAAATATTTAAATGCTATCTGATTGGATTCTGCACATTCCTCATGGCTTTACCTGGTTCTTCAGCTACCACACTGAAGTCACCTTAACGATGGATAAAACCATTTGATTTAGTTTGGGTGACTCCCAAAGTAGACCTTGAGACAAGAACAAGAGTTTCAGTAGGACATAAAACAAACACTGGGAAGTGAGACGGGGATGGAAGCCAACCGATGAGAAGTCTATTACCAAGCCAGTCATCACTACGGGCTACTGGAGCTTAAGGTGAATGAGGAAGTGCTGGGAGCCAGCATGAAACATGTGTCTCAGAGTCATCTCATCCAAGAAGTAAGGGAGCTGGGGTATTTATATGCCAATCCCTGTTGCTCATATGTTGCATGCCGTTTCTGGAGGTAATTAATTCCCAGCACTTTCTGCCTACTACTCAGAAGGGCAAAGTGGCTTCAGTGGTCAGAGAATGCCGTCAGGACGAGGAATATAGGGGCTGAATTGGTAGGAGAGTGAGTGTGCGGGTCATTTTCTTTCCTTAGAGCTTCAGTTGCACTTACCACCAACATGCTGATTTCATCACACTTGATTCCTGTTACCTTCAAGTCTCCCAAATGCTGGAGATACTGCATAATCCAAGACATCCTCTTTCACATGCACTGTGCTCCAGTTTATCACAGGTGAGAGTCTTAGTAATGGGGTTACCGCAGTATGCCTGGGATTGTTACCACTCTACTTACTACCAGTAATGGAGCCTTTGGGGTCTTTTGCTTGGTCTCACTCAACTCTAGAGTCCCAGCCTGAGGATCTTCTTTTCAGGACTTCTTATCTCACTGAGTGTCTTAATTTGGGTTCTCACAGAGGTAGACTCTGAGAAACAGATTGGAGTGCAAATAGTTTGTTTGGGAAGGTGAAGCAAATATAAATAGGAGAGTTGGGCAGTAAGACAGGGAGGGAAGCCAGTCCATAAAATGTATGTTTGGCCAGACACCAGTGTGGGCTGCTGGGCTTAATCCACTGGGGGATCTCTGGGAGCCTATGTAGAACACACCTTTCAGTATTATCTCACCCCCTCTTGGCTAAGGAGTCTGGGATTTTACTTACTACCTCCCTTCCGCACTGGTGGACAGTTCCTACTGAAGCATGCTAATTCCCTGGCATTTTTGATCTGCTGCAAAGTGGCTAGAAAAAGCCCCCAAGGAAGGTAACGCAGGTGCTGGGTGGTGGGTGTTGAAGTCTGGCCTGCATGTACCAAGGTGGTAAGATCAAGGGGATATTTATGGGGCACTCGTGGTATCCCTTATACCATTGTTTCCCACTTCTTAAGACTTTTTTTTTTAAGTTGTATTTATTTAAGTATTCTCTACACTCAATGTGGGGCTCGAACTCATGACCCTGAGATCAAGAGTTGCATGCTTTTCCAACTGAGTCATCCAGGTACCCCTTAAGATTTTTGTTCCAACTTGATGTTAGGTGTTTATATAAAATGAGAATATTTAAAGATTATTCAACAAATTAGAATGTCCAAAATTGCCAAAGCCTTTTAAACAACTATGAAGCGTTTTCAGAGGGCTGGAGAGTAAGTGTGAATCTATAAGGGAAGACAGATTTGCTAAGCTAAGCTATTTGAGCTAAATTATTTATTTTTTACTTTTGCTAATAAGACTCCCAGATGTAGATGTGAAGGAATAGAATAAACATGTTTCTTGGATCACTAGAGGAAGGAAAGAATATGAGTCATGTGCATATAGCCAGACAGGGATTTGTTTAGAGAAGAATTAGCAGTGCTGGGCATTAATATACTTATTTTAGAATAAGTAAATAAGCTAGCTTTGAAGGTTGGGATCCTTCTGGTACGATGAGGTTGTAACAATGGAAATAGACAAGTTTTATTTTAATAATTAGTATGATTAAGTTTTCTTTTCTCCTTCTTTCATTTTTCCTCCCTCCTTCCCCTCTCCTCCCTCTCTCCTTTCCTTCCTTCTTTCCTTCCTTCCTCCCTTCCTTCCTTTTTAAAGAACACATTTGGTAGGGGCGCCTGGATGGCTCAGTTGGTTAAGCATCTGATTTCACTCAGGTCATGATCTCAAGGTTCCTGAGTTCTGCATCGGGCTCTCTGCTGACAACACAGAGCCCGCTTTGGAACCTCTGTCCTCCTTTCTTTTTGCCCCTCCCCCTCCTGCGCATGAGCACACACTTTCCTGCACCATTCTCTCTCTCAAAAATTAAAAAAACATTAAAATAAAGAACACATTTTGTAGAGATTCAAGGAAATTATTGCTGATAATACATGAACAAGGTCTTGTGTTAATGTGATAACCATGTTGAAACTTCTGGTTATCTGAAATTTTATAAACACCAAAGTCTAAAGTGAGGAGCATGACATCAATTGTCCAGAAAACTTCTTAAAACAAAATTTTTTGTCTGAACCACTTCGAATTACATACGTATTCTGACGATATAGTACAGGCACACAATTGTGGTAAGATATTCTGACTAAACAATAGCAATAACAATAGAAAATGTGTGTATGTGCGTGCGTGTGTGTGTGTGTGTGTGTGTGTGTAGGAAAAGGAGAATCCTTTCTTTTGATTTCTAAAATTGGCAGTTTTCACTACCACCCATCAAGCATTAGGTTTTCCATTGTTTGAAGTCTGTCTATTCATCAGTTATGTGGATCTATTATTGGTATCTTTTATGAGTGAAGCATTCGGCTGGGCACTGTGGGTAATACGAAGTCAAGTTCCACAGTTTTTGCCTGCATGTTGCTTGTGAGAGTAGGAGAGAAGACCCCAAGTCAGTGAGTTATAATACAATGGGGATCCTTCAGATGTTTATAGAGAAGAAGGGTCATCTGACTTCAAAGGAGGGGCTAGTGACTCCAGCATAAAATTAGATGCTGAACAAAACTTCATCAGCTGCTGAAAGAAATGGTTGGCTGTGCTTGGTTAGAAAAGTGAATGGGAACCCCTGAGAAGGGTTTTTGAGTAGTCCTTTAAAACATGAAGGCTGCTAGATAGATTCATCCCAAATGTAAATCTCTTAGGCAGGCCATGCTTCTCATGTGGAAAGAAGCTAGCCTCCCCTTCACAGTGTCTCTAAGTGGCTACAGATGTGGGATGGAGATCCCTACAAATACTCAGGAGCACTGAGTATACTTTGGCAAATATAAACTCTATGAAATGAACTGAATCTCGTCTAGATCCTTGGTTAGCATGAAGCCAATTTATATGAGCCATTAGCTGTGGTTAAAGTTGACTGTCCTGGTCTGGTTGCATGGTGGTCAGTGAACAGATCTGCTTCATTATCCACTTTCTCAGATCAGAAAGATCACTGGGGAGTCAGTAGTCCTGCCAGCCCTCTGTGTCATCATAGCAAGCCTGGAGGAACTTCTCTGCACTGTCACGACAACTTCCCCCAAACTGTCTCCTGAACACAATCCAGGTCTGAGGCTCATCCTCTCTGTTATCACCCATAGAACCGCTTAGAAAGCAGAGAACAAATGAGTCATGGTTAATATGCCTTCAAAAGAACAATAAACAAAGCTCAATCTAATTCGAAGGCAAAGCTAACATTTCTTTCAGTTACCTTTCTGGTATGATTTTTTGTTAAGAGGCAAAACAAAACCCAGACCATAATCTGTATTTGTGCCTTGACGAATGATCAGATGAAAGTGGGCCAATCAGCACATTCGGGGCAGGAGCGACCCAAACTATTAATCTGAGGAATCTGTTATTCAGACTAGAGTACATTGGTTGGTGTGAAAAGCAGTACCACTGTATTTCAGTTTTCACTAGGAATCAAACTCTGGACCCTACTTACATCTTCAAATCAACTGATGTGGGTACATCACACCCCAGTTTGAGATAGGTGCTCTCCAAACACTCTTAAGCTTCATATTGCACTGACATTATTGATGTGCATTTGCCACAAGCTAGTACATATCGGGCTAAACAGATGCCTTGTGCTCTATCACCGTTGACAAGTGCAAGGCTTTGGCTTCAGCAGGAGGTTAGGCTATCTGGGCCACCTTGATAGGTGTTGTGAGTCAAGGACCCCCAACTATGTACATAGGAAATGAATCTAGCAACGACTCTGGGAACTGAGAACAAAGTTACCAACACTCAAAGGAAATGCCATGCCAACTAGGACCATAACGTGTTGTGGTCTGTTGTCCAGAATGGTGGAACATTCGATCAGAAAGAACATGGCGCTGAACACTCAGCTTTGGAAGTAAAGAGATGAAAGAGCGAGAGAGCTCAGGTCGAGGTCTATGCCAAGGATCTTGCTTGAAGCAAGGTAGGGGTGAAGGAGAGCAGAGCTCAGCCCTTGTAAAATGGGGTGGGCTGGAGTCGGGTGGGAAGTAGCTCCCCTGTCAGTCACAGGGGAGACAGAGCAAGGTTGGAGGCAGTAGACACAGTAGCAGGTGTGGGTTTGATGGTCCAAACACCGCAATCCGATGTAGGAGGACGTTCTTCTAGGTTTGGGGGATGGGAGGGTAGGAGAAGATGTAGAGAGAAGGATGGTGGCAGGTGGCCTGCTCACCTTACAAATACACTTGGGATGAGAATACACAGGGGGCTTTGCCTCTCATGCGAGATACTAGTAGCAATTTCTAAACCTGGCTGATAGGTAATTGATTCATCCCCTCATTCCACGCACATTCATTGAGTGACTGTTATACACATACACTGTCACTTGTCCTGGGGTTACAAGCACATCCTTCTAAGTGGTAAATGAACAGTTAGTTACAGCAATGTGGCACTGCAGCCATAGGAATATATACATTGGGAGTGAGAAGAAGGTGATACCTGTTCAGCGTGGACCAGAGACTGGTGAGGAAAAGCTTCTAAGAGAAGTTGGTATCATACAAGCAGAGGAGACAGAGTGGAGGCACAGTGGAGAGAGAGGTTTGGTTCACAGCGGAAACTACAATATAGCAGTTCAGCATTGTTGGCCAGATGGTGAGATCCAGAATACGAGATGTGACTAAAGAGGGAAGCTGGCTATTTTCAGGGCTTCAGGGAAGAGAGTAGATCCATACATGCCATTAACTTACCACTCATAAAGAACTGCCACAGTAATAATAATATTTAACTTTTACTGAATGCTTATGATATTCTGGGCACTATGCTAAGCATTTTATGAATCTTAGTTTATTTCATTTTCACAATCATCTCAGTCCTAGTATTATCTTTGTATCATGGATGGGAAAGCAGAAGCCTATAATGGGAGTTCACACCTAAGGGTAGGGGTGGGATGCCAACACAAGTCTGTTTGCCTAGAAAGTTCATGCCCTTTACAACTACCATGGCTGTCCAAAAGAAACACCTGGGAACAAAGAACTAGAAGACGTGGATCATGCAGATCAGAGACTTCAGGCCTGGGTTTGAGTACAAGGACAATAGTGGACAGTCAGTCAGGACACCAAATCCTGAGTCCTACCTTATTTTCTGTCTTCCAGTCCTTGCCCGTCTATCCTGTGAGTTTTTCCAGGGCACAGATCTGCGCACATCAATTCCATCAGTTTAAACTCTCCATCTGTTCATGATTCTCCAAATGTGGTCTGCTGACCACTGTGGGTCCCCGAGACCCTTTCAGTCTGTGAGGTCAAAACCATTTTTTTTAAATTGGGGTATAAGACCGTATTAGTTTCAAGTGTACAACATAACACTCTGATAAAATCATTTCCCTAACAACACCAAGGCATTGTTTGCCTTTATCAATGTGTAGGCATTTGCTTCAATGGTGCAAAGGACACTCCCAGTAAAAGAATGATCGATTTCACTCAATCAATAATGAAGTAAAATGATTCCTTTTATTAAATTGTGACCCTTGAGAACACATTTATGTGGTCAGCTGGGAAACACAAAAAATATTTCTGTTGCATATTGAAGAATTGTGTTTGTCCTGAGGAAAAGCATTCCTGTGATTGAGTTGTGAACTGAACTATACTTCATTTTCAGTGGTATACCCTTTTACTTTAAACAATGACTCTTGGACAAATATAGTTATTTAGATTTGGGTAACTTAGCATACGTGTTTCTCAAAAATGAATGAGTGAATCTGTCACCTTAAGAAAAATAGTGGACATTTGTCATTGTTGACAATGCAAAAACCCAGTCTTTCAAGTGCAAATTAGAATTTTGGGAAACTGGAATCTGCTACTAAGAGCACGACAACTTTCCAATACTTTTTTGACGAGATCAGTGGTGATATTAACAAATCTGATTTTCATAAATGTCACAAAATAAAATGTGTCAATATTTGGAAGATCTGCATAATTCAGCTAATAATATTTTCCAAATGAGCAGTGCATGATATTACAAAATTATGTTATATATTCAAAGGGCAAGATAGACCAACGGATTTTAATCTTAACAGCAGAAATGTTCACTGACATGGTTTCATATTCCACCTGGCAACTAGTGTTTAAGAAACTAGCACTTGCTAAATTTGGGCATCATATCAGAGAAAAATATCCATAATTATCTGAAAAGATTTTGAAATTAATCCTTTAAAATACGTATCTGTGAGATGCAGAATTTTCTTCCATACTTCGACTAAAACAACATATTGCCAAAGATAGAATGAAGAGCAGTTTTAAGAATCCAGATGTTTTCTATTAGAAGTCAAATCTTAAGGAGATTTGCAAAGTGATGAAACAATGCTACTCTTCTCTCTAAATATTTTTTGTCTTGGAAAATATAGTTATTTTTCATAAAAACACATTATTTATGTTAACATGTAATGGATTTACTGTTGTTATTTTAAATAAATGCTTAAGAACATTTCTGTTTTGAATTCTAATACGGTAAATATGGATAGATATAACACATATAAATAAAATGTAAAGTGTCCCTGCTAACAAAATATTTGGACGATACTTTTCTTTTGAGATTCTCCTTGATAAAGTATCTTCCCCCTATGTATTGCATTCAATGTAAACTGTTTAGTACTTACATGTTGGTGTGTACTTTGAGACCTCAAAATTCATCAAAATTTATTTCTTTATTTTTATTTTATTTTAGAGAGAGAGAGAGCATGTGAGCAGGGGAGAGGGGCAGAGGGAGAGAGAGAAAATAATCTTGAGCAGGCTCCATGCTGAGAAAGGAGCCTGACTCAGGACTCGATCCCATGACCCTGGGATCATAACCTGAGCTGAAATCAAGAATCAGATACTCAACCGACTGAATCATCCAGAGGTGTCCCAAATGAGTTTTTCTTTAAGGAAAAACTTTTACTTAAACACGAGTCTCTACCAGCTAGCCCTTTCTTGTTCAATACCACATTTTTAGATTGGAAAGGGATCTAATTTGCAAGATAACCTGATAGTTAGACATTCGTTAACATACTGTGCTTGCTTGCCAGACATAGGAGCAGTCCTTTGACTTATTCCTCCAACCCCCTGCCCCCACTCGAACCTTGAAATATTGTAGATTCATCTAAGGGGAAAAATAAAGACTTTGTCCAGATATCTTTTAATATTCCCCGGAGTTGCTCTACTTGAACGGTTGGCCCCCATGTTTGGTAGCTAGTGGTAACCTGCTTTAGGTCAGTTGAGATCATGGGCCATCTGCCTTGAAATGATGAAAGATCACTTCACAAAACCAGCCCATGTTTGGGAACAGCTAGTTATTTTTACTTCAGAGAAGGCAGTAATGAAGAAATTCTACAAAGTGTGAGGAAAAGTACATTTCATATTCTATGCATACTTCAGTGTATCTGTCCTTCAGAATGTAGTTTTCCCTCGGTCAAAGATCAAAAAGTTTAAATACATGTGCTCGAGCACCTTATGTCCTTAGGTTTTTACTGTTGATTTAATAAACACTTAGCTGCAGCTTATACAATATAAGGCATATCTGTCAGATTTTCCCGTGTGTGGAGCATGATATTAATTAAAGGTCACAACCACATCATTCTGTTCTTCAGGAATTTAGATAATGAGTCTCCTCTCATTTCTTCTGTCTGCTACCAATTTTAATGTAGCCTAGTGATAAATGTTTAAGAATATGTGCTTTCAGTGTTCTAATAAAAATGACTGTCAAAATGTGAACACACTCCACATTTCCTACGTATTCCATTAGTCATTATTGGAGGAAAAAATATGAATAATTTATTGGTGAAAGTTTGAATTAATCTGCTGACAACTTAAATCATGCTTAACGGGTCCTGAGGGTTTGGGGCCTTGGAGGAAAAAAAGGAATGCTTTTTGTTAATAAGAAAAGTAACTCCTTGATGGACCAAGAAAATAATTTCACCTCTTACAGAAAAGGTCAGCACACAATCATATAATCTGTTTTCTCATAGTGTAATCATCTCAGGCAAACATTTTTTCTTTCATTATATTTATAACGTGTTTTTAATTCTACCAATTTGATGTGGATTCACCCACAGGTATATAATGATGTAATATAATTGGCTTAAAATGGATTTTAAAATCAAATATTTTTAAAAGGTCAGTTTTAGATCATTACATTTGAAAAAATCCAATGCATTTGAATTTAGAATAAAAAATTTAAAAAACACTAAAAAGTGTAAATCATATAGAATAGCAGCAGTGTATGTAGTAAAGGCAGGTGGGGATAGGGATTGCGATGTAATGAGAGAGGATTTGAAAATGGGGAGTAGAGAGGAAGAAACAAATGAATGAGGATCTCTGAGAGTTGCCAATCCTAGGCAAAATATAGGTGAATTAGAATAATCACAATTACAAAGGTAAACAAGGATGAGACATTTATAATGCTACGTGTGCAATGTTTTCTATTTAATCTTCAAAATGACACTCAAAATGGATTTTCCTGTTTTCAGATGAGGAACAAATGGAGGCACACATTTGTTTCTTAAGGTCAAACAATTTGTAAATGTTCTAGTCAGTATCACAATTGAGAAGTTGGCCCCAGAGTTCACGCCTTTTAGCACTGTGCTAAGCCCACACAGGCTGCTGTTTCCCTGCCTGGGGATTTGCCTGCCCAGACAAATTCCACTGTTGAGGACCATGTTCTAGGAAGACAATCAGTCAGATAATTTTCCAGAGTGATCGTCACTCATTTACTCTACTTCCTCCCCTCCCTTTCTCTGGTCAATTCTGCAATCAGGCTTCCTCTCTCACCACCTTTTATAAAATTTTTTTTTTTTAATTTTGAAATAGTTTAAGACTCACAAGAAGTAGCAAAAATAGTACAGAGTTGTCTGTATCCTCCCCAGCACTTGGTATTATCATTAAAAAAAAAAAATTCAGCTGTCCTAATTAGGTATTAGATACCTAGTAGGTATCTCCTTATAGCTTTTGTTTGCATTTCCCTAATGGCTAAAAATATTGAAGATCTTTTCATGCGCTTACTTGACATTTGTTATAGCATCTGATAAAATCTCTGCTCAAATCTTTGGTCTGTTTTCCAGTTGGATTGTTTGCTTATTTTCTGCTGAGTTTAGACACTTCTTTACACATTTCAGATACAAGTCTTTTGGTAGGCATATGATTTGCAAATATATTCTCCCAGTCTGTGGCTTGTCTTTTCATTCTCCTCACAGGGTTTTCTCAGAACAAGCATTTTTAACTTTGATAAATCCAATTTATTGATTTTTTTTAAAGCTTATTCATTTATTTTGAGGGGGAACATTCATTTATTCATTTATTTTAGCACGGGCAGGAGAGGGGCAGAGAGAGGGAGAAAGAGAAAATCCCAAGCAGGCTCTCACTGTCAGTGCAGAGCTTCACCTGGGGCTTGATCTTACAAACCGCGAGATCATGACCTGAGCCGAAATTAAGACACTCAACTGCCTGAGCCACCCAGGCGCCCCTATTGGTTTTGTAATCATAGGGACCACATGACCTAGGTGACATGTCAAAAAACTCTTCGCCTACCTTCAGGTCATGAAGTTTTTCTCTATGTTTTTATCTAAACATTTGAGGGTTTTACGTTTTGTTTTTAGATCTATAGTTTATTTTGAGTGAAATGTTATAAGATGTGAAATTTAGGTTAAGGTCTTTTTTTTTTTTTTCCTGTGATTGTCCAATTATTCCAGTACGGTTTGTTGACAAGATTACTTTTCCTCCTCTCAGTTTTTTTTTTTTTCAACGTTTATTTATTTTTGGGACAGAGAGAGACAGAGCATGAACGCGGAGGGGCAGAGAGAGAGGGAGACACAGAATCGGAAACAGGCTCCAGGCTCTGAGCCATCAGCCCAGAGCCCCACGCGGGGCTCGAACTCACGGACCGCGAGATCGTGACCTGGCTGAAGTCGGACGCTTAACCGACTGCGCCACCCAGGCGCCCCTCCTCTCAGTTTTTTAAAGTGGTTCTCACCAAGGTTGCCAATGGCCTGTTTTCCTGATCAAAGGAACAATGGCCCATATGTGTTGGTGTGGAGTGCGTGCTTCCTACCAGCTTCATGCACCTGGCTGGTAAGAGGCTGGAGGAGGTTCCTGGGCCTCGGCCACCACCCACTGGAGGAAGGAAGCATGTTCAGGGATGGCAGGAACAGCCCAGGGTCTGCACACTCCCTGTTCAGGTGGTGGGAACCAGGTCTGTCTGCCCAGACTTTTCCACACTGTGACGGAAAACAATTTTCTCAAGAATGTTTGCCATCTGTACTCCTTGAAATGAAAAGTAATATTGTAGTTTAACTATTTTAAAAATGATTTTTTTTTCCTATCACAAAAGTAGTGTAAGCTAATTATAATAAATCTGGAAAATAGGAAAACATTCTCTCCTCCTCTTCCTCCTCCTCCTCGTCCTCCTCTTCCACCTTCTCCTCACTTCTGGGAACATGAACATTACTTTCTACTTCCGTGGAAGAAGAGGAAGCATGAGAGGGGCTCAGGCAGATGGCTGGATATAGACGTTGAAACTAATATAGCAAAAAGTTAACGTGTTTCATCTTGGTGGTAGGGACACGGGAGTCTATATTTTTCTAGTTTCATCTGCAGGCTTGAAATGTTTCAGAAATAAAATGAATAAAAGCCCTCAAGGTGTTTACTTTCCGATGAAGGGACACAAAGCATTCATGATCTCTATCATTAAATTATACTGAGTTGGGAGGTTAGAGGCAGGGTATCACCATCATCCCAGAGATGGTTGAATGATGCTCTTTGCTATTTGAGATGCACCAGTGCTTTTATTAAATGACATGAAAAATTGGAGAGAGTATAATCTGTCCGGGATGTTTGGGTAGGTGATGGATGGGAGATGGACGAGGTATTTTCTGTCCTCCTTTTTATAGGCATGCTAGTCTTTGGTATAGGTGACAGAATGAATAAATGACCTTATGGCAAATTTGGGAAATTTCCACATTTGTTAAGTTAAAAAGGGCGGGCAAGGGAGTTGAGTGGCAGCTATTAACTCAGCAGGTCAGAATTGCCCTTCAGAGTCAACTCACAAATTTTAGAGAAGATTTTCTATGTTTGGTTTGCTGATGGGTCGGTTATATTTTAATATGTTCCTTTTTCAGACATGGCTTCCATCTGCCACCTAATTAGACTCTGGAGATTTAATATCGAAGCATAAATATTAATAGGTTCTAAAGAAGGACATGTCTGTCTAAAAGGCATAGCATTTTAAATGTGTACTTTCTAGTGGTGTCCACGTGTTAAAGTGAAGCAGAGAATTGGGGCAATCGTCTAGATGATTCAAGAAAAAAAAACTTACAAGGCTTTAATTACCTGGACAGTTCAGGCCAAATCTATTTTTGGTATAAAATATGCAGATACTGCTTCATCTTGTATAGACATGCACATGTACAGACATGTGCAAGCTGGACTTGTTTGCCTGCACCCCAACGCACAGTTTTACACATACACTTTTCCCCCTTTTGGGAAAATGAGAGCAAAGCTTGGAACATTTTCCCCACATTAGAGTCTTGTCTCACTTTGCACAAGCCCCTACTCTCCCTGGATCTCCCTCTGCTTGGCTATAGAATGTGGGGTTTGGACTTTATGAACCTTAAGCTACCTTCCATCTTCATGTTTTTAAATAAAAACCCCTATGAGTCCCCCTCCCTTCTTTAAAAAAAATAGATTTTTTAAAAGCAGTTTTAGGTTCACAGAAAAATTATGTGGAATGTACAGATTTTCCCTGCCCCCCACACATGCATAGCCTCCCCCTCTATCAACATACCCCATCACAGTGTACATTTATTGCAATTGATAAAACTACATTGACACATCATAGTCACCCAAAGTCCTTAGCTTACATTAGGGTTCACTCCTGGTGTTATACATTCTGTGGGTTTGGACAAATGTGTCCATTTGGACAAATGACATGTATGCATTATTATAGTACTATACAAAATATTTTCATTGCTCTAAAAATTCCCTGTGCTCTGTCTATTCATCTCTCTCCCCCCCAGCCCACTTAACCCCTGGCAACCACTGATCTTTTCACTGTCTCCAGAAGTTTACCTTTCTAGAATGTCATATAGTTGGAATCATACAAATATGCAGCCTTTTCAGATTGGCTTCTTTTGTTTAGTAATATGCATTTGAATTTCCTTCATGTCTGTTCATGGATTGATAGCTTCTTTTTAAAAAATTTTTTCTTTATTATTTACTTATTTAAACATTTTTTAAGTAGGCTCTGTGCTCGGTGTGGAGCCCATCATGGGGCTTGAACTCATGACCCTGAGATCAAGACCTGAGCTGATATCAAGAGTCAGATGTTTAATCGACTGAGCCACTCAGGCATCCCTAGTTTGTGATTATTTTCAACTAAGCCAACATGGGGATTCATAAGCAGATTTTGTGGGAACTATTATGTAGCTTGTTTAAAAAGGCAGAATATTCTCAAAATAATGTTGTTTACTCGAAGCCCTCAGCCCAACATCTAAATTGGATGTGTGGTGGCAGAAGTATCATTTTTAGGTGAAAAGTACGTGCTCTTGATACCAAAACACTGTTTATGTAATTTTCTTTTTTTTTTTATTTTTTTTAACGTTTTTATTTATTTTTGAGACAGAGAGAGACAGAGCATGAATGGGGGAGGGGCAGAGAGAGAAGGAGACACAGAATCAGAAGCAGGCTCCAGGCTCTGAGCCATCAGCCCAGAGCCCGACGTGGGGCTCGAACTCACGGACTGTGAGATCGTGACCTGAGCCAAAGTCGGATGCTTAACCGACCGAGCCACCCAGGCGCCCCTGTTTATGTAATTTTCAAGTACCTCTCCCTATATTGTATTTTGGGGGTCATCCACTTAGCAGTAATTGACAATTATTTACCAAGCATCTCTTAGGTGATAGGAACATGAGACACATAGTAAATGAAACATGGCCATTGCCATCAAGAATCTTTCAGTCAGTGGAACATACTAATACGTGAAGAAGAAATTACTTTTCAGTGTGATGAGTGGTCCGGTAGGATAAGCCTAGGGGGCCTGGGAGCCTTGAGGAAGCTTCACACCCAATCCTGGATGTTTCATAGAGAAAAGAGCTTGGCTGAGGCAACGTGGCTAGGAACAGCTGGCTGGGAGGGGAATTCCTATGGTGCCAAGGGCCAGAGACACAAATCATATACAATTGCTCGCCAAAACCAGTATGAAAACAGCTACTCTATTCTATGTCGCCTTACGTTTTTAAGACCAGCAGTTGGGACGATTGCTCTTATATTTGTCCTGTGTAAAGTTTTATATCATAATTAGCATAATTGTCATTAAAATTGTAATATCAATATTTCTAGAAGTTGCATTTGTTATTCATTCATTTAAATTATTACACATCCTTGTACTTTTGATTATAATTAGAATCTATTTAAAGTTTGAATGGTCATAAAACATAATAAGTAAGTGGTTATAATTTATAAATGTGTTAGGTAGAAAAAAAAAGAGATCTTTGCTATTATTAAAGTATTTTAGAAATCTCACAAGGATCGTTTAAGAACACAATTTGTCAGAAGGAAAGAATTTGGGGTGGATTTTTAACATCCTTATTTATTAGCTTTTCTAAAGTATTTTTTTATAACCCTTGGGCATTTTTTTGTAAGCCAGTATTCTTCTCCCAAGCAAGGTTGTTAGAAAACTTTCATGCGATAGCCTTAAACTTATGGATTCTGGCAACACTTGACATTATAAACACATAGATTTTTTGAGGAATGGAGCTTTTCTATAAATATTCACTCTGGATGAATACTCTTCTTGGGAGTGTCCTTTATTTTAACTCAAATAAATTTCACATTGGTTTATCAGTGCTCCGTTTATGAAATAGGAGATATAAGTGGTTTCAGATGTGTTGGGAATTCTTTTTATTCTCCAACATTTATTTAAACACCATCTAGAGAATACTTACTTGTAACTAGAGACTTGTTTGCTTTAAGACAGTTTAAAACTGCCTAAATGTTTTTTGTTTGTTTGTTTTTGTTTGCTTGTTTAGTTTTTCCACACACATACTCATTGTTTGAAAGCAGTTGGGGGCTCTTTAGAGAACTGCATGTGAATTACACGGTCATGTATTTCATATTAAATTAGCCATTTTCTCTGACCTGTGGACAGGAAGTGTGAACAAAATGGAGAACAGTATTTTAAATATATGGTCAAACTACATTTGCCAGTTACAGGAGCTTGCTAAGGGATATTGCACAATATTAGATGCCAGAGTTTATTATTGGTTTAAGAAATATCATTGTGAGTTTTGTTTGTTTGTTTGTTTTTAGGGGAACTCTGAATTCCTAGAACTTCTGCAGAAGAGTGCTGTAGTTCATAAGCAATGTGTTATTTATGTCACTGCGTTTTCACAATGCCCCTGTGGTTTCAGTTTGATGACATAATGGTCATAAATGAGCATTTGGGATAATATTTCTTGAAGTCATTCAATCGATACATTTGAATTAAAATTCTGTCTCTTTTTCTGTTTGCTATTTGAAGTGGATACAAATGTTTGAGTTGTTGGTAGAGGGCATTGAGTTGCTTTGCTTCAAGGGGGTGAATGGGATGTATATTAGTAAAAGAACTTGAATTATTTTTTAAAAAATGGTTTCAGTAAAGGTGACAGAAAAACTACCAACTTATTCTTGGTATCTTAGATATGAATTATTAAGTGGCTGAATATGGAAAGTTTATACCACAGAATTACAGCCAAGAGAAAATTTGTATTTGCTTTAGAACAAATGTAGCAGAAAATGAGTTTCAGGAATATTCACCAAGGCTTGCCCAGAGCAATGATTCCAAACCCCTTCTCTCTTGTGATATCCATGACACTCACATGTGTGATAGATTCCCATGGAAATACCCAGATATTGAAGAAATTCTCAGTATTTTTTCACTTGACTAATTGCTACAACTATTAACATTTACTGGCATCACGGTAAACTGGATTGCTATTCAGGATAAGCCGTGGTTATACACAGTTCTCACATATGCAAAGGAAATGAAGAAGAAAGACATAAGGACATGCTTGAATTTACTCTGTATCATATCTAAAAAAAGAAAATAATTTAAAAACGTTGATACTTTATTGTTTGCAGCAAATACATTGCAGCGTGCCTCATGCTTGATCGTTGCACACCAATCTGCTCTGATAGCATGTTTGATGACTGTTGGCCTAGAGGACTTTGGCTAGGGAGAACATCATGAATTATCCTGATTTCACTATTATTGTTGAAAAGTGGAATTCAAGGCCTGAATTAATCGCAACATACTGTTTTTATTGGAGTGAGCTGTTCACCAACAGCACTATTGATTATGTTTCTAAGAAAAATGCTTTGATGGAATTTTGAAATCAATACATCTATTTCCATTAGGACTTGAAATCATTTGTCATTTTTATGGAGGTGATGGTGACCCATCTGGGCATATAATTTGATGAATTATGGATAAGAATAATGGAATGTACTTCATTTACATCAATCAGGATTTTTCAGAATCTCTGATTGGGTATCATTACTGGAGAGTCTGGAGAATTAGAACTTGGACATATTTGAATAAATACTGTATGTCAGGAATCGTGCTATATATGTCTTTGTTAGAATTAAGAGAAGGGTTGTTTTTCTTTGTCAACTGAGATGCTGTATAAAGGTTATAAAGACATGATCACATGCAATGACATGATCACAATATCAGCAAAATGGAGACAGTGAAGACAAGGAGAAGAGCATTTCTCAAGTGTTTTTTTTTTTCAGCAGAGAAATAATCGAACAACAACAAAAATATTTGAAGATACTTTAAGAAAACATTTAAAGTGGAAGAGTGTTATTTTTGCCTTAAAAATAGCTGAATTAAATATTTTCCTTTAAGATGAATTCAGCTTTTACAGAAGCAGGAATGATAAATCAAGGTAATAATATATAGAAGAAATAATGTAAGCTTTATTTCTTTTTTCCTTGTTATAAAACATCCTTAGGGCAAAAGTAAGACTTTTAATGAGACAGAAATAAAGACAAAAGAAAATACGTGTGTAGATAAAATGGTAAGTGATGTGTTAGGTAGTTTAACGTACAGTGTAGAGACATATAGTACCGACTCGTTTTTGTAAAGAATGAAAGAATGAGTCAGTTTGATTGTTCCCTCAGGTAATTCCTCAGATAATGAAATGAATTTACCTACCTATCTAATAATGAAATCAGTTTCATCACCAGAAGAAAGTGCTGGTAGACTTCTGAGCTGTTTTGCAAAAGCATGGATAATCTGTACTGGCTCTGTCTAATGGGTCCATCGATCCATTCATTTTTTAATTCAATACCTAAGTACTAAACTTTAAAGTGCACAATTAAAAAAAATAAATGATTTTTCAGCTTACTGAGAAGAGTGAATCAAACAGAAAGCATTCATAAGGGAAAAAACAGCAATGTTCTCCCCAATCTCCACCTCTGCAAAAAAAAATTAAAAATTAAAAAAATTAAAAAATTATAATATAGCCAAGTCATTGTGGTTAATTGTGCAGAGTCTCTGTTCTCCAAACACCTATGTACTCCCACAAATTCCCTAATACCTCATACTAGTTAAATAAGGTCATATGACTAGTTATGGTCAATGAGTTGGGAATAGAAGTAGAATTGATGTGGGGCACTTCTAAGTCAAGGCATTTATTAACAGGTGTGTGACTCTCCAGGTCTCTCTCCCCTATTGTGGTGACCCAGAAGCCGTGTGTTCTGGATGGAATAGTTGTAATGGGGAATTAGACTGAGTCCCCAAATTGCCACTTTGAAGGGAGCTGCCCTGAGAGCCTGCAAACTCATGTCAGACTTGCTCTGTGTTAACCCATGGAGAGCTCATTGCTGTTGGTTTTACAGCACAGCTAATTCTATGCTGACTACGAAACAGCCAAAATCTGACATTCCATTGCTATTGCCATCAGATTTCCTGGGACAAAACTCCTAAGCACGTTGACCTCCATTCTTCAATTCCTTTGCTTGTGCATTAAATATAGGTTTTCATCATAATCTCTTCTATCTAAACCCTTCCCATATTACAAAGTCTTTACTTAGGGCCCAATATTTTATCTGGACAAAGAAAGTGTGCTAGACTGCAGTAGGTCATATTTATTAAATATGAACGTGTCGAGGGCAACGTGATGTCAGCCCAGGCAGTCACCAACTATCCCAGACTGGAGCTGATAAGCACTCCAGTGACTCCTATTGTCTAGATGATGATGGTGGCGATGGTAATACTAATATCAGCTAACATCACAATGGCACTTGCTGTGTACCAAGCAATGGTCTAAATCCTTTCTAGATGTTAACTCATGTAATTACTCCACTTGTAACTCACTTGTAACTGATGACTTTCTCCCTAATTTCTACCTTTCTGACTTCTACTCATTGTGAACACCCACCTCATCTCCCTACTTTGTGATACCTTTCCCAGCTCCTAGAGAAACAAATGGTCATTCCTTCTTCTGAGCTTCCTTATCCCTTGGTACATATCTTTAGCTAAAAACTTATAACACGATACTGTAAGTATTTGTTGTGTCTGGATCGTCAGATATGTTACAAGGGCTGTGTCTTGTTCAGTTTTATATTCCCCAAGCTTGTACATTGTCTGTAACATCAATAAATGTATGATGAATGGTTGAATAATTGAATGAACGAATCAGTGAATAAATGACTAAAATTATATGAGGTTTTTTTGTTTCTTATGATTGAGAGAGAACTGCTAAATAAGAAATTAGAAAAAAAATTTTTTACAGTTAAAACATAAAAGATTCTTAAGCTTGAGAATGACTCTGAAAATTTATTTAAAATGTCTAGGCTTCATCTTCAAAGCAAGTTTTAATCAGATGTTTCCTTTGGCCTGAATATTCAGATGTGACCCAAGGGGGATAGCGATACAAGAGCATTAAAGGATTTTTTTTTTCAAGGAAAATTCCCCTTGGTGCCTAGAAAACGCTATTTCTGACCACTGGGGACATGGACAGAAATGGCCTAGGGATCTTAGCAAGGGTCCAAGGATCTAATTTTTTCATAATAAGGAGACATTAGACCTCTTTATGTAACTTAAGGGCAATGCTGTAGAAGCTTAAAACCTAATAGCAAAACAAAAGTGCTCATTGGTGCTTCACTAGGATTAATAGTTTACATTAGGATTATATACTGTTTAATCAGATAGAAATAAATAATGCAACTGAAGGTTTTCTTTGTAAGTTAGAGCCTTCAGATAATTGAATCTGTTGAAACTTTGACTTATTTTTATTGCAACAGGTTAAATTCAGGGTCACTGATGGATCCTTTCAGGCAAAAGGATTATCTCAGGAAATAACTTCTCAACATTTCTTATTGTAATGTCAACTTGAGTAGCATTAAAGTTTTGTGACCCTAAGTTCTAGGAGGGCAATAAAAAAGCATCTTTATCCCTCCATTTGGTAATATTAGTGGAAATGGGCATTTATTGAGCCTCTGCTGTGTACCAGGAATGCTGTTAACTCTGTACAAATTTTACGTTATTAATTCATCTCAATGTCCTTTTGAGAGTTCTTCCACTATCTCCATTTTACAGACAAGGAAACTAAGGCACAGAGAGGTTAAGTCAATTGCCCATGTCACAATGCTGCATGGTTACTAGTTGACTCTAGAGCCCTATACTTAACCTGAATAGCACACAGACTTCTCTTGAATGGAGATGTGGTCCTCTACTCTTTTCACAGTGTCCTAGGCTAGAGGACAAGCTGGGCTAGTGCAGGGCTCATTTCTCTAAGCACTTTTCTGTCAGAAAGACTTTTACTCCTTGATCTACTATGATTGGTTGGGAGGCTGGAGGGAACACCTTTTTCTGAGGATCCTTTACTACCCACAACTTGAATTTTGGTTTTGGCTTAAGGTTGGGGAATGAGGACTTTACATAAGCTACCTACTGTCCCTACTATTCAGAGGGAGAGTGTGGGCTGCATTGTCCAGATATCTATCAATTTTTTCATGAGTCTCTGTGTGATAACAGTTTTAAAGAGACTGCATGTTTTCAGGCAGACGTTAAAAAAAAAAAAGAGAGTCTGGATTTCTGGGTAGGTTTAGTGAATATCTGGAATTCTTTTCTGAAAGTGCTTTTAGCACAAGTGGTTGGATCGTGTATTTTTTTCAATAGCCCTTAAGTGTCTATAAAGAACTCTATAATTATGTCAATTTTATCTTTGTAGTGAATGTAAGTAATTAGGGAGCTCTGAAACTGAGTATGGATTTGTATGAATAACAATAAAAATGACAAATAATCCAATTAAAAATGGGCAGAAGACATGAAGAGACATTTCTCCAAAGAATACAGATGACCAACAGACACATGAAAAGATGCTCAGCATCACTAATCATCAGAGAAATGCAAATAAAATCTAGGAGGTATCATCCCACACTGGTCAGAGTGGTGAAAATCAAAAAAACAAGAAACAGCAGCATTGGCAAAGATGTGGAGAAAAAAGGAACGCTTGTGTGCTGTTGGTGGGAATGCATACTGGTGCAGCCACTGTGGAAAACAGTATGGGGGTTCCTCAAAAAGTTAAAAATAGAACTACTCTAGGATCCAGTAATCACACTGCTGGGTATCTACCCCCCCAAATACAAAAACACTATTTCAAAGGGATACATGCCCTCCTATGTTTTTTGCAGCATTATTTACTATAGCCAAATTATGGAAGCAGCCTGAGTGTCCTTTGATAGATGAATGAATAAAGAAGATGTGGCACACCTATATACAATATTATTTAGCCATTAAAATGGACGAAATCTTGCCATTTGCAACGACATGGCTGGAGCTAGAGGGTATAAGGCTAAGGGAACAACTCAATCAGCGAAAGACAAATATCCTATGATTTCATTCATATGTGGAATTTAAGAAACAAAACAAACGAGCAAAGGAAAAAAGAGAGAGAGAGAGAAAGAAACCAAGAAACAGACTCTTAACTGCAGAGAACAAACCGATGATTATCAGAGGGGAGGTGGGTGGGGGATGGGTGAATTAGGTGATGGGGATTAAGCAGTGCACTTGTCTTGACGAGTACCAGGTGATGTATGGATGTGCTGAATCACTATACTCTCTACCTGAAACTAATATCACACAGCATGCTAACTATTTGCAATTAAGATAAAAACTTAATAAAAGATAATAAAAATAACAGATTATGTGTAGCAACTGAATTTCGATAATATTTGCACAATTTACAAAGCATAATAAAACCTTGGTTTGAGAGCATAATTTGTTCCAGAAACATGCTTGTAATCCAAAGCACTTAAATGTCAAAGCAGATTTCCCCATAAAAAATAATGGACACTCAGATGATTCATTCCACAGACCCCAAAATATTCATATAAAAATGATTATAATACTGTAATATAATACAAAATAATAAAGAAAATACAAAATATAAAGACATAAACAAATTAATATGCACTTACCTTTGAAAATCTTCATGGCTGGTGTGAGGCAGATGGGAGAGGAGGGTTGTGTAGGATGACTTTCACTATCACTAACGGAATCACTGCTATCTATTGTCTCAGTGGAATCATTTTCTGCATGGAGGCCACTGTATATGCTCTCACGGATGTTGACCACAGTGCGGTATTAATAAACTCTTGCCATATACTGTATTTAATGTAACTGGAAATAAGGCAGCAGAGGAATCACTGATTTCTGCCAAACACGGTGGCCTGAGACAGAGCATCCGGGTATGGGAGCCGATCACCCACAGTCCCGCAGAGAGAGAGGGAGAGAGAGAGAGAGAATAACCATTGGCTCAGTTGTGATCATGTGACGTTCGGCATCACGTACTACTCGCATTGCCAGACCTCGCTCACTTACCAAGTTAAAATTTATTAGAAATGTTTGCTCGTCTTGCGGGACATTTGCAGAACAAGTTACTCGCAATGTACTTTCATTAGTATATTATAGAAACGGTTTGCGAGGCACAGAGAATGAGTGTTGTTAATTCCTATATTATAGATGAGGAAACAGACGAGGTAATCTCGTGAGATTACATGACTTGACCAAGACAGCTGGACACTCACATTTTGTGTTCTGACTCAAATCTCATAGTCCCTGCGTTACAGCCCTTGACCCTCCTCCCCTGCTGAGACCCAGCTCTGTGACTGGCCTCGTGGGGAGACAGAGGACAATCAGAAGAAGAGGAGAAGAGGGCTGGGTAACACTGTCATAAATTATTGGAAGTTTACTTTCGACACCTGGGAACTTTAAGTGTGGGACTCGTAACTGACTTCACAGATTTTGATTCAGGTGCTGCGGGTTCTACTCATCTGGCTCACTGACGGAGGGTTTTAGATTTTCTGTCTCTATTTCTGGAATTTGTTTACTACAGCAACGTATGATACACTCAATAAATATTTACAGTGCTCTCACCCACTTGCCTGGGATATTTCTTCCCCTCATGCCAGCCCAGCCCCATTCATTCTCATAGTAAGTTGTGAAAGGAAGGATGACAGCTTTGGGTGTGTTACTTACTGTCAGTTCAGCACTGCCTGGCTTCTTTGCTGCTTTAATTGGCACTATAATTGGGAGCAAAAATTCACATTATCCTACACATGTTATAAGTAAGGCATTGTGAAAGATATTTGGGGTGCACAGAAAATGACAACAAGCAAAACATTCCTTAAGGAGTTTTTAATCTAGTAAAGTCATTTCTAGGCCTAAAAGTCATATGCCAACTCCTATTTTTTCCTCTTTTAAGCAGCATAAATTATTCACCATTCAAAGACATAGTGCGATAAGGAAAAGAGATGTATTCATTTATTTAATAAATAGTGGGTGGGTGCTATGTGGTCAGGCCATATCTCAGGCCCTGTGGGTGCAATGGAGCCGGAGACTACCTTATCCCTTGCTTCTCTCAAATGGGGGATAGTGTGCCCGGGTGGCTCAGTCGGTTAAGCGTCCTACTCTAGATTTCAGCTCAGGTCATGATCTCACGGTTCATGAGTTCGAGCCCCACATTAGCCTCCCAGCGTGGACCCTGCTTGGGACTCTCTCCTTCTGTCTCTCTCTCTCTTTCTCTGCCTCTCCCCAGCTTGCGCACGCTCTCTCTCAAAGTAAATAAATAAACTTAAAAAAAAAAGAAGTAAACATAAAAAAAGTGAAATGGTACAAGTTACGTTATGTGTGATGAGGCAGTAAAGATGCCTCGTACCCCCCACCCCTAAAAAACCCCCACAAAAACCAACAATGGACTAAAAAATGGAAAAGCAGATTTTAAGAGAAGATCTTCAAGCAGGATGTTTGGGAAAGGTATCTAAGAGGAGGTGACATTTAAACTGAGACCTAGTGGGGACAGGACTTAATCTTGGGAAAAGAGAGGAGGGGGGCATCCCGGGCAGAGGAAAGAGCATATTCTAACTCTAACTCAAACTAGCAAAAACAGAGGGAGTTTGGGCTCTTCTGAGCAGCCAGTCCAGGGGCAGATCACGTTTCGGGCAAGGCCAGAGTCAAAGGCTCTACTGACTCAGTCAGCATTTGGTCCCGCTCTCCACCTCACACCTCTGCTTTCCTGTGTATGCATGTCCTAAAAAGATTACTCTTGCTGCTCTGGGGCAAATGGATTATAAGGTGCAAGAGTGGGATTACTTGAACAAGTTAAGAAATTTCTGTAGCAATCGGGGTGAGATACGATGGTGGCTGGTATTAGGGAGACAGCACATAGATAGAAGTGGACAGAGAGAAGACCTTTCATTTTTGGGGAAGGTGTGGTAAGGCCAGTAAGATTTACCACCAGGAAGTGGGAGAAAGGAAGGAGTAAAACATAGTAAGGGCCAGGGCAGAATCTCGAGGTGTTTCGATGAGAAGCGTTTGGGTGAAGGTTGAGAACTCAGCAGACTGGACTGGGAAGGGGCAGTGAAGAAGTGGGGAGACCAGGAGAATGCCAGGATATGGACGCCAAGAAAGCACATTGTCTTGTGGATTCAGGGATGGACTATGTCAAAAGCTGCCAGAGGGTGAGGGTGAGGGCAATGGACGCGGAGACAAAAGCGTGCGCTTTTATAACTCTATATCCGTTGAAGGTAGACTTGAATCTTGAAATACTGGAAAGCACAAATAAGTTCACAGATAGTAGGTAAAATAATCTTTTGTGGGGCTATGATTCTCTGGAACTATTTTCAAAGCTTGTTAACATTTTTTAAAGGTTTTATTTATTTATTTTGGGAGAGAGAGAGAGTGCAGGGGAGGGGAAGAGAGAGGGAGAGAAAGAATCCCAAGCAGGCTCCAAGATGACAGCACAGAACTCAACTTGTGGCCCCACAAGGGGCTGGATCCCACAAACTGCAAGATTATGATCTGAGCTGAAATCAAGAGTCTGACGCTTAACCAACTGAGCCACCCAGCCGCCCTGCATGCTAACATTTATTATTGTTTTTCCCACAGCGTCTCTGTCAGGTGCCGGGTTAGAAATTGTTATTACCATTTCACACACGAAAAAGGGGAGGTTTGGTATGGCAACAATGTTTATAGCTATGCACCCCAAATTCATGCCCTCTGAGGCTGAATGGTATTTCTCAGTCCCTGGTTCCTGTCCTTAAGTCTGCATGGCTGTATGACCCATTCTTGATGTTGGATAAGAGGGGAAGTGAGGATGTGTCCCTTTTGGGCCAGGCTATCACGAAGTGGGTAGGACTTTCCCATATTCTCTTTCCCTTTCCATCAGCCAAGAAGCTGAGGACTTTGATGCCCTTGTGAGAGGAGTAGTTTTAAAGCAGGAAGAGACTGGATCCCTCAATCACCATGGGAAGGATTCCTAGTGATTATTACTAGCTTACTAGTAATATCTACATTGAACCATCATGAGCAAGTAACCATATTTTACTACCAATGACATTTTGGTGTTTGTGACACAGCTAGTCTTATCTTAACTAATACATCTGGGAATATGAAGTGTCTTGCACAGTATCCCATAGTGAGATGAGTAGAACCCAGATAACCCCTTGCTAAGTGTACTGATGGTCCCCATTGCACAAGACACCATGGGATCTAGGAGCAGAGGATGCATTTTATAGGAAACTCTAAAACTAAGTAAGCAGATAGTTGCACCAAATGCTCATTTAAAAAATAATGTTTCTGGGGCGCCTGGGTGGCTCAGTCGGTAAGCATCCGACTTCAGCTCAGGTCATGATTTTGTGGTTCGTGCGTTTGAGCCCCACATCAGGCTCTTTGCTGACAGCTCGGAGCCTGGAGGCTGCTTCAGATTTTGTGTCTCCCTCTCTCTTTGCCCCTCCCCTGCTCATGCTCTGTCTCTCTCTCTCTCAAAAAAAATAAACATTAAAAAAATTTTTTTTAAGTAATGCTTCAGATTTTTGAAATAGGTAAAACTAATTTACTTGTCCTGGGCTCCTTATCCATCTGTGATTTAATAAGAAATGGCCTCTATTAGCTGCATAATATCATGTTTTTTTTGTGGTACAAGACTGAAATGCACTTCTAAGAGTGAGACACCAATAATGTGCATAACATTTTATCCCAGATGGCTCTCTCCTTTGCCAATTTTATGTGGAAGTCAACAGCTTGTCTGGGAGAATGCCTAAACACCCTTCCCAGGTCAAAGTTCTCCTCCTGTAACAACACACTCATGTGTTTTTCTCTAAGAAGAAGGCTGCATTGTAAGGATAGGCCCATTCTAAAGTCTAATTAGTCTTTTCTAAGAAAAAAGAAAGAAAAAGAAAGAAAAAAGTCCCCATTCTAACAAAAGTGTTAGATTTCATTATCCGGGGGCTGATGACCCCATTCATGGGTAATGATCAAGAATTCATCGTTACCAGGTTTTTGGTTAGTACTATTTCTAAAGTTTTTTCCTTAAATAATTACAGTCATTGGAGGAAATGATGCCAAAACTCCCACAAGTGGCTTGTCATTTTTAAAAATGGTTTCCCTGTTGGCCACTCGGTGTCCATTATCAGCAGTTTGCAGCTCTCTCTTGCACACAGCAGAGAAAGTGTGCTGTCTTCAACCAGATACAGAAAACGAAGTTGGAGATTTTCCTTTTAACTTGAAATACTTGGCAGTGGGTTTTCCGTGGTAGATTTGGTGACTTGGGGACATCTTAACAGCATAGAGGATGGATGGGTATGCAGAGTACAGCAGCGAAAGCAAATGTGGTGCCCTGGGGCAACTTCAAGAAATACCCTGTCCATTCCTATACAGAGACATGTTAGTAGTTACTCCTTGCCTCCTCATTCTTCTGCGGCTATAGGTTCTTTTATTTATTTATTTATTTATTTATTTATTTAGAGAGTAAGCAGGGTAAGACAGAGAGAGACGGGGACAGAGGATCTGAAGTGGGCTCTGTGCTCCCTCCAGCAGCGAGCCCGATGCGGGGCTCAAACTCACGAACTGTGAGATCATGACCTGAGCTGAAGCAAGATGCTCAACCAACTGAGCCACCCAGGTGCCCCTTATAGGTTCTTTTAAGTGCGAAGCCACATCTTCTCTTTGTTGTATGAGGCAAAGTTTTCCCTTTGCATCCAGAAGGGTCATGGGTGATGGGCATCCCCAAAAGGATGGGGAGACTGAGGCAGAGCCTGTTGGGCCCTGGTGTGTGGGGGTGTCTGTAAGGTTAGAAATGGAAGCATGGAGTGCAGGGAGTTTGTTGGGACAGAAGTGCAGGCCAAGTCAGAGAGGGTCTAGGCAAACTTAGGCCCAAAAACCTGAAAAGAGTTAAAATGAAGCTAAGATCAAAGATGGGCATTGAAGTTAACTGTATGGAGGGGCGCCTGGGTGGCTCATTCGATTAAGCTTCTGTCTTCGGCTCAGGTCATATCTCATGGTTCGTGAGTTAGAGCCCTGCATTGGGCTCTGCTCTGATATCAGAGCCTGCTTTGGATCCTCCCTTTCTCTCTCTCTCTGACCCTCCCCAGCTCTCTCTTTCTCTCTCTCCCTCAAAAATAAACATTAAAAAACATGCCCATGAAGTTAACTGTGTGGAGTCAAGTGCTCATGAAAGAGGACTCTGCCTGCCTCCATTTTGACTTCAAACTTTCTAGTTGGGTCTTTCCAGCTTGTCTCTTGGCTGAGGTGGAAGACCCTGAGGGGAAAGCACCCCCTGCTGGGAACCAGCAATGCCCCCTCCAGGCATAAGGACTGCCAGGAGCCCAGCAAGACCCTGCCCATGATGGAGTCCAAAGACCCTGATGGACTTGACCTTCACTGCCCACTCACCCTTGCCCCACATTTTCCTTATATAAACCTGTAAGTATTTTTGGCACTTTGGAGACGGTCTTTGAGACGCTAGTCTGCTGTCTTCCCCACGTTGGCCTCGCTGAAACAAGTTCCTTTCTTGGGTCACCACCACCCCTTTCTCTGCCTTTGGATTTTGTCAGAGGAAGCGAGTGGCGGAGCCTGGTCTGTTTGGGACTCCTGGAACCAAATGACCTTGCACCCCTGCACGCCAGCTACACTCAGAAGGAGGATATAGTAAAAACAGAGTAGGATCAAGATTTAAGTCACTCACTTAACCAAAGTTAGCTCTTGCTTATGCTTTTTTGCAATGGTACTTCCTTAACATAATTTCTTAGAGTTCCTAATTCTCTTTAAGCTATTCTAGTCTTAGTCATTCGTGTGTGTGTGTGCGCGCGTGTGTGTGAGCATGTGCACATGCGTGTGTGTAGATATATTTCCCTCTGGGGAGATCTTTCAGGGTTCTAGTGTGAGATGCCAGAAAGCACTCTCTGTGCTGCAAACAGAGCCAGGACTTGCTCTGACATCCTTGCTTCCTTCTTTGGGCAGTGGGGTCAGTTTGGGCTGTAAAGCAAAGCACTGGGGTGTTGGGAATGTGCATCCAGCTGGTAGTTGAACCCAAATTCTGATCAAAGGAATGCTTTCTGCCGTTGAAGAAGCTCCAGGAAACCGGTGGAAGAAGCTCTGTGACAGAAGGACTACAAAACCCTAGGTGAGGTAGCACAAGAGATTTTGAGATTAAGATTTGAGATTCTTTTGCTGGGAGTGGTATCCAGGAAAGGAAATACAATGAAAAGATCATAGTTTTCTTCCTTTTTTAAAAAATCAGTTTAATTCTCTTCTTTCTATATGGCTACTGGGAGAAAAAAATTTTTGTCTTATTTAGCTTAAAGGAAAACAACAACAAAACCTCTAACAGTTTCTCCCAGTATTTTGCTTAAAAAACTCATGAACCAATAGGACTTGACTGAGCAGCTCAGAGCACCAGCAGAGGCTGACAGGTTGGGCAGGGAGGGGAGGGAATCTGAAGGGATTTCTGAAGAGAATTTCTAAGACAAGAAAGAAAGATAATAGGAAACTGCTGGAGGCACAGGTTCAAATACAAGTGCCCGGTAGGGAACATCGGGAAGTTTGCCTCATAGCTGACCACCGGCCCCTCCCTTGTTTTTTCAAACTATTTACAGAAAAGTTTAATTCAATTTTACTAGGATTTAGGTTACTGTGGGGAAAAAAAGAAGTTAGTTACATGGGGGTCTATTTTTACTTTTTGGAGTGAATATTATTAATACAAAAGACACAAAAAGCCTGGATTTACATATTAGATCTGTGAGAACAATTTTGGAAGAGACACATGTTGATTCTCTGGGTTTTTTTTTTTCTCCTCAAAATGATACTTAAGTGATATTCCTAGCATCTCCTAAATGAATGCTGTTCTCCTTAAGATTATCCTTTATTCTTTGGTTGCACTTTTATAATAAATTTTCTTTAATAAGTGCAAAATGGAGAGTCCTAGAAGTAAACAAAATTAGGCTTAGTCTGAAAGAATGCATTTAGGAAAAGAAGAATTTTAATACAAATGACAGTAATGGCCTCATCATTCAGATTACTGGTGTGATTGCTTGAATCCTAAATTGTCACCTCACCTTGTTAATTATAAGCCACAACTAAGGAAAATGTTGACTCACTGAAGTTTTCTAGGCCCAAAGATGTATTAAATCTATACCATCGATGATGACAAGTCTAGCCAGCATTCAGATTTTTTTCTCTCATCCTCTCTTGGTATTTTGTTTTGAAAATTGGCATTTTATCCAATGTGAAGTTTATCTACAGATGATTACTTGGCCCCGCTCAGGCCTTTGAACAAATTAAATCTGAGGAATCCTAGCTCATGGCTGTGGTTTGGGGCCTGCTGTTCTATTTTGTTCAGAAAACACTGTTTAGGGAACAATGAATAGAGTACTTTTTAAATGTACACGGAAGAAGAATTTGGCCTTCAATGAAGCTTCTGGTCCAGAGTTCATTGGACTCATGTAGAAACTTCAGCTTTCATTGAATTCCACCAGATTCAGAATTTAGTTTGTGTGCAAACAACAAAAGCAGAGAATGTGTCGGCAAAGAATAAATATCTTTTATTAATATCAGCTTCTGTTTTCTCTTGGTCTTCATGAACTTAATGTATGAATATTCAAAACTTCTGATAGTAAACGATCTCCATCATGAAAGCCTTCACTTAAGGATGTAGTAAACTGACTTCTAGTTATATAGAAGTACCATTTTTAAAATTTCAATGTATTTTTGATGAATATGATTCTTTGCATTTGTGAAATGAATTATTTTGATTCTACCACAAATGTTGAAAGTAGTAGAATTATAAACAACGTCTTCTTTAGAGTGAGTTTAGCTTCTTTAGACCTATTGAGATTTGCGTTGGAAATGGGTTAATATGAAAGGGACAAACACGTTTCATTGAAACCAGCTATAGATGTCCGTAAAACTGCTTAGAACAATGTACTGCTAAGCATCACGTCAATTTTCGTTAGTTATCCTTCACAACATGCTTGAGAAGTGGCCTGCAATTCTTGTTTCTTATTCTTTAAATGTTAGACTATTTTACCGAGTTTACCGAGGCCGATAGTGCAAGTAAGAGAGAAAGCAACATTTTCCCAATATAAATAAGTAGATGAAGAAATAAGCAAATGAGTAGAAAAGTGAGTGAGCGAGTAAAAGCATGAATAAATAAATAGAAGGTACACTGAGCATGACCTCTTCAGATAATTCTCAGAGTGATTCAAGTCTCATACCGTGAATGGGTAAGAAGCTATAGTTCGGCAGAACGTGGCTGTTTGAAGAAGAAATGCGTTCCTACCTGAGCCTCCATAAGCAATAATATGTCCAGCTCTACTAGGTGGTTTACAAACATTGTACTATTTCTTTTTCCTGTTACTCATATAGCATTCGCCACCTAAGTGATCATTGACTTCGTAATAAGGAGACGCGGGCTTGGATCACAATTCTGCCCTATGTATAGATAGCATGGCTGTTGGTAAATCTCGTTTTTCTAAGATTCAGTGTTCTCCTGTATAAAATGGAGATGATGACAATCCCCTCATAAGGATGGCTCTGGTGACCAAGCCTGATAATGGTTATTGGAGGGTACTGTGAAAGGCAAAGAACTATGGAGATGGGAGGAACTGCCAGGGGCTGTAACCATCACTTTTTCACAAAGACAAAATGTGAAGGTGCCACATTTGGCGTGGAGTCCGTTAAGTCATTTTTGTCACAGACTTGGAGGCGACAGAAAACTGGTACTGAGTGCCACTGTATTTATGCTTAAATCATTCCTCTTCAGAACTTACTAAGCTTATCGGAGCAAAGGATTAGAAGGAGAAATTACTTACGTTATGGAAATAATCATTAAAAATATCAGTGCACAATTTTGAATCCAACTCTTCTCCTTGGGGGTTAAAAAATCAGCAAAGAGCAAAGCAAAACAAAATATAAAAAACCCTTTGTGAGATTATGGGAAAGAGTAAAAAAATATGTATTCCAGTGCTGAAATGCTCGTACAGCAGAACTTGTGAAGCCTCAAAAAGGCAATGTCTGGGGAGGAATTGACATACACGACCAGATGGGGGCTTACTGGGGTGGGTCACAAGTCTGCACTTAGATACGTACCTGCATAAGCATCTGAGATATTTATTCAGCCACGTAAGAGAATTCTGGAACTGTTTTAACTGCTACATGAGAAGGAGAGTAGGAAGCCCACCAGTTCTACCCAGTTAAGTCAATTATTGTTACCCCTCAGTGACATAAAGACAAATGATAAACACTAATTAGAAAACACTAAACCTAGGGGAGCCTAGGTGGCTCAGTCAGTGAAGTGTCGGACTTTGGCTCAGGTCGTGACCTCATGGCTTGTGAGGTCAAGCCCTGCGTCGGGCTCTGTGCTGACAGCTCAGAGCCTGGAGCCTGCTTTGGATTCTGTGTCTGCCTTTCTCTCTGCCCCTCCCCCACTCATTCTCTCTCCCTCTTTCTCTCTCCTTCAAAAATAAATAAACATAAAAAAAAAAAAGAAAAGAAAACACTAAACCTATAATGAATGAACCAAATGGGTGAATCCTCAACTCTCTCCAGCTACTCTGTCAGGGGACTCACATTGTAGAGCTCCCAATTTAAGCTACTGTTTCCCAACCCAGTAGAAATCACCAGCACGTCCCTCGTCAGACTACCCTGGGCTTGGCCTGCAAATTCCCAGTTTCATATACCACTCCTCGGTAGTTTCAAGTACTTTGAGAACAGCCAGCCAGGAGGGGAGAGATGGCTTGTTTTCAAACCCAAAGGGGACACGCGCCCTGCTTGTGGAGTGAACTGGGTTCGGGTGCGGCAAGGAAGGCTATGCTCGGAAGCCCAGGATCTGGCTCAGAAACACTGCGACCATTGTCTTTAGAGGCAACAAAAGGGGTTGTTGAAAAACCAAGCTTTAATATAAAGCCAAAAATCTGTGCTTGTCATTTTGTGTTTATTTGGCATTCACGTATGGCAGTCATTCTCAGCTCTCGCTGCTGTTTGTATTTAAAGGAAGGCCCATAGCCACGGAATGGGAGCCAGCTTCCAATATCTCACTCTTAAAAAAAACAAACCCCAAAATCCGGCTATCATTTCTATTCATATGTCCTTGGAGTTCCTGTCTGAACCGTTGGGGCTGCTGAGTGACAAGTCAGCAGGCTCCTTAACACCAGAGCCTGCTAACCCTCCTGGACAGTTCTTTGATAACTAGATACACATTTGTATTTACTTGGAGGAGGGGGACGACATTCCTTTGCCATTGGGTCAGATTTTCCTGTGCTCGTGCTCACACTCTTTGTGGTTCTAGTTGGGCAGTTCCTGTCAAGTTGCAGGAGAAGGGGGAGTATAATCATTGCATAGTTCGTTTCAGCTTCTTGGTTAAGAGTACCGTCAGGCCTCTGGTCTAGGGGAAACAAAGTTAAGCTAATCTTGAACATCAGAGGAAACTGATGGCATCCTGTAATCTTTAACTGCTAGAGTGAATGAGAACTTGAAGGCAGGGTGACTGAGAGCTTCTGGTAACCTGGCAACAGGCAAGGGTCACTTCCCTGTTAATTGGTGTCTACAGAGCAGACCCATTTTTCTACGGTGATCAATGTAAGAATATCCTCATTCGTTAAAATAATCCAGTGCTGCTGACTTCATAGAAGAGGTGAAGGGAATTGATGACAGGGAGTTCTCTGAATGTAAAAGTTAACTAAGATAAACTGCTAGAACTGATGTGTGGGATAATAATACTTTCTTTTCGAATGGTGAATTATGGTTTTTCACAATGCTCTTCATTCATATTACTTCAGATTACTACATAGCTACATTCATATTTTATTATATTACTTTATTTGATCATCACAATAAATCTGTAAAGAACTTAAAATAGGTATCTGCACTCTCAATGTTGAGAATGAGAAGTTAAGAGATTAGCCTGGGGTCTAATGAGCCAGTCTACTGACCCAATCTCCTGATTACTAAAGCCACATTATTTTTCATTGCATCAACTGACTTCATGAAATGTTGACAGAGAGCCCAAACATAATAATTCAACAGTTGAGGGGCACCTGGGTGGCTCAGTCGGTTAAGTGTCTGACTCCTGATTTTGGCTCAGATCATGATCTGAGTTCGTGAGTTTGAACCTTGCATTGGGCTCTGCACTGACACTGCGGAGGCTGCTTGGGATGCTCTCTTACTTTCTCTCTCTGCCCCTCTCTCTCTTTCTTTCTCTTTCAAAAATAAATATTAAAAAAATGATTCAATCATTGAAATACAATAAAATGATAACGTGCCATCTTTTGAAAAATCTATAAGGCACATTCTGGTTCTTCAACTCAGTTCTGACCTGAACAAATGCTGGCAAGAGTCATTGCTGCTTCCTGTGCGCCCCACAGAGTACATTCCTCTCTACCTGCCTGTCCCCACCCCTACATCCCTCCCCCTCCCCTCCCCCCCCTCCCCACACCCAGCCACTTTATTTTGGCTGTTAAAATCTGATTGTCACTTGACTTCAGTGGATATTTTCACATAATCCTGTCTTGAATTAATTTAGGGTATCTTTCTTATTGTCAAAGCTTACATTCAAAGGAGTTGCCTTTCCTTTGTTTTGTAGATTACAACCAAACCCAAAAGTCATTTCCTTTCATCCCCATTAAAAATGTTCACAATAATGAATCATCTCAGCCAAAGTGGTGTTGGAGCTCCTGGCCTAGAGAAACTAGTCAAAATCCTTTTTAACCACATTTCAGAAGACCCAGTGAAAGCTGAAGAAAGTAACTGTAGGATCCTATGAAATTCGGATCAGCCCACTAGATGGCTAAAGTATAGTTATTCTGTGAATAACAGCCTCGGTCTATAAAGAAAGGACCTGGTGACTCCTTAGATCTTGAAGAAGATAGTTATTCAATAAACACTCGTTGATGGTGAACAACAGGACTGGAAGTATTTCTCATTGGGATTTTATTTTCCCAAACATCTTTATAAAATGATATTTTGTGGAATGCTGAATATAAATATTTAAGAGACTCAGTAAAACTGAAATTCTAAGCACTTCCTGTTTCCAAGCTTTTGTTTGTTTTCCAGTGAGAATGTATAGTAATCCATTTTCAAACTCTGGTTTGCATGGATTTAAACAAGGCTCCCCTGGAGGTAGGAATGCCAGGGCAAGAATTAACCAGATTGTAATCTTTGTGCCTGGCAGTCTGACATCACTTGTAAACTCTGCCAAAATTCCTTTGGAAGCAGATGTTCCTGGAAGGGGAATGGTAATCATTTATCCTCTTACATTTGTTCAGTAAAAGCTGATTCATGGGAAATACGAGGATTTAGGTTATGGTTATAAACAACTCACTAGAGATGTACCTTTTCAGAGAGAATAAACATGATTACTCCAAAACATTTTTTGCTCTCTCCCGGCATTTCTCGTGTTTTAATTCATGCTTTCCTACCTCTGTATAGTCAGGGAGGAGTTGTCATATATTTGCCCCCCCCCCCATTGCAATAGCTCCCATGTCCATATGTATGTAATTTACGGATCCTAGTAATTTTCCAATCACTAGTCTAGCATCCAAATATAAACTTCAAACCCTCTTCCTTGCACTTGTATATTGTCTCTTTCAGGAAAAAAAAAAAAAGTGGAATTAAAACACAAAACTCCAAAAGGGCCAAGTTTGTTGATAACTTATTTAAAAAAATTTTTTTTTCAACGTTTATTTATTTTTGGGACAGCGAGAGACAGAGCATGAACGGGGGAGGGGCAGAGAGGGAGACACAGAATCGGAAGCAGGCTCCAGGCTCTGAGCCATCAGCCCAGAGCCCGACACGGGGCTCGAACTCACGGACCGCGAGATCGTGACCTGGCTGAAGTCGGACGCTTAACCGACTGCGCCACCCAGGCGCCCCTGTTGATAACTTATAAACAAAGAATACAGTGTGTTCCATGTCAACACTGATTACAATGGCCTTTGGTTGCTACAATGGGTGTGTACTGATAACATTAGGAGAATATTACGTCTAGTATAAAAATATTCAAGATTTTTAATTTTTTTTTTTTTTTTTTTTTTTTTTTTTTTTTTTTTGCTTTCAAGGAATACATGCAATTTGGAACAACAAACTGAGTAAAACTAATGTATGACCAGTTTGTACTTGTCTAAATCTCCAGCAGTTACTACGTATTTTTTTGGCAGTTACTATTTCTTCATTGGCAGTTACTATTCAACTGGATGAGTAATCAACTACTGGTAGAGATGCAAGTTCATCCAGAGGTGAACTGTTTCGGCAACTGCTGAAGCATCTTACCCAGGAAATCTTGGGGACCTTTTGTGTAATTTGTGGCGTGTTCTGTAGTTTTTCTGGGTTGTCAAATTTGCTTGTTACGTATTTTAAACCTCGAAATGTTTAGAGCACAAAAAAGAAAATATGTCAGAACAAGCTTCCTCCAGAAATTGCAGGATAGGGGCAATTCTATCATGCCATATATAAATCCCACTAAATGTTAGTAACTATTCCAGAAATATCAAGCTGGCTTTTTTTTTTTTCTTAATTGAGAACACAAACCTTTATAGCATGCATCTTATTTAATAAATGGAAAGGTCTGTATAGATGTTCCGTCTGTAGAGTCCAAGCTTATATGTTTATTTCCAGACTCTGTTCCAACACCCCATTGACATATTGGAGAGAATGAGCACTGGGTGGAAGAACAAAATGGAGAACATAGGGCTGAGTCTTAGCTACTCTCTCTGAGCTCAGGTCTAACAAATTTGATTTGCTCTTAGATGAACAAAATAATGTCCTCTCTTCAAAAAAAACGGGAGTGGAAATTAATGACCTACTCAAAACCTCTGAGGTAGCCTCAAGAACAAATTGCTTAATATAGTCAGTCGCTTTTTTTAAAACTCAATATTATGCCAAAATTCACGACAGCAGACTCTCTTTAGCATCTAGATGTGTAAACAATTCTTATCTATAGGCTATCTCAGATAACCCCACAGTGAACCCGCAAGTCATTTTAGTTACCCCAAGGGAATTCTGCAGCTAATACAGTCTTGGCAGGACATCAGAATATAGTCCTGCAAAAAGTTAAACTTTTGACTGAAAAGACACGTTCATGGTAGATTAAGCATTTTCTGTTCTCCAAATGTCCCACTGTTGAGTGATATCTTGCTTTCTGATGCAGAATTCACCTGAGATCTGTTACCTGCCTGGGTACTTGAGTGTCTCTTCACATGCTTTCTGGGGCAACCAGTTGCTTGACTTGATGGGGACTGAGGCATTCCTCTGGGCTCCAGACTTTCTGTGCTAAAACTGGGTCAGTCTCAGGCAAACTGCCTAATCCCCTTCTGAGAAAAGTCGTGGCTCTGCTCTCAGGGATTTTTGCAGTCTGGAGGTCAGGGCACAAATCACCATCTCCACATCTGAGAATAAGCAACACCACTTCCTAGCTTTGCAGCATGGCACCCCGGGGGATCTCCTCAACCTCCTGCTTACCAGAGTCTATTCCAGATAGATTTTCATCTCTTCCAAAGCTTCCATGAAAAATCCTGGCCATGACTACTGATATTTAGAAGAGTAGCCTGAGAAATGGTGTGTTCTCCCTGCTTTCTTTATTTCTTCTATATTTATTGCTCAACCCCTTAGCACCAGGCATTGGGGTAAGTGATGTAAGTGAGGGTGGACCCTGCTCACCACAGGCATAGAGTCTGGTAAGGCAAAAAAGTATACGAGCAATTATTTACAAAGCTTTGCTCCTTCATCAGGCCAGGCCAGGACAGAGCTATGGTCTTGGAATAAATCCTGTTAGCTTTACACTCCTCACCATCACAGACTTGCAATTTAGCACTATGCGAATTGGTCACATGAAGAATGACTTTGTGCTTTTTCGGAAAAAAAGGGAAGACTGTCCCTGGCACCGCCCAGTGTTCATAATACAGAGACCTTTACAATGGCTGGAAAAACATGTCTCTGCCGAATGATGCTTGTGGTGGACAGTGGGAGCTAGGAAGCTAAGTTTTACAGGCAGTTTTCAGTATCTGTTCTAGCCTTGGTTTAGGTTTTCTGGTAAAATTATACTATTCTTATTATCCTGTTAAAATATTTGGATCTCTCTCCATCAAGGAGGCTTCCTGGCTCTCTTTACAATACAGGGGAAATACTGCTCTTTTCTCATATACTAACCCCTCTGAAGGCAGTATTTTTGAAAAGACTCGAAAGGATTTTGTGTTTCAGAGGACCATTGTTACCACATTGGCTGTGAACCAGGGAAAAGATTCTTGCCCTAGGCTTCTTCAATATTCTACAACCAGACCTGCCCCATTACTCCTGACTTTGGCCGGTGAAGTCTTAGGGAAATGTTTCATGGGTGGGGAGTGGTTCTTGGTGTATTTTATAGCCTTACTTCAGTCTGATGTCTTAGAAAAATTTGGTCCTAAAATCTCCTTTCACCTTTCCTACCCTCCCAGTTCTGCTTTACTACCTCAAATAATATTTTAAACAAAAAAAATCTCCAGGCTTAATATGTGTTGCTAGGGTAACCGAGAGAGCTGCAGGAATTAAACCAAAGCCAAGGAACTGAGCACAACTCCTTGGGTGATTCTTAGTCTTGGCTGGTGCCAGATCTAGCAGAGGTGAGTTGCAGTCTACTTAGCCCTGGATCAAGGGAGAAGCCTGCTTTCTGAAACTCTTCTGAGGAGCATATCATCTTATCATAGTAGGAAATTTCTTGTGTTTCCCTTCTGTTTTTTGTTTGATGGAATGCCCAGTCTTCTCCCCCATATTGACCTTGGCTGCAGATGTTTTCACAACAAAGACAACTCTCTAGGTTATACTTCTGGATGACTAAGCACTCCTGAAATGGGTATTGTGGGGATTAAATGTAGATGACACAGGCTTTTTGAAAGGTGTAAAGGATTATACAAATGTTAGTTGTTTTTCCCCAATATATGGAATTTGGGAGGAAAAAAGGCTAAGAGGAAGGGAAGGAGAGAAAGTATATAGATTTTTGACCTTGAGATTCTTATAAAATTGTGGCAAAGAGGGGCATCTGGGTGGCTCAGTCAGTTAGGCGTCAGACACTTGATTTTGGCTCAGGTCTTGATATCATGGTTGGTGGGATTGAGCCTTGCCTGGGATTCTTTCTCTCCCTCTCTCTACCCCTCCCCCGCTTGTGCATGTACTCTTGTTCTCTCTCTGTGTATTCTTACTACTGGTCAAATTTGCCTTGAAATGGTCCTAAAAATTGCAACCCTTCCTAGAGAGACATTTATTTTGTTGTTAAGAAAAAGAAAACAACAAAATAGTTAAGAAAGTAAGTGGAAGAGGGTCATATCTGGTATGTTTACAAAAGGGTCAAATGTATGCAAGTTTTCCATCAATTAGAAGAGCAAATTAATGCCATGAAAACTCCTTTTCAGATAGAAAAACACATTACTTTTAAACTTTATCTAATATTTCACCCATAAAAGTAGCCCATGCTTATTTTAGATTATGCAGGAAATACAGATGGAAGAAAAATATTTTAAAAGTTTGTCCAAAAATCCATCATCCAAGGACAATCACTGTTAACACCTTAAAGTATTGCTTACCATTTTTTCTTTTAAGAAATCAAAATTATGCTCACTTGGTCTAAAAGTTTGTCACTTTCTAAATTCCTTTTCTTGGAAACAACTAATTTCATATTTTTTTATTCTTTTGGTATTTACCTCTAAATAATATGTTGGTATATATTCTTGTTATGTTTTAGGGATCATCTATGACTTCCCCACTATGGAAAATGAGAAGTTAGCTCTCCCCCTCCACAACGCACATGTACGCATCTTCCCAAAATGATTATGTGTGATTTTAGCTGATTGTTATTTTGTGCTTATGTTATTATTGTATGTATGCTATTTAAAGGTGAGATTGAAAGTTGAACTATGTGGTATACTATGATTGCTTTTCCTTTTTTTGAACAACTTGGTAATAATATTCCTGATTTTCTTATTTATTTTCTAGGTATAAATGAATAGATCCAGGTTTTGTCAGCATGGACATTACACGGTATTGGAAACCCACTACAAAATAGAATACAAATGACAAATTTTCAAAAGGTTGGAAGGAGCCAGGATCCCTAAATCAGTATTTGGAGGAAAGCCACCCACGTATCAGGAATTTCCCTTTTGGGCATTTTGCTATACATAATCATCATTCTATATGGGTTTGATTGTTTTAGCAGTTAGCATGACATTATTTAATTTCCTTATGATAGTCCATTCTTCCTCTAAGGTGCTATTTTTTCCTGTTTTGGTCTCTATCACTCATGGTAAAGGCTTTTTCTCAAGTGTCTGGTTATACTTGGTTATCTGCTCATAAGGAGCTAATTGGTAGTCTCAGCATATGACCTTTTCTGTAGGGTACTCTGCTTGGCCCCATGTCAGTATTGTTAGGGCTTTTTTGGGGGCAGGAGTGGGGTTAGTCAGATTTCCCAGAGAGGGCTCTTTCATCTTTTATCTGAAGAGTAAATTCCTGGCTGCCAGTGTTCTGTGTGTTGAGTGGGGAAAGCCAGCTGGAGGGCCTCAGAATTTAGTGTTTATAGGATCACTAAATCCCTCTAGTATAACAATATTTTAATTTCTAGTCTTAGATTTCCTTATATTTGTTTTTAAGCTAAATTTATTTTTGCGTGAGTGTTCTGAAAACTAAAACTACCACCCCCATTTACAATGAGAATTGTAAACTTCACAAGGGACAAAGGGAAAGGAACTGATGTAAGCTGACCTTCCAGCATGCTCAGGAATCGGGCTGGGTGCTTTACATGTATTGTTTCCTTAAATTTGGCGCTCAAAGCTACCAATAGATAGTGTCAAATAGATACATAGTGCCATAAAATGGGAGAGCCATTTTTTAAACTTTATTTTTACACATCCAGAGACCAGGAGAAGAGTTTTATAATTTAGCCTTTCTTTCTCAGAAATATAACTGAGGCAAAGTCCTAAAATCAATAAAATGGTCCTTTTCCAAAAATAACAATTAAAAAAAAAGCCATTTTGAAGGGTCAATAAGGAAATGCTTTCTATCTTAACTTGGTTGTTATCGAGTGCCTAACACAGTCTCTAAGTTTTCAGTGTTGTCTTTGTGGATTGATCTCCCAAAGTGAGAGAAGGTAGGGAGCTGACCATAAGGGAGTGTGGAGATGGAAATCAGAGTCAAACTGTCCATTTATTATGCCACACAACTAATCCCCTAAGGCCCTGAGAGGAAAAACAAACACGAGTTTCTACTCAGTGTTTCTCAAGATTTCACTGAGAACACAGGAGTCGAGAACCAGCAAAGAGATTCTTTGAATATGATTAATTCAATTTGACACACATGCAATGAGCCACTTGATTGAGCCACCTCAAGCTGGAGAGCTGGTCTAATTGGCCCTTCCCAGATATTTTCAGAGAGTATCTGTTCTCAAGAAAGAGCAGCTACAAAGAGACTTCCAGAAAAATGGAATGCCAGAGAAACCATTTACCTACTGCCATCTGTGTTCCAACAGATGTTCTTGCCCAAGACTTATCCTTAGCAGCCCTCCTCCTCAGGAGCACAATTAGGAGACTGGAAAGCAAAGGAGACAACCACCAGTGTGATTTAGCCCCATTTTACACATGAGACAGGACAACCAGACATGGGGAACATTACTGGTTCACTTGCTTTGTTTCTACCTATTACTGAACCGATTAGCACTGGGAAGAGGATGAATTGTCATTATTTAACTTGACTCATAAGCCTCTGATATTTTTATTAGGTTTTCTTTAAAGCAAGCATACACCCATTTTCCAATGGTCTGTGGCATACTAATGTTATTGAGCATCTCTTCAGGCAAAAAGAGAATCCTCTGTTTACTGAAGGCATAGAAAAATTCTCATTGTTAGACATGCCCTTCAAAGATGTTGGCTAACTCAAGTAGCCTTGTTACTGAATTGAAGAAACTGTCCAACCCTGGTGTTTCTTATCCATCCAGCCATTTTCCCATTTACTCTATTTATGGGATGACACCTGGAAAAGATAGAATAGCCTGATGAAGGAAATAAAAATATCACCCACAATCCCATGATTTAGACCATCAACATTTTGATGTATATTTTTCCATGCACCAGCACTCAAATATTTATCAAACCAGGATCATTCTTACACTATTTTATAACCTGGCTTTTGGCCGGACTTATGTAAACATCTTCCTTGGTGATAAATATGTATCTTCATCATCAGTTTTTATGGCTTCTTAGCATTCCAGCCTACCATATTTTGCCATAAGTAGTTTAAGTGTTCCTCTGTTAGTGTCTATTATCTTCTAATATTATAGATAAGGCTGCATGAACATACTTGTTTATGTATCTTTGGGTTCTCAAAAGCAGAGGTGGCTCCATCACAACATAGTGCCCCAGCATAGTCCATGGCATCAGAGTCCCAGTCTAGGTTTCCAAGGTGCCCAGAGAACCTCTTCCTGGGTGTTGCGTGTCTCAGTAGCTGATGTGCTCTGATGGAATAATGAATCTGAAACTTTGCCAGCTTCTTCTCACCACACGTGGCCCTATCCCAACTTTGCAAATCTGCCCTTCTGGGACCACTAGGACCATGGAGTCCTACTCCCTGGTGATTCTTTGTATCATGGAGACAAAGGCCTCAATTCTTGGAGCAAAAGATTCTTCTTTGACAGAATACTTAAATTCAGCTGCTTCCAGTACTCACTGTATAGTTTAACTGCTGCAGTGTTACCCATGGGGATCCAACCAACTGAGCTTCCATTATGTTCATGTCCTTAGACTTGAGTATCTTTCCTGCTATGTATAGAAATGCACAAATCTGACTTACCAGTAACAAGATCCCTAGAATTTACCTTAAAAGAAACCCATATGCACCAAAACCCATAAAGTACCTAGGAATAAATCTAACCAAAGAGGTGAAAAATCTATACACTGAAAACTATACAAAGCTTATGAAAGAAATTGAAGAAGACACACACAAAAAAATAAAAATGGAAAAAGATTCCATGCTCCTGGATAGGAAGAACAAATATTGTTAAAATGTCGATTCTACCCAAAGCAATCTACATATTCAATGCAATCCCTATCAAAATAACACCAGCATTCTTCACAGAGCTAGAACAAACAATCCTAAAATTTGTATGGAACCAGAAAAGACCCCGAATAGCCAAAGTAACCTTGAAAAAGAAAACCAAAGCAGGAGGCATCACAATCCCAGACTTCAAGCTATTCTACAAAGCTGTAATCATCAAGACAGGATGGTACTGGCACAAGAACAGACATTCAGATCAATGGAACAGAATAGAGAACCCAGAAATGGACCCACAAACCTATGGCCAACTAATCTTTGACAAAGCAGGAAAAAATATCCACAGAATAAACCCTGCAGCAAGTGGTGCTGGGAAAACTGGACAGCGACATGCAGAAGAATGTACCTGGACCACTTTCTTACACCATACACAAAAATAAACTCAAAATGGATGAAAGACCTCAATGTAGGACAGGAACCCATCAAAATCCTTGAGGAGAAAGCAGGCAAAAACTTCTTTGATCTTGGCCACAGCAACTTCTTAGTCAACACTTCTCCTGAGGCAAGGGAAACAAAAGCAAACACGAACTACTGGGACCTCATCAAAATAAAAAGCTTCTCCACAGCGAAGGAAACAATCAGCAAAACTAAAAGGCAACCGACAGGATGGGAGAAGATATTTGCAAATGACATATCAGATAAAGGATTAGTATCCAAAATCTGTAAAGAACTTACCAAACTCAACATCCAAAAAAGAATCCAGTGAAGAAATGGGCAAAAGACATGAACAGACACTTCTCCAAGGAAGACATCCAGATGGCCAACCCACACATGAAAAAATGCTCAACATCACTCATCATCAGGGAAATAGAAATCAAAACCACAATGAGATATGACCTCACACCTATCAGAATGGCTAAAATTAACAACTCCGGCAACAACAGATGTTGGCGAGGATGCGGATAAAGAGGATCTCTTTTGCATTGTTGGTGGAAATGCAAGCTGGTACAGCCACTCTGGAAAACAGTATGGAGGTTCCTCAAAAAACTAAAAGTAGAACTACCCTATGACCCAGCAATTGCACTACTAGGCATTTATCCAAGGGATACAGGTGTGCTGTTTTGAAGGGACACATGCACCCCCATGTTTATAGCAGCACTATCAACAATAGCAAAAGTATGGAAAGAGCCCAAACGTCCATTGATGGATGAATGGATAAAGAAGATGTGATATATATACATATATATATACAATGGAGTATTACTCGGCAATCAAAAAGAATGAAATCTTGCCATTTGCAACTATGGGGATGGAACTGGAGGGTATTATGCTAAGTGAAATTAGTCAGTCAGAGAAAGACAAAAATCATATGACTTCACTCATACGAGGACTTTAAGAGACAAAACAGATGAACATAAGGGAAGGGAAACAAAAATAATATAAAAACAGGGAGACCGACAAAACATAAGAGACTCACAAATACAGAGAACAAACTGAGGGTTACTGGAGGGGTTGTGGGAGGGGGGATGGACTAAATGGGTAAGGGGCACTAAGGCATCTACTCCTGAAATCATTGTTGCACTATATGCTAATTTGGATGTAAATTAAAAAAAAAAAAACAAATAATAAAAAAAAAGAAGAAAACCATAGCCTTGCACCTCAAAGTGTGGCCCTCAGACCTGTATCAGCATCACCTGAGAAATTATTTGAAATGCAGATCTCAGTCCCCATCCCAGACTTACTAAATCAAAACACTGTACGTTCAAGAAGCATGACACTTAGTTTAAGGAGGACTCCTGGCTTGTCATTCTATGCCCCGAGGACCCAACTGAACCTAATCCTAGAAGTCTAGGATTAAAGCTGATCTCCGGGTCAAGTGCCTCCTAAATTTTAAAGTGCACACAGATTCCCTGGGGCTCTTGAGGAAATGCTGACTCTAATTCAGTAGGTCCAGTTTGGAGCCTGGGCTTCTGCATTTGAAACTAGCTCTCAGGTGATGCCAATGCTGTTGGTCGTTGGACCACATTTTGAGTAGCAAGAGGAGAGTCGTTCTTAAAATCTGTCAGACTATATTACCAGAGGCACTTGTTAAAAAATACAGATTCCCTGGCCCCGGCTAGACCTGCTAAGTCTGGTTAATGGATTCTTCAGGTGACTTTGGCAATTAGATAAATTTAGGAAATGCTGAGGTAGGGATCAGAGCTACATGTGGCTCCTAGGAGATGAGAGGATGAGACATTGAGATGCAGCTGAAAGAGACTTGGAAAGACACCCATGGACCTGCCTTGGTCTTTCACCTCCAAATGGGATGGGGTGTCTGAGCTCCCACTAGTGGTCGTATCAGGTCAGGGTTTGCCCCGGCACTTGATGTAGAGCAGAGCCTCTTGGTTTCTTTCTCTAGTGCCTCTGGAGTGTTTATAGCATTTTCATGAACTGTAAATCAACCCCAGACTCTGTGAGCACAGACTTTCAGCAACATTCCAGCTCAGAGTTCCCAAAAATGCCATTCATGAAGTGTTGGAGCCAGACTCACAGATTCTGCTATTGGCTCTGCAAAGGAATCAGCTCCTTGAGCAAACAAAACACACAACCCAACATTGCATGGGAATCCAGAGGTTCCCCGGAGAGAGGCGAGAATGTAGGGGGTGATTACCGCTGCGGACCCTGAGTTTCTGTCCGCTCTTTGGAACTCTTCATTTGATTCCTGTTGCTCTCAGTACACTGACCTCCGGGAGGTGCCGATTCTCCTTCCTCACCAGCTCTAGCACACACCAAACAAAAGCCACAAATTCACTTATTCATTCATTCAACAAATAAGTGGGGAGCTTATAATTGCCAAGTACCTGGCTAGATGCTGTGATTCAAAGGATCGGGTCAAGTAACATAAACTGCTTGTAACCGTGTCAGATAGAAAGCAAGCTTTATGTTAGCTATTCCTATTCTCACACTCATCCCCTATGGAGTACAGCAAGGCTTTCCCTCTTCAAAAAAAATTGTGTCTCCAAAGGCAGGGAAAGGTGAGAAATTTTGCTCTAGTTGCTTAATACTCAACTGACAGGTCCCGCTTCCTGCTGCAAGTGCTGACTTGTCTTTCTTCTGTCAACAGACAGACTCCAGAAAGTTTTCATTGAAACAAAGGTATAAAATACACAGATATAGTGTTTTTAAAAACATTTTTTAATGAAGAAATAACTCCATTCCAAAATATAGACACACAATTAAATAGTTTAATCACTTCAAAATATAACATGTCCCCAGGAGGTTCCAACACACACACGCACACACACAAAACAATACTTAACAGCAATACAAAAAAACCCATACAGTAGTAGTTTTGTTACAATACCAATGAATAGTGTGAAAGCTTTAGTGTCTCTGAATTGGTTATTTCAAATGGTGTCAAATTACAGTAGTCATAATTAAAAATGTCTTGCAGTTAATTAGCCTCCAGATGTAACGTTTCTGATTTTTTCCCCCTCTTTTTGGTTCAAAAGTAAAAATGCCCTTTCTTCTGAGGACACAGTGGAGTTCTTGTTTGTGGCTCCTTGGGCGGAATCAAACCAAGGTGATTGCAGCAACCAAAGGTTGCCGTATTTACAAGGTCTATCTACAGTTAACAGCTCAGAACTAATAAGGGTGGACAAGGATGACCAAAATAAAAGCAGACATCAGTGCTAAATTATGATGCAACAGTTTGGCTCATGCATATAAGAAAATACATAGTATATCACAACAAAGGCCACACTCTTATGCAATTCAGTTCACATTACTACTTACAAATGAACCTTCCCTGCCTTATAGAGATCATTCGAGAATCCATTTTTCCCAATCTCCAGCACATCTCCCTCTGACCAACCGAACTTACCCCGACTTGCGTCCTGACCAACCACAACTGATTCCTGAATCTCATACAGTAGATTCTGCCCTCCATCCTCCCTCCCTCCATTCACATGGTGCAGTGGAGGAGGGTGGTTGGCTGTGTTAGACCAGTGCTCATTAACAGGCCATCATCCCCGATGATGATGGATGTGCAATTTGTTGTGGAACAAGAAAGAAACAACCCCTGCGAGATATAATTGTAGCTAATGGACAGGACAGGCGAAACCTGCTGGGTTTGCACTTAGAACAGGTCCCAAAGGTAAATTTGGAGAGCCAGGGAAAGAAACCCGCCAAGAAACACAAAAACCCAAAACAATACACGCCATTTTGTCTCGGTTACAGGACAGGGGTGCTTGAGTCTGGTCTCAGTGCTGACGTGGCGCTAAGAGAAAGAAAAGGTGGCTGGTTAGTCAGGAACTGGTCATTGGTGGCAGTTTGCAGAGTCCTTGCAATGGCTTTGTACGACGCTATCGACAACCGTGTGATGGAGTTGGCAATGAAAGCTATGACAAGGGGGAAGGCTATCAGCCCAATAGTTCATACCTTAGACAAATATTTTGATGGAGAAACACAAAGTGACAACAGAGGTCAGCTCAGTCCAGTTGGTGGCTGAGCGCCACTTGCAGGATCAGAGTTCCGAGTTCAAGAACTACCTGGCTATGATTGAGAGCTGACAGCAATGTAGGTAGCTGGGATGTAGTGGTTTTAAGTTACCGAGTATGAGGCACGAGGGGCCACCTGCTCCATCTAGAGAGGTACGGTTTCACAGACGATGGGCAGTGGAAAGGAGATGAACGTTACGATAAACCAACGAAACCCAGAACAAAACCCATCTGTGCAAAGAAATCTGACAACCGTGCAGTTGCGCCACTTTGGTGTCAGCCTGTTTTCAGGGACATTTGTCAGGCTGGTTCTCTGGGGAAAGTATGATGAAGTACATCAACGGACAGAACGGGCTTCTTAGTAATGCCGGCGGAGAGCTTTACGGTCCCCAAGGCAAGCGATTTTGTTCCAAAGGGCAGTCAAGGAGATGGTTTGGGACCAAACGCAGGGACGGGAACAGCTGAGAGCCCTCTGGAGGGGGACCTGGAAGGTGTCCTGATGTCTCTTCTCAGCTGGGCACAGACCAACTATCGACTACCTGGGGTGGGGGAGAAGGTTTTTGCCAGCCCCGGAAGCAAAATCGAATTGCTGAAGCTTTGAGGTTGACTCAGAGCCTTTCTCGCTTATTCTGAATAAGGCCTTGTTAGAGATTTTGTTATGCAACTTTACCCTAAAGCAGTGGTTCTCAAACGTTAGCGTGCATTAGGGATCACCTGGACGGCTTATTAGAACACATCTGGTTGGGCCCAATATGCAGAGTTTGTGATTCAGCAGGCCTGGGTTGGGGCTTAAGAATTTGCATTTCTAAATAAATTCCCAAGTGATGCTGATGCTGCTGGTCCAGGGAACACACTTTGAGAGCCACTGCTCTAAACGGATGTTCTCTTCCTTCTTTTAAAGGAGACAGGAATGCCAGAGAAGTTGCCAACTTAAGTATAACATATTCAATATGTAGCAGGATTTTTGTCTCATCAAATCTTGAAACAAGTGGATTATTTTTTCATTTCCCCAGAACCCCTAAGGGAGGTCGTTAAGCGCTCCCCAACGAGGGCCCTCATAAAGGACCGTCAACAGAGGCTTTCATTCTTCCTTCTTCGACAGTTCTTTTGCACACTGGCTTTTCACTGAGTGAAAAATCCCAACTCAGCTTAGAAGAGCCTGTTTCCTCCCACATGACCACAGAAGGCTGCATGCAGAACACCAGGTAAGCCAGCTAAGGCAATAAACATTCAGAAATAAAAGGAGAGTGAGCATTTGGAAGCGCACTTTAAGCCTGTACATTTAAAGCTGAAGGGCTCCAAACGGCCTGATAGGGAAACCTGTGGATGAGCGGTGCGGTTAGACATGCTCCCTAAAGCTAAAACAAGAGGAACGAGCCCGTGGAAGAGTAGAGAGAACTTTAGTCCGTTTGGGGATCTTATGGCACCTGTGGTTTATAAACAGCTTTAGTAACGAGTATTTCAAAACATAGTTCACAGTTTTTAAGAAGATCTGTGCTGATTTTAAAAACTAGATTCTATATCATTTGAATGTTGCCTTTTTTTTTTTTTTTGAGTATGATAACTATTTGGAAAAAAAATATTTACACTAAATTCTATGGCTGATTTGTTAGAGTATCTTGAAAGAAAACAACCCCAAGCTGGAAAGAAGCCCCGAAGACTGGATTATCCTGGTGTGATTGGTTCAAGTCACTGCTCACAGAGACTTAGAGACAAATGCGGATCGTGCGGGCCAAGGACCCTTCTTGGCTTCCGGGCTCTGAGTCTGGACACTCAGGTACCAAATCCTTCGGGGTTAGTGAATGATTGCAAGTGGTTGTTTTTTTCCCAACCGTGGTGGAAAAAAAAAAAAATGTACAGTGTATAATAAACTGTTTCGCTAAAATCTCAAAGAATTCAGAAATCAAACTTCCAGCTGTACACAGTATTAATATTGTCATTGTAAACGGAACAGGTTCAATATCATGTGCAAAGGTTGAAAATGCTTGTTAACACTGCCATCGTGAGTAACAGCAGCGTGGGTTTTCAGCCTGTGGGATACATCTGTGCACGTGTGTGGCTGTAGTTCTGGTTTTTTGTTGTCCTTGCGGTGGTTGGTTTGTTTTGTTTGTTGTTAACCAGGGGTGAGCCACGTTACAGAAGATGTGGTTGAAAAGTTAGCTTCGAACAGACGTCAGAAGTCTTTTTTTTTTTTTTTCCCTTCTCAAAACACACACCTAAGAACTAGGAATCTTAGAACGAAAAGTTCGCTGCGCTCCGGTTGGCAGAACGCGTCTCTAGGGGTGGGGGGGTCTGTCAGGAGCTGCTGTGAGGGCGGCTCCTCTCTCTCCAATGAGGCTGCTGCCAGGCCGCGTCTTCTCCTCTGTGTGGGTGGGTGCGGGGCTCTCTTTCACCACCAGCTTTCCTGTTACCTTCATCATCTGTCTGACTATAGCTTGCCTGGGAATAAGGAACGTGTGATTTTTTTCTTTTTTTAAGACGAAAACTGTCCTCTAAATCAGGGTTATGAAGCTTAGGATTCCCCCCACCCGCCTCCCCCCACACACACGTATTCACACACTCTCTCTCTGTCCTCCCTTCCTCTGACAATCCGAAACCAATGTCCGGGGACACTATGGGCTACTGCTATTGCTGCAGCGAGGACAGGAATCCTCTGTGTTGAGTCTCTTGCTTCACGGGCGCTGGAGGCATCTGGAAGGTTGAAGCCACACAAACAGGAATATTTGTGTTGTCCTCAGCCGACCAGCAGATGCGACCCCTCACCTACCATCAGAATGACATCATAATTAGAAAAAAATACCCACTTTCGATTGTCCAAGCCCCCGGTTTCTGAAGTTAGGATGTGGTTGGCCAAGGAGAGCGGGGTATCATGTGGCCAGAGGGAGGCAAAAGGGCCCAATCCAAGATCTGAGTCTGCCCAAATGGTGTTTTGGTGGATTCTTAAATTTAGTGTTAGACATTACATACACTGTTTCTTCCAAAGAGGCTCGTTGGAAAGCAAGGTTCCCTCTATTCACCCCTGTTAGTATTGATGAGTGCATTCGTATCCTCAAACAGGACTGAAGCTCTTTTTGAGCAGAGGATGGGTCGTTTATTTCTTTGGCGTCCCACCCTCTGCCCCGTACCCATGTAGGGCTGTGCCTTGGTGGACCCCTAATGAACTTTCAGCAACGAAGCCGGCTTCAGGACTCTTGGGTAAGAAAGGCACGGCTTTGGGATAATTTCTGGTCTTGCAGCACAATCAGAAAACCCAGACAAATCGATTTCAATAGCATAAACGGTTCCAGGATTTCAGCTGTATTTCTTGGCTGCCTCAAGAAAAATTATACCAGGATAGAACTAGCCACAAAGATGAGAAGTCACTGGCTTCTGGACTGATCCAGAAGATTTTAAGTAAATTTGGCCTAAGGAGCTGATTTAGTGACAGGCTAGTTCATGTTTAGAGTCCTGTGGAATGCCCGCTGGGGAGGTAGGAAATGGCAGAGGCCACGACGGTTTCAATTTTTCACCACCAGATTGACAACAAAAGATGAAAAAAATGGCCTGAGAACTTCTAGCGAACTGAAATCTTTGGCTTTTAGGTAGAAGACCCAAATGCCACTTCTTATCTGAGTTTATGTCAAGACATTTCATTAGTTTTTAAGAAAAATATTTTTCTAAGAACTAGTTACTGATGTTTAAATAATGTGCAGAATAAAAACGATCCAATCGCTGGCACTAAGAGAAAGAAAATGCTGTTAAAGGAGAGGCTTGTTCCTTTGGGACTAGATTTGTTATAACCGGAATAGATATTTTCAGAAACAGCTCCTGGGAATTTTTTCACCATGGTCATAATGAATCAGGAGAGCATGTGGTGTGGCGTCCTCAAATCCAAGGGAGGTAGACTAGAATGCAGACAGTCAGATCCTTCTTTTCACACTAAAAAGGCCTCAAAGCTCCTAAAGTATATTCCTTAACAGCAGTTATGTCACGATTTCTACTTGCTTAATCCTAACCTGAGGACTGAGATGGGTCAGTCAGTAATGCGTGAGTTAGGATGTATTGTTTTCAAGTTGATTTGTCATTTAAGAGCTATATATTCCTTTTTAAATTTAGCAGCCAGAGTGGACTTTACTACCATCTGTCGGATAGACTTATGAAATCTATGGGTGGGAAAGACTACATCACTCAGGTAGATACAAGTCCCGGGGCCCTGCCAGCCAGAGACTGTGAGAGGTGCATTTACTCTGAACTGTATGGGGTACAGCTAAAGGGCCACTGGCTGGAGCCAGAGAAAGGAGCTCGACTTATGAGACAGTGTGGCCAAAGGTGTATAAAATTATTTGCACATAGCTGAGTCCTAGCTTTGTTTATAAAAATACAGAGAGCAAGCTGGTTCTGAGTCCCGGAGGTTCCCATACACTTAAAAAATAACTACAGCAGCTCCCCAGGATGAAACTGCTTGTAAAGCACTAAGCATAGTTCCAGGCACGTATGTGTGTGCTCATAATAAATTATGGTGTGTCTGGCACGATGTTAAACTCTTTAAAAACTACACCCCGGTGAAGACAACTCCACTGTGAGGTGAGTATCATGATATATGTTGTGCAGAGGGAACAGAGGTTCACAGAGGTTTAATAATCTGTCAAGGTTATGCCGCTGTGATTTGGTGGAATCCGTATTTGAAATCAGGTCTATTAGGGTCCAGAGTCTAAGCTTCAGATGGCTACACTCAAGTGGTCCTGCCAATCCAGTGCTATTCTCTCTACATTAAACACATTACTGAGGATTTCCCATGTATGTAGGTAGGTCCTCGGGGGTGGGGAACCACATGCCATGTAAATGATATTTTAAATTAAGCTGTATCTTGCTGAATTCCACAGGGAATCTGAATCAACTATTCCAAAAATATAAGGCTGCAGAATTTCTCCTCTCTGTTTTGCTTCCTTTTTTTTTTTTTTTAAATAATACATGGTTTTGCCTTTACTTGTTAAAGCACACACATTTGATCTTTGGGTCTTGAATACAGCATGATAAGAAGCTGACCCATCTCTGGACGTGATGAGCAAGCCTGGACTTTTCCTTCTCAAGGGACAGAGAGGCTGCAAACTCAGATGCTGTTAGTGGATTGGTGACGAGGCTTCATAGCCATAGAAGATTTCGGGGGCATCTCTGGTGTTACAGAAGTCTCTGTGCCAATTTTCCTAATTAATAGAGTAAAAAGTCAATTCCCAAGATTGTCTGCCAAATCTCCACTGGATTATAATGTAATGCTCCACAGGCCGGGATGATTCTTTGACATCAGCAGGGAAGGAGGATATTTTATCACACAGAACACAGAAACACCTAAGAGAGAGTGATTGTGCATTTAGGTTACAAGTCATTGGAGTTCAGTATACAGTGGCCACGTTTCTTCCTAAATAAGATGGTACTTACTTGAGAGGAGAGTGATAAAAGGATATTGTATTCAACCTTGCAAGCTGACCTGCGGGTGACAAAGGACACAAACAAGAAAGGTGACATGTCAAGTCTGTGACGCAGTCAAGCTGGTGAATTATTTGGTTGGAAGCCATGCAGAAAGACAGAGAGCGTCCAACGAACGAAAACAGCATTCCGACCCATCAAGCAAGCATGTGCTCACAGAGTAGTCAAGGAAAACCACTTCAACGTTCTCTAGGGCATGCGTCTTGAGTGGGAACCCACGGGCCTACTATGTCCTCCTACACCTTTTCTTTGCCTTTCCCTGGAAGCCACTGGGCATGGAAAGGAAAGGAGAGAAAGAGCTTAAGATTAACCGGCGAAAACTCCAGTTGGGTCTTAAGCCATTAATAGAATTTCCCTTCATTTTACTCCTACAAGGTTAAGTTCCTAATTCATTCATGTAAATAAAAATCTAATATTTTATATGAAACGACTGTCTCCCTTTTAAAAAAAATCTAGAATTTCAGTTACCGCTGTCACCCAAATCCAGAAACTGATATGGGCTCAAAGAGGGAGGCCTAACAGGCACCTTGAACAGCATGAACCAGAACATTGATTATTTAACCACATCCCTCTTTCCCTCTATGCAGCAGAGCCAAATGAAATACGTGTAGGAATGCCATCCTTCAGAGTTCCCAGAGACACCCTGGCAGCTTCTTCATCCAGGCTAATTTCCCTCCATGGACGGGTCATAGAAGTGGCAAAGTGAGAGCATTCTCCCTGGGTCTCCCCTTCAGGCAAATTTGACCGTTTCCGTTTCTGTAGCATCGACTCATGGCTTTACATACACAATCATTGTTGTTTTTTTTTTTTTCTTTTTTTCTTTTTTTTATGACTAAGCCTACATTTTAGTTGCTTCTAAAACGTTGTTAAACTGAAAAGGCTAATGGAACATTCCAAAGGCGCCAAACTTTATTTGATACTATTGGGGTGGGGTTGGTAGGCTCCAGTTTTTCTCTTGCTACATTCTTCTTGGGAAAATATTTCAAAACAATCCATAAACATACGAGAAGTAGAGGTAATCTGTTCTTTCTGCCTCTCTCTTTTTAAAAAATTTTTAATATTTATTTTGATTTTTGAGACAGAAAGAGACAGAGCATGAGTAGGGGTAGGGCAGAGGGAGAGAGGGAGACACAGAATCTGAAGCAGGCTCCAGGCTCCAAGCTGTCAGCACAGAGCCTGACGTGGGGCTCGAACCCACAGACCGTGAGATCATGACCTGAGCCAAAGCCGGACGCCCAACCGACTGAGCCACCCAGATGCCCCCTCTCTGCTTCTCTTTCCTTCACTAACAGACTAAGAGGGGGACGCTGCTCATCTAAGAGTGTGGAAGAGGCTCGTCTGCTTAATGGACAGAAAGCCTGACGTGAAGAACTATCCCAAGGGGACCTGGGGGGGAGGCAGTAGGTCTCAACCACGCAAACATCCCTGAACTCCCACAGCCTCAAGGAAACACCTGTGAATTACAGGGAAGAGAAATATTCAAGCAAGACAAACACTGCAGTAGAACTACTCCATGGGGAAAACGCATCCCTTTTAGGATGACTTACTAATCAACACTTATTCCCAATGGCATGTGTTATGTCCAGTAAATTCTCAGATGGATTAATAGTATACCCCAGTATATATGAAAATCTGTCCATCCACACCCTGCTGAACATGGAGCCTACAGTTCCCCCCCCCCACCACATTTCTCCATGAGATTTGATACTCTCCCACATATTTATTTTGACATGAGGTGGGCAGTGGGGGAAGCTGAGGGCAAACAATTCAAGGGAGGAAATATATTTATGCTTATTCAGTTTCCGGGTGCCCTGTGCCCTGTTTTTTTTTTTTTTTTTTTTTTTTTTTTTAATCCATGAGAAAAAACATCTTTCCCAGCGATCTTGGAGGAAGATGGATTGTTTCCATCCATCCCCATGCATTTCCACTAAGGCAACGAGGTCTTTTTCACTTTTCGGGTCAGAATTTCTAAGAATTAATGGTGAGCTGTAGCTCTCAGAAGCATTTACAGTTCTTACTGTTTAGAATATGTGGAGTAAGAAATGCACGCAGAATATTCTGGAGAGGGGAGGTGGAAGAAAGGAGTGGGTGGGGATTTTCTGAGTCATGTCAAAGACCCAGCCACCAAGGGGTGAGGGCCGGGGGGTTGGGGGCTGGGCCTGGCTCCCCATACCTGGTAGGTTTCATCCTGCAGCTTCTGCTTCAGGTACTCTTCCATTTTGAGCTCGTTCTCCAGCTGCCGGACAGAGTCATTTTCATAGTCCTCATCCTCTGGCTGCACGTAGGGGTCCCCATCTTCTGTGACCCTGGGAATATACCACAAGGGGTGTTTGGGAGCAAATCTTTTTTTTTTTTTACAGTTTATTTATTTGTTTATTTTGAGAGAGAGAGAGAGAGAGAACGAGTCAGGAAGGGCAGAGAGAAAGGGAGACAGAGGATCCAAAGTGGGCTCTGGGCCAACATCAGAGCCTGATGAAGGGCTTTAACTCACGAACCATGAGATCATGACCTGAGGTGAAGTCAGACACTTAGCTGAGCCCCCCAGGTGCCCCTGGGAGCAAATCTTAAAAGTACGAGTAGAACTCCAGTGTTAGCTGTAGTTTGGGGCCCATTTACTTAGACCCCCAGTTCACTTCTTTGTTTCAATTAATTTCAATTCAGTGTCCTCTGTTACGTAACAGAAAAAATTTTTATAAACTTTGGAGATCTGGAGATAGACATGATCAAAGTATTCTCATATGCAGTTTTTCTATGGCACTCTGATGATCACTGGCCATCTGTGTTTTCCTCTGACTTACAGGAATGGGTTGCCCTTAAAGTGTTTGTCAATCTTAAAAAGGGCAGCCTTATCTTTTGGGAGGATATAGTCTTCTTAATCTGAGGACTCCCTTCCCTCCCCTCCCCTCCCCTCCCCTCCCCTCCCCTCCCCTCCCCTCCCCTCCCTTCCCTTCCCTTCCCTTCCCTTCCCTTCCCTTCCCTTTCCTTTTCTAATGGAAACCAAGATCACTTTCTATAAGGAAAGTGAGCCCTCTAGTGAAATAACGATTAAGGACATTTGTTCATAATTTAACCCTCTTTGTGTTATGTACATATGTAGGCACATGCACCCATGTGCTTTATTTTTATAGTAGAATAAGTCTTAGAATATCAGCTCCTCGGTGTCTGGAAGGTAATACTTGAACTCATAGCTTTGGATCTTAAAAATTTATACTAGCTCTGAATCTAAGAAATCTACTTAAATTATTCAGTTCTACCATGAAATAAATAGCTAGCAATGATCTCATTCACTAATGTGTGACTCTATTTCCATGTATCCACCCAGTTTATAAAAACCCTTCCTGAGACTGAACATAAATTCACGACCTAAATCATAGGACTAAAATATTCTCAGGGTAAAACACAGTACATGTTTAGGTAGTGCAGATATTAAAACATCCCCTAAAGTGAAAAGAGTGGTCAAGTAGAAGTTTCTGGGTTGGAACTTAAATACCATTGTTTACATTTATTAATGTCTGTATGACATGTTCTCATTATATTTAGAGGTTTGGGGCCAGGCTAAATAGGTCTGTGAGGCCTCTATGAACTGTCCCTCCCCAATTCCCGCAGCCGTGTTGGTGGCTGGTTCTGGCACCAGCCTACCAGGGACAGTGGACTGGGGTAGACTTAGCTACAGGCTTGGATCTTGGGATCAGGACGAGAAGACTTTAGGTGACCACATGTAAATGCTTCATTATAAAAAGTCAAACAGATATGTTATTTACCAGACTAACCTGATGACCATTAATTCACCATTCTGAATAACAAATCAAATCATTCTAAATTACAGAGGAAAGGACAACAAACTAAAATTAAAAGCAGCAGCCTATCACTATTTGAAATCATGTTATAACTGTTTTGTTTTGATCTTAAGGCCTGCCTTTTCACAACCAGCTTTCAAACCACATTTATAATTCCCCATTATTACTGGTCTACTCGCTACTTGGATTGAGATCCAAAATGCCAGAAAGGCTTCTGGTTAGTTTCTTCTTTGGGTCCTGAAACTGGCCAGTTTATTTTTGAAGACTAGTCGGCAGAACTTTTCGCATTGAACATCATCACCCTCCTGCAGTATGTTTTTAATTAAAGTTTTAACTTTATTTTTTATTTTTTAGAGGGAGAGAGTGCAAGTGGGGGAGAGGAGAGGGGCAGAGGGATAGAGAGGGTCTTAAGCAGGCTGCATGCTCACTGTAGAGCTTGGGGCTTGATCCCATGACTCTGGGATCATGACCTGAGCCGAAATCAAGAGTCAGACGTTCAGTGGACCGAGGCACTCAGCAGCCCTGCTTCCGTAATTTAAATGCTCAGTGATCCCCTTTGCCCTTCTGGTGAGCGCCTGTCCATGTCTCTCACAGCTGCATGAGCCTCTCTTCAAGGTTCCCTTGCTTCCCTGCCTTCCTTACCTCCCAAATGGGCTCTGTACATCTGTCCTAGCTCCCCCTTTGTTTCTCAGCTTTGCTTTCCTGTCTACTTTGAGTTTGAACTGATCCAGGGGCACAGAAAGTCTAGTGGGGACGTCACTGATTCTGCTGGTTTCTGTCAAGCTACAGAAGCCTAATTGGAAGAAAATCTTTGTAAAATGTCTTTCAAAGGTCAGATTTATACACACTCAACAAGTCGACCAGATTGGATTTCTTTATAATGAGATTTTATATATTTACTTATTTCAATTCCAAGTGCTTTCATGATGTTTACATTCATTCTGAATAGAGGCTTCTCCAGCATCACCTGGTCCTCTAAGGGCAAATACAGTAAATTTAGAAGATAGAATGATTTATCCCCTGAATAATAATAGAAATATCCTGTGAAGTGAGTCCTGGAAGGCTGGGAGGGAGTTTTAAATACTATTTTGCATACAACGAGCACTGTGCCTTGGGTGAGGGAGGCTCTCAATGAGCACTGCTTGCTTTTAGTTATCGCTATTCTCACTAAATAGTGAGAGGGCAAAGTTCCAATACCAAATTTAATGTAGCACCCTTCTACCTCTTCTGCGTCGTACCTTTCCAAAATAAAGGACTAAGCAGCCATGTTTTTATTTTCTTATGTTCCCTACTGAGTATTCTGTTACTGAGGAATGTTCTGGAGCAGAAGATACTCACACGTCACTACGCATGGTGCTGGGGGTAGCGCCACTGTGGAGGTACCCAGGTTTTCGGGCGTGGATTTGTGCTAGAAAAGCCTTTTCAGTGGTTGGCGATGGAACCAGATCCTCAAACTGAGTCCGTGCAAATTCAGAATCCACATTACTCTCAGTTTCACTCCCCACCTCTATTAGGGACGATGGAAGAAATGAAGAATGGCTTAGGTTATTTTATGATTGGCCAATAAAGGGCTAGATTTAACATAAGTCAACCTTACGTTTATACAACCTGCGCTGTATAAAACATCAACCAGTTATTGTACATAAGTCAGTGGAGTTTATTATTTTTTTTTTTCAAAATGACATTTGATACATGAATTTCTAGAAAATTATTTGGTATATGGTATTGTCTTTTTTTTAATCTCAATATTATGAGGAATTTTTGTGTTTTAACTGGCTTAGTTTCTTAATACTTCTCTTTTACCTTTTCTACAAAAGTCTTCATTAAAACTGTTCTTAATTTTGCTTAATATTATTTTAATTTAGGAAATACAAACCTTAAAATACTACATTCACTTAATATTTCAATGCATTATAAATATAAACTAATAGTATATGAAGTGTCTACATAAGAGTAACATTTTTAGTCATCATTTGCTAGGGCAGTGGGTATGTGCCATTAATCATGGTGTATTAACTACTGCCATTTTTATCCTAGTTGCTAATCTTAATCCAGACTAGCAGAAACAATTTTCATTACTTCAGTTCTTATTATAGCGGCTTTAAGAAACTTAAATCCGGAATTTTTTTTTTTCAACGTTTTTTTATTTATTTTTTGGGACAGAGAGAGACAGAGCATGAACGGGGGAGGGGCAGAGAGAAAGGGAGACACAGAATCGGAAACAGGCTCCAGGCTCCGAGCCATCAGCCCAGAGCCTGATGCGGGGCTCGAACTCACGGACCGCGAGATCGTGACCTGGCTGAAGTCGGACGCTTAACCGACTGCGCCACCCAGGCGCCCCCGGAATTTTTTTTAATATTGAAGTTTTATTTCTTATAATTTTTGTAATCTCAAACTATGGGACCAGAGTCGTGCCAGACAAATATCTTGCCAAGTGGGCTTATGACACAGATGAGATGTATTAGTAACTGGTAAGATATTTATTTGCATATTCATGCTGTTAAAGTTTTAAAAACTCCATGCAGTATTATTAGCATGAAGAGTCTCACTCAATGTTATGCTCTTTATTTTCTGGGGAGATCTCTCTTTAGACATATCGCAGAGGTAAATTTCAATTTAGCCTCATTCAAATAGCCACGCGTTTCAAATTAACAGAGTTTAAATTAGTAAATAAAACATTTGACCTTCTAAAATAACTTCAGCTTCATGTCACATTGGATCATATATTACAAGTTACAAATAATAGGTATTACAAATACTAGAATTACAAGTCAATTTTAGTATTTTTCTTTATACCTATCGGCATGTTTCAAACTCTCTGCATTAAGCATGTAATTAACCGTCTTGTCAGCAAAATAGCAACAGTGCTGAAATATCTGAATATACCAAAAATATCATATAGATCTTTAAAAAATACTTTTTATATTTGACAATGAGGAGATCTCTAACACAGGCCCCTGGCACTTATGGGTCCCTCTGCAAAGAGCAGATACAGGAGAGGGGACCGGGGACTCACCGGAATTCAGCTCTTTCACAAGAGAGGACATGGTGTTAGTGATGGAATCTGCTGCTACCAGTAAGTCATTTCTTAAGTTTCTTCTTGAACCTTGAGTGAAGAAGAAATGATCGTTAAAAAAAAAATCACACAGCTTTTCCTTTCTTCCCCCCACTTTTTGTGCGGTTTATCATCTACATCGATATCCCGAAGCAAGAAAAACTTCCGAGACCTCTCCTTTTCAAAGGTGTTTTGGCTTATTTTCTGAAAAAACACACTGTCCTTAGGGTAATGGCTTCGATGTTAAGAAGACATGGCCACGGATGAGGGAGGGGCTCATTTAATTGATTGTACAAATTGGGAGAGTTTTGCAAGTGAAAGGGGGTGGTATGATAATAAGACTGTGATGTGGCACAACCTGGGATGGTCCCAGGTAAACCAGTATCTATTGTCGCCTTTCTTAGGAAAACTCACACAGATGCAAAGTCTGGTTTTGCCCGGAGACTTGCACCTTGCCAGCTGCTGCTACCGTTTCAGCCATGACCTGGTGGCTCAGCACGTGGGATTGTGATCTCCATCACCACAGTCTCTATCTCTCATTAGGGCTCCCAGAGTTCTCCCTATCATGATAGGTATCTCTGGGGAATGGGAACCCCTGAAGGCCCCAGAGCATACAAGACGGGGGGAGATTCTTCTCCTGCGCTAAGACCTGGGCAGAAGGTGTATGTCTAATACTCTGAATTGCAACTTAGACTAGGTTTCTCCATGGTAGACAAAGATTACGATGATGTTTCAGGCACACGAAGGGTTAAATGGGTATTTGTCAGCTGGCTTGGGTGTCAGGTAGAGATGGAACATAATATCTTTGGAAAAAAAGGCTCAAGATTCCAAACAGCTGACCTGCAGATGAACTTAGGCAGCAAGAGCTCTTTATGAGCTAGGAGCTGCCTATAGGCCACATTTCATCCTGTACTTTCTCAGAAAGTCAAACTCAGTAAAATAATAAATACATGTAAATTAAAAAATCAAGGGGATCAGACAAAACAATTATAATATAAAGCTCTTAGGGGCGCCTGGTGGCTCAGTCAGTTAAGTGGCGGACTTCAGCTCAGGTCATGATCTCATGGTTTGTGAGTTCAAGCCCCATGTCGGGCTCTGTGCTGAAAGCTTGGAGCCTAGAGCCTGCTTCGGATTCTGTGTCTCCCTCTCTTTCTCTCTCTGCCTCTCCCCTGCTAGAACTCTCTCTCAAAAATAAACAAACATTAAAAAAAATACAGAAAGCTCATAGATTTAAAATACTGTAAATTTCCTTAAGATCAGATTTAGAGAAAGGACATTTTTTCTTCTAAAGGTGAAAAAAAGAAAGTTATTTTGAATAGCTTAAAAATTTTTTGTATAACTTATTTTTTTTCAGAAAAAAAAAAAAAAGCCGTATTATGGATCCTTCCTTTTCCCTCCTAGCAGAGAGTACGTCATTCTCTTCCTTTAAAATGTAAGATTTTATCCCCTATGCAAAATGGATGAGAATGTCTCTTTCCTCACACTCTTGCTATTTGTGGATATTACTAATGTTAATTTTTTAAAAAATCTGCTAGGCAAGAGGTGATACTTGTATTTCTACAATAGTTTGTGAGATTAGACACCTCTTTATATCTTTATTGGCAATTTATAGTTCTTTCCATATCCCTCACTTATTTTTGTTTCGGGAATGTCTTTTTCTTACTGATTTCTATATGCTTTATGAGTAATGAAATTATGCAACTTGATTGCCACTTAATGCTGGAAATGTTTTCCTCAAGCCTATTTTTTGTCTTTTGACTTCATTTATGTTTCTTTTTGCCTTAAAACTAGTAGTCAACTATCTCTTTTCCTTAGATCTATATGTGAGGATCTGGAAGGACGTTCATGATATATTGCTAATTTAAAGAAAATGCAACTTGCCGACCAAAATGCAATGTATGGTCTTGTTTGTGTGAAAAAGAAGGGTAGATGTTTATAAAAACACACTGAAACATACGTAATTATATGTACATGAAGAACTGAGAAGGGCCAAACTTGTTTAATAGTGTTTACTTCTGGGAATGAGATTGGCAGAGTGAGGGTCTGCAGAAGCATTTTTTCCCCCGAACTTTCTGTAAATGTAAAAAGTGATGGCAAGAAAAAGTCTTAAAAGTCTTAAAATATTTCCAAATGAATACAATCACTTGTCTTGAAAGACCTTACTCCTACCCCCGGCGTGTGAATGGAAAAGGCAGCAGGTGAGAGAATACTGTTATATTTATCAGTCTTTGTGCTCCTGTTAACTATGGAGGCTGAACCTCCAACCCTTTGGCCTTGTATTACAGAGGCAATGGTCAACTCTTTAGGGCAGCTGTAAAATGATTAAATTATCTGCTTGTTTAATGCAGGGCTGCATCCCACCTCAGCTGGGACTGTTTAACCTCAATTTGAGTTTGCTTTAACATAAAGGAAATAAGATCTTTCAGAACTTTAAAATGGGTTACATTTATAAAGTTTCCTGGGATATTGGTGAAAGGTTTTCCCTTCCCTTAATGAGCAAAGACTCATAAAAAATGGAGCAGGGTGATAGAAGCTGAAAGAAGGTAAGATGGTGAAGTGAGTAACAGGCTAGCCTAAGGAGTTTCTGAAACAGCTCTGGGGCCAGGGGCCAAGGAATACCCTGGCATTTCCACACTGTGGCTCCGAAGATTCTAAATGCTCAACAGACCCTGGTGACTTATGTGCCCCATGAAAAAGCAGAACACAACAACAAAACGTGACCCCACTTACTTTGTGCAAACGCCTCCTGAACATCACCCCCTACCCCCGTGAGGGAGTCCTGAGGCGTGTGGGACGGGCTGGAGCAGGCAGACGCGGACCGCACAGGCATGGGGATGGGCCTGCTGATGGTGTGGCTGGGGGAGGAGCGAGGAGAGCCTGCCCCCTGGGTCTGGAGAGACAATGCGAGTCGTTAATTTGTTTTCCCAAAGCCTCCTTAAAAGGTTAAAAACAGTCACGGTGAGGTTCCCAAGCAGGAGGGCATCCTAGGTATTTGAGATGGTAATCCTTAACCTGAGTTGCAGGTGCAGATAATTTAGGACCTTATTCTGTATAACCTGGAGTTCTGGTTACTTGTTGAAAGTTAAGAATATTAGTACAGCATCATTCTATAATACACGATATGTGCGCCCAGGTAATGAGGCTACTGTTAAGCGGTGAAATTTACAAGGTGTGTCTGTTTCCTCCTTGAAGGAAGTTCCACGTAGAATAAAAAGACGTTTATTAAGGACAAAGTTTGCAATATAAACGAAGAGGCTATTTGGGATGGATGTGGTTTACACCTTCCTAAATATTCAGTCTGTCTGTCCTGGCATCATCTTTGAGGATAACTTATAGGCCAGATCCTGTCAAGCAATACTGGCGTCCCGCAGGAAATGTCCTTCTCTTCATCGATGAAAAAGCAGTTAATTTCAGCAATCAGAACAGTGGGGTTTAAGAGGGAGTAAAGAAAAAAAAAGGAGAAAGCAACTAAAAGCCATTTCCCTCTATACCACAGTCCTCAGCATGAAACTGTTCACACCTTGAATTTCACAGCTTTGTCTCCACACAATGAGGTTTCTTGGAAACACTTTCTGTGTTATAATAATTAGTTTACAAAGGAAGCCAGTCATGAATAAGAGGATGCAATGAGACCCTCTGGTGCATACTCAGAGGTGAGGTGTTCAGGTGCTCACATAGACTCCAGTTCAGATTGCTGGGTCCCGCCAGGGAGAGTGAGGACTCTTCCATAGCAAGGCCCAGAGATGCAGCACCAACCCATTCACACCCAGGGACGTGCACCCTGGGAGCACTGCTCTGGAGTGTTCGATTTAGACTTTGCTGACGGTTGGGCTGCTTGCAGTTAAAACACACAACATCAATCCTGTCAAATGCCATGCTGTTAGCTTTCCAGGGCTTTGCATCACACATACAAGTCACATCTATAAATTGAGAAAAATCTAGAATTAAACACAAAGCAAAACAGAGCAGAGCACAGGAAATAACTCATGTGATCCAGTGGGCTGGGGATTCCACTCTTTTCATTCTCAACAGTACCTTGAATGGTCTGTCCGGGCCCAGGGAACGGAAGCTTGCCCCCTCGCGATGCTTTGCAGCCTGTGGCCCCAGCCCGCTCAAGGACAGGTCTGGTTTTCCCCAGCAAACCTTGCCAGTTCATCTCAATAGCCACGAAACTTCTGCTTCTGAGCTACCCCCCCCTTCCCACGCCAATAATACATGACCACATTTGAGTCATGCGTTGCCGTGTAGAAGGGTCTTCATGTGCATTTCTCTCCATGACCCCCTGAAGTAGGGCATCATTACTCTCAAGATGCGATTGTGGACCCCAGTGCTCAGAGAGGTAAAAAGGTTTGCCCAGGAGGCAGAGCGGGAGAGCTTGGGCTGGCCTCTGAGCATGGATGCTCTGTCTGCCCTTGGCTGCAGGGACCTGGCTGGGTTTTGCCTGCTGAGGGCCCATCAAAGGCATTTCGCTGCCTTGAGGGCTGCCTCCCCCTGGCAAGCCCTCTTGTGTGCCATTCTCCAGGCAGGGCCCTCGGCAGGGCTCCCTGCCCTTTCTTACCTGTCCTCTTTACCCAGGACCAGTCAGGGCACGAGATGGAGGAAGGACTGGGATGGGAAGGTGGACAGAGGGGCTGAAGGGAGGAGGTTAATGGCAGGGATACCTCAGCTCTGGGGAGCCAGACCCTCTTCTGGGGTAGCGGGTTCACGATAATAACAATACAACTCCACTTGTGTATGTGTTACAGTGGACAAAGCACTTTTCCGTACATTGTTTGGTTTCATTCTCCTCATTATTGGTGCTAGGAATGATAGTAGCTTATATTTGAATAGCAATTCGCAGTCTGTGAAGCACTTTAACCCCAACGATTTCACTTAATCCTGCTAGCCACCATGTGAAGTATTCTATTCCCATTTTCCAGGTTAGCACACTGAGGCTCAGAGGTGCTAATTGGGTTACCCAGTGAGAGAGTGGCAGAAATAAACGAGATCCCCAGCCTTTCGCCTACAAGCCCAGGGCTTTCCCACCGCACCACAGCCGCTTCTGAGGATCGGGGGCCCTGTGACCAATCACCACACACTTCACTCATGGAGAAAGGTTTAGCAGCCTGAAGGCTGAGAAAACACAGTATCTGGACCCACCGGTGAGGGGTGTTGGAGTAGGGGCCCCAGGCTTCTGGCTGGGCTGTGTAATAGCTTTCAATCGCCGGATGGCGGGGTGCATTGTGAGGGCCCTGGTGGTGGAAGAGACTGTGGGCTGATTATCAATCAGTACAGATACACCGGTGCAAATCTCTTATCTGCAAATTTGAAATCCAAGAAGCAACATTTGTCGTTTCATTACTGACATGAGGCTATTTCTATGGCGTCTGCACTGTACTGCCTTTCTAAAACCCAGAAAGATTCTGAATCCTGGGACACACCCGGACCCGGTGATTTCAGATGTGGGGCTGTGAGTTTGCATTTCAGTATCTTAATGGCTGTACTGGGGCTGCACGCACACCAGCACCACTGGCACCTGTTCCGTCAGGGTCTCCCGTGCAGGGTGCCCATGGCGCCGTCCTCTCCCTTTGGGCCTTCACCTGGCCCTTCTAACCTTCCAGTCGGTGAGTCTCTTACCTCTGGCAACACTCTCCCCTTCTCCTTGTGCCCTGGGCTCTCTCCTGCTGCGTTTGAGGCATTCCCAGCCCTAACTCTCCCTGCTTAATAATGCCTGGTCTCCAAAGTCAACTTTGCCCACTGCTTCCCTCCTGCTTCTTTCCTTCAAAACCCCTCTTCATGGTCTGTGTGAAGAGAAAAATAATTGACTATGGTGATGTGTTAAGGGAAAAACAATGGCCTGAATGTAAATGACACCAATGTGTAAATGACTGATAGGCACCATCTCCTAAATGAGTATCTAATTGGTGCAATTTCAAGCAGTCTGATTACGTGAAGAATTCAGGTAGAGATTCTGTGCTGGAGACAAGATCCAGTGGCATCTTCCCTGCAACTCCCAACCCCCAAGGAATGTCCAGACTCCGGCGGGGAGGCCCCTGGCTCCCTGGGTGATGATGACCCTGTCTCTTTGTCCGGACACTGTCCAGTTGGATGCACAGTAGCTTCCTGGGACCTACTGCTGGAAATGCCATCTCTGGCCTTCCTTTCTGTTCTTTCTGTAGACTCACTAGGAAAGGACAGTTGCCTCTTGGTATTGGGGTTGATCAGTGGAGTTTCATTTTCGGGTAGTGACCACTGCGGAATGGTGGCCTCTGGCCTGTTCAAGTATATATAGTTGTCTGCTAACAACTTCAGAAGAGTTAGAGTGAGTGATCTCTGCGAACATCCTTTCCTGGAAATTACTTGATGATTAATGGAGTGAATACTTAAGGGACAACGGTCCATGCAGATCAATATATAGATCTAAAATTCCTGAGAGGAGAGTTGATTTACGGAGGAAGGAAAACATACATCATACTTGGCAAATTTAAAATAGCTTGCTTCCTAGTGAATAGATGAAAAATTCATTTCTGCACTCCATCCTCTGAGCCCACTCAACCTGCTGTTGTATCAATTTTTAAGAAGCCTGACAAGATCCATACATTTTCTGATTTTTTCCAGGAAGTATTTTGGTTTCCACTCGGCACCAGAAAGGAGGGAGGCTTCAGGGAAGGGACCAAATGTGTGCTGAACCAGCACTGCCTGGAGACACGGCTGAGCAGATGACCAGGGGACACGAGTGCACAACCCTCCCCCTGACTGAAAAGCCTACCTCTCGGGTTTGGCTGGGAATGCAGCCCTGTCAGCCAGGTTTGACTTAGCAGCTGGAGAAGGTACAGCAGAGTAGCGTTTAGCTATGTCCAACCCTCTTTTCACCCTCTCTTCCAGTTCGAGTTCACTGACTATCATCATAGGGATTGCTGTGTACAAAGGGCTGTGGGGGTAGGGATGAGGTGACTAATCCTAACTGGTCAGGCAGGAGGCATCACTTAACTTGAGTCTTAATAGTGGAGATTTCCGGGCAGAAGAAAGGTCGTATTGCCAGGAGAGAAGAATATTCCAGGTCTTAGAGTGTCATGAGCTAGGGAAGAGAAGAGGAGGGGTATTGCAGAGAGCGCGAGGATGCCCCAGGTTTGCTGTGGGGAGTGAAGAGGGCTGAGGCTGGTCAGGGGGTGGTTTAATCTGAACCAGAAGGTCATCTCCGAAGGTTTTCAAGTAAAAAAACATAATTTTTACTTTCCTAGAATGAATTGACTAAATCCCTAATTTTAAAAAAGTTTGTGTGAGAGAGAGCCTGAGAGGGTATGCTTTGAACACTGGATGCCAGTCCTAATATTGTAGTTGATTATTTATGATGTGAATTGTCTCCCCACGCCCCACCCTGCCGACTCCATCCCATTTCTGATTGCTTCACCACTCCACAGAATACCCACCAGAGAAGATGGGTGAGGGAGATAAAGGAAGGTGAACTGATGCTGATAAAACTCGTTATTTCTGGCCCGCTCATATTCCCAATGTGTTTGGGAGAAGCAGAAACCTGAGAGACCATGATTTCCCAAGTTAACTGGGCCTCCAGTTATTAATAGAGAAGAGAATGGGGGCAGGAGATGGAATTTGAAATAATGTTTCACTTTCCTCCTCTGACTGAGACACTCTTAGTTAACTGGATGGAAGAGAAGTGAGTGTGTGTGTACATGCACGTGTGTGTGTAAAATAGGGGTCAAATCACAAAAGTTTACATATTGTTGGATGTATGTGTATAAACATATACACACTTTTATACTAATATCTGACATGCATATAGTATTTTACAAAGTGCTTTCACATCCATTAGCTTTCAAAATCTCCCCCCAAATCCTGTGGGCCATGTATTAGCAGTCTGCTTGAGATAAACTACCAGGAAGTTAACTGACTAACTTAAGATCTTACAGGTATGAGAGAAGAACAGGGACCCTACCGTCCGGTCTAACACCAGTCACCTTTCTGCAAAAATTTTTTGAGACCTTACATCCTGAACTCAAAGTCAGGATATCTGGTTTTAGATTGGGACATGATATTGGAAACTGGAAGTCTACCAGAAACTCTGAAACATACTGTCATTGCAATTATACCCCAGCTGCCTTCATTATTACACTTTTTATGAGTGTTCTTTTTATGGTTCCTGCAATAAATCTTAAAAATACACAAAGAAGAAAGAGGGTAGGATAATTTTGATGCAAGTTTTGTAAAAAAAATTTATTGCTTATGATACCATAATCATCATATTATATTACAGGCACTATTTTTTTTTTAAATTCATGTTCTCTCCTCAAGGGGGATAAATTCATGCATTATCTCTAACAAGAAACAGAAGTAGGAATTATATATACCAGTATCATAAAATACATTGAACCACAGAGACTTATGATAAAGCAAGTAGAGGTTATTAAATCAAGCACAATTTGTTGTGTGCAGTGTCTTAAATCTGATTTTACAAAGAGAATGTCCCCAAAGGGGTAAGGCTCATAAATAAAAATAGAATTTAGAAGCAGACGGCAGACTAAAACCTCTAAATTCTCTCCTTAGATCATGTTATACCAAGTCTATATATTTGAATGGCATATGTTTCTTTCCTTGTAGATCTGCCTGCTCAGGATTGGGATGTACAGGGTTCTGTCTTTAATTTTAACGAAGGTCAGTATAATAATCAGCCACTTAACATCTGCTGCTGCATTTGTCCCGTTTATTATTCAGCACAAATTCTCTAAAGCTCCGAGTAAAGACTTCTTTTTCATATTTTATGCCAACAGAAATTTTGGTCCCCTGAGAACTGGTATTTCTGTTCCGATAAAACCACCAATTATGTTTTCCTTTTTTTTTTTTTTTTTTTTTGCCTCATTGCCAAAAAGCTCAGAGGAACACCCTTGTCTCTTATGATTAGCATATTTGCATTTTCTCTTCGTTAGTTTCTGCTCTTTCTATATTTATTTTATGAAGTCATTGCTGATGTCTTTTGTTGGGAGCTGCCTTGGGTCCTTTTGGAAAAGAGGCTTGACCATACAAGCACATCAATAAATGAGTAAGACAAGCAAATTCTCTCCCCACCCAGACATCGCATTGCTGACATCTGAGCGTTCCCGATGATGGCCCTTTAGAACCTAGGCAGCGGTACCCAGCTGAGGGCTGACTTTCAGAGATGCGGCCACTGTTGAGGGCTCCGTGGGAGGAGCTGGAAGGAAAGGAGGCAGTAATGCTCTATGGGTGCTGCCATGGTTTGGCTGTTTGCAGCCATGGGTTTATGAACTTCCTGGTCCACACAGCCTTTCAAGAATGTGTGGCCTGGGGAATGGTGGGAAATGGGCCCCTGAGGGAGATGGCTCAGCAAGGCTGATGGACTATAGGATGATTGCCCTCTCTCCACTAGGTGTGAGGTTATATTTGAGCTTTTTTCCCCTTTTTTCTGTGCACATGCTAAGTAAGAGACAGGAAAGGAAAGAGGCTGTTTGCACAGAGAAGCAGCACAGCAAGGCATTTTTCTCTACCATGATCTAAGTGCGCTGGAACTACAATAGCAATGCCCCGTGTACGCCTTTATGGGCAATTAGACAGGCTATAAATGTACGTCCTTCACCAAGGGGGACTGTCTCTCATTAAAATTTGACTTTAGTAAAGCAACTTTTTTCACAAAATACAAAATAGTGTAATACATTGTCTTTATTGTCTGACATTACAGATTAGTTTTACACTTTCCTTTTTTACAGACCGTGGGAAGGAAGGGTAAAACTGTGTCCAGCATTTTGCAAACGTTCGTTGTTACACACAAACACACACAATGAATAACAGGAAAGAGAATACAGAAGAATAAAAGGTACGTTGAAATTGGACAGGCTGTGGTTCTAATCGATCCATGGAAATGATGTGAAACTTCCTGGTGATACCAGCAAATGGGATATAGCGTCATACACGGTTTGGTACGTGCACCTGAAATTAAAGTTGCTGTTCTTTTGCTTCTGTTTTGTTATTGTTATGTTTCGAGTAGGCTACTCCCTCTCATGGCTCTGAACCGGACCACAGGGTCAGACACAGGGTTCCAGTTGAGCGACTACTGTTAGAGAATCACAGTGTTCCTGCTTCCAGAGAAGATGTATGCAAGGGCCTTGTGAACTCCTGGAGCAGAGAGGTTCTTGGTGATAAGAGAAGGGCTGAAAGTTACCCATTCTTTTGAGATTATTACGAGCCAGTGGTAGGGATTCCGTTCTCAAGAACTAAGCAATGGGAAATGAGCAGATACTGAGGACAGTGTTTCTCCTGGACTGAACCCATTTTGGTGACCAGGGGGGAACAGAGCTTAGTAATTATGCAATGAAAAGAGATGTAACTGGCTGACTTTTGTACAAAGAGGTCACACGCCTTTCCAGTAAAATGGAAACTGAACTAAATGAGAGGATGCAGAGAGGTTAGCTTGAGTGCTGTATGTAGCTTTAGTGGCCAGAGTGGGTGTCTCTGTTCAGAGACGGGTCTGATCAATAACCCAGAAAAGCATGAGACTGGTTGGAAACTTAGACCCCTGGAGCTGTAAAAAGTCTCCAACACATTATGATTTTTTCCCCCTCTTCTAAAAGGTGTAACGGCTCTTCTTTTGATGCCCACAGTAGTAACAGTTATTTAAAAAAAAAAAGCTAAATTTTATATGTCTCAATTCAAGCACTACATTGAAAAGGAAGCAAATTAGTATGATTTTTGTTCTCTTTCCAAACTGAAGCGTGAACAGACATTAGAGGCAAAAGCAATGGGAAAAACGGCAGGATGGCAGGCCCCTCCATAGTTAGTTAAGACCTGCAGTAGGGAACATAACTTACTCCCTGCTTCAGTTCTTCTTCCTACAGAAAGATTGAATCAATAACAGTTAGGTTACCCAGGGTTCCAGGCAGAATGCGTACACAGTGTGAGGGAATGCAAGATGGGGGAAACATCAACACGGCTTCGGTGGCGGCCTCTCCTACCTCAGTGACTTTAGTCCCAGGTCTATTTAGGTATGTGAGACTACAGCCCATCTCATTCCTTCCTATGTCCATCCACCTTTCCACACGATCTATCCCTCTAGCCTGCTGTTTATACATCCTGATAGAACAGACTGTGCTGGGTTAGGCCAGGTCGATGCCAAGATGGCTGACAGTAAATAGAACCCCCCCACCCCCACCCCCACCCCCACCCCCACCCCATTGCTGTGGTGACAGAAGCTATAGGAATATAAGCAGTGGGCTATTTTCAAGGTTTCCTGTCATTCAGTGAAGGGAAAGATGAGATCGACCCTCTTCATTTGGTCTATTTGAAAAGGAAAGCTGAAAGAGCTTTTCTGGATCATCAAATGAGACAACAGGGCAGAAACAGTGAGAGGTTATCCATTATCCAGTCCTGTCTCAATATATATAGTACAACAAAAACTGAGTTCTACACTTTACATGGCTAATATACTGAAAAGTAAATTTTGTTTAGTGAAGATAAAGCATTCCCAACACTGATGGCAGGAAAAGTTGTCTAAGGGGGAAAAAAAAAAAAAGACCAAAGGAAACCAAAGAAGGAAGTGTTGCACTTATATGTAAGTGTGTGCCCAGTGCTAGGACACAGTAGGTTTCAACAAATATTTGTTAAATACATAAAAGAAAGATAGGAAAGAGGAAGGAAGAGAGAAAGAAAGCAATGAAAAAAGAAAAGAAAAAAAAGGAAAGACAGAAAAAGAGGAAGGGCAAAACAGTAAATGATGGTGTGTCGGGGATGCGAGGGATCCGGGGACTGAAAGGATGGACGTCTGTCTCACAGATGAGCTGCCCCAGGGACCGGGCAAGTTTCAGTATCAGTTCCCGCCTTTGGCATATCACAGTTCCAATCTGCAGTGGTTTCTGCTTGTCTACCTCAGGCGGGATGACCACCTAGCACTGACACCTCTGCTGGGCCGACTGTGGCCATGTGACCATAATTAGCCTACTTGTGACTTGACACGTGATTTAGTATATACTGAAGAAGGGGGTAGGGGTTTATGAAACGGAGAAGGCCACTTCCCAGTGAGATTAACAGGTTACAGCGCTCTGCAGAGGACTTCCCTAGATCATCTTATTAAACACTCTACCTGCAGAGAGCTAAAGGGGTATTCCTGTTTACAGTTTGTACTTGAGAGTCATGGAAGTTACGTGACTTGCTGCTAAAGCCTCACAGATGAGAGAAAATACTTCACTGAAATGATCAGTTAGTTACTCCTCTTAATAAAACTATACTCTCCAAAATTATGGCTATATCTTCATCTTGCAGAAGCATTAGCTTCTGCTCACTTTATTCAGAACTTCCGAAGCTATTAAATGTACAATATTCCTGAATAAATCCAGTTTTAGTACTTTCAAGGACATAGGAACTGGAAATAAGCCAAGAAGTTGTCCTATGAGGGTCCTTAGTAGTCTGGTTCCAGGAAATGGATAAGAATGAGCCTGATAACTGACTGCTATCTTGGACATATCTAAGAAAAGATCCTATATCTGGGACTGAAGCCGTATTTGGGGGAAAATCACATACAGTAATTGGAGAAATCATTGCACATTATGTGTGAACGATTTTTACAAATGCCATAGTCACAGGTCTAGGAAATATTTATTTGAAATGTCTTACCTTTAGTAGCTTCATGAGACCTTCTAACTGGACCATTAGCTCTCTCCGGCTCTCCTGGAGAGCAGACATTCTCTGTTCCAGCTCGTCCTTGCGCTGTCTAAGAAAGAAGTAGTCATCATCAGAACAGCATTCAACCCACTGAGCTGATCACACTTCCAAGTCTTGTGACACTAGCAGACCGCCAGAAAAAGGGCATCTCTGATCTCTGATGTGGTTTCCAGGCAGGGAAATGTCAAATGAACGAACAGTTATAGCTTGAGGTTTGTTTGTTTGTTAGAAGTCATTTGTTTGTTAGAAGTACATTTGTTTGTTAGAAGTCATACCAAAACACAGATGAATTAAAATCCTCTTGGATATACTCCCCCTTCTACCCTGAATTAACCAGTCAATGAAATCTTTTCTGAATGCTTAGTATGTCCTGGGCCTTGTGCGATGCCATTGGGCTCCCTTAAGACAAACAGAAACCAAACTGTCACCGAAAAAGGTCAATCCCACAGATCTTCCAAAACCAAGGACGCTTCTGTAAATCTCAAAGGGCATACTGATTACCCTAGTATTTGGAAATTGGAGTTTGAAAGTTTATTTTCCATTTCTTCCATTCTTAGTATGCAATATGGTACCTTTCAGAGGTGAAATATTCATAGTACAGAGTTTTTATAGTCAACTGAAGTTTTCTGGTTTGGGTTTGACTTTATAGGAGTTCCTACAGAATTGTTCCAACTAAAAATAACCTATAAGATTTGTGTTTGTTTAATTTTGTTTGTTTTGCAGAACTTCTATTAAACTGTCAGCAAGAATGGAAACCACAAAGGACAATCTATACTCCATCATTTATATTGACACTGAGAGGTACCAAGAATATCTTTAAAAGAGGGAAAAGAAATGAAACAGTATGGAGAAGAATATTAATGGTTCGTATTTCTGATGTATGTGTGTACTTTTCAAGTCAATTTCAAATCTATTATTTCATGATCATTAGTGAATAATATACACAATTTTTTCCCCATGCCCCAAAGGCTTCTGTCTGAGTTTGAGATATTGGAACTTATATTTTAAAAATGTGTGACTGCTTTAACCATGTGTTAATGTATGAATGGATGTGCCTAGTCTCAATGCACAGGCATAAGATTAAGTGGCACTGTAGCAGAGACTCTGAAATGAAAAACTGACAGTATGAAAATGTCACACTGACTTAGGTCAATGACTCATCCAATTGAAAGATATTTTGTGGGGAGCACAGGTTATGGATATAAATGAAACATTCCTAATTTGCTTTGATTCAGGTTTCTCTAATGAATTATGAATTTAAAATTTATAAACATACCTCAACGCTTTTTGAATATATTTATATTTTTGGCTTTTATTGCCATTCAAGGCTTACTTACTCCCAGAACATTCCTTCCTTTTTCTTTTACAATTGCCTCTTTTGTGAATCCTGAAGGACAAGGAACATCATGATTTTATAGATTTTAATGGTATCTTATTTTAGTCTTTGTCTTCCCGGGCTGCAACATTCTAATTTTGAAAGTCTTAACTCCATTCAAAAATATTCGTCAATGACAAATCCACTAGCTGTTTTATCTTTGACCTTGTCTGCACATGGTGTCCCAAATATATCCATGGTAGGGGTTGGTAGAAGGATAATGTTTCTGACGTATTTCCAGTCTTCTTCTAGATACTGCTTTGTAATTTTTGGACTTTTGGTCATAGGAGCACTTTGCGAAGAGGGTTGCAGTAAATTCTAATATTGTAGGTAAAAAATACTTGGGTAGGCATCTAAAAACTATGCGGAAAAGTTAACTGGTATTAATTTAGAATTAATCAACAATTAAAAAAACTTGTTTGTACAGTTTTCTTATAAGTAGTAATCTTTCAAAACATGACATCTACTCTTTCATGCATTGATTAAATTCAATTAAAAGAATTTCATGGGGCGCCTGGGTGGCCCAGTTGGTTGAGCGTCCGACTTGGGCTCTGGTCATGATCTTGCGGTTTGTGAGTTCGGGCCCCACGTCAGGCTCTGTGCTGACAGCTCAGAGCCTGGAGCCTGCGTCGGATTCTGTGTCTCCCTCTCTCTCTGCCCCTCCCCTGCTCGTACTCTGTCTCTGTCTCTCTCAGGAATGAATAAACATTAAAAAAAAAATTAAAAAAAAAAGAATTTCATGTAATAATGTCTTTATTTAATCTTCTCTATAAGTGGCTACCAAACGGGGGTCTGATTAACAAATTTGTGGTGTAGCTTCCATGGTTCCAAGTGGGAACAAGAAAACAAGGACTAAGTAGTGATTTTATTTTCATAGAGCTAAATGTATACCTCTGTAAAAGGAATGTCTTTTATTTTGAGATTCTGCCTGATAATTTCTAATTTTGCGTGTGTTTTTTAAATAATATATATTTTAATGTTTATTTTTGAGAGAGATAGATGGAGTGTGAGTGGGGGAGGGGCAGAGAGAGAGGGAGACACAGAATCTGAAGCAGGTTCCAGGCTCCGAGCTGTCAGCACAGAGACTGATGTGGGGCTTAAACTCACCAGCCGTGAGATCATGACCTGAGCTGAAGTTGAGTGCTTGGCCGACTGACGGAACCCACCAGGTGCCCCTTGAATGTACCTTAAAACCTATTTTCTCTTAGGACAATATTGGGACAACAGGCAAAATTTTAATATAGATCATATATGAGACAATAATATCAACTTTTCTGAATTTGATGATGGTGCCATGGTTATGTAAGACAATACATTTTTACATAGGAAATATACACAGTAATACTTAGTGGTAAAGGGTTATGATGTCTGCAACTTACTCTCAAAATGACTCATCAAAAATATGTATGCTATATATATACATATATACATATATATACGTATATACATATACATATATATATATATATATAAACATATAGGGAGATAGAGAAGGGTGTAGTAATATGTTTGTTATCTCTAGGTGAAGTATATAAGGACATCCATTGTGATTTTCTTACAACTCTTAAATTTTTTCAAAATAAAAAGTTAAAAAAATATACTGTCATTCATGAAACTGTTATGATAAGAGATGATGGTAATTTTAAAAATATATCCCTATAGAAGTGACTTAGTCAACTGAGCATCCAGCTGTTGGTTTTGGCTCAGGTCATGCTCTCACAGTTCATGACTTGGAGCCTTGCGTTGGGCTCCATGCTGACAGTGCAGAGCCTGCTTGGGATTCTCTCTCTCCCTCTCTTTCTGCTCCCTCCCCTGCCCTCTCTCTCTGCCCCACCGCTGCTCTCTCTATCAAAATAAGTAAATAAACTTAAAAAAAATGTATCATCATATGGTAAAACAAAAAGTATTCAGCTTTATGTTATTTCCCAAAAATAATTTAAAAATTAAGCTGGTCTATTAAATTCAACTCTGGAAACCACTGACTTACACCAGAGGTTACACTTTCATTTTTAATTAATAGAACACAAAGTTACCTTAATTAGCAAGTTGTTGTTGTTGTTGTTGTTTTACATTTTATTTATTTTTGATAGAGAGAGACAGAGCATGAGCAGAGGAGGGACAGAGAGAGAGAGGGAGACATAGAATCTGAAACAGGCTCCAGGCTCTGAGCTGTCAGCACACAGCCCAACGCGGGGCCTGAACTCACAAACCGTGAGATCATGACCTGAGCTGAAGTCGGATGCTTAACCGACTGAGCCACCCAGGCGCCCCGCAAGTTTTCTTGAAAAATAATTTTATACACATTGATAAGAATGTAATTTCGGGGGTATAAAATAAAGTGTTTTATACTTTTTTTCCTCTTTGAGATTTGTGGTGTGAAGTTAGTTCCTTCACAGTTTTAAATAAATGTTTTATCCTAGAAGATGGTATTGTCTTTGCAAACACAGTTCTTTAGCTATCTCTTAATCGTTTTGCAGCTTATCCATTCATGCCATCCATCTGGCACTTTTAAGACACTGTAAATAAAATAATGAGTAGGATACAGTTTTTGTCCTTGAGCGAAAGGGGAGGAGAAAGAAGTTCAAGACGACGATGGTGAGCGTACAATAAAAATATGAACAAATTGCTGCACTTCAGTGGTAACTCTGAAGAAGACGTCCAGTTCCATATGGTGGTAAAAATTTAAGGAAGGCTTGCTAGATAACCTTGCAAAACTCCCTCCAAAACTCCACCCAATGTAGAAAAGGAAAGACCTCAGGAACTATGTGGAATGTTCCAGACCTTTCTCTGCTTTATCGGTGCCTCTTGGTTGCCTGTATTCTTGAAGTTACTAGGAAATCTCCATGCTGGAGTAAGATCTCTGATTCACGTGAACCTGACTTTACATTGTAATCTGCTGTGTGGACTGGACATGCAGTTCTTCCCCCTTCTATGGCTTCTATTGTCGGATTAACAGCAATATCCTTGAGAAGGTCTATAAGGCCACACAGTGTCACCGTCTACCCCTACCTACATCGTCAGCTCCGTCTCTTTCCGTACACCCTTTCATTCACTGCATTCTAGGTCTAGAGACCTTTCATTTCCTAAAAAAGGGCCACGTTTGCTCCTGCCATTTGGTTTTGGACCTATGGCCTCTATCTTCCAGGAGACCCTTTTACTGCTGTTTTAGCCCCTCTGCCACCCTTAATCCCTGTTCCCATTCATCCTTCATCCTTCAACTCAAACAATCCCTCTTCATGGTAACCTTCTTTGACCACAGTGAAGGGCAGGTTGGATTATAATGTCTCTATTTATTTTTTCAAAAAACCAACTCTTGGTTTCATTGATCTGCTCTACAGTTTTTTTAGATTCTATATTGTTTATTTCTGCTCTGATCTTTATTATTATAATGTCTCTATTTAAAAGCAAGACTCCTAATAGTCCTTATCTCAGTTTGTAACTATATTCTCATTTGTGTGCTTATTTGATGTATGTCATTTTCCTACTGGACCACACATTCTGTGGGACCAGGACAGTATCTTTTTCAATTCAACTGTGGGCATCCTGCGTTTTAGAAATATTTGCTGAATGAACTAAATGAATAATAAAATGAGGGATGATAAATCTGATAGTAATGTAGATGGATCAGGGGCCAGGAATCAATTAAGTGAGTAATAACAGTCCAGCAGGAGATAACTAAGACCCAAGAAAAGGAGATGGAATCCACATGTGCTACTCATTGTGTGGGATCTTGGGCAAATTATTTAACTTCTGTGAATCTCAGTTTCCATATCTATAAAAAGAGTACAATAATAGTGTCTATCTCCTGGGTTTGTTACAGCAATTACCCGGGACAGTGTATTATAGAGTTTAGTGCCTAGGGAGCGTCAGATTAGCACACGGAAATGCCTATCATATAACCCCACTTGGTTGTCAGATCTGGGTTGCAAACTTGGCTGTCAGCTTTCTTGTGGCTGATGTAAAAAGGAAAATGTGATTATTTAGAAAGGTCATAGTGCTCTTAAGATAAAAATGAACTGCATTAATGAAAAGCTGAGCTCTGCTCCTGTCTCCCCTCGTCCATTCCGCAGCTGAAAGAAATTTCTCCTGTTGGTTTCTCAATAAGAGGCACCAGAAGGTTGTAATGGACGGAGAAGATCTCTGTCCAAGGAGTTCCTGTGGCTGCTGCATGTGGCCACTCCTCAGTGTGAACAAAGGCCAAAGTGTGCAAGAAGCCATTGTTTTGGAGTCTGAAATGACTAAAGGGTAAAAGTTAGAATACCCAAAGCAAGTTTCTTGACCTAGGATGTCAGGGTATCTGTGAAATCTCCAACTCATGAAAATGCTTACCAGAGAATTAATGGCTTATAAGGATCTAGAGAAATAGCCTTTAAGGGAGGGCATTCCTTCTTCTTCAAGGTAGAAGAAATGTGTAGAATATGGAGGCAGTTGGGATTTAGGTGTCTCAGGCCTCAGGCCTCTAGCTTCAGGCGTGGGCCACCGGCTGACAGGGAGCACCCAAAACACTGAAGTTTTTCACAGAGACAGACTCCTTAGCATGGGTTTGGGCTCAGCTGGGGATATGCGAATGCCCACAAGTCAGGGCCAGGAGGGTGGTTAGAACTATCAGTCTATTCCAAGATAGCAATGCCAAGGAGGGAAGACGTATCAGTTGGAAAACTATCATCAGTGACCCAGGCACATCAAGAAGCCTTCCTGGACGGCATCACCCAAATGGAACCAAATACTTTCGAAAGCAAATGCTAACAGGTGATCTGATGAAAATGTTTATGAAAAATTCCTAGTCATCATCCCTCCAACAGAGAATGGGACACTCAATGGAAGAGGCATAAAGAACATTTCAGGAGACAAGGTACCTAGATGTGGAGATGAATGATTACTCCATTTCCAAATTGGTTTATTCAGTTATGTTTCTGTGTAAGTTCGACTCACAGCTTGTGAGCTGGTAGGGCCTACATAGTCCTAGTAGGCAAATTTTCTTTCGAGCAGGCATTTACTTTTATATGCCTTTGAGGATAATGATATAGAATGTCACCTTTTCCTTCTTTCCCCTTTCATCCCACCTGGGTGACGTGTAGTAGAACATGCAAGGACTTCTAATACATCTCCCTGAAGAAAGGACCAGAGATTATATAGTTTGAAAAGGAAGGATTTCTGTTTCTTCCACTAAATTCTTTAGTTATTCGAAAGTATGACATGATCCTTTCACATCAAGCAGCCCCCACAAGTTGCCGGTTCCATAGATCTCCTTTCCATAACTCATGCCTTTGGTGGCTCTGCCGTCTAGGCAGGTGCACAGGCCTGGAGAGAGGGAGAATGGGGCCTCCCTGAGAGCAGGCAGGGCCTGCAGCCTGGGCCAGATGTGCTGTGGTGCCTCGTCATGCGTGTGTCTGAAGAGCAGGGCTGGGATGGAACCCCCGGAAACATCCATGACTACAATCAATAGGAACTTGGTAAAATCCAAACATAACCATCCAGAACCTGCTTAATTTAGTCATTTTGTCTGGAAGAAGTTAATGGCACTCTAATGATGACAAGGGTTTCTGAGAAGAGGCATCTGTACTTGCTATAAAAAGCGTCCCTCAGAGTAAGATATACCTGGAATCTGGCACCGAAACTGGAAGATGGAAAGAATGTCATATCTGCTAACAACTAAAAGTGCCTTGTGAAATAGGACATTCCTATGAAGCAATGCCTTTGAATTTATGTTTGTGCTGTTTGCTACACACATAGGTTTGAGTATGTGTCATATTTCAAGGCATGGTGCTAAGCCGGTCTGAGGTGAAGCCCACAGCCACCCCCCAGCCTTTTGCACATGAGCACAGCATGTGCTATTCTCTACCTTCCTGACTCTGAAAAGTGCACTGAAATTCAAGGGTGGAACCTTCTAAGGGCCTTTCAGACTCAAATGTCTTATGGTGTCGGACTAGACAACAGCAGGTGTTTTAATTCATTAGCAGAACAAGAAGGTATGAGGTCTATTTTTTAAGGTCTGCATGTGAAGCTTTTACGGACCAAGATTGAGAGAAAATCAGACTCCTTTTTTGTGGGTTACAGGTAAATTTTTAAGTGTAAAAGCCTGTGATGTTTATTTAGCTGTTTCTGTGTTTGTTGCGTTGATCACTTGTATCATAAACACATTGTCGATAGTGCAAATAACTAGAAAGAGTTGAGTTCAAATTTTTTTCAGTGAGAGAGTTTGCTTGTAAAGAATGCTGTTTCCCCTTCACTGTGTCACATGAAAGAATAAAATATACACAGCAGCTCCTTAAAACCCCCAAATCTCAGTGAATAGGCCTGTGCTATTAAAAAAGAAACGGGGTGTCTGGGGGGCTCGGTCAGTTAAGTGTCTGACTTCAGCTCAGGTCATGATCTCGTGGTTTGTGAGTTTGAGCCCTATGGCGGGCTCTGTGCTCACAGCTCAGAGCCTGGAGCCTGCTTTAGATTCTGTGTCTCCCCCTCTCTCTCTGCACCACCCCCCACTCTCTCTCCCTCAAAAATAAATAAACATTAAAATTTTTTTTTTTTAAAAAAAGAAACAGCAAGCATGTTAGCAGCTATGGTGGCTAAGGACTGTTTTCTGGCTGGATGCCGTTAGACTTTTGGAAGATCCCAGTCACTTGCATTTGCCAAGAGGCCTTGGGCTCCTCTCTTACCTGAGGAGCCGGAGTTCTGCCAGCAGAGTGGGGTTTTGCTGTGCCTTCTCTGGAGTGGGCTGAGAAGCTTGTTCATGCTCTAGCCGCAGCCTCTGGATCTCCTGTAAGATTTCTCTTGGGAGAGAGGAAGAAGGTAAGAAACTAGGGTCAGTTAACTTCCAGGATATCCAGGATGCTAACATCCGAGGGGGGCGGTCACCCTATGTTTGGGAGCAGAAGAAAGTCTCGCTACCCAACAGTGTTTATGAGGGACTGGCTGTAGCTAGATGGGTGCTACGGACAGCGGAAGGCTGACCTCAGCCCCAGCACATTCAAACTCTACAGTATGTTGTTGGAGACTTCAAGCTGAGTGTTCTCACCAGGACCTGATAATCGCTCTACTAAGTAACATAATACTGCGGTAACGTGTTCAACTTTGAAAAGTGTGCTGCTTAGGAGCAAAAATATATCTTCCGATTATTTCTGATCACAGCCTGACACCATCAAGTCATTGCAGCTACCGGCTAAGAGGTGCTTGGAGGGAAAACAGGATAAATGGTGCTCATTTCACAAAACTAAATAACCCCATTCTCTCACCGGGAATGACATTCCCCTCACTGAATTTATCGGAGAAGCCCCCGGTTAGGCCAAAAAATTTTTTCTTATTCTTACCATTTTCAGCCTCAACAATGGATCTCAATGAGGGTAGCCTTGGAAGGAAAGTGCTTTTAAAAGGATTCACTGTAATTGAGTGTGTGACATAAGAGTGCTATTGGCGTGACCCCTGTCAGGGGTGAGATGTGTCAGTCTATTATTGATGTCGGAGCCTGGGCTGCCCCGCACTGAGGTGAACATTAGGCCGCCATAAAGGATAGGTGACCTATGCAAGGCAAATTATCCCTAAGTGAGTTTGAAGCCATTAAGCAAGGTTACAAGACACATATTCTTGGGGGAGGGGTCAGTCTTCCATCCAGCAAAACGCACAAGAGACAGACAATAAGAACAAAGCACTAAGGAATAAGGAATGGAAGGTGAACTTGGTGAGCAAGGGCGATGGCTTTCCATCCGCAAGGCTGATTTACAACTGCCTGCTTCATAAACACACCAGCATTAAGAAGCTCATTATTAGTTACTACCTCTCTCATGGGTATAGTGAGGAGACTGAACTATAATTCAGGGGTTTTCCACCTTTTTCTGTCCCCCTTTGGCATTCCCTGGTGGAAAACTTTAAGACAAATTTTCTATGGAAACTCAATACATCAAATGGTTAAAAGGGAGCCTGTTCTGGTGAAAGAAAGCCCTGTGCCGCAAGCCCTTCTTCCCCTTCTTCAGACCTCTATAGAGACCCCAGGTCCCACAGGGCCTGAAAATCAGTAAAGCTGAGATTTCGAAGTTCTCTGCCAGGACTAACATCCTGACATTCTATGACTCCCACTTGTTCTCCTTGTCAGTTCCAAGGACAGAACCATGATGCAGCATTTAGCTTAAGGAAGGAAAAGAGAGAAGCAGCTCTGATAAGAAAAATTATGGTAAGATCTGTAAAGAGTACTGAGTTCTTAGCCTCTCCCTAGGAACTATGCTCTCCTCTTTAATCTTCTTTTACTGAATCCTCATAAAAATTGTATATAGGTCCTGCTATTATCTGTTTCATGAATAAGGAAATCAAAGCACAGGCCAGTTAAAAGACTTGCCCAAGTTCAATAGCAAGTAGGTGGTAGAGGTGATTTGAACCCAGGCGGTTAGCTCCAGAGGCCATGGATATCTGACTCCCTCTGTCTTTGGTGTTTGCTCTGACAGGTTTAGCCTATGCAGGCTGTGATTTATGTCATATAATGCAAAGAGTACTGCTACTCCTAATACCAATCCCAATTAGTTCTTCCAAGTGTGCTATGAGGAAGCATTATCTTCTAACAATCATGGCTGAAAAGTCCATGAATCACCCAGAGTAGTCATGGAGTGAAGTGAGGAACTCTAACCTCCCCTGAAGCTCGGAGATCTGATTAGTGGGTTCATTGTCACCTTGGAGACCATGGGATTCCTAGGGCGAATTCCTACAGTGCAGAAGTTGACCTGGATAAGCTTCTGGGACGTGGTTCTGGGGTCCTTGGAGGGCATGAAGCCACCGGTTTAGACAAATGAGTTCAGGATGGACTAGATGCTCTTCAGGCATGGTGTGGGGAACTCTGTGGGCCACGAAAGGACTAAGAGACAGGACAAACTTCTCTTTCTGCCATCTCTTCTCATTCCCATTTCTTTATTCTCTCTCTGGTCCTACAAACACGCATTCAGAGTACAACATCCAGAAACGTCTTGGAAACAAGCAGTAAGACTGGTAGCACAGCATAGCTGGGACCATTGGAACATCCATGGTGCTCCTAGCTGATTCTGGAATTCCGCATGGGGGCCAATGTCACTGGGGTATTTCCTTAAAGGAGGTCCTGATTTCACCTCATGCTGAGTGGAAGCAGAGGATTTGAAGGGAAAATAAAGTGCCTTGGAGAGGCAGGAGAGCAGGTACACACTGCAACCAAGGTAAGGTATTTGTGGGCTTGAGAGTTTTCACTGTAGTCTTTTTCTCTTTCTAAGAACAGGAAAATATGCCAACCAAGTCTGCACCTTCTTTTTAATTTTTATCATAGAACGTTAAAAAACACTTTGACCATTTATCCCTAAATTCTCATGTCAAACTCTATAGGCATGAAACAAGGATCAGGACCTCCTCCTTTATTCAGTTTGATCTCAGAAGTGACATCAGTGTTTAAGAATAGGATTCAGTGGGGGCCCCTGGGTGCCTCGGTTGGTTAAGCATCCGACTTCTGCTCGGGTCATGATCTCATGGCTCATGAGTTCCAGCCCCACGTCAGGCTCCGTGCTGACAGCTCAGAGCCTGGAGCCTGCTTTGGATTCTATGTCTCCCTCTTTCTCTCTGCCCCTCCCCTACTCATGCTCTGTTTCTCTGTCTCTCTCAAACATAAACATTAAAAAAAATTAAAAAAGAGTGGGATTCAGTGTTAAGACAGTTTGGTGCTCTTCTAAGAGATCTGGAATGTACACATTGCTCCCATGCTGGACCTACTCAGTATTGAGTTTGAGATCTAACTCTGAAATTAATTATTTTTCTCACTCAGTATATATTTACTGAGCTTCTGCAACATCCTAACCATGGGCCTAGAACCCAGAGGCCCTTTGGCATGGCCTCTGTTCTCAAAGAACTTCCATTTCAGTCAGGGAAGAAGGAAACAGACACATAGATGCAATTATTTCAGATAATGATGTCTCACACGCATACCAGGAGCTGTGATAGAGAGCGGTTCCTGGCGCAGGAGGTAGTGGGAACGATTCGACAGGAGGACTTGTGAGGTAAGACCTGAATGATGAGAAGGGCCTGCCCATGCAGCGACCCTAAGGAAGAGCGCCCTAAACTGAGAGAACAGCTAGTACACAGGCTGCAAGGAAAGAGGTGAGCAGGAGCACACTGAGCAGGATTTGCGGAGGCTGGCAAGGTAGGCAGGCATCAGCCCAGGTTAGACCTTACAGACCACGGTAAGAAGGGTAGGTTTCAGTCGAAGTGTGACAGAAACCCATCAGAGGGTTTTGAACATAAAATAACATGATATGACTTGTGTTTTACACAGTGACAGGTTGGGCTGCTGCTAATGGTGGAAATGGAGTGGACAGTCTGGGATATGTTGTGGGGGTCGGCTGAGAATCAGTCTGTGTCGAATAAACAGAGTCCTGCTGATGGACTTGGGCATGGAGGTGTTTGGCTCCAACAACTGGGAGACAGTGGTGTCAGCCCAAATGCCTGATTTGCTTATTTAAAAGTTTATTTATCTTGAGAGAGAGGAAGAGAGAGCACAAGCAGGGTAGGGGCAGAGAGAGAGGGAGAGGGGATCCTAAGCAGGCTCTACTCTGCCCGCGCGGAGCCCGATGTGGGGCTAGAACTCACAAACCGTGAGATCATGAGCTGAGCCCAAACCATGAGTCGGACGCTAACCGACTGAGTCACCCGGGCGACTTCCAAATGCCTCTTTTAGAAGAGCCTTCTGTTTGTCTCTGGGTGGCACTCAGGAGGGCCCTTCTGAATGAGACAGCTCCTTAACAAAAACAGGCGTGTTGGGGCACCAGGGTGGCTTGGCAAGTTAAGCGTCCTACTCTTAATTTTGGCTCAGGTCATGATCTCACAGTTAGTGAGGTAGAGCCCCAAGTTGGGGCTGCTTGGTTTTCTCTCTCCCCTCTCCCTCTGCCCCACCCTCTGCTCCCACTCTCTCTCTTTCTCTCACAATAAATAAACTTTCAACAAAAACAAGCACGTCAGTAAAAGGGAAAGGATACTGTCTAGAGAGGAAACATTAATTGCACTGATATCTCAGAACTGTATGTATGTTTTCTCATAAAGCTTTTGAAGATCTAAAATCTAAAGATGAGCTTCTCAGACGCCAATATCACTGACTAAAGACATCGTCCTTTAAATATGCATACAGCTGAAAAACCTGGATATTTTAAAGCATAACTATAAGTTTCCAGTGAACACACACTCTGATCAAAAAAGCCAGCATGTCTAAAAAGCCTTACCTGTTCTTGTTTTCTAGCTCTGCGATCAGCTGCCTCTGTTGCTTATTTGCATCAATGGTGAAGGAGATGTCAGGAGCACTTCTCTGCTGCGTCGGCTGCTGTAAAACATGTGGTTTATGCTGTTTAACATTGGGAATGGAAACCCACATGTGTGTGAGGAGACAGGAATCACGAGATATGCAGACAGGAAAGAAAAAAAACTATTTCTATCAAAACAGGAAAAGCAAATACATGAAATTGCCATTCATCTCCTAAGGACCGACTTCTCTGTGAATCTGGGGGGACGCCTCTGCGAGCAGAAGCAGAACAGAATTCTCTGGCAGGCAAACACACAAAACGTAGAAGACATAGTCTTGTAGCTTTCTGACTTGAAGTCTTTGGGAGCAATTTCATTCTTGCTGTGCTGTCCCCACTGTGACAGTTCTGTCAGTGTAGGTGGGTGTAAAAAATACTTCCCTGTTGAGATACCTCTCTAGAATTACTGTTCAATCACTGTAACGCACAATAAAAAAATTTCATGGTTTGAAAATCACAGTTAATAGGATTTTCTTTTCTTCTTTTGGTCAACATACTTATTAGCATTTCTTTATTCATGTATGTAATTTTACATTAATGGATATATACATCCTTCCTCCACATTCATGGCATAACACTCATCACTCCTGGTCATGTTTTAACAACTAGTGTATATGCAGTCACAGCTTTCTCCATTCTCTCTCTCTCTCTCTCTCTATATATATATACATATATATGTATACATATATATATATACACATACACAGAAATTAATCTTAACAAATTATATATATGCAAATTTCCCTGACTAAATACACATACATATATACATATATATAAATACGGCCTATGATTATATGTAAATACATATATACATATGTATATTTATAGACGTATTTTTTGTTGTAAAATCAAAGTATTATTGTATCAAATGAGTTCTTTTACACAATACATTGATAATAATTACAAGAGGATTTAAAAAAATTTTTTTTAACATTTATTTATTTTTTGAGAGACAGAGAGAGACATAATGTGAGTAGGAGAGGGGCAGAGAAAGAGGGAGTCACAGATTCCAAAGCCTGACTCGGGACTCAAACTCATGAACTGTGAGATCATGACTTGAGCTGAAGTTGGACGTTTAACCGACTGAGCCACCCAGGTACCCCAAGAAGATTTTTTACAACAAGGATAGATTGATTTTCATATTTCCAAATAAAAGTCAACTTTTACATATGTATGTACATTTACATATGTATATACATGTAATCACATGCTGTATTTATATACGTACATGTATGTGTGCATTTAATGAAGGTTTAATTTGTCATTTTTTATAAAAACAGAGTCAGATTATGTATAGTTCCCTGCGCTTTGCTTTCTTTGCTCTACAGTACATTTTAGAAGTTCCTCAATTGGTTTTTAAACAAATTAAAAAAAAAAAATCACAGTTAATCTTTCCACTAAAGAATGCCAAGCTTTTAAAAATGGCATCAATTGCCTACGCCCCCAGAAATGAAAAAACTCAGCCTGCTTTTTAATGTCCAGACACCTGACTATAGAAAGATTAAGCTTGGTAAATGTCTGGCTCTCTTAAAGCTTTTCTATGATTTTTTAATTGGCATTTCTTTTAACAAAGAAGTGATTTGTGTTGCTAACAAAGGATTCGGGGTCCTATGTTTTATATCCTAAATGACTTCCCGTAGCTAAGCCTAGCGAACGGCAGCTTCGAGCCTAGCGAACGGCAGGTTTTTCCTCTGATTTCAGTACATAGTTTTCTGTTTCTTGTATATACTACATATCGATAAAAGTGGAAACTTATCTGAGCCAGTTGTGGATTTGAGTCATTCCTCTTTCTCTTAACTGATCAGGAATTATCCAGACACACCCGGTGTTGGGCTGGTTCAGCAGTGTTGTAACAGAATACCTAAAGCTATGATTTATGCCACACCAGACCCATAGCCAGACCGTGAAAAATAGAAGTAGAAGGCTCGTGTTTAGGTCCTGCAGGTCACACAGTAACAAGTTCTCAGCTTTGCTGTCGTCGCACCAACTGTAAGGATAACAGTGAACATGACAGACTCTCACTCAAACTACTTACAGACGAAGCGGACTCTGCTGCCAGTCTTGCCGCGTACCTGGCGATCAGTCTGTGTTCCTCATCGAGCCGGTTCGAACTCTCAAGCATGCTATTGAGAACAGAGCAAGAAGAAGACTGTGAGGCAGTGAGAAAGACGGATGGATGTATATTACCACCAGAGGCGCTTGCTATTTCAATTTTTTCGGTGTAAAAATTTGAAAGCTATATGAAACCCCGTTAGGTTCACGATCTCAGACGTGGATTCATGGCACGATCTAACACGCGGCCAGGAAGTTGCGCTAATAAATCCTGTCTTCAGTCAATTAAATGTCTTACTAAGAAAACTCCAAACAAGAGTTACTTTTCTCATCAACATTTCTGATAAAAGAATATTTTCTCTTGGGGTCCCTGGGTGGCTCAGTCAGTTAAACATCTGACTCTAGGTTTCGGCTCAGGTCATGATCTCACAGTTTGTGAGTTTGAGCCCCGTGTCGGGCTCTGTGCTGACAGCAAGGAGCCTGCTTGGGATTCTTTCTTTCTCTTTCCCTCTCTCTTTTTCTCTCTCTGTTCCTCCTGTATGCTCTCTCTCGCTCAAATAAATAAATAAATAAATAAATAAAACTTTAAAAAGTAATATTTTCTCTTCAGTTTTATTGCCTTTAACATTTTTATTTCCTTATTACATAAGAAATACATGTCCACAATGGACATGTCAGAAAATATGGAAGCACAAAAAAACCCCCAAAAAACCCAGTTGTGGTCAGCCTGCAGTGATACCTACCTCCTGATATATACCCTTGTGTGTAATCCTCCTCCTTTAGTATGGGCTGGACTTACTGGCTTGCTTTTAATGAATAGAAACAGTCAGTTTCTATTCAGTTTCATGGACAGAAGTAATGGAATGTCACTTTCAAGATTAGGTTATAAAAAGACCATGGTTTCCATCCTGAGTATGATTTCTCTCTCTTGAGCTCATTGCATGGCTTGCTCTGTGGGAAGCTGGCTGCCATGTCATAAAGCAGCCCATGGAAAGGCCCATGTGATAAAGAACCAAAGCTAGCCAATAATAACCTTGTGAATGAAATCCCACACATAGACCCTTTAGATAAGATAGCAGCCCCAGCTAACAGCTTGATTGCAACCACATGACAAGCCTTGAGTCACAGGCACCATGCCGGATTCCTGACCCACTGTGGGATAGTAAATGTTTGTTCCATTAAGCTGCTAAGTTTTTGGACAATTAGTTATGAGGCAATAGATAACTAATACAAACTGTTAACTATAATATTACTACCCAGGTAACTTGCCATTTTCTATTTACTTCTAGAGCAGTGGAATTATAGGAGTGGCTTCTAATGACATTAATGGGAATTGTTTATTGTCTCTTATAATTGTAGATTGTTAATACTAGAATAAGGATGATCTGAGTCCCTAAAAAAACTAAAGCAAATAGATGCATTATCAACTCTCCCATATTTCAGAAGGCCCTTCACTTAAGAGTAAGTTTTGCATGCCATTAAAAAGTTTCTATGAAACATACCAGTAATGCCAATACTGTTAACAGGCTAGATGGTTACAGTTTGGCTTATCAGTTATCATGGTGAGTACCGGGTCAGAATCAAGAATAGAAACTAGTTTCTCTCATCCTTAAATATATTCTCCTCCATTTATATTCCCCGCCCATGATTCTTAAAGAAAAAAGGTCAATACTCATGAGTATACACTGAAAGTAACACACTTCTTTGCCAATGGTAAGGTTGTAAGAATCATCCACTGCAAAGACTTGCATCCACAAAAAGCAACATGCACTTATATTATTTACATGTATGTTCACACATAAAGTAAATATGCAACCCAGTCTTTTAATTTTTGTTCAAAAGTGAGAAGGTGAGTGAACACCATTATGTGCTTCCAGAATATTAGCTGTGTCACTTCCAAACCGCTCTTCCCTGGCTGGCTGAATCCATTCCTGTAACATTGTCTCTTATCATTCAGAAAACATTCCTGTATCCATCATCTCTGTACCAGTCTATACTCCTCACACATATAAACTATACCTGTTGTTATCCTGAATGCTTCCACTTTAGATTTAGCCCTTTTCTCTGGGCTACAATAACCACGTAGAATATTCCTGAATATCTACATTTACTAAGTCACTTCTCTACCCTCAATAAAAACTCTTATCTTTTCCTTTTGTCCATAGGAGATAATGCATGTAAAACACATCAAGCTAATATGATGCCTAGAACACATTATTCTGCTTCTTAAGTAACCTGTTCAGATTCATTCATGATTCATATCTCCTTCAAAATACTCCCATCCAACAACCATGTAGAGTAGGGCTTTTCAAGTATTAGCGTACATATGCACGACTTGGAGATCTTGTAAAAAATGTAGTTTCTCGTTCTGTAGCTGGGGGTGATGGGGTAGGTTGCGGGGGGTAGAACCTGAGAATCTGCATTCCTAAGGAAGCTTCCAAGATACACTGATACTGCTGGTCTAAGGACAAAACTTTCAGTGGCAAGGATCTAGAAGATCTTGAGAATAAAATGGAAAATCTAAACACATGAAATAAACCCCAAATGTAAACCATATAAAAGAAATAATTTTTTATGAGTATTTGATATCCATACAGCATCTACAATATTTTATAAACATTCCTTAACACAGAAAATTCCAGGTTCCAGGCTCACATATGTGCGGTACCAATCCCCAGAGATTGAGATTCCAATCAGCATAACAAAGACTTGGAGTAAGAAATAATTCTAACAGCAAAAGGTGTTAGTTCTGGAGAACTCATGCCATAAAGCAGATGTTTGTCTCTATAACACAATGTCTGCACTCTGTAGTGGTTAAAAATAATAACTGAATCTCTTGTCATCGCTTTAATAAAAAAGTCACAGTGTGTTCACTTTAAACATAAAACCACCCCACAAAGAAAACAATTTAATCTGATTTTACCATGTTTATCATTTCTGGCTGGTATTAGAAATAATATGCCTAATTTCAGCAGTCTGTGTAGACAACCGCGCCGCGGCTCTTAGCCCGGAGCAATGATCTGTTTGCCTGAAAGTGACTTTGTCAAAAACATTTGCGTGTGTTTTGATAAATAAATAATAAAAAAAACTGATAAAAAACCTCATGATAAAAGTGCCTTTTATCATGAATGACCAGCAAGTATAAATAATATAAAGGCTACGTTAAAAAAGCCTCTTGGAGATGTAAGACGTGAAGTTATGGGATCCTGTCTAGTAAGCTGTAACTCATACTTCCATGCCTTCCCTCCCCCAGCCCTGAGTGAATGAGGGGTGGAGTGATATATTACCCCTTTGTGCACACAAACGATTTATGAGTCCACATGTGCCATTTTAGTATGTTCAAATTATACAAGGGTGAATGAGGCATTCCTCTGATAAATTCCATTATTTCAAGACTCCAATTACAAATAGTTGAAAATGAATGGCCAATAATCCCCAAATCGTTAGAGAAATACCGATTCCAACACTTTCTCCATCCCTGGCTATTCATTTCAAGACTTTATAATCAGTAATCTTGCTACAAGACCATGATGAATTGAAAAGTGGCTGCTGTGTAGACTGTATTTCAGAGCAGAAAAATCCATTATTTTGAAAGCTCTCCACTTTCTACCTTAAATGCATGGCCATTGTGTGTTGCTAGTGATCAAAAATGGCATCCTAAGAAACGTAAGTGGCCTCGGCTGAGGTAGGGCCTACTAAACTGTGATTTAGCAAAGGTTTCTGGGAACCCAGGGTTTGTTCACATTTCTTTGGTTTCTCTACAAGCCTGTACTGACTTCCCAGGCAGGACAGTCAACCAAATACTAATGCGGTCTAAAGGGCAGCGGAAATACTTCTAAGTTTTCTCTTAATATTTTTCCATCTTCCTGAATGGGTGAAAGGAATTTTATCACCAGAAATTAATTTTTTAAGGCCACTGGGCCTCAGGCACTACTCTTCCATTAAAATGCAAACAGCTGAGAGGAGGATTACCGCTTAGAAGGCATTCCTAGTCGCCCTGAAGTGGAGGTTTACTTGATCAGGTTGTTTCGCAGTTGGTTGAGAGCAACATGCTATGGGAATAGAGCCCGTTCAGGCCTTCGGGAGCACAGTGAGCAGAAGAGAGGTGGGGCGGAAAGGAGCAAAGTGATTCTGGGGCCCAAGAAGTGGTTTTAGGGGACTAACGAACGCGGAGGGAAATGAACTAATTCTCAAAGCTTCAACTGGTGTCTCTTTAACGACTGGCTTAAAAGGAAAAGATAGGAAATCATGAAATGGCAATCTTCCTGGATACTAATGATAAAACTTACCAGGATAATGGCATCCTTATAGGGATGCCTTCAAACTCCTTTATCGAGACCCTGACTTTACCAGCTCACTGTTGTAACACCAAGGCCTTGCATTCTACCCTCTTCAAACTCTCCATTTCCTTCCGTTCCAATGATCACGGGTGTGTTCCAGGCCACTGTCATCCAGAATTGTCATGAAGCCCTCTCAATAGGTTCTTCCCATTTTAGACTTAGTCTTGCCTCCAATTCATTTTGCATCCTGTGGTCGGTGATCTTTTAAAAATGAATTTGGCTGTAATATTCCTATGCATAAAATCTTCCAATGGGTTCTCAGTTTTCAAACTCCTCCATAAGACTCAGAAGGTCCTGCATAATCTAGCTTCATCCTTTACCCCTGCTACTCTAGCAGCCTTACCGGGTCAAGTTCCTCAAGAAGTTCCACATTTTCTCTGCTCTGAACAATCTCTCTGCCTCCTCCACCCGCTTCCACTTGGCTGATTCCTCATCATCCTGCTGTTGGCTTCAGCTGCCATTTCCTACCCTCACTTCCAACCTCTAAATTCGGGATTTTGCTCCTCACATATCCCACGGCATCTCACTGCCCTTATTGTACCTGTTACCCTTTGCGTTCTCATTGCTTTTTCACTTGTCTTTATCCTTTACTAAACTGTAGCTTTTTTGAGGAAAGAATGGTTCCATTTTGTCACCATTAGACCTCGAATGTTTAGCACAGCACTTGGAACACAGCAGGAAGTGCCTAAGCGTTAGTTGGACAAAAGAACAAATACAGGTTAGCTCTCTGGCTTGCAGCGTCATGGACTTTGGTCCACATTTCTCTATCCTTCTTGGCTCTGCGTGCATTCTCAACACTGGGAAAATCAGAAGGGTAAAGATAAAACACAGTACTTTAACACTAACCATGCCGTCTAAAATTGAACTGTGAAGTATTCACATTTGGCGGAATTGGAATCAAGATACACTCAGTTGCCGGATGCAGATTCCTTATCTGCTCTTTATAGGTGTTAAGGTTCACAGAAATGTCATTACACTCTTTCATATTTATCAACATCAGATCTTCCCCACCTGCAGTCATGGCAAATTCTCTTTGGTTCAAATTCCGTTGTTTTAAAGATTAGGAAAGCAGATGATGGTATCTGGAAAAGGTAAGCTCCCACTCAGAAGAAATACTTACTCTTAGGGGTGGAGGTGGGACTGGATCATTTCTGAATTCAAACGTCAGCCCTCTTAGTTACAAGTGTGTGACCTTGGGCAAATCACTTAACCTTTCTGTGCTTCAGTTCTTTCATCTATAATACAGGGATATAGTGATAATATACCTCCTGGTGTGCTGGGAGGATTATTATGTACCGTTTAGAGCAGTGCCAGAGCACACGGTGAGACTCTATGGGAGTATTCCTTTTACTTTTACCTCTACAAAGCAGGTAACACTGTCTCAGTATAATCATTTTTGCATGATCATCTCCTTACCTATAACTTAGCTTTTTGCTCTCGAACATTTGGTTGGTTACTGGCCAGTATTCTAGGGTATACCAAAAAAGAAGTAAGACCATTTAGTTGAATCAATGAAAGATTTTACGGAAGCACTAGGTGGACTTTACATTTCTGATTTCCTAAACAGAGGGACGAGTTAGCTGAACAGTGACAGCTTTCTCTTGTTTCCCCAAAGTGGCAACACGGCCATTTGTTTGTAATCAAATGTCCCTTTTATACAATTTATCAAGCAACATATGAGACCAGGTCCCATGCCAAGTTCTTTATTTGAGCGCATTTGGAGAAAACATACTCTGAAGGTCATCCAGTTAACAATATTGATGAATACCCACGAGCTATCATTTTTTTCTACCATATTATAATGGACAGGTTTTACAATAGGAGATTTTAAATCTACTTTATTGTATGCCTTCAATCCTATTCAAAATTAAATAAGGAATCACTATTGAGTCATTCCCCCATGTGCCTAGTTCTACACTAGCTAATTTGCATCAATGACCTCATCGGATTGGTAGTGTCTCTCTTGTTTTCCATGGAAACTGAAAATGTATTAGAATCAGAGAAATGAACTCATCTTTTTTTTTTATAAAGTTAAAAAAATGTTTATTTATTTTTGACAGAGAGAGACAGAGTGCGAGTAGGGTAGGGGCAGAGAGAGAGGGAGACACAGAATCTGAAGCAGGCTCCAGGCTGTCAGCACAGAGCCCAACACGGGGCTTGAACTCACAAGCTGTGAGACCATGACCTGAGCTGAAGTCAAACACTCAACTGACTGAGCCACCCAGGGGCCTCGAGAAATGAGCTCATCTTAAAATCAATTTCCCATCTGAGTATTCTGAGAAAACTTCTGTGTACAATGTAGTCAATGCAGATATGCACGCTGGTGGTATGATATTCTTCAGATTGATATTTCTAGAATTCTAAGAGAATACCTTTCTCAGGAGTCTTGTTTTATACCTGAAACTCCTAAACCTCTTATGGAAGAAAAAAATAGTATTAGTATGGAAATGAAAACTCATATAAAAAAGATACTATCAGTGAGTGCAGATAATAATTTTTTTTCTTTCAACAGACTGCAACACATTTATATTTTTCAAAATCAACCTTTACTAAAAAGGGTCATATTTTAGCTTACATATTAAAAATATTAAAGGCATACACTTCAGCGGATTTAGTGTTGATGTTGTCATGGATTGAATTGTGTCTTCCCCAAAATTCATGTGTTGAAGCCCCAACCCCCAGTGCCTCAGAATGTGACCGTATTTGGAGTAGGTCTTTTAAAGAGGTTAACTAAGGTAAAATGAGGTCGTAGGGGTGGGGCCCTAAGCCAATATGATTGGTGTCCTTATAAGAAGAGGAAGAGAGCTAGAGATGTTTCTGCACAGAAAAAAGGCCATGTAAGAACACGGCAAGATGGCAGCCATCTGAGGCCAAGGAGAGGGACCTCAGGAGAAACCAGCCCTGCTGGCACCTTGGTCTTGGACCTCCAGCCTCCAGAACTGTGAGAAAATAAATTTCTGTTGTCAAAGATACAAAGTCTGTGGTATTTTGTTATAGTAGCTCTAGAAAACGAATACAAAGTGGAAGAAATCAGAGAACGTTAAAGTGACGAATAGATTCTTTCCCAATATCACTTTTAGTTTTTCTTTTTTCTTTGCCCCCCATCAGTCATTTTCCCCATGTCAGTGAATTGTTGATACTTGGGTTACCCAGGTTTACCACTGCTCCATAGGCAAAGCTGAATACTTTGCTTTTTCACCTACTTTATACTCTTACACAAAATGTTCAACTAAAGGGCTAATTTATAATAGGTGATTTATTTTAAAAGTAGAAATCTTTATTTTACTGGTAAAAAAGATTTTCCAAGAACTTCTAATAATTTCGTTTAGGGTGAGAGGGAATTTTATACCGATAGCACTATCAATATCCCATGACATTAACAGATATTTATTGTGCACCTACTGTGCGCCAGGCTCTGTGTTAGGTGCCAGAGATATGGCAATGAACAAGTCAGAGAAACTCCCTGCTTCACGGCGAAGATAGCTGGTAAACTAATCAACCAACCAACTTATCAACCAATGATTGCAGTTCTGGAAAGAATGAAATAAATGGTAGGCCATGATAGAGACTAGTATGGGAGACCTACTTAAGGAGATGGCTTTAATCTGAGTTTGAAGCCAGAGAAACAGCCTTTACATACATGTAAGGGAGGTCAGAGCATGGGTGTATGGCAGGAGATGTCAAGGGTCAAATGGGAAGAATGTTCTTGGCATAGGGTAGAACTAGTAACATGGTCTTGAGGCAGTTTTAGGAACTGTTTGTAGGACTGATCAAAGTGGATGCTGCTGAGTATTGTGACTGAGTTGGGAGAAGCCCATGACACTGAGGCTGGTATGGGGCTAGGCAAGGGCTGGGTCATGCACAGGCCTGTAGGCCATGGTCAGGGCTGGGGTGCAAACCAAGTGCAGTAGAAATCTATTAAAAGGTTTTAAGCAGGCAAGTCGATAATAATTTAGACCCCATCTATGAAATCCAGAAATGGAATCAAATATATAATTTATTGGTATGGATATTTATACAATATAAAAATTATTTAAATAAATTTTCTTAAGAGAAAAACATAAGCAGAAAAAATTTTAACCTGTTTATGTGCAATCAGAGGTCTAATTAAGTGACAGTAATTGATCATGACATCAAAGGATAGACTGTAGCCTTTAACTGCACTCTCTCCCTTACAGAGGGGGGGTCTTTTCAGAGCTGAGAATACTATGTCAGAAGCTTACGCATATGGTATCAAGGATATAATTAGAGTTGGGTAGAGTTGGAAGTTCTGGGCTGGTTTCCCATCTTCTTAGTCTGCCCATCAGTTGGTCCCAATAAACCACTAGCAAGGCCAGCACTTGATAAGCTTTAGGGAAGGGCAGAAAAAGCCCTCCACTCATTACATTTTGATATCCCTTCTCCCCCATTGGAAAAGGTGGCTGAAAACCGTTAAAGCTCTTAAGACTTCACTGAATTAGGAAGACAGCAGGAATTCTCCCTTGAGCCACAGTTCATTTATTTGGCTTATCTGACATCAGAACCAGCAAGAACACAAGGATTTCTCTAATTTAGCAGCAGACTATTTACAAATTAGTCAGTTTCCCATTGTATTAAGTCCTTAATATGGGGAAAAGTCCCCCAGAGTTAAGCAGGAGCATACATGAATAATGACAAAACAAATATTTTAATCAAGAACAGCAGTTAGGTTCCTATCTGTAGACCATCTCATGAAGGATGTGCAGATAGGGAGCCTGAAGAATGGGGTGGAAAATAGATGGGACCCAGTGTCAGAAGACCTCTGCGCAAGCCTTTGCTAGCATGTGACCTTGGATAAGTCTCTTAATGTGTCAGAGCTAGCATTTACTTCTCAGTGAAATAGAATTGATAATATCCAAACTTATAGAGCTTTGATGAGCAAATAATGTGTAAGAAAGGGTTCTGTAATTTTCAAAGTACTCCAGTAATGTAAAATGTATTATTCATATCCAGGTTGCCATGATGAGATACAAGAGACTGAAGACAAAATTCTTACTCTTTTGAAGGTTGTAATTACAATGGGAAACAACAATGCATAAACTAAATACAAAAATGGTAACACAATCACCATTCCTATTACTAGTATGTGCTCAAAATATCTGTCAAAATGAAATAAAAATAACGTAGTAGGATTTGCAACTTCAGGAAATAGATATAGGGTAGATGCAGTGGGGAGCAGTGTCACGAAAAGCTTTCTGGAGGGCTTTCTGTTTATGTAGGTTTTATAAGAGGCAATGTAGCAGAGTAGTTAGGTGTTTGGGATGAGGTAGGTTAAATCCTGGATCCACTGTTTTGTAGCTGTATGACTGTGGGAGAGTCATGTGAACTCTGTAAACTGATACCTTTACTGATCTACAAAATGGGGATGAATGTATTTACTCTACAGGCTTACATTAAGGGCTAGGAGAAATTATGTAAATAAGGTTTTGACACAGTGCTAGCAGGAAGCATGTGTTTTAAAAAACGGTAGCTGTTAGGATTATTACCCTGACATATCTCACCAGAGTTGAATGATGGTGAAGCATTATAACTATTATGACAGAGAAGGTGAGACATCACCCCATCACTTATATAATCACGGCAAGTGTGGGGAATGGTGAGGATCTAATTCAACAAAAAGGAAATACAGGAAAAATGAGAAATTCAAAAGAGAGTTGGGAACTTTTAAGAACAGGAGAAAGCATTGAGAAATACGGAGGGCAACAGCTATTCACAAGGAGTCGGCTTCGTTGGTCAGTCTTAAATTCTGCTTTGTTTTCCAAATAGATATGGCCTCCTGCGTTCATCAAGCAGATGTGAGGTGTCTCTGCTGAGACAGTTTTACTGTCTTAAGTGACCATCAAGTCATTGTGATCAATCACTTGAGTAGGGAAAAGGGCTGGTGGTGACAAACTGTGAGATTTCCTCTTTGGAGATTTCTTTCTCACAAATTTAATTAAGAAAAGGTCAAAGAAGAGTGCTGGAAGTAGCTGGAATGTGCTCAGAATTACGGGGGAGAGGACACAGTGTGAGACCACAGCTTTGCCTTCAGACACAATTGAATCTGTATTGACTGCTTCTTTGAGGACTGTCAATACATTTTTTTTTTTTTTTGGTAATTCCATATTTAGTTCTATTGTTTCAGATACCATATAACATTGGGGAACCAAATTCACTGGGAGTAAGATTAAAGCTGTCACTCTTCTCGCTCATACTTTTGAGAGGCTGAGATATAATAAAGAAGAGGAACTGTGTGACCTACAAGCTCGGCAACTTTGAACAAAAGGTGGGGTTAACCGAAGAGTGCTATTTAATTTTATCTTCGTGAAACTAGGACATGGTATAAAATGAAACTAGGGTGCTGCTTATATATTTTTAAGATACAAATTAAGGTAAATATGTAACTTCTAATAGATGTACATCATTATCTCCTAAAACAACTCACGTACTAATTTCGTAAGAACAGTTACAGGCATCGGGAACAGGAAACAGTCCAGGAAGGAGAGTTCTAGAAACAAAGAAGTGGCTAACAATACCAAGTGGCGAAGGTGATGAGGACTGAGTAATGGCCATCATGTGTTTCAGGGATGCTTTTTGTGAAATTGTAATGGAAAGGAGGCCAGCTATTTTAAAGGCAATTTAATCCCTTGGTTCACTTCATAGTTAATAATTACAAAAAAAAGAAGTCCATTGGCTTTTAGTTCAGAGAAAGTTAGAGTTACTAAGCAAAATTCACATATTTCTAAGAAACGGGTAAACACATTTGTAAATCAGGAGTCTAAACTAGGCTGAAACATATGATAAATACATAGTCTGTCCACTTATCTTCATTTTTACTCAATGTATATTATCACAACCGAGTAACTTTAACCAGTGAGAGGAATCTCCTACATCGCAATTAAAATAGAACGAGAAAATCTTTAAGAATGCTTTTATCTGAATACACAGGGGCTATCTGAATTCGTACATTTTAACACAGTTGGAAGAAAGCTTTGCATATTCTGGGACTTGAAAGCAGACTTTATCAGGATGGCTACCCAGAAACATTTGTAAGCCAGAGAAGAGTTGAAAGACAATTTCTCCCACTGCTATGATTAGGGAAATGATTTCCATGGTATGATCCCATCTTGTCACTTTTCCTCTCTTTTACTTCAATCTTAAATTAATGGAGCATTGTCTTCCAAATCAGTGGAGGTATCCATGTCCTTGGAATAAGAAAATTCTTGCATCACTATTTTGTGGGCATTTGACGTGGCACATATAATACAATCGACTGGGGAGACCCAGAGTCCGGCATCCACTGAAGGCTAATATTTAGCATGGCATCCATTTACACAAATTTTGCCTTTCGCTATGTTTAAACAAGGATATGAATTCTATGGTATATGAGTGGGAAGTGTTCAAACTAACGTCATGAAGGATGTCTAATTTGAATCAATTCAAAGATGACTTAGTGACCCTTAGGACACTAAGGGCATCCACTTGCCCCTTGCTGAGACTTCTTGTCAAGGGAGCAGACTGTTACCCTGTCTAAGGACAGTCAAGCAGCCAAACCTGCACTAACCATGGTGGGTTGTTCCGGAGCCTGTTGACATACAACCCGATGAGAACATGTTCATCAGCCAGCCTGTCTGCCACATTCAGGCTGTACTGTATCCTGAAACAGGGCAGGAGGAAAGAAAGGGTGTTGGGGGGAGAGGCGGACAGAAATAGGCAGAGCAGGTGGGAGTGGGTTCGTGATAGAAAAGGCATTTGGAAAAGCAAGCAGGTAGAGGAAAAATAAGTGATGTTCTATGAAAAATCCAAGCAAAATCCAAGCAATGAAATACACAATTTCATTTCACTAAGTTTAAAAATAAAGATTTCCAATTAGGTAAAGTAACTTTTAAGAAAACAGAATTGCATTCTTCAAGCCAGTAAAGCCAAGAAATTCATCTGTACGGTAAACACATTGATTGGGTTGCAAGCAAAGAGTAAGTATCCTTTGGAAAATCAAATCTGAAGTTTAGTCATTTTAAAAAAAAGGAAATCAGGGAAAGTGAATTACACAGATGTGTCTACTCAAAAGAACTACTTGGTGCCGTTAGTTGGGTTATAATAGAGCTGCTTTTGCTAAATCAAAGACGGTCTTTCAAACACAAAGCATTTTTGACACAAGGAATCTCCACTTTTAGTTGAGTTAATTCAGGGTTTCAGGACACTCTGGCTTTAACTTACCCTTTGCCCTTCAGAAAAGCTGGAGCAGCCCTAGCCAGCAGTTTGTTCTGCTCTACTTCACTGTCCTTGGGAGGAGAGCTAGTTAATAAGATGGGAAAGCCAAGAAGAGGGTAAACACAGCAATGCATTCAAGAATAGAACTGGCTACAGACACTCCCAAGTCTAGATCCAAGCTCCATTTGGACAGCTCTCTTGGTATTTTGAAATGTTCAAGATGTTTGCAGATTTCCACAGAGTTGAACTAGGAGTAGAAACCTGGCCTGAGAACCATAATTGCAATTACACAACCATCCATGATCCACAGGTTGACCTCTGCAATTTGTTTAACAAATAGATTGCATTGCCTGGACATCATGAAAATCCATTCAACATTCATTACAGACTATCATGTCAACAGTCGAATAGTTCACGAAGTCCTGCCAGCCTTTAGATCCCACTTCTCCAGCCTTCCTTATTTTGTCCAACTTTCTGAGTTGAATACACACTTGAAAATTACCTAGTTAGAAGATCGCTGTCATATTAGAAGTGCTTTACCACTCCAGGCACAAGTCACCTGACCCTTGCTGAGAAGCTGCAAAGAAAACTTTCAGAGAAACAGAGAAATAGACCTTTGCTCCTTATAAATATATATTCATCTTCCCTGTGTCTGTAACTGGTGACTAGAATCCCATCATTATAGCAAATTCTTAACATTTTAGGTTCATTATGAGGAATACTCATTTTATTTAGTAATTTAAATGCCAGTTTGAAAAGTTTAAAGTGTAGTTTTATTAAGGGATAAATAGAAATAGAAATAATAATTCATAAAGTGTGGCCATGCCAAAGTGACCCAAGATCTACTGGTCATGTTTCACTGGGAAAATGGTATTGATTGTTAGTATTACAATTGTACTTGTAAATGCACTTAAAGGGAACTTGCTCCTTTGCAGGTTAAGAATTTTTTTCCCTGTAACACTGGTGGACCTAAAACTATCCACCCACCCCTTTCATGGTGAATACAAAAATTAACTGTCTGATTTGTTTGGTGGCAAGTTGTTAATTTCTTCGATTGAAATTACGAGGTCTTATCAAAAACTTGCCCAACTTTTCAACAAGTTCTAAAATATATGTATGTATTAAGATGGCTTGTAAAGTAGTTAAAATCTTAAAAACTTTATGAGTTTTAAGGATTTATTACAAAGTATCACTCTTTCAGACCATGAAGCACACACACAAAAAAATACAAATGTGCAAGTAAATATCACATTAGGATTATGCATATTGTGATTAGAGTTCTTGTTTTAGTATTGTATGTACTATAAGGTTGCTGGAAAACTTAAAAATAAAATTTGATTTATAAAGCAAATGTCTAGGAGAGAGTAGGCACTCATGTTTGTTGAATGTGTGATCTCACTTAGCTTTTCAGGGATGCACCTATTACTTAAAACTGCACACAAATGGAATTGACTTTAAGAATGAAATGATTAATGTTCTAGGAGAATTTAATTTCTTGATGAACATAATGATTTTTTTTTCCAGCATTTTGATCTTCCCCTTCTAAGGTGATGAAACTGTCCATTAGGACAAAATAGCCACCTTACGCCACCATCATTGTTGGTATTTTCCCATCATCCCACCAAAACAGCATTCCAAACCTTGTCTCCTGAAGCATATCCCTCTGTATTTGTTATCCAGTAACTACAGTCTCTCTGCTGCCCAATTACCACCCTCCCCAACTTTTTGTTTTAGAACTCAAGATAGATGTACCTATTATATAATTTGTTTCCAATCCCTGCAAGACCACTAAAAACATGGCGTGAAATATCAATAATTCTTCCTTCCAAACTTAACTACTTCTGCCCTGTTATGCTTTTTGTCCCTCGAATCCCAGAAATTGTGATGGTATTTCCTTAAATCAAAAGCCTAATAACTACACAGGTACAACTTCTGGTGCTGAATGCACAAGAAGAAAGAAAGGACCACTAAAGAAAAGAAACACAAGAGGATCAACCGTGAGGATGTGTTTGCCACCAATTACTCCAGTGAAGTTTCACAGGAAGAAGGTGATGTGTGGGCAGAGCCCCAGGAGTGCATCCTGCCACTTGGTCATTGCCAGGCACTAGCACAGGAGGAAGTCTGCTGATTTCAGGAAACGAGCAGTGGCCCAGATTTTCCTTTGGTGGCCTTATTCTTTTCCTCCTAATTCTTTGAGCCCCTCTCTCCTTCCCCTACTCCATTTGCCTGTCTCCTCTCTTCTTTTCTTCCTTTCTTCTTCTTCCCAAATCCTTTCCTCCTTCAAAGGGAGGAGGAGCAGACATTCTATCTGCATACATCTCTTTTCATTTTGTTGTCATTTTCTTTGCACTGGCCCTTGGCAGTGTGGGTTTGAAGAAATCATTAAAATTCTTTTATGTTTTTTCTGCCTCCCACATGACTTCTTGGGAAAACCAGTTCTTGGAAAATATGGAAATTACACTCTCTGCATTTATGAGTTTGTGGAAATATACCATTTACTTCATTTTGCTACAGCTCTTAGTATCTAGGGCCAAGAGCATTTCTGACTTTTGGTACTCATTGTCCACATAGTTTCTGTACTTCCTAGAACTAGTCTCAAATTCTCAAATTCTGGGAAGCCAAAAATATAACCATGTATAGAGGAAGCCAAGTTCATGATGAAGACAAGAAAAAAAAAAGCCACTCTTTCTAAATGAAATGGATCAAGAACTTACAGAGTTGACAGGAGAGGCAGATTTCACCTAAGGCTTGGGTCTATAAAGACTTTTCATGTGAAGTATCTTCACCAGAATTTCTTCTGTGGCTCCCAAAGAGCCCGAGGAGGGAAAGCAGAGTGAAAAACTTTTCTCCTGAGTTGTGAGGAGACTAACAATATATAGTTTATTATCATTTCTTCAAAGCAATATGCACTCACCATGTTTTACAGACTATACTAGATTTTTAAACTTTCATTTTGTAGCTTGGCTGTTTGTGTGGAGAAGTTAGGTCGTATTTCCAATTCATTGTGGGCTTTGGGATCAGGCACATTAAAACCTACATTCTTCCCCTGAAATAATGCTTTCGGCATGTCAGTGTGCAAAAATGCAACAATGGCTTGCACACAACTCTATCTGTAAAAGCCTCTCCTTCTTCTACATGCCTTGTTCTCAAATCAAAATGTGTCCTTCCTTTTAATTTCTGAAGGTGGGAACTAGTTGGAGCTCCTCTTGACCATGTACGATAAATCTTTTCTAATCTGAGTCCCGAGGAAAAGCAGGGTCACCATCTCTAAAACTCTGTACACATATCTCTTTTTCTCACTGTTTCTTTTTTTTCCCCCCACCAGGTCCCTGGCATTGTATAAGTTCATTCCTCTGTGCACACACTAACATTAACGGCTGTGGTGACCATCGTACCCTGGAGGGTATGACAAGGTAAATCTGAAGTTTATGTGCTCTGCTGGAAGAAAAAAAGGCAGGAAATATTCCTTTAGGTTTTTTTGTTTCTAAAAAATTTTGCATGTTCTTACTAATTCCTTTTCAGACTTACTAATTCCTTTTCAGACTATAAAGATAAATGGCCTTTTCCCAAATTTTTTCATATGCACACATACAATGATAAAATGAGTTCTGGAACAATAGAGCAAATTCAAAATGTCTCATATTTATTTATTTAAAATTCACCTTCGGTTTTGAAGGGTGACAACAGGTGTCAGCATTTTTGCTGAAGCGCAAACATTTTTGGGGTGGTCTAAGGTAACATGATCACACAGAAATGTTCCCCGGAGTCTTGCTTACACCTGAAATATGGTTTTAAAAGCCACTTTTGTTTATGCTGTGTTACTATATTAGCCCTGGTCAAACATTTTTTTTCTTTTATTAAACATGAAAATAAAAGAATTTAAATAAAAGTCCTGGATGTAGTCTCACAGAGCAGCAGTATTACATAAACACATTATGTAAGGTAAAATAATTCTTATCACAATGGTTAAATGGAAAATGATATGTGAATAATGGCAAATTAAAAACAGATATATTCATTTTTATTGATTTTAAATAACTGATAACCTTGCGTGGTGTTCAGACAGGTGAAGCATGGAAGTTGGTCCCTTCGGAAGTAACTGTTAATCGTGAACAAAATTTTGCTTCTCATGTATGTATGTAAACACATGCACACATATGCGTGTATAGCCATACTTCTACGTGTGTACATGCACACTTATAAACATATATGTTCATAATATATATGAACATTTAATGTGCATATTAACATACGTGTATATGCACATACAGCATTGTTTATATATGTCAATACTTACTGAATTGTGCACTTATTTTAAATATATTCATTGAATTGTACGTCAATTATATCTCAAAAAAGCTGTTTTTCATTTAATTTCTCTCACTATAATTAACCCAGACTAGCAACAAGGGCATTAAACTAAGTTAAAAACCATAAAAAAGTGTCCACAAGTCAGTTTTGTCGAGATAATTTCTGGACAAATTCTGTTTTCCTTTCCTTCTCTAGCTTTCCATACCTGAGATCTGAGACAAACCATCTGCCCCCTACAAATCAGCAAACAAGCATAAAAACTAGCTCAGTGTTTCAGCGGGAAAATTAGTTGTCATCAACTCAGGCTGGCATGAAAGCCAGAGCATCTTTTAAGCAGGTATTGTGGAGGAAATAATAAGAGTTCTTAGGCCATATGTGATTCACTACATTTACTATGTCGTCCCCCCAGATACCATCAAGCTGTGTCAATTGCATTTTAGCCAAAAGAGCATCTAGAAAAGTTTGCTGGGTGCAAGGCACGCACAGAGAAGAACTAAAGCAGCCGCAGGAAGAGAATAAAGGTCATGGAAGGGCGGAAGGGAGGTGGCTGCAGGTGTAATCACGCGCTAATAGTTTTGTACGGAAACAGAGTGGAGTGTAAAGACCAGTGTACTTCCAATTTGAAAATAAAACTAGCACATTAGTGGAGCTCTGGGGCTACAGGAATAAAGAATTAACTTCAAAGAGTAATTATTTCAAATTTCATGAAATTTCAGACAACATAAAGAGTGAAAAAGAGTGAAGAAACCTTCAGGGTGGTCGGCTTATAAGTTGTCTATTTTACGATGCTGATTTATAAACGTATCTATTTTCCTGACTGGAAAGGATGGGCTTTAATCCTAGAAAAAAATGAACCATGGAGAAAACGTTGATTTTCAGAAGCCAATTCAATGCCTCGATTTTATTTCACTTCGCTTCTGATTACCAAAGCACAAATGCTTAGAATTTAGGTGTGACTGTTTTAAGTCTGATGAACGAATCTGGGTTGTGAGGCAAAGCATCTTAGGATAAGCAAAGTGTTTGAAAAAAACTGAAAAGGACACAGTGGATTAGCCTTTCTGTGGTTGAAAACCCAAACCAATCCACCAACTGACCAATCAGTCGACCAACACAAATCTCACAAATGCTGCTCCACTGGGAAGAATCCAGATTTGCGGAGAGGTTGGGGTGGATGGTGTGCCTTCCCCATGCACGTAACTGAGTCTAATATGGTATCAGTTGTTAACCAAATGTCATTGTGACAAACCAGAAACCAGCATATTAGATGGTGTTTGACACACTCTATGAATCACAAGCAATTTTCTGGTATTTGGGAGAGCGACAAGATCTGGCTATATATATAACGGACAAAGTGATTTGTGAGCAGTTATTAATTTAGAGGTTGCATTTGTGAAAATATATGTGAAACCTTTAAGAAATGGTTCTAAAATTGGGGGTAAAAGAACGTAGCCATTCAAACTTTTACTATGTTGTTGTGGCTAATGAAAAAGATGGCCATAAGTAAAGAAACTTATTTTACATAGGAAAGGCCTGGTTAACTTTCTCCCATAAACGAGGCAAGGATTTTGACAAGGTGATTGGGACTTTACAAAGGGGGCATGATGCCAGCCAAGATAGTAGATATGCAGGGGCTGAAGGTGGTGAAGGGGAGAAGGGACTCTTTGGGCCTGACAATACTACTTACAATAATGACAGTCTATGTTTCATAAGCTTAGAAAATGTTGCTGCCACACCATACATGGCTACTGGAGCCTTTTCCTAGTGGTGATGGTAGACTTCCAATGATCCAACATTTTTTCCCTTAAATTGACGCGTTTATGAGAAAATAATCTAGGTTTAGGGATATAGTTACGATCACAAAAATGCATGAGGTGAATTAGCCCATGAATTGGGTCCTTTGGCCCACATTGTACCTAACTGCACACACACACACACACACACACACACACACACACACACGAAGACATCAAACATTTAAGGGAGAGCGCCTTTGAGAATTTCCTCTTTTCTTTTATGTAAGGCAAAAGTGAATCAAGTGCACAGCTAGAAAGGGAAATAAGAACCGGGGGTGCTGTGGCAGATGGTGGTGGTAACCAGAGCTACACACACTCATAAATCTGTGTGAGGTGTATTGCTAGGGTGTCCAAAGACTTCAAAGGTATACCCTACTGCCTTCTGAAGATCAAAGTGGTATGCTTGTAAAGGACTCTAGGTGAGTAATGCCAGGACTTTGTAGAGAGGATTCTGGAGTGGTGATTTCAATTCATCCTTGTCCTGCTTTATCTTTCCCCAATCTGTCACAATACGAAAGGCCAAAAGCTCAGGCTAAATAAAATATCTGTGTGCTAAAGCTCCCTAATTTCTTAATGCTGCCTTAACACTGACCAGTGCCATCCTTGCTTGCTTAAGTTTTAGGTTTTATTAGATTTTGAAAAGGGAGGTTGGGTTTGGGCAGGAGTGAGGGCAGAGCTCTAGGTCATATCTGTTTGGTTCAGTTCCAGTTGTAGGAAGAACAGGACCTATAATTTATGCCTACATTTGGCATGATGGGTTTCCATCGACCTTCGTGTACGGACGTGGTTAAGAAATAAACAGTGGGTCACCAACCAGCATTATCAAGTGATAGAAATTAAGCATTGAGAGCATGAAGGTCGTTTTTAAATTGCTACTTCAATAGGAATCAGGGGCACCTGGGTAGCTCAGTCAGTTGAGCAGCTGACTTCGGCTCAGGTCATGATCGTGTGGTTTATGGGTTTGAGCCCTGCATCGGGCTCTATGCTGACAGCTCGGAACCTGGAGCCTGCTTCAGATTCTGTGCCTCCCTCTCTCGCTGTCCCTCCACTGCTTGTGCTCTCTCTCTCTCAAAAATGAATAAACATTAAAAATATATATATATAAAAAAATAGGAATCAGACTGCCTGACCTGGGGGAAGAGTGGTCCAGACTTAGTAGGATAGTGGATACAAATTCTCAAGTTTTTTACTACAATATGGTCCAGCCATGTGGCATTGTCCTGGTCTTATGCCATTAGTGCTAAAGATCTTTCCAAGAGGCTCTTTGATTCAAGAATCTAAGAAATCACCAACTGGGGTCTTGCAAACTATACAAAAGCAGAGTTTCATCCAAAGAAGAAGATCGGCTTGGTACTCTTCATATATATGCATCTCATGTATACGGGTATGAGGCTGTGAAATCAATTAACATAAGCAGAAAAGAGAGGAAAGAGCTGAGAAGCCCAGTTCGAGTTGAACATTCTCCACGGAATCTCATGAAATCCCGGAAGACTTCTATATCTCTACTAAGACATAACGAGAAGAGGATTTTAGTGATGGAGGAGAATGACTAGCAGTCTAGCTATGGAACTACTAACTACGATTAGTGATTGAGCGCTGGGATACTGACCGTGAGCCGTGGTCAAGCTGATTTACATACAGCTTTATGAGCGAATGCTCTTCAGCCACAGGGCTGGATGCACTTATCCCCTCAGGTGACCTGAGGGGTGCAAACAATGAGACCTCATTAAAACCTTCCACGGACAGAGCAAGGCCCACTCAGAGAGGAAAGGCATTCAGTGTACACAGCTTTATTGAACAGCACCCTCAAAACAGAAACCAGAGGCTAACCTCCGTGGTGACAGAAAGAACCGCAGTCTTTAAACAACGTTATCTGTGGTTCACAGAGAACATTCCAACAGGACTGAAAATGGGAAAAAGGGGAAGTGATCATAGTTTGGATTAACGGGTACCACGCACCCTGGAGGAACCAGAACAGCTCAAAGTATATTATAGGGATATTTTAGAGGAGAGGAAGCCATGTTATCCATCTAGACGCATCCACCATAAGCACCGTCCGAGCTGAAATGATATAAAACGACCTTCAGTAAGGATGGGGTCTACCTCTGCTTGACATTTGCAGAATGCAGGGTTTCCTGATAAAAGCACATCTTTCTTAACATCACGGCAGATCTTCCCTAGATAGATGTACAGGCCCGTGTCTCTTACAGATTTTACAGTTTATGATTTTGTTTTGGAAAAGATGGTTGAATATGCTTGTGGCTTTGAAAAGGAGCGCTTAAAGGAACACACAGCGCCTAAACCATGTTATTTCACTGTGGGTGTTCTGCGGTTCAAGTGCGTCCTCATTTCCTCTTGTTACAGACCTGCTTAATTTAGAGGGGGGGGCAATACCGTCAACTACAACGTTCTATTTATTACACTAATTACAATTATGGGGAACATCTTCATCTCCCGTTCCTGTTGATGGGCAAATATAGGAACTCAGGGAAAAAAATCAGCAGTATTCTGAGTCTCATTGTCTGCAAACACTCACTTGAATGTACCAGGATATTACAGTGAAACTGGTACTTCAGAAACCTCGCCAGGGGAAAAGGCTGATTATGTTCTCTTTATGAAACATGAGGTTGTTTTTTTCTTTTTTTTTTTTTTCCTGCTGAAAGGCATTTGAAATCTTAGGTTCATTACTCACTCCACTTTTCCTTACCTTTGTTTCTGCTTTCCTGTGAGCCTTCTCCATGTATTGATAAAATAAGTTCCTGGTACTTTACTGGTGAGATTTGATCAAATGATTTGGAGTATCTCTTGACCCTGCGTATTTATCAAGCTAGCTCTAAGAGAAGTATTTGCTTCACCTGTTCTTTGCTCACATGGGAGTGAATCTTTGTATAAAAAACAGGAGACCCTTTTAAAAAAGTTCTTGTTATAATCCCTGAAATCACTTATGTGGAAACTATACTTCCAAATTTGATCTCCAGCTTTTAGCCCCAGGAACTCCAGAGTTCACCAAATTTTGAGATGAGATTATACAATGTTTCAGAACGTACATAAGAAATTTCCCATTGCATCTTGAAATTCCAATTCCCCGGCTTAAATGGGCCATTCCAAGTGATACAAAGGTGACTTTCTCAACGAGATGGAATACATGTGTGTTGATCATAAAACTTAAACATATCCCACATTCCTACTGTGGGTGAACCGTAAATGCAAGTTTCCAGAAGTGACATTAATCCCAAAAGCCATCCCAGCCATCTTCGAAAGCATCCAAATGAGCAAAAGTGAAAACTTGTGACAGATATTTACAAACTAGTTTCAAACAGTCATCTTCCACACTTGGCTTACATTAGAAAATTTTTCTTAACCCAGAATTAGGGGTCATTACCAAAGAGAGGGCTTATTTCATAATAAGATGGGAACTTACCTCCTGGTAATGAAAGGACTTCCTGAGGAGGGGACAGAGTGGGAGAAGAGGGTGTCATTCATGCTGGTTACAGGTCTGGGTGGCCTAAAACAAAGTACAGTGTGCGTGGAAAGTTAAAACAAATAAAAGTCACAAGTTAAAAACTATCCACCATCTCTCCAGGAAAAGGGCTGCAAAGATCAGAGATCTATCATACCCAGGATCAACACAAAATTTTGTATTTTGCACTGAAATTATTTAAGTGTTCTGGGAAGTTACATTTCCTTGAAAACGTGGAATGTCCATTAACAATTAGGAGGAAGGCCTCTGGATGCCATAGGAATATTTATCCGTGAGCTTTGAGCCTTGCTGTTTCACTGAGTCACATTCTTGAATGGAGCAAGGACTCTGGGGCAGCTTCAGGTCCACTGTCTTCTAAAAGGAGAAGCTCTGAAAAATTAATGATAAGCAGAATCTACATCCTCTTGGAAAGCAGAGGATTCCTGGGGCTTCAGAAGCTTTTCCTGTGCTCCGCATGACAATGGCCCTTTCTCAATATACCTGGTCTGGAGGGACTCAGTTGCAAAAGCATACCATGCCTTATTTGTTCTATGTGAAGATGCTGTCAAACACAACAGGGTTTAGTGAGTTTCTATTATCTGGATGTTCCGTATAATAGGGCACATAGTGCAAGGCATCCCATAAACTTCAGTTCTTCTCATATGATGAGAGAAAGAAAATAGGTTCAGTATTTCTCAGAATTGTACACGGCCTCAAGCTCCGACAACACGGGGTCTGCCATTCCAACGCTATTTTTCATTATCGCCTGGCATTCTGTCCCTATCACTAAGGTCTTGGTTCAGGCAAAATGGTAGAGCTGAGATGCCTGTCTCATCTCCAAGTGGTTTTTAGTCTTATGTTAGGTTCGCTGGAATATGCTCTATGAGATGGAATTGAGAGTTCAGAATATGGATAATGAGGCAGGGCATCATTTTGAGTCAGAGGACATTTGATCTCAGGGTAGTTCCATATTTGAGTTTGACGGTGCAGGATTCTTGAACACTAGACATTAATCACAGTAGCCTACAGAATCTAGTTGTGTTGGCTTGATCGAGAGACACATTTGCAATGGTTTAGTTTCTACCTTAGGGAACCAGCTGGTGTTGGATTCCACAATGCAGAGATCCTGGGGAAAAGGTAGACTTGTTTGTCTCAGTGCATTTATGGGAGTGGATGCAATGCTATAATTTTGACAGCACTATTTGCAAAAATTCACTGAAATTTTGGTTCCCGGTACTCGGTGCTAAACAGTATTCTAAGATTTTAAAAGACATTATCTGTTGGATGAGGTCAAAATAGCGCTTAACTATTTCATCTACTGTAAATATATTAGCTGGAGTTTTGAAGACTATCTTAGCGTTTTGCATTATTTATCTAGGATGTGTCTTGGCCCACATGAGGCTAGTTTAAAACTAATTCTACCTTGAGCACAACACTTTCATTTCCTAAGAAGGATGTTAATTTTATGCAAATGTCCTATGTGATTTTTGAAAAGTTAGGTAAATCAGATTTTAAAACAGTAAGAGGAATGAAATACCTGCATTTTTAACTTTGCAAGAAGTTTGAAACTATCACCTTGACCCACGTTTCTGGTTTTCTTTTGTCTTTTTTTAATTTTCCCTTTGTGCTCTAGCTCCAGGAAATGAGAAAACAAGTAGAGTTGGAATGCTTTTTACCGAGCCTAGTAAATTTACTCTATGGAACCTGGCCACCACAAAGCTGAAACTACAGTTTCTTAGTGAATGGCTTTATGTTTCAGGTTCATCATGGAAATGTTGAACTTGGGACACAACTATAACTAACCTTGGCACCAAATGGTGGCTGTCAAAGGAACTGAGGTTCCTGTTTTCTCCATAATCAAATGAGAAGTTACTTTACCTAATAAGTAGGTCACGCTGGGAATTTTAAACATATTTATTCTTATGAACAAGAAATAGCTCCACAAGATAAAGTCACAGGGATCTAGTGCAAACTTTTCTCTGTGGACGAGACCTTCACAGAGGACGTTTTTATAAAATTGGCATTTGTCTTGTGAATGGAAAGTGTTCAGCTGAAGGCAGAATTACCTTTAAAGTGGCCTCATGTTACTCACTTGTTTTGTGTCTCATAACCACTTATGATTATAAGTCTTTATAAGCACACAGGGGACTATTGAACTACTTACCAAGTATCACTTTTGGCAGCAAGGAATTGAATAGAATAGAGACTGTTAATCATGGTAAAATTGACAAGAAATACAATAGCTAAGAACAAATGCCAAAATACCAAAATGTCACCACTTAAGCAGCCTCATGTATCTATGATAATTTAGAATAGCTAAATGAACAGCATATTTTAAAATTAGAAGTCTTAGATACCCCTATCCAAAAAACAAAAAGAAAAAGACAGGGGTATCTATTTAGGAAAAAGACATTTGAATAGTAAATGAGAGAAAAACGTCTAAAGTTAAAAACAGAAAAAACATTCTGGTCTAATATAGATTGGGCATTCTGCGTGCAGAATTTCTTGTATGTTATTTCAATAATGAAATATTTTCTACAATTTGCATTTTAAAGTTGAGACTTTAAATTCACCCTGGAAAAATATATTATCAGTGAGTATAGATCACTACTTTGATTTGAGGACTATTTGGAGAATCTGGTTAAATATATGGAACTTTTTCCAGAAAAAGGCATATTAGTGGAGAATTTTAAGAGAATCCTGAAACTCTTCAAGGAACTCAAATTGTGCAGAGATTGCCCTCAGTTAGTTCATTGAATAACACATCAGAAATTAAGGTTAAAAGTTTGTTTACTCATTAGCCAATTAAATAACACACACACACACACACACACACACACACACACACACACACACACACCCCAGGCCGGAGCATGACGGGGTACAGGCTTTGTGCTAGGTAATACTGCAGTGTGAATGACCATGAAATTTATTTCACTCTGCCTCACTTCCTAATTTTGTCTCCAAGTGGGAGGAAGCATCCTAATTCTGTTCCACTGCAAAGCTCTTAGAGTCAGGCTGTTCACATCCACTCTCTATTTTCCTTACACCCATCAGCTCTGATTGAACGTTGTTCCCTGGGGTGAAACTCTTAGCCAGGCTGATAGGAAATGACTCCATGGCAGAGGTCAGACAGCATAGACTTGTTCTCACTTAGTTTTATTCATTTATTAAAAATTTAGTGATTGTCTCTGGCTATGGGAAGAACAGTTGAGATCTTAATAAGAACAGCTCGTACGAGGTCGTTTTCTGCAAGTGATTGGCCCTTTGGGATACTCCCCAGATTTATTTACCCCTGGCTTATTTTCAGGCTTATTTTCAGGATAAAAATTTCCAAAAATAAGTTAACCACATTCTACCTAATTGGCTTACATTAGTTTTTTGGATGCTTAGCCCATGCCCGCAACAAAAGCCTCCAGGCTGTGTGTATTGCTGAAGACAAACCAGACAGAGCCTTGTAGTATTTACATAAAGCCATAGACATGTCACAGCACAAATCATTTGATGGTATTTGCTTAGGTCCATCAGAGGAAAGAGTTACTACTTTCATAAAGCTCGCATCCATCATGGCATCTTTAATGGGTCATATTCTGAACTGCCTGAGGCATGGACTTTGTCCTGGTGGATTCCTAATCTTGATAGGTCTGATCAGCTCAGCTCTGGATGTCAACAAGCAAACAAACGCCCTGCGGTGCAGGAGGTCCTGCTGAACTGTGCAAAACAAAAAGGAGTTTGTATAGAGGGGAGACCACCTCTTCTAGAGCCTTTCTGACATACCTTTGACTACATAATTCCTAACTGGGCACAGATGCAGATGATACACTTGTTTCTTCTTTTCAGCCCAAGATAACACCAAGGAAGAAATATTTTCTTCTACTTCAGCCTCCCCTGTAATCTGGCCATGCAGGCCTGAGAGAGGCTCCCAGGCATGAGGCTTCTGGGGGGTGGAAAGAATGGGTGGTAGCACGCTTTCCTAGCCCACTCTCTACCCACCAAACTCACAAATACTTTGGAGAAAGAATTTTTTAGTCTATTTTTGGATGTTCTGATGAATTTTACCACCCAACTCTCCCTCTTCAACCTTCCCACGCACAGGTCATGATTCTTCTAAAGTTGTGTAGTTTAGGATAAGACAATGACAATTTCTAGATTTGCTGACATCTTTAAGATGACTGGCTCTGCAGATAAATTCAGCAAAGAGTTTTTATTTTGGGGACCCAAAGCACACATGATATTAAGGCTTAGTGCGCCTTAAAATTTTCTTAAAATTAATTCCATTGATTGTTAATGTTCAATTGTAAAAACTCTCTCACATCTATATTTTATAATGATGCTTTTTGAATATTTTCCACCTACAGGTGATTTACATTAGTGTTGCATACTTTACTTGCACATCAAGACAGAAGTACTGTATACCCCTAGAGTAAAAATTATAATCACGTTATTTTCACTTTCTTTTTTTTTAAATTAAAATGTAAAATGTGGTCCCTGGCAACAAACATGAATTTGCCTGGTATGTATGGGGACGTGTGTCAATGACGAAAGACGTCTTTTCATCTGGAGGGCAGAGATACTCACACGATGTGCGCCAAGTTGAGTGGCTTCTCAGGCTGGTCAGGGAACATGGGGTGCAAGGGTTCACGGCTGGAAGCACAGCTCAGAGACTTGCTTAATGCATTAGTTAGCTTCTTAGCAGGTGATTTCTGGAAAGGAGAAGAAAGGTAGAAGTGACAATAACTAATATTTATGTAGTATTTTATGAGATGATTTGCTCTCACAATAGATGCTCGTTCACTCACTCATTCATTCACTGGTTTATGCGTGAAGTCTTCTGTGAGTGTCTACCCTAAGTCAGAGAGTTGGCTCAATGCTGGGACTAGAGTGCCGAGACAAGCCACCAGAGTACCTGCTTCCTGCTGCTTAGTGTTAGCAAATGCTGTGATAAATGGAAGCAGTCATTGTGCATAGGATATCTGAGCTGGGACTCAAGGGACCACCAGGAGTCCTTCTGATCAAAACTCAAGGGATTGAGAAGGTAATTCCAGATGGAGGAAGAAGAGACCCCACTCTGGAGAGGAAAGCAGAAGGCAGATCATTGAAGTCCTTCTATGCCACATCAAGGACTGTGGGCTTTATCTCAGATGCAGAGGGAGACAATGAAGAACTTAAGTCATAGAGGTGACAGGATCAGAGGTGATTCTAGAAGGATTGCTCCTGCTTAAGAACAGAAAATGATTTGGGAGGAGATAGGAGTGGACGTGAGAAGATGAGCAGAAGGTTTCACAGGCATCCAGGTGCAAAATGTTTCAGGTGTGGCTGGATACATCCAGTAAAAAGGAAAAGTGGAGCTTCAATTTGAGGCTTTAGGGTTTAAAATTCATGTTCTTTCCAGAGCATCATGATCGCTCTTTTTCATTTAGACCAGTAGGATGTTTATCTTAAAATCTTCCAGCCAAATCTATCAAAAATAATCTATCACACTTAATAAATCTTTATGCCAACTTTTCCTTTCCATGAGAAGCCACTCACAACTTTGTCGCTTTCTTTTACACACAGAGCCCATAAGTGGCAATATAATGAAAGTGACTGTTGTCTTCATTATTTAAAAGCTAAGTGATAGGGGCATTTAAGAAGTCCCTCTTTGGCTTTCGCTAGGAGATGTAATTCTTAGAACATTTAAAACACAGCCGCAGCAACAGCCCTTCACCCCCATAAAACACTGGAGCCTCTTTATCCTCTTGATTCTACTTTGTAAAGACATTGCCCTGCCATATAATTTTAAGAGCCCACAATCCCTAAGAAAGAGACTCCTAAACTGACTTTGGTATTTATATAAAACAACAATGAAAAAATGCTTAGTCTTTGAACACTAGCCCTCCAGGATCTGAGATAGAGCAAGTTGGAAAATTGGTAGGATGCTGACCATAAGAAAATAGAAAGTGTTTTTTCCTATCTTCTGTACTAAATTGTATTTCATGATCTGTGTTAGTATATCCATCCTCAGGATGTGACATAACCAACAGTGGGAGGTGACATCTGAACTGGCATAAAGCCCTCAGCAGACGATGCCTTAGTGAATCACTGTGATGCCTTGAATCCACAACCTGACAGATGCTAGAAAAAAAGAAGTATATTTACACTGAGTCTTGGTTCCCAATAATAATTCCTAGAGAGAACATTCTGATTTAAAATGCATTTTCTGAAGACCTCCTTTATAAAAAAAAGAACAATAAGTTCCTCTTTAATAAAGACTATAGGTTAATTGAAATACAGAAAATATACAAAAAAACTCAAAAGAAGTTTGCTTTTTCTTTTAACGCAGAACTGTTCCAAGAGGGGTTGACAGGTCTGATGGTTCATGCAACAAAAGCCAACCCATATATAGAGCAATACTTTCACAGAAGTACAAAGAACAACATCGGGGAACTGATCTTGGAACTGAGACACAGGTCAGCCAACTAAACTGCGTGAACAGCAAGCTCATGGGTCAAATTCCTCCCACACATCCATCACATGGACAGACACTGACAAGTCATTTTTGGCAAGTTGGTCACTCACACTATTTACAAAAAGATGATTTGCTCATATAGACACAATCTCCCCTCCTCCAAAAAAGTAAAAAAAAAAAAAAAAAAAAAAAAAAAAAGACGCGTGGCTCACACGTCTTTCCTTTATGCTCTAGTCGCGCACTTAACAGAACTTCGGAAACCAAGAAGAAAAGAAACAATAATTTTTAAGCGATTCCCACAAACAAAATAAGACAAAACTTGGAAAGAGCCTTAACCTACTGTGAAAAAGAAATTATGTTCCAGAAGGTGCTTGGTCAGTTGTTATCTAACCCAGTACTGAGTTGTCTGTATTCCAAGAAGTAACATAGTTTGAGTCTTCCTATAGCTTAAGTCTTAGGAAGCTACCCTGGATTCAGATACAACAGTTAAGACATCCCAGGGAGGTGGGGGGTGGGACGGAAAGGAAAGGAAGGACTGTTAGAGAAGGTAGGTTTGCTCTTTAATTCTCTCCCCATCCTTGATGTTCCCTTGCATTCTAAGCGACACTCATGCAGCCAAGTGTGTGTTGACTGGACCTGGCCTTACCCATGATGTGTACTCTTTCATTTGGTGTTGGTTGCTATGGGAACCACCGGCATGTCCCCTCCAGAAGCAGTCCTGACAGAGCTGGTAATTGTGACACTGTTGGCATCGGTAGCGGAATCCCATCATACTCTCGCTGTGGCAGTAAGAACATTCCACTGGATGGAAGACTAAGGGGGGTAGTAAATGAAGAAAAAAATGAGCAAATCAGAGTATGAGCCAGAATAAGGAAAAGTACAGCCGAATGGGAATTGCATTGTTTTGCTGTGTGCCACGATTTCAGATGATAGTCAATTTTGGCTGAGAGAAGCATCATGTTTATCCCTGGACTCTCGCTGTCCTTGTCAAGCATGTGTGTGGAAGGTGGAGGAAATGAAATGGCATAGAGGATAGGTCTTCTTTTAATACCAGATTTATGCAATGCCATTTGCTCTTTTACTCCCATCTCTTACACTACAAGAATATAAATTCCCCAAACTGACCCGTCTTTCCCCCAAACTGCTCTCTGTCTCTAGGAGACTAGCACAGCTCGCTGCAAGACTCAGAAGTACAATGATGAACACAACGGACCGTCCCATGGGTAGAGAGCAAATGTTAGAGAAATGGAAAATGAGAGGGAGAAAAAAGAAAGGGATATGAGGGAAAGTAGAAACACTGGATGAGAATGGATTTTTTTTTTTTTTTAATAATGGAGTGGCTAATGGGCTTATTTCATGAGTGACATTGCCTCCATTTAACAATTTTTTTTTTCTTTCCTGAGAGGCAGATGGACAGGCAGATGCCCAAAGAGATGTGTAAATTATCTGAATACAGTTCTAATTCAGGTAGTTCGAGAGACGCTTCACTCTCATTGGCAGACAATTTGAATTATAAAGCAGGTGAGGTAAAATACTTGAGATTTGAAGCTAACAAATAATCAGATCCAAGTAATTGTCTACATGCTACTAAGCAATGGCCTTTGGTCAAGTTATTTATGTAACCACAATCACCGAAAGCTTCCATTTGAAGCGTATAACTACATATGAGCAAGGTACCATAACCTAATTTCTTTCCATCTCCTCCACCTATTCTTGGCCAAGTGCCCAGGAACAGTCAATGCCATGAATACCAGTATTGGAAGTTCATGCCTAAACATAACGCAATCATACTAAAAAATGTTATATTCATTATTGAAGTTCTTCTGCGGCTAGAGCCAGTCTACAGCCACACTCCACTTGTAAGTGAGAGGCACACAGCGAGATTTAATGAGTCTATGGAATTGACTCTCCTAATTTTGCAGTGAGCCTCTAATGCCTTGCGGATCAGGGAGAAAGGGTCTTTCGAAACTCAAAACGACTAAGCGACCTTGGCTTAATAACTGTAGACTTGAGAGAACAATTCCAATAATTTTAAAAACTGCCGTAGCTCAGTAGTAACTACTCACCATTTTCTACATTTGCCAGCCGATGCAGAAGGGGCAGCCAGACCAGACACTGCGGGGGAGGGTCAGACATGAGTGTGTCCAAGAAACCGTTTAAGGTGACCTTTTTCTGCATCAAAAAAACCCCACAAAAATTTAGAACAGAGAATATTGTGAATTTACCTGCTGCGTACATGCCCTTTGCGATTAAAGAAAGAGGACATTCCATTAACCTCTAATACATGAAGAACAAGAATACAGTCTAATACCTAAAGAGCTAGTTCTGAATTTAAACCATTGGTTGCTTTAACACTTAAACACACATAGGACTGGATTATCTCCATTGAGGCTGAGTCAATATTGTCATAGGGAGAGCGACAATTCTGAGAGGGTCGCTTTTGTGTATGAGGGGCAGTATGAAAACGGTAAGGAAAGACAAACGGTAGACTTGTTCTCTACAACTTTACCCAGTCGTGGTAAAGCCACAATTCCCATAGCAGTCGCTCGGTCTTCTACATTTGTAGGACAACTTCCCTTCTAAACTTTCTCCACTTCTGTAAGTACTAAATACTTCATGGTTAATGTGAATGGTTCTTGCCATACAAGATTAGGAGGAAATCCTGTGAGGAGGGAGCGACCCTTCGCTGTTAGAACAGTCTACAGTTCCAAAAATTCTTTTTCCCTTCTTGATATATCTTTCCTCTTAACTCAGTTTGCATCTGCCTGCATTATCCTGGTCCTTTCTGATATGGAAAAGGAATGGATTTTAAATTTCCTTCAAAATGACAAAAATAAGAAGTTATATGAATACATGATATTATAGCAGGATGAATAACAAAAAAATCACAGGTTTATATGCAAAAATCACTATTTTATTTGAAATCTTGAATTGTAATATCAGGTGGATGGGGTAGTTTTTGGTTTGCTTGCTTGTTTTTTTTTTAATTTTATTTTAATTCCAGTATAGTTAACACACAGTGTTACATTAGTTGCAGGTGTACAATATAGTGATTCAACAATTCTATATGTTACTCAGTGCTCATCAAGATGAACGGTACTCTTGGGGCGCCTGGGTAGCTCCGTTGGTTGGGCGCAGGTCATGATCTCACAGTTTGTGAGTTCGAGCCCCGCATCAGGCTCTGTGCTGATAGCTCACAGCCTGGAGCCTACTTCAAATTCTGGGTCTCCCCCTCTCTCTACCCCTCCCCTGCTCACGCTCTGTGTCTCTCTGTCTCTCAATAATAAATAAACATTAAAAAACAACATGATGGTGCTCTTAATCCCCATCACCTATTTCACTCATCCCCCCACCCACCTCCCCTCTGGTCACCATCTGTTTGTTCTCTACAAAAGACCCCCCCAAAAAAGAAAGCAATCTTGAAAAATCTTGAAAAAGAAAAACGAAGCTGGAGGGGTCACAATTCTAGATTTCAAGATATACTACAAAGCCATAGTAATCAAAACAGTATTGCCGGCACAAAAATAGATACTTAGATCAATGGAACAGAACAGACAGCCCAGGGATAGGTTTATATCTTTAGATAAGAAATCGGTTGTGAAGAACTATCATACCTTTTCAAGGCACCTATCTGACACTAGTCCTTGTAATTTCACACACAAAATATTTTGGTACTCTTTAATTAATCTTTTTTATCAGCAGATAGTTACAATGGTAGCTTTCCCTCAAAATACTAGATAGCTTAAGTATTATAGGGTGGTAACATTATTATTAAAAGATATTTATGTAGGGCGCCTAGGTGGCTCAGTAGGTTGTGTCCGACTTTGGCTCAGGTCACGATCTCATGGTCTGTGAGTCTGAGCCCCGCGTCGGGCTCTGTGCTGACAGCTCAGAGCCTGGAGCCTGCTTCGCATTCTGTGTCTCCCTCCCTCTCTGCCCCTCCTCCCCCTCTCAAAAATGAACAAACATTAAAAAAAGCTATTTATGTAAAGTAGAAGTAATGAGACAACATTTTTTAAGAAGTTACCACAATTTGTAGTATCTGAAATAATCCTGTCTTTCAAAATAATTACTTGGAATGGCTTGTACTTTCCCCAATGAAGCAATGCAAACAATTTTAGAATTTCATCATTCAAACTGCTGTTATAGCCAGTTTATGAAGCACAAATATAAACTGGTCTTATTATTTATTTATATTTGTGTTGCCTCTTCTTATACTTAAAAAAATCTTATCCATTTTGATCATCAGACTGGCTGAAAATCACTCCTGGAAGTCTCCAAAAATGCTATTATGATTTCAACACATATAAATTTTTCATCATTGAGGATATATAAAAAGAATTATGGAATAAGACAGTCTATAAGATATTTCAAAAGGAACTTTGTGCTGTGGTAACATCATATATAAATCTTATTGAACATGTAGGTTGTATTAAAATAAAAGACAGTTATCAAGGGGTGCCTGGGTGGCTTAGTCAGTTGAACATCCAACTCTTGATTTTGGCTCAGGTCAATATCAATGGTTGGTGAGTTTGAGCCTCACATAGGGCTCTGCACTGACAGTGTGAAGCCTGCTTGGGATTATCTCTCTCTCCCTCCCCGCCACCCCCGTCTCCCTCCCGTTCTACCCCTCCCCCACATGTGCATGCTTGACTTTTCTTTCTCTCTCTCTCTCTCTCTCTCTCACAAAATAGATAAACTTAAAAAAAGTCATCTAGAGAAACAAGAAACAAAATGAACTATTGGAACTGCACCAAAATAAAAAAACTTCTGCAGAGCAAAGGAAACCATCAACAAAACAAACAGACAACCTACTGAATGGGTGAAGATATTTGCAAATAATACATCTGATAAGGCATTAACACCCAGAATATATAGACAATTACACAACTCAACACCAAAAAACCAAATAATCCAATTAAAAATGGGCAGAGGACCTGAATAGATATTTTTTCCAAAGAAGATATACATATGGCCAAGAGACACATGAAAAGATGCTCAACGCCACTAATCATGAGAGAAATGCAAATCAAAACCACAGTGAAATTTCACCCCACACCTATCAAAATGGTTAGAATCAAAAAGACAAGAAATAACAAATGTTGGCGAGGATGTGGAGAAAATGGAACCTCAGGCACTGTTAATGGGAATTAAGTTGGTGCAGCCACTGTGAAAAAGAGTATGGATTAAAAGTTCTATTAAAAATAGAACTACCGTATGACTCAGTAATCCCACTAGTGGGATTTACCCAAAGAAAATGACAATACGAATTCAAAAAGATATATGCACCATTGTGTTTACTGCAGCATTATTTACAATAGCCAAGATATGGAAGCAGTCCAAGGGTCCATCCATAGAGGAATGGGTAAAGAAGCTGAAAAAAATTAGGTTAATAAACTTGTGTTTTGAATTAATTCACAGTATTTTAACAGTTAATTTCAGTTAAAAGGTAAGACTCACTCTTTTTTTAAATTTATTTATTTTGAGAGAGAGAGAGTGAGAGAGAGCAAGTATGAGCAAGAGAGGGCCCATCAGAGAGACAGAGAGAATCCCAAGGAGGCTCCTTGCTGTAAGCACAGAGCCCGACATGGGGCTTGATGTCTCACAAACTGTGAGATCATGACCTGAGCAGAAATCAAGAGGTAGTCATTTAACTGACTGAACCACCCACGTGCCCCAAGACTCACTAACTCTTAAATCAGTAAAATTCAGTATGGTAAGCATTTGTCATGTGCCTTTTATGAGATAGGGAAACAACCTGTTTAAGATATGAAGATGGTTAAGGTAGGAGGCTTAATGTCTTTTGTGAAAGGCTTCTTGGGGAAAGCAATGTTTGGGCAAGAAAAAGGAGTTGGAGGCAAGAAATGGGAGGACATTGGAGACAGAGAAGCACAGATTCAGAAAACGGAGTGGTTGGAGCAGGAACAGAGATAGAAGGCTGCATCTGGAGGCAGAGGGGTGAGCTGGAGAAGGATGGAAGGGCTCTCAGAGTCTGAAGAAAGGGAGATTCATCCTGCAGGCGATTAGGCTGCTCAGCAGGTGAGTGGCATGGTTAGATGGGGTGTTGTGAGGGATAGATGACAAGAGACGAAGCCTCCTTCATGTTCTCTCTGTGCAGTTTTACCCTGTTGTACTACTGTATGCATTTTGAGAACCTCTGAAGATGCCTCTTGAGAATGGCTTTCGGAAATAGTTTGGAATGCAATGGGGCGTGCACCAAATAAACAAATCCAGGGGCCGGGGGCCAGGGAGGAGAATAATACAATAGGGCAGGCAACAGGTGCTGATGAGGAAAGTGACTGGAGACACGTTTAGAAGGTGAAATGAGCAGGACTTGTGGACTGATGAGAGCTGCTGGGTGAGGAAGTTGTGTAGAAGGAGGCTTAGGCGATGGAACCGTTCTGATGTTACCAACTCACAGGGAAATCGAAAGGGGAGCATGCTTCATCTGGAGGCAGAGATGAGGGACCTAAGCTGGCCTGGGGGTGGGGGAGTGGGACAGGTCAGAAAGGCTGTCTGGATGACTCAACACGGGAGCAGAGTTAGCACTTAGTGTATCAAACCATCCCATCTCTCATTGGTTGTTGTGTACAGTTGTGATTCTACATAAATCCATGACCTGCAGGGATCTGAGGCACTTTTGACCTCCTAGGTCACAAGTAAACAGATGCATGAAGTTTACTAGCCAGGCAGTTAAATGCAGCTTCTCACTAGCGGCTCTGCACCGATTTCTTATTTAAGGGATCCTTTTAGAGGACATTCTTGGTTAGTTTGGATTTTTAAAAAATTTTAAACAAACCTTCAGTTTATGGCGTTGTAAACTACCATTGCATCACTCCAGAGAATGGTGCCAGACATGAAGACTTTCTACGTGACTGGACAGGTATAAACACAGAAACCCTCAAGCACTAAACAGCTTCTCTGGGCTAATTTGTACCACCCTCAGTTCAAACATGTAACTCTGAACCCCTAATGCATCACGTTGTGTGGGATGCAGGCATCCGTGTCTGTCATGTTTTGGGCCTCCCTGATGGTGTGTTACACGTGGTATGTGATTCCTTTCTTGTTTCCTCTGCTAGACATTGGAGAAGCTTGGCACTGGCCCAGACTTACGTTTCATACGAGGCTGAGTGACAATTCGGCCCTTTTGATCCTACAGTGATAATCGCAGGCATGACGCCGAGGGTATAGGGTTGTCTTAAAGATTGCATTGGACAATTCGAGTAAAGAACTTAGCATGGTGCCTGGCTCACGGTCAGGAGCCACCAATTATTATTTCCCAGGTATGCTGAGTTCAGTTCCTGGTTCAGAGGTCAGTTGTCAGAGACTGGAAGATGCGCTACAGTTTATCATGAAGAATTTGTCTAAGTAGTGACTTGGAGGAACATACCGAAGAAAAACTACTGTTTGAGAGATATTTCCTTTAACATGTCCTTCCCCCGACCCCTCCCCCCCTCCCCCCCACCTACCTGTTGAGAGAAACAGGATCTAGCTGACTGTTCTGTGTAACCAAAAGAAGGACCTTCAAAGACCGCCGTGGGTAGTTTGAGAACTTCCCGCAGGAACTGATCATATCGTCCATAAACCATCACCCCACTGGAGTCAGAAATCATTGAGAAAATATCTGACGGAAGGGAAAAGGAAAGATATTTATTCATCACTTAAATATTCTCCACTGTTTCAGTGCACCATATCTGCTGCAAATAACCGAAAATGTAGCAGAATAAGTAATTTTTTTATGAAAGAGTAACATAAAGGTTAATTGTTATGCTGAAATATTCCTGGCATTGTGTTTCCTTTGGTGTCTTTTAGGTAGCTGATTCTGGAACACAGCATTGTGTTGGATAAAATTAGCATATTTTGATAAGACAGAGAATATCACATTTTTATTTTAAGGTCAGTTATCAACTCCTACATCACTCAATGGAAGGAATTTTTGTATATGTGAGGAATATGCTGACCTCACTGAAACACACAATGAACATTTTCTACAACAATGGGGTATGTATGTATGTATCTAGCTAGCTATTTGCCCATCTATATTATCACAAAAACCTTTGAGTTTTGGTTCAAGGTACTGAAAAATGAAAGATGCAATGGGGATAAGAACATAATGAAAACACTTGATTAACTTCCCACAGAAGCAGAAAACTTTCTATAAATCACAGTGTTCTAGGTGGAAGGTACTTGATTTACAGGGAAGGGTCTTTTGACTCCCGCAGTGGAGGGGAAGCCTGGCCTTGGGGAAGATCAATGAGGTAAAGTCAGAGTCCCAGACAGAGCCTATGTCTTCATTGAACCTCTGTTCTTCCGTTTCTGCCACTATGGGCACTTAGTGATATTAATGGCATAATTTCTCAAGGTACTTTATAATTCCTCTGTGGAAGTCACTATGGGAATGAAAGCGTCTGCTATCGTAGTTTGTCACTGTGCGAGACTGTGACTAGGAGGGTACAGCTGTTGGGACAAACTGTTGTAAATTCAACATGCTGCCTCTGTTCAGTTTGGGCTTAATGTCTCAAGGTCAAAATGCAGTGTGGGGACATGGTTTTTACACTGCAGTCAGATTAAGCACATTACAGGCTTTAGCTGGATTATGTTTTGAGGCTGTGAATTGGCGCTCATTTCCTTCAAATACTCCAGTTCTAAAGGATTTCTACTGTTTCAAATAGTTTATCAATTATGAGGCTAAAGAAAATTCACCCAGGCAACAAAATTAATGTTGTTTTCATTTGCCTTCACAACTGCTAACTTGGTGAATTTTCTCTCTTATGTTTCATTTTAACTGGTTAAAAAAAAAAAGCAAAAGAAAGAAAGAAAAGAAAAAAAGTTGCCCAAAGCAAAACACTCTTATGTAATCCCATATAGAGAAACTCAAGAATTCCAATAAAAAGAGGGAAAAGGAAACCCAGGAAAAGTAAATGGACTTTCCTGTAGGAGCGTAGGAGCTGACACCTTGTGTGTTTTTAGACAGGTTGGTTAACTACAATTGGGACATCCTGACCATCTTCTGGGCTTTATTTCTAGGGCAGGACACAGTTTTGAAAAGTAGCCTAGGCCTTTCAAATCTCCCGCTGAAAAAATTTAGACAACATTTCTAACTAGAGCAAAGGCAGAAGGAGTACCAACACTGACCTTTCACAAACTTGAAGCTCATATGAAACTCCTTTGTGTTGATGAAGTTTTGCTAAGCAATAGCCGAACTAGGGCTAGGTCACTGGGATTAATGGGACGTGGCTGTTAATGGCCACTCTGGTTTTTAAAAATAAACAAGGGAACTCTGAGGAAGCTATCAAAATGATATGTTTGTACCTGAGTCCTGGGCTCTCTGTTTTATATATATATTGTTATATGACTATATATATATATATATATACACACATACGTATATAGGCATATATACTATGCAATATGCTGATAATATGTAATATATGTGTATGTAATAAAATATAAGGCTACTTCAAAGATTAAATTAGTTAATGGATGAAAAGCATGCAGATTTAAAAGACACAGAATAGTGCTTGGCCCCTAGTACACAGTACAGAAATGTTAGCTACTTTTACTATTGATTTCTTTTCACGTTTTTTTTCTGTCATTTACTTCATATGCTTACACACTGCCTCCCCAATGGGATTGCTCTGTAATGTTCCCAATCATACTCTAAATCACCACTGTGATTTAGATACATACAATAATAGATTAGAAGAATTTACATTCATTGATTCATTCAACTAAAATTCACTTAGCACATACTAAATGTGTAAAATTGTGCTAAGCCATGAAGGTACAGAAAAATCAGGACATAGTTTTTTTTTGATATTTATTTTTTTAGTGAATTAAAACAAAATTTTATTTTTAAATGGTATCAAACTTAACAACAAATTGCAAGAATAAGAGTACTACAAAGGACACTCACATACCCTTTATCCAGATTCATCTATTAACACTTTATTCCATTTATTTTATCATCCTATCATCTATCTATCCATCTACCATCTGTCTACATCTACTTGTCCGTGTGTATATATGTATGTACAAACATATTTTCTGAATTGAGACTAATTTGCATATATCATGGCCTTTACCTCTGAACACGGCCGTGGGTCCTCCCTAAGAATAAGGGTATGTCCTTTTATGAGACTACAGCAAGGGCTAGCAAACTTTTTTGGTAAAGGGCCAGATAGTAATATTTTAGGTTTTGTGGACCACACATGGTCTCTGTCACACATTCCTCTTTGTACTTTATACAACCCTTTAAAAATGGGAAAACTATTCTTAGCTGATGGGCCATAGCTTGTTGACCCTGGATTACAGTGTAGTTATCCACTTCAGTATATGTAACATTGATACGCTAATCTTATCTAATATTATCTAGCCTACTGGCCATATTCCAATTTTGTGAATTGGTCAGTAACAGGGCATAGATTTTGACCTCTGGGAGGTCCCAGTCCCCTGAGGATACAGAGACATGCTTACATAGTGCATCATATGACATCATAAATTGTAACACGGTGGCGTGAATACCAGAACAGGAGGCAGCAAGGGTTCAAAGAGGGTTTCCAGAGTGAGGAGTGGGTCAGGGAAGACTTCCTTTCACAGGTGACTTTTAGGTCTTCTTAGGTGATAGAGGTGGCTTCTAGGCCAAGTATAAAGGACAATCAGGAGCCAGTGAAGCTTTAGGAAACAGCACCAGGATGTGCACAGGCATGCTCAAGCATGATGCACTCAAGCTCTTCAAGTAGTTCATTGTCAAGGGGCCTTGGGTGCACATAAGGGCTCGGTGGGAGATGAGGCAGAGGTATGAAGAGCTTCTAGCCTCTTCTAAGGAATTTAGGTGGTGTCCAGGAGATGTTGGGGAGATACTAAAGACTTAAGGCAGGCCAGTGAGTCAGAAATATTACCGTGGAGGTAGGTGTGGAGGCAAAACAACCAGTTCCGTTATAGAAACTCAACAAATCCACGGTGTTTGCTATAATGCTGGTCTTTTAAACAAAACCAAACAAGCCCTCCTCAGAAGCTTTAGAACAGCACCTGATTTTCTAGGCTAATGGCATTAAATTCAGAATTCCTTATGGTTCTTAGGACTATCTGGGAGCCCCGAGAAAGAAGCATAAACAGGTGCTCCAACTCATGACAACAATAGCTTATAACTGGACCAAGAACAATTTGACAGAAACAGGTATTTTATTCCGTCAAGTTTGTTTAGGTCCGTGTGTGCTATGACTGCAGGGGGCGCCCTCACACTCTAGGCAGCTCGGAGGCACGCAGTGGACACCCTGCACAATTGGTTCCTGGTGGCCCTGAGCACTGGAAATGGTGATGCACCATGGAGTTGTTGTCCTTTCTAATGCATTTTAAAGCACTTTGAAAAATTCAGTTGAAAATTTTCTGTTTTCTGCTTTTTGCTTTCTCAAATTCCTAATTTGTTTTCAGCAATTACTCTTGCCCCACACTCACAGGAAGGGGCTAGTTGGAACAAACTAAATATCCTTCATCCCTATGCACAAAAACAGAAAAATTGCCAGACAAGCACAGCTGGCCTATTGGCTGAAGTGAATTAGAACTTAAAGAAGGGAAAACAAAAACCCTCAAATCCTGAGAAATTCCATATCCTTTCATTTGATTTTTTCTTTTTGACAAAAGCAATGCAGAAAATCATTACTTCGGCTGTTTTATCATTAAGTGCAGCCGAAGCCGGCAAAAGAAGACCAGAGAAAACAGAATCCTGCTCAGCAAGAGGCAGCCACTGTGGTCTACGGGCAGATTTGCCTATATTTGCGTATTTAGTTAATAGTTACCACTGAAATTAAAAATATTGGTGACTCAAGATATGCGTTTTTGACTATAACATTTTGGAGAGATTCTTCCAACCAAACTGCGTTCAGTTAAATTGTTTTTATCAAAGTGCTCTCAATCGACTAACCAGAATACCACTAAAACCTTCCTGGGATTAAGTACACAAAGAGTGACTTCTGAGTCCCAGAGCTGGGGGCATATTAGGCTGTGATTCAGGTCCACTGCTCTGGGAGAGGGCAATGTGATATACCTCAAGATCGCATTCTCTGTTTTTGTGGTTCTACAGAAGTTGTGACACCGGAACTTATTTCCGCAGACTGGAGAACATAGTTTACTCCCAGTGAGACTCATGCATTTAACTTCTTTCACTGTGCTGAAAAGGTTTTACTTTGGCCACAGATAGCATGCATGCTTTGCTCACTGATGGTGGGGTGAGGAGAAAGCACCCTAGCAATTACATTGTTTGCTTTGAATTCCTGGATGTGCCGGGTTTTGACACTTGGTGAAGATCTGCTCAGAAACTTAGTTACCTTGAGCTTAACTCTGCAGACACAGGTTGCTTGTTTACCTAACAACCATTCCTTTTGTCTTTATTGGCCCCAAGTTTCTTCCTGGGCTAAGAAGGGAAAGCAGAGGCCTTTCCCAGCCCAGGGGGCAGAGGTGGGCTCCTCCCTCACCATCATGGGCACCCCTTTCTTGTTACCAGTAACTGGTGTAGCAACTGGTTTCTGATGTCACACTGGGGGCTGGGGGCCTCTGGAGTGAGACGGGACTCTTGAGATTGCAGTATCCTTTTTCCCCCAGCAGAGGGACAAAATCTGACACTGAGGAAACCTGAATGGAGAGATGGACAGCACTGTGAACCTTGCTGGCACAGCATTAATTAGCCTGGTTCATGCAAGGCCCCAAGGACCCCAAGGAAGGTCAGAAAACTGGTTCTCTTAGTGTTCCTCAAACGTATTTTAATATGGAATCCTTTTGTCTATGTGCCTATTAATATAACATTGAGTAAGTATTTGGAAACGTTTCTCAAGACTTAAAAAAAAAGTATCTCATGTCCTCAGCCTAAGTGGCCAATCATGACATGAGATCATCAGGCAAGGCCCTCAAGATTTCTTCCTCTGCCCTGGTTCATTTCGCTAAACTTTCTCCTCTCAGCCCAACCCCGAAGGAAATGCTTCCTGGATTACTCTGGAGCTATGTTTCAAAAAAGGACATTGGGGGGCGCCTGGGTGGCTCAGTTGGTTAAGCGTCCCACTTCGGCTCAGGTCATGATCTCACAGTGCGTGAGTTCGAGCCCCGCGTCGGGCTCTGTGCTGACAGCTCAGAGCCTGGAGCCTGCTTCACATTCTGTGTCTCCCTCTCTCTCTGCGCCTTCCCTGCTCATGCTGTGTCTCTCTCTGTCTCAAAAATGAATAAACATTAAAAAAAATTTTTTTTTTTTTAAAAAAGGACATTGGTCCCATCACCTTCTCATTTCACTACTATCCTCAATTAAGCACTGAAGCAGATAGTTTTTAATTTTCAAAATCTCTTTCGGGATAAAGAGAAACTAAACTCTCCCTTGTCAGGTCTGCTTGGGCTTCTCTGAATCCTTACTTCACTTGGCTAGTCCATGAAAGGAGGTTCCCAGGGTGAGGGGAGATGTGTGGTTGTGGGGTTTCCATGTGCCTTCCACCACTTATCTACTGGCCCAGTGACAGAACTCTGCTGTGCAGCATGTCTGGGGAAATTCCAGAGGATTTTTTTTTTTCTTTCTGCATCTTCCTTCATTTTTCAGTCTTGGTGCATCAAGAAGCAAGAGATCACACTCAAAAGCTGACAGGCAGCAGGTGAGAAAAGAGCCTGGGGGCAGCGAATCACAGATGATTAGAGCTGGGAGGGAACCTCCGGGCGTCTAACAAAATCCCCAAGTTTGGGACAGAGATGGAAGCTGAGGACTAAAGAAGTGAGGTAATGTCCACAGAATAACTCAGCAAATTAGTCACACGGCTGGGCTTGCAAGCTGGGGTTCCCGGTTCCATGACAGTGCTCCTTTCCCACACAGCATTATAGCCCAAACTCATAATATTTCAGGTAAGGGAAAGGGGTTAAGTGGAAATTTTTCTTTTAAACACTGCATCACTTAGAAATAGTTAGAAATGAAAATTCTTGTCCCCGAGTCCCACCTTAGGTCTTCTGAATCAAAAACTCCGGGAGTGGTACCCAGAAATCTATAGTTTAAAAAGCTCTCCAGATGATTCTATAGATCCAAAAATTTCAGAACCACTAGAGAAAAAAAAAAAGTCACGTTCAAATCCTGGTACCATCTTAGCTATAATGACTTCATTCTACCCGAGTCTCAGCTTCTTTACCTAAAGCAAACAAAATGCCTGTGTTTTCTTGGTTAAAAAACTACCACATTTAGTGACAAAATGTACATAAAAGGCCCACAATCACTCGATGCACCCTAGCTATCACGTTTTTATTGGAATCCAGTTAATTCTCAGTCTATAGCGTCTCTGTGTGATTCTTATGCCTGTAACCCTGGCAATGTCTATTTTGGAACCTTCGGAATTCCCAGTGACTTGAACAGCACCGGCTGAGAATAATGAGGAAATATGCCAGGAGTTTTGGCTTTGGATTACCTAAAAAAAGAAGGCTTCCCGACATGGCCTTCATGTCCCTGTGATGGTGGACTTATACCTGTGAGGCAGTACAGTACAATCAACTTGAAAGAGTATATATCTTACTTTAATATTACAAAAAGCCTAGTGGGTGATACTCAACAGGTTGTAACATAATAATCCATAAGTAGAAGGAAAATATTAATATCATTAACATTTACCTAATATGAAAATATTTCTTTGACACAATGCAAAGATCCATGAAGATTGTATCTCAAGTAGCACTCGTAGAATGAGGAAAGTCAAAGTGGACGGCAGGACACAGAGGACATGGGGAAAGGAGAATGGTATAGGGGAGGGATCGGCAAAGAGAGACACAAAGAATAACTTACATCTTAATTTGTCCATGATCTTCCCTCCACACAATGTGGCTAAAGCCATTTTGACAGCAAATACTGAAATTTTACCATGGCCTTCCCTGTTTAATAACAGAAAAAAAAAAAAAAAAAAGATGTCATTTGGAGAACTTCCAGTAATGCGATTTGACATTTTCTGTTCTGTAGAAATCATAGGACACCATAGCTGCATACATTATGTGAACATATCCATTTTAGAAAAGACCATGAATACAATTGAACACAAGTTTCTGAAAAGCTGACTATTCAATGTTTCATTTTTTCAAGAGATAGCAGAATCTTCAAGTTATTCTTTGTCTATGTCACTTGTTCAAAGCATGAGCTGGCAGCTAGAGGGATATGTACTATTTAGCCATGGATTACAATTACAGAACATGATTTTCACTTGGGGTTTCATAAAATAATTTTATGCATGATGATTCCACAGTCTCCATAATTTAATTAAACATGGTTTCAGGAAAAAAAAATTTTTTTGGTAGGAGAATTCCTGAATTTTATTAGAGTAACTATGGGGATTTTTCCATCACACCTTTTTTTTTCTTCACCCATCATTTCCTACCCACAAGCTGACTGTGTTTGTATGATACATTTACTTTCCAAAGAGAGTTGATATTTTAAAGGGGCAAAAGTAAGAGCTCTGTTTGAGCTCCTTCTACCAAATTGACATTAGAGCTGCCAAATCTTCATCGATTCAGGAAGTGTAACTGACTTGTCCTTCACAAAATGTGATATAAAGGGCACACTGTAAGAAGTATAATATTTCAGCTAAATGATTTTGCAGCTGGGATAAACTGTTCGTTCTTGTATCCTTGGAATCAGAAAGTGTATCACATTAGTAACTCATTTCTCTGATAGTTGCTACTCTTAAGAATGATCAACAGAGTTATTTTAAATAATAATGTGGCTTAAAAGTAAGTAAAGTCAGTACTGACAAGGGTTTAATATATAGAATAAATCATTTATATGACTAAGATCCGTATATATGACATTTTAGAAGAATAAGGTGCAATAAACAATTGTGTCTTTGTTCCTTATTAGACTCCAGAGATAGATGACGTTATTCACCCTTGCTGCTGTCATTCTTAGCATAGTACCTCAAATACAGCCATCCAGAATGTGAAAGTGACTGAGCCCTATGCTGTTTGCTCTCCCATTTATATTTCTAAGCCTAAGCACCAGATCTGTGTAATTAGTTATTGGATACCTCATGTCAAACTAAGTGTGTTCAAAGTAGAGCTCGTTATCCTTACAAAGCCCTCCCATAATACTCAGACCAACCCACTACTATCTGCCTCTGGTTGTTAGTCCCTCTTCTGGTTGTCAGACTCACCATGCACCTAGTTACCCAAAAATGAACTCTGGGGAAGGGGTTAACCTTGACTTTGTTCTCTTCCTTAATTCACCACCACCTCAAATGTGTGAGGGACTCAAATACATGTCTGAACTGTACATTAAGGCCATTCCCTGCTTTGCATTCCAACTGTCATTGCTTTATCAGCTCTTGCTTAAACACTGTAATAATTTCTTAAATGATCTCTCTGCTTGCACACTCACATCACAAAATCGACCATATTATTTTTTTTTTATGTTTACTTTTGAGAGAGAAAAGAGAGAGAGACGGTATGCGAGTGGGGGGGGGGCAGTGCTGAGAGAGAGGGAATCATGGAATCCGAGGCAGGCTCCAGGCTCTGAGCTGGCAGCACAGAGTCCAACGTGGGGCTCGAACCCACAGACGGAGAGATCGTGACCTGAGCCGAAGTCGGATGCTCAATCAACTGAGCCACCCAGGCACCCTGATGATATTATTTCATTATTTAAAACTCTAATTGCTTCCGTTTGCCTACAGGCTATGATTACAAGTTTATCTGTGTTCTCCAGTCTTCCCTGCTACCATTTCTGTTGAACCTCACTCCATAGTCCCATGTTCAATGCCCCTGCCCTTCCTACCACTTTTGCCCAGGACTCTGTCACCTGTTCATCAAAGACTCAGCTCCATATATCATCACTCCATTTGCTCTGAAAACAGCTCTTCCCCTGGATGTGCAGGCAAATGCTCTTCCCTCCACTTCTACTTACTATTTGGCACCTATCACACTGAGCGACCTTTGTTTATTTACATATCTGCATGTAATTTGACCCCACACTGTGAGATTCCTGGGGGCAGAGGCCATATATGTCTTCTCAATTAGTTGAATTCCTACAGCCTTGTACTTCGTCTCCCCCATAATTAGTGAACAATATATTTCTTATATTAATTAATGACTATTAATCTTTATAATAGGTGCCCCTAGAATTGCAAATGGCCACTCATTTAGTTGTTTGCTAATTTGGGAGCAGGTAAGCTGTAATAAAAACGCGATGCTTTTGTCAAAAAAAAAACACCTCATTCAGAATTATTCCATGTGCATTGTATTCCCAACTGCATGGATAACTTGAAGTATCAAAAATTTATTCTAGGAAATCATTAGTTCCCTTTCCTAAGCTGAAACATGGTTCAAATTATGAGAACAGGGAAATCTACAAAATGTGGAAGAAGAGGAGAAATGCCAATGATAAGGTTTCCTTCAAAATGCAGAGAAATTGAGTAGCATTATATGTGAGATTTCAAGAGCAATACAAGTTTCTTTCAATGAATCAGAGAGAACAATTTAACTCAAGAAAGAGGATAGACCACAGATAATGATGGAACAGAGAGTTCTCCACAGGATGAAATGATGATAGCTCACAGATGAATTCTTAAGCCTTAGCTTTTAATGAAGAAGATCCTAGGGAGATCGCCAGTTCTGTATTGTTCTTGGAAATGCAAGATTAATGCTATTACATCCAGGAGTGGTTGTATCAGAGCTATTCTGCCAAATTGACACAATAAATCTAGATAAATCACCAAGTGGAGGGCAGTTCAATGAGAGTTTTGCAGGAACTCAAGGGTGAAATTAGGCCACTGGAATGTATTGTTATGCAAGCCACTGTGCCATATTGCAAAGGTGACCCTGGTCACAAAGAAGGATTCAGGGGGTATGCAGGAATGTAGATCTCCATAAGCACACCAATAGTGGGTGAATTTAGACCTTGCTCAGCCCTAGCAGTGGATAAATCTTGAAGGAATTTAAGGAGTGAGTGGAGACGAATGATGTCACAATGGAAAAGGGGGACACACCAAGGACTTAAATACAAATGGATCTTTTTAAAGAACATTTTCAGTAGATAAAACAGGATGAAGAAAAGGGTTGGGGAGAGAGATTTTCTAAAGACGTTTGACAAGATTCCACACCGAGGGCCATTACTTAAACTCATCTTGGGATCAGGGTCGTGTGTGTGTGTGTGTGTGTGTGTGTGTGTGTGTGTGTGAGAGAGAGAGAGAGAGAGAGAGAGAGAGAGAGAGAGAGAGAAAGTGGCATTAACAATGCAAGTAAGGAGTAGGGAGACATCGGTGCACCCCGAGGGGAGAAGTACAAGAGTTGTGCTCATCAGGAATCATCCCTAACGGGGCCGTGTGATTCATAAACAGACCGGGAAATCCCTTAAGTATCTAGGAAGTGGAAAGTCAAGCTCAGGAGGATGGATAACAGGAAACTCCCAGGAGTCTAGTGCAAACCAGCAGGAAAGCAGCATATTGTTCCAAAGTGAGTCTGCACATGCAATGCCTCTAGGAGTAAAGCAGTAAAACTGCCCATATGGAATGTTGGCCGTCGGCCACAATTCCGGAAGAAGACCTGCCAAAGTGTACTGAGGATGAAAAACGTAGATTGTCCCTAATGCTGCAGGCCAAACAGCCTTGGAACGGCAACACTGGGAAGAGCGCTAGAAAAAGTCTATGCTTTTGTTTGTACTAAGAGCTAGGGCAGCACATCTCCAACTTCATGTGTGCCTTTTTTTAAAAAAAGAATTTATGTTTACTTATTTTTGAAAGAAAGACAGAGCATGAGCCGGGGAGGGGCAGAGAGAGAGGGAGATACAGAATCCAAAGCAGGCTCCAGGCTCTGAGCTGTCAGCACAGAACTCAAGGACCTTGAGATCATGACTTGAGCTGAAGTCAGACGCTTAACTGACTGAGCCACCCACGTTTCCCCATGTGCAGTTCTAATCGCCATCTAAAGAAAGAGCAGAGCCAGGTATGTTTGCGAATACTGCATGCAGTATACAGTGTATCTATCAGAACCATCCATTTGATGGGTGGGCTGGGCCTTCGAATCAATGACAAGACTGACAATGAGCCATTCTTGGTGGAGAAAAGTTGCTAGCGCAGTTGACTGATTGGTAGTGTAGAAGGTACAGCAAAAACTTTAAAGTGAAATGTACTACTGGCCTATCATTTTTTGTTTAAAAAATTGTACTTTTAAAGTAAAAATTTTAGGGGCGCCTGGGTGGCTCAGTCGGTTGAGCGTCCGACTTCAGCTCAGGTCACGATCTCGGGGTCCATGAGTTCGAGCCCCGCGTCGGGCTCTGGGCTGATGGCTCGGAGCCTGGAGCCTGTTTCAGATTCTGTGTCTCTCCCTCTCTCTGCCCCTCCCCCGTTCATGCTCTGTCTCTCTCTGTCCCAAAAATAAATAAACGTTAAAAAAAATTTTTAAAGTAAAAATTTTATTTTAATATTTTCCCTTTTAATGTAGAGCAGGAACACAATGCATAATACATGCTTTCCTCTTTTTTTCCCACTATTTGGTTTTTAGCAGAATGGAATATATTCTATTTTTTTAGGCCAATCAGCCGGAAGCTTTTGCCAATACAAACTTTACTTTCCTATTTAGCTTGAGGTCAAAAACTACCCAATTAAATTGCTATGCTGATGCGTAATTAACACCTTGAAAGGTATTTAAGACAATCAGAAAATTAGCAAAAGTGCAAACTGAAATTGCTTTATAAATCAAGGTTTCCTTAAATCTTTTATTTCCCTTATACTTTGTTTTTTCACTCTGAAAACTTCCAAATTTTCCTAAGAGGTAACCAATTAAAATGGAAACAAGAGGGGCACCTGGGTGGCTCAGTTATTTAAGCATCTGACCCTTGTTTTCAGCTCAGGTCATGATCTCACGGTTTATGAGATTGAGCTCCATGTTGGGGTCTGTGCTGGCAGGATGGAGCCTGCTTGGGATTCTCTCTCTCTCTCACCCTCCTACCCTCCCCCCTTCAAAATAAATAAATAAACATCTTAAAAATATTAAAAAATGGAAATAAGAAAACACCCTTTAGTTAAAATATATACAGAGATTTGTAGAGTGTCTGTCTTAAAAACATACATTACTTTAAGGTTTGACTCATTCATCATAGTAAAAAGTGAGTAACTATTACACTGGGCTTTTTTCATGACCTCAAAAAGAGAGAAACTGATTTCTTTTAACTAAGAAGGTATTCGTTTTAGGGAAAAGTTGTCTGGGAGGGAAAATCTGCTTTTGACAAGAAGGAAAAACAACAAATAGATATTGATAGGTCTGAGATGCTAGGCTGAATTCAGAACAGAATGTAAATTTTCTCTAAGTTGCCAAGTGAGTTTCCTGTTTGAAATTAGAGAATCTCATGATAAATTTTAAGTCCTTGAAAGTGAGATTTGGATTCTGACTCTATTTGGAACAGGCTGATGGAATTATTTTTCTATTTGAGAGCACAGAAACCAGAAGCTCTTCTTTTACCAACACATTTCACAAAAACATTTGGTAAGCATTTTGATGAGCACAGAACACAAATTTCTCTTTCTCGCACATTTTGGTAGCTTAATTAACTGAGAAAATTGTTTCCTCCTCTTTCTTCCAAAACATGCCTCTATCGTAACTCATTTCTTTATCTGGGAGTCATTTTGTTCATAGGGATCACTCATTTCATAACTCAACAATTATTTATTGACCATGTCTCACAGGTTGGGGATCTAAAGATGAATAAGGTATGGCTCCCACCCTCAGTTTGCTCATAGTTTATCGGAGAAAAAGAATCAAAACTCATTAATATTTTTTTTAGAGTTTATTTATTTTGAAAGAGAGAGAGACAGTGGGAGAGGGGCAAATAGAGAGGAAGAGAGAGAGAAGCCCAAGCAGGTTCCGTACTGTCAGTACAAAGCCCAGTGAGGGGCTTGAACTCATGAACTGTGAGACTGTGACCTGAGCTGAAGTCAGACACCTAACGACAGAGCTCTCAGGCACCCCGACACCGGTTAGTTTTAATACAGCATGTTTTTCAGAGGGTAGGGACCTCACCCCACTCATCTTTCATCCCCAGCCTATCATGGCACCCAGTGCAAAGCAAGCTCTTAATATACGTTAGTTAAGTTAATGGATGCACACGTGAAAAGGATTTTTTTTTCGATTTACCACTTAAGTTTTCTATTGAGAAATACTAAAATGCTTGAGAAAAGTCATGAAGATTGGCCTTACGGTCCATAATATTAGGTTGTGCGGTCATGTGACACCTTGAATTTGGAAGTAAGCACATACATAATTACTCTTATTTGGGGGATGATGAAGTTAACATGTGCACAGATAGAAATCCCTTAATTGGCTGTGGCATCTCTTTGGCCTTCCCATCATGTTAGCAAAACATTTGGGGAAAGAATTCGTCATAACACCTGGCCACGCGAGTTTGCCGGGAGTTTCTCCAGCATGGAAGGAGGCAACACTGTGGACATATCTCCTTTACCCCTATGAAACTCTTTTTGCCACTCACGCAAAGTATAAGTCTGACATAAAGGCAAGTGACATTAAGAATGTTCATTTTATCTACAATTGTGGAAATTCTTTAGAGAGAGTCAATTTTCGTGACAAGCAGGAACCTTGAAACAAAGTATTTTCTACTAGAACAAAATTTTAGTGATTAGAGGAGAATGTTCTGTGGAAGTCTTGAGTTTAAGACGTGGTACGAAAGAAAATCACCAAGCAAACACTAGGTTAAATATCTAGTTCTAGCCGTATAGACAATAAAAAGAAAAAAGAACATTTGGTTTTATAGACCTCGTCTCTTTTTCCTTTGCTCTCACACAACCACACAGCCTCAAATGTGAACCATCCATTTCACTGGTGCGCAGAGAAAGGGCTGTGTCCTTTGTACTACATCTTGCATTAAACATCAAAATTATTTTTTAAACTCAAAAGGCAGACGGATTTGGGCAGAGTTCCAGAATATTTTATATCCACGAGTCTGAAATAGTGCTGTGGTACCTTTCATAGCATTGGAGGGGGTGTGTGGGGAAGCTCAGGAGTGGGAATGGATGTTCAAATGGCTCAGCAAGGTGCAATATGTCAAACAGAGGATTCTGTATTCTCTGTGAAAGACTATTATATGATAGATTTGGAATTCTAGATGGCTGTCATAAAACTGACTCTAAATCTACAATGTAATATGTGTTAAGTCCAAATATTTCCTTCACATACACTCTGTCAGACATGTCTGAGTACCACAAACTGGAAAGGTTAGGAATGTGGGCATCATAAAAATATCCTGTAAAAGCTGGGTAAGTTTGGGGGGAAAAGTACCTTAATTTCTCATTTAAAAATGTAATAGAAAGCATGAATACAGCTGAACTTACACTGATGCCTGAAACAAATGATTCTTTTTCCCCACTGACCTCACCTAGTGTGACACTGTATTACCTACACACTATGTAACCTCCACATGTCCCAGCCGTAACGCTTACTCAACCTGAAAAGTTATGATCCCATAGTGCCCAACCAGTAGGACTGTGGGCAAACAATAAATGGTATTAGCTATTACCACAATGAGTAATATGATTACTAATTACATTAGTACATAATCACTATTAGTATATATAATTACTGATTACATTAGTACATTATTACTATCATTGGAGAACTGGCTTTAAGAATATAGCGTGACACCTGAGAAGAGGAACACCACCATTCTTTTTAATCTTTACCCTTGTCCTCCTATGAGATTTGCATGGCTGAATATATGTGAAAATAACATTTGCTAAAAACAAGGCCACTGTCACCTAATCTACCTTAGGAAGAACTTCCCTAAGAAAGAAGATTCTAGTGAATTGAAATGAGATTAAGTCAACAGACTAAAGTTGTTGTTCATGTTTCCCAAGAAATGAAGAAGGGAGTACGAGAACTACAGGGAAGTCTTTTGTGAAAATAGGATACTCCCACACTAGTAGTCACAGCCATCTGTTTTCTTCTCTTGTGGAACAGAAGTAAAAATAGAGGGTATGAATCTAGGTGACAGAGCAAACCTGGACTCCCTAGTCTTGGTAATATATTAGAGATTAAGGAGGACTTAGTTTCAGAAAAAGAATGAAAAGAAATTAGTGTGTTGAGCTAAGAAAAGTCAATCTTTGATCTTTATTCATTCATTCATTGATTCATTCACTCATTCATTTGTAGATTCATTATGAGCTGGACATTGTCTCAGGTGCTGTGGATACAAAGAGTAAGCCATGGTCCCACTGTATAGTAGCTTGTGGGAGGCAGTCATATAAATAGGAAGACATGCACCATAAAAGAATAACAAAATCATTTGAAAGGAACAGTAGGACCTGGGGAAGAGAGGGGTCAACTCAGCCATGAGAGGTGAAGAGCTTCACAGCGGATCAGTTTGTGACCCCATCTCTTTGAAAGGTCAATATAGACTTTTAAGAAGTAGTGTCAAGGTCACAATTATACCTTTCAATAAAGCTGTTGAAAAAAATTATTGTCACCTTGTAACTTTCTGCCATGTTGGTTTTCTTTTGTTACTCTCAGTTTTCCTAAAAAATAATAGTTAACAGTGGGAAGAAAAGCTGCCTCCAGGTTGTTAGCAAATAAGGGAAAGAGGCAGGCTAATTCCTGGGGTGTGCAGAAGAAAAGAGATGAGATACAGAGACTGGCTCTGGCTGTTCTCTAATTCTTCACTCTCAGTCCCTCATCCCCGATTCTGACACCTTTCCCACCCTTCCCAGGTACACCTGTCATTTTCCTAGGGACTCTGGAGGAGACAGTGTCTGGGATGGAGAGGTCTGCTTAGAAGTTGATTGGTCATCGACCACTGGTTGACTCTTGCTAGGATACAGCCATTTTTAGGAGGAAAGTCAGGAAAAACATCTTCTAGACTCAAGGGACTGATATTCAGAGACAGAATGGCAAACATAAGCATAGTCTCTGGGCATGAATCCTAGCTCCTAACACTCTAGAAATCATCCTACATCTGTAGCAATGCCCTCTATCTTCTAAGAGGCTGAGTTGGTGGAGAAACCTTGCAACCAGGAAGCTAGCTGTGGTCTGCAGTGAGCATGTCTGGGGGAGGACTGAGACGCAGGTGTTTCTCTGGGGAGAGAAGGGAAAGAGTGATATTTTGGGGGAGGTATGGTTGCGAGAAGGCAAATCTGGTTCTCAAGGATACAGGCAAGTGCAGTGGGCTTGAACCTCATTTCAGGTTACCATATTCATGGAAGACTCCACCAGCTGGGTCTGGTGAATTTGAAGGCATTGCCAAAATAATGACCAAGTTTCTCTGAATGCAAGTTCTTATTTTCAGTCTTCATGAATTTAAATTGCTATACTGTCCTTCCTTCAAAAAAATATAGACATATATATAATCTCTTTAGAATGCAAGTTTAAATTTTTATTTTAGACTTTTTTTTGGTTTTTTTTAAATGCTCATTCAAATTACAGCAAATGAGAAAATCTCCCAAATGTTTCAGTGATTCTATAAGAGCAACAGCATATCCTTGATGTACTAGGCTCATTCACGTCTACCGAAATGCAGAAGGCTCCCTTAAATGCTTGGGTTCTGTCGTGGGATAGGTGGTAGGAAGCAACATCAGATTTCCATACTGGATCTCATTTGGAGAAACAGGAGTTTACTATTATAAGAAATTGAATTGAACATTCATTTTATTCTTAAGTTTCACTTCTTACATTCACTTTTAAGTGAATATTTCCGGTTATAGTCTCTTTCCAGCTACTGATACTTCCTTATGGCTCACATCCCACATCGTCTAGATTTTCAAAAGCCATCAGATGGAAGTTTGAGAATCAGCAGAACTGCCTATACTCATTTGCAATGCCAAAACAGAGAAGGCAGAAGCATCTGTAGACTGGGGTCTCTATATGGATGTGTCTGTAAATCTGTAAAATGAGATTTCTCTATGTGGATGTTTTAAAAAATCTACTATAATGAGATTACTGAAAGTATACATCAGGGCCCTTTTTGTCTGTAAGAAGAGTAAGAACCAAACAGATATTCCATGTGAACGTTCACATTGATGGCTCCTGACCTTGGGATAGTCTTTAAGCTTAGCATTCATCAACCTTGAAATGATTATCAGTAGCTACTTAGAGAACATCTACAGCCCTATTTTTTAAAAGTGATCTTCCCAATATTTCTAAACAGAAGTGAAAAATCTAACTCTATTGTATATTTCTCATGTTATGAGAAATACTGAGATATGATATGTCATATAAAATGAGACATGTATGTATTATAACTCTAACATATTTCACAAGGTCCTCCTTCCTTAATATTAATCTGGCCCAGTTTCTACATTTATGGAGTGGATACAAATTATTTTTTTATCTTTGATTCCTTATGAATCCTCCAGCAATACTCTAAGATCTGGCAAGAATTCTATTTCTCTTTTTACATTCTCCGTCATTCCACTTATAACAAATAAGCCCCCTGAAGACTAGTGGCAAGTCTGAAAGCTTCTGTGCTCTTGTCAAGGGGGGAGGATGGAAATGCCATTACAGAAATTCCATAGCCTAGCTCCATTCTGTCACCTGTCATGTGGAACCATAGCCTTCTCTACCTACCTGCCACTTGGTTACCATAGTGATTAGGCCAAAGCAGAACATCAGTTCTGAAGTCCGCACAGGCTAAGCGTGGGATCTATCAAGCCGGACTGCTTGTTTCAGAACTGTTTATTTCAAGTCGAGAATTACTCAAAATTTAAACATCATGAGACAATACTCTACACAGGTCAAACCAAGCACGGATAATTCTGTTACCACTCTAGGTTGTAAAGTGACAGCTGGTAGCTTTCGTGAGCGGCATAATAACATTAGCCTGGCTGGAACATCTCCAGTGCCAGGCTTAGATATTCCCAAGCATTGGCCAGACAATGAGACTAAGCAAAATCTTTTGAGAGTCTTAAAATGTGATTGCTGAAAGGTCAAGTTAGCAATTTTCCGTTTTAATATTCAAAACCAGTAGTGAAAGTGGGGATGCTGATACCATATCTAGACTAAAGGCAATCAGCCAAAGACCTTTTGAAATCTTAGGCTGATAAAGTAATTCAGGGGAGTTTTTACACTTCACAAGGCTGCCACATATGCCTTGGAAAAGAAATCTTAGCTGAATACCTAAATCCCTACTCTGCCACTAACATGCTGAGAGACACTGGTCAAGGGACAGCCTCTTTGTGCTTCAGGTCCTTCATCTGTAAAATGAGAGATTTGGAAGAACAGTCTTTAATATTTCAGCCAGCTCAGAAATTCTCTCATTCTATGAGACAAAATTATAAGATAACGAGGCTGAGATTTAATTATCATGTGCGGAAGGCATTACACTGTTTTATATGGCACATTATTGACTGATCCATTTAACACAAGCCATGGCTCCTTTCACTAGGCTGATCAAGAAACCCTCTTCAATCTCTCTGTTTGCTCTAGGATCTTGTTATGACACCTCAGAAACACTGTCTTAGGCAATCTGCAGAGAAGAGAGTTGAAAACATCCTTCCACTGCACGCTTCATTAAACTGCTCCACAGGCATGCCATCGTGCGACACTTTCAAGCATCTGTAGCTTTTAGGAAGCATGGGATGAGTTAAACAAAGGTCAGCATACAAAATACAATTGTCCTCAATTTCCTGTGGCACTTTTTTACTGTTTTTTTCCCCCATGGCATTTACAATTTATGTTAAACACAGACAGATTTTATTGAGATAAGTTTCTGATCAAGAAAAAGAGGCAGCCAGCTACTCTAGAAAATCATTTGGAAGAGACCAAGAAGGACAAGAGGAGGGAGAGACCAAACATGCAGAGAGGAACAGCTATTCAGAGGGAGCTTACGGATCAAAGGCTGCCAGCAGGAAGTTAAGCAGGAGGCTGATGGACTGTTCCACCTGGATTTGGTGAGTGGTTGGCATCCGTTTGTTGAGCTGGTAGAAAATGGTGGAAAGCACAGCCTCCAAGCGGGCCACACTGAGTTCTATGTTAGGGTCCAGGTTGTTCAGAGCATTTTCCCGCAATGCTTCTATGACGTTCCAAATGTCCACCAGGTGCACTACATACAATTAAAGCAGAGGGAACACATCAGCCCAAAATGCAGGGAAAGGTAAACTCATTATTTTACACGTACCATCTGTCCTATTTTGTCAAGGCACCTCAAAGTCCTCAATATGAGTTCAACTCTTGTAGGGGTTGACATAAGCAAATGTACATAGACAGTGCATGATCTCAAAGACTTGATGTACCGTGTATAATACCAAGAAAATTATTTCCTGAAAACCACAGTAGATAGTTACTTCTAATCTTCAACGTGACCCTTGAAATGCAGCTACTATCTTTACGTTACATATGAGAAACTGAGGACCAGGGAAGTTAACTGACAAATGCAAGGGTCCAAGGCCAGTCAATGGCAAAACTGCTTTTAAAATCCATGTCTATCCACGTCATTTTCAAAAAACGCTGAAATAAAAACTGTTGACATACAACATCGTGTATGTGTAACTTCAAGGTATACAACATATTGATTTGATAGATTTATATATTGCAATGTGATTATCACCCTAGCATTAGCTAACACATCATGTCCCAGAATTATAATTTCTTTTTTTGTGGTGAGAACATTTAAGATCTAGTTTCTTAGCAACTTTGAAGTGTATGGCACTTGTGATTAAAATTAACAAGTCTCTCTGGCTTTAAAGCATTTTCCCACTGTACACACCGACCCCTTGAAAGAAAGAGACACAAAACCAGCACTTAAATTCTAGCATTCGAAAAGATATCAAACCTGCGTTTATTTAAAATATTTTAATTTATTTATATATTTTTCATAGTATAAGGTTTGAAATAAAAAAAAGAGAAAGTTAAGGAAGGTGGGAAGACAGGCAGGGAAAAAAGGAAAAGTTATCAGAATTAAGTCACGGATCACTTATTTAACCTGGTCAAGAACAGCTTCTTGGCTACACTATTGACTAACTCATAGAACTTAAGTCATGGTTACTTTCACTAGTGTCAAGAATTCCATTTCTATTTCTTCCCTGGTCATGCTCAAGCCTTGTTATAACACCCCAGAAAGCATTGCCACAATCAGGACAGTGATCGTCTCCATCCCAAAGGTTTCCTCTGGTTCCTTTTAATCCAGCCCACTCCTCACCCCAGGCAACCACAGATATACTTTCCAAAATGGTTTTCCAGGATTCTAGATAGCTGGAATCATGCGGTACGTACTTTTATTTTGTCTGGATCCTTCTACTTGGTATAATTACTTTGAGAGTCATCCGCGTTGTTGCATGTATTAATAGTTTGTTCCTTAATATTGTTGAATAGCATTCTGTTCGTGGATAGATCACAATTTGGTTTTCAACTCACCTGTTGATAGACACTTGAGTTGTTTCAGTTTGGGGTTATTATGAATGAAGTTGCTATGAACAGCCACGTACAAATGTTTGTATAGACATAAGCTCCATTTCTCTTGGTAAATACTTGGAAATGAAATGGGCTAGGTTGTATGGTTGGTATATATTGAATGTTTGAGAAACTCCCCAGGTGTGTTCCGATATAGTTGTGGTATTTCACATCTACATCAACAATGTATGAGAATTCCAGTGTCCCCACAACTTCGCCATATTTAAGGTTCACTTTTCATCATGCTTTTGCTCTTGAAACTAAGTATGTTGTCTTTCTCAATGAAATACACACTTAGGTTTCAGTTCCTGAAAAATGTGCACTCCACGTATGCGTTTCTACTTACTCATAAGTTTTAGTTTCCTGCTTCTTTACTCATTTCTGACACTATGTTAAAAAAACACTAACATGTATTGAACTTCTGGACTTGGGAGTCCAAATGAGCACTGGACTTTAAGTCCAAAGACCGAGGTCTAAATACGGCCCTTCTACTTCAAGTGCATGCCCTCATAGCCTTGAAGACATAGAGCTTCAGTGTCCCCATCTACAGAGTGAGGACAGTGCTCCTTACATGGGAAAAATCATGAAGTCAAAAGTGGTAATGCCTGACACACAGGACAATATGTTGCACTTGAACAAAGGTACAATGTGAATCATGTAAAACTAAAAAAAAAAAAAACACAAAACAGAATAAAACAACTTTCCAGCATATCTCTTATTTGGGACAGAAGAATACAAATCACTTTCTAACTGAAATACTTACATATCTATTAGATTTGGATAAATTCAGACTTATGGGATTCCAAATTTATAACTTTCTCTGTATGTCCTACAAGGAAATTATTTGTATTTCTTAATGCTATTTATCCAATTTTTCAAGTCAGCATCCAAGGTACTTCCAGGTAGACGGCATCTATAAGTTTTTGTTTGTTTGTTTGTTTGTTTAATTAACTTCTTGAGGAATTAAATTAATTTCTGCAGGAACTGGGTTCCTATAATTATTCCCTTTATGTTTGATGTACAGATCCTCTGGATCTAGTCCTTGGGGATACGTCTGGGTGCAGGATGCAAAGATGTTGTTCCTGCCTCAAGGAACTAACAGGTGGGGATTTGGACATGACTCACAATTACACAGATAATCACAAATGATGATCTGTTGTGGTGGACAGGGTGCTACATACAAAATGGGATTATGAGATGGTCGTGAAGGGCCCAGAGGAATAAGATAAGGCTGGAGGAGTACTGTGGCTATGGCAAATCTTTTGGCCTTTACACTAAAAGTATGAAGACACAGGTGTTAAATAGAGTGACACGCTCAGAAATGCAGCTGAAAACTATCATTTCGGACAGTAAGGGCAGAAAGCAATGGAGGTGGACAGGCATGCACGGGGGAAGTGGCTGGAGCCTGTTACCGTCATCCCAGCAGAGATGATGGTCTTTTTGCATAGGGATGGCGGTACACAGAAAACTGGAATCATGCACACTATAATACTTATTTTCCAAGAGTGGCAAAAGACACAGATTTTGCAGTCACAAAGATTGAAGTTTCACCCCTGGCTCTACTAATAATCATAAAACTGTGGGCACGTTACTCCTCCTCTATATACTTTACTGTTTCCTTTCTAGAAATGAGGAGACTACCATCTAGAGACAGTTACAGCGAGGAGAAAAGAGAAAATGTATACACAGGTAATGGTCACAGAGCTTGGCACATAGGTGCTCAACAAATGATAACTACTAGTGTTAAGATAATTAAACACCTTCTGATCTATGCTACGCCATTATATCTGATAAATGCTACACCATTATCAACTTACAAGGTCTGTGAATCCAAACCCAACTTTCAGCCCAGTGCCCCCAAATTCGATAAGTTAATTGACATGTAATTTTGAGCATATATCGTGTTGGCCATACAAAAGAAGGCCAAACTACATCTCAGCCCCAAAGACAGATAATATTTAGTTTAACTGTCGTTACGTTCTCAGTTAGTGGAGTTTGAATTGGTTTTACCGTGTTTGATAATTAGAGACCTGGTGAGGAAGGCCCTCTTTCATAAAGACTTATCAGAAATTTTATTCCATTGGTAACTGCTTTGGGAGGTGCAGATTACAGTGCAGAATAGTGCAGGTTCCTGGACGGTAGGTTGGGTTTCAACTGGCTTCTCCTATCGACTATCCATGTGACCTTGAGCAAATCACTTAATGTCCTTAAGTTTCAGTTTCCACATCTGTAAGATGGGGACAACAAGAGCTGCTCCACTGCAGGGTTATTGGGGGATCAAATGAGATAATCCATAGAAAGCACTTATCTCAGTGCTCAGTGCATAGAAGTATTTAATATCTATTAATTATTATTAAAAGGTATCACAAGCCTTCTGCTTAATAGTAGGAGCACTAAGAAATGTGCTAAGTTTAGAGTCATAAGGAAGCTATTAGGAAGTCTGTTTTAAAAGTCTGGGGCGCTTGGGTGGTGCAGTCGGTTAAGCGTCCGACTTCAGCCAGGTCACGATCTCGCGGTCCGTGAGTTCGAGCCCCACGTCAGGCGCTGGGCTGATGGCTCAGAGCCTGGAGCCTGTTTCCGATTCTGTGTCTCCCTCTCTCTCTGCCCCTCCCCGTTCATGCTCTTCTGTCTCTCTCTGTCCCCCCAAAAAACAAATAAACGTTGAAAAAAATTAAAAAAAAAAGTCTGACAGTTGTATAAAGATGTTTACTCTTGAGCCATCAAAATCACTTTGGAAAATGGACATTTAGGTTTTGCAGTGATGACTGAATACCACTAGATGGCACTGTGCACACTTTGCTAAATAGCCATCATGCTTTAACTGTCCATCATAGAGCACCTGCTATTAGGCACAGACGAGACGAAGTGGGGTTTCCTCATCTATAAAACTGCATCCATTTTATACTAATATACTAGATAAGGCAACAGTTTGTATAATAAAATTATTTGGTTAACATTAACCATATCAAAAATAAACGTGTTCTTAACGGTAGTATTTAGTACTTCATAGAATCTTACAAATAATATTAATGTTAATTTTGGACATTATTAATACCTAAAAGTTTGTATTCATAAATAAATGGAAATATACAAAGCTTCAGCAGTTTGTTTTAAATTCAGGCAATCTTAAGTAGAAAAGGGCTTGGTCAGAGGCAGGGGTGTGGGGGGAAGTGTTTGTATGTGGCTAGAGAGGAGTTTGCTATTCTCAAGTGATGTTTCTTATCTGTTTGCTGATGTTACACTATTTTTTTTTTAGGAAATGAACTTTTTTTAAAACACTTATTTATTTTTTGAGAGACAGAGAGCATAAGCAGGGGAGGGGCAGAGAGAGAGAGGGAGTCACAGAATCTGAAGCAGGCTCCAGGCTCTGAGCGGTCAGCACAGAGCCCAATGCAGGGCTCGAACTCACTAGCCGTGAGATCATGACCTGAGCTGAAGTTGGAGGCCTAACTGACCGAGCCACCCAGGCGCCCCAGAAATGAACTCTTTAGCTCACTGTTAGCAATGACTTAAATCCAAGTATCTCTGGGAAAAGTGCAAAAATACCAAACTCATTTATATCTAGGTAGAAATGACTGATGTCATAAACTTTATTAGAAGTAGGAGAATCATATAAATAGGGTAAAAGATGGAAGAGAGGGTACAGAAAGGGTAGGAATATAAAAAAAAAACAACTTTAGGATGTAGTCTGTTTCATTATTTAGTCCAGGGCTGGCCTTACCTGGACCACATCACAGAGACTGGGTCCAGGTCAGTGAATCTAAGCACGACACCTTTTTCTTTTTTTTTAAAGCATGCAGCGATCTCAAAATTCCCAAGCCCACATTATACCACTTACTGATTTCAAAATTTAGGAAGGTGGGAAAAGCGTTTCCTAAAGCTCTCCAGTTGATTCTGATAATCACAGATTTAGAAACCTTTAGGTGGCTTTCAAAGGGCTTCCAGCTGGGGAAGGTCAACAAACAATCATAGCGACTTAACTCTGGTCCTTTTGGTGTAGTGGCTTTCAACAATGGCTGCACACTGGAATCACCTACAAGGTTGTAAAATAGCTCCCTGGTGCTGCCTCAGCTGGTCCAGGACCATACTTAGAGTCACAAGGCATTAGGCTTATTAGAAATGCAGAATCTTAGGCCCCCACCCCGGAACCAGAAACTGCATTTTAACATCCCCAGGCAGTTTAAGGCATGCTGGCAGTCAGTGGTTCTCTGTCCTTTGGCATTAAGACAGCCTGCTATGTTCTCATAGGTTGTGAAGTGTGTTACAAGGAGCTGATAACTATAAGTTAACTTACGCAGTTTAAGAATGATTTATGGGGTGCCTGGGTGGCTCAGTTACTTGAATGTCTGAGTCTTGATTTTGGCTCAGGTCATGATCCCAGGGTCGTGGGATAGAGTCCCATGTTGGGCACTGTGCTGAGCATGGAGCCTGCTTGGGATTCTCTCTCTCCGTCCACCCCTCTCCCTGGTTCACACACACACACACACACTCTCTCTCTCTCTCTCTCAAAAAAGAATGATTTCTATAATCATGTATATATACATTGTTTTAGAGGGGTTGTGATTCACTTCTATAAGAAGGTCACTCATTGCATCATGATGTGCTTTCTTGCCTGGGAGAAAAGTAAATTGCAGTTACGCTGGGAATTGATATAACCTGTTGATATACCACTGGGGATATATATATATGTGTGTGTGTGTGTATACACACACACACACACACACACACACACACACACACAACCTCTAGTGTGTAGACAGGGGTGTGTATGTGTACGCTCATGCACATACCCTCTCAACCCCCACCCACCTTGCTTAAAGTGACGGTAACTGTTGTCTGAGGCTTTGTTAGGATTCGGTTTCCAATCTCTGAGACAAGCAGGTACAAGCAGGGAGAATTCTGATGTTGACTTACTCATCAAATCCCATAGCAAAGGGGGTAGGTTCTTTCTCCTGAAACCAATTCTTTCCTCCCCAGATCTAAGTTTCCTGACTTTCAGGAAAATTCCCCAGCAGGAATTTCCCATTGTGACCACTCTGTAGATTAGGAGAACCGAGTTCAGGTGCTTTTTCCGATTAGGTTATACTGCAGGTTTGAAGTGTCAAACTGTGTTCATTCACATAGTGGATTATTAAAATATGTTTGTAGGCTTATAGGAGAGTTCATTATGGAGATTCATTCACTTAGTTTTCCAATAAAATTCTGATGCCCTTAGCACTAAGAGGAGCACACATGGAAGCATTGAGTTTTTCCTAGGACAGCTCTCACATGCCAAGTCTCAGTCAGTATTCGAAATGCCAACTAGATTTAAGTAAGAATGCTTTCAAGGAGCCTCCCATGTGGGTCAGACTGCCACATGGGCAGGGTGTGAGGAGGTGGAGAGGAGAACATGTCCCCTTGTGAGTGTCAGGAACAACTTCAGGTTCCTCTCCAAACTCATTGTCTCGGCCAGGCGAAAACCAGCCTTCTATCTTAGCCTTCCATTAGAGAGACTAACAACTTCATTCATAAGTATTTATTCAGCCCTTATTATGTTTCAGTATTCTTCTGCGTTCTAGAATTAGAGTGAAGAAGACAGGCAGGTCCCTGAGCACACAGAACTTACAGGTGGTGGAGAACAGAGGGACCCAGCAAGGAGCATGGCGTAGGCAACAACAATCTAGTTTCTCTTACAGAGAAAAATGGGCTTAGAGATCGTGGACTTGGATTCAAGTGTTTCTTCATGCACAACAGGAATAATAACATCAAACTTTCTTACAGGTGTTCTGGGGCACAACAGAAACTACATGGAAAAGAGTAAACTCTGAAGCACCATCTACAGTTTAGGCATTATTGTTATTTTTGAGAGAAAGCAGGCATTAACATTTACTTTCATATTCCGATAAAACTATAACCTCCCAATTCTTTCAATTCTTCGCTCCACTCTGTCAGTGATAAAGATGTTTGTCCCTTAATATAAGATTTCTTCTATAATTTCAGGTTTGTTTTTCTCTTTTTAAAAATGTTTCCTTTGTTTTTGAGAGAGACAGAGAGTGTGCTAGTGGGGGAAAGGCAGAGAAAGAGGGAGACACAGAACCTGAAGCAGGCTCCAGGCTCTGAACTGTCAGCGCAGAGCCCAATGTGGGGCTCAAACTCCTGAGCCGTGAGATCATGACTTGAGCGGAAGTTGGACACTTAACTGAGCCACCCAGGTGCCCCTCAGGTTTGTTTTCCTCTTAACAGGTGTGATGATAGAAATCTGTAAGAGACTGTACCAGAGTGATGACTAGTTTAGTTGACTTCCAGATCAACTACTCATCTTGAAATTCAGAAAGCCTCAACTCATGAGAAGAAAAGAATATGTCAATGTGTCACTAACTTATCATACATCTATTGCACACACAGGCATTAACATACAGAGGGAGACGGCCATATGCTTATACATCCAGAGCTGGGAAAGGAAGCAAGAAATGAGATTCCATCACATTTTGAAAAGAAATGAAATCCAACCAGTAATTTTAAAGATTCTACAATACATTATGCTTGATGTTAAAGGGAACTAAACAAAATACGAGAGCCTGGGATTCTAATTCCCACGGGAGAGACATGTTCAGATGGCCTAACCGAACATCAGGATGAGACACTCTGTCATCAAAGGGCCACATCCATAGAACAGATTAAAAAACAAAACAAAACAAAACACTACTGGAGTTCAAAATACAGTGATGCTATGCAGGCTGGAAACTTTGGAAAGGTGTAGAGGAGGAAGAGGCAGGGCTCGAGTTGGTTTCTGAATCACAGCAGGATCTGACACATAAAGATGAGTTGGGGAGGATACTCCGGGAAGAAGATGATCTAGTGACCGAGAGCAGAGAACAATGAAGGAAGAAGGCGCAACCAGGTCTTGCACTGACCTGACTGGGCCAGCAGAGTTTACATGCTGAATGTACTGGGAAGCAGGGTCTGTCACTTTGTAACCTTTCCTATTGTCCATTATTTGACACTTGTCTAATTTTTCAGTGAGCAAACAGATCGAGAATTTGCATCCCGTGAAGTTTCATACTAAGTTTCATTTTCAAAATACCTAATGTGAGCTAATTCCCATCCCTGTCTACAGCCAACCAGTCCAGTGGTGAAAATCAGAAGTGCTCTTTGGAGCAGCGAGTGCGTCTCGAACTGTGGCCCCCGATTCCACAGGTCTGGAGTTTGGCCAGGGTATCCCCAGGTTTTGGCTGTTCCTTAGGTGATTTTGAAGAGCAAGGATGTTTGGACCACTGCTAGGGAGCATGACTTAAGGAGACAAGAGACAGGAAGAAGAGGAAATGGATGTCTTGAGCCAGGGGACTTCATATAAAAGGTATCACAAGAATCCCGGGAAAATTGTGGTCAAGAAAGCCTTGTGCAAATTAGCCGGTCGTTAAGATTTTCTCAATTTAAACAATTTATTTTTATGTCCCATCAGGTCTTTGATCATGACAAAATAGTGTTTAAAAAGCTAGTAGGGAAGAGAAATTCAGTTCAGTTGCATGCTTTGCCAGGGTCAACAAATGCATTTTCATGTGATTACACTGAAGATATTAGCCACCTTGACCAAACATGGAGTTGGGAAAGAAAATGTTAATAAAAGACAAGTTTTGTATTTGATTTCCATTCATGAGCCATGAGCTGCATCTTTCTAAAATATGAATCTGAACAGCATTTGAGTAGCTCACCAAATTATTTATGCTTCCAAAGTCAACATCTTCCTTGTTCCCACAGTATACCTTTATCACCAAGATGGTTCTCTTTGCTAAGGATCCTTGGAGAGAATCATCATAGCTTACAAAGATCGCATTTTAGTTTTACTTTTAGTTTCCTGGGTAAGGTGCATGATAGAATAGAAAGGGCTTCAAGAAAAGGCCTACAACATATTTTTGGTGTAAAATCAAATAGGATATCATGCCAATCCTCAAAGGCCCTGGGAGTGCATCTACTGCCTATTAGGAAAAAGTATTCAGTTTTTCCTTAAATTGTGTTTGTAGACCAGCATCATTATTCAAAATGAGGTATAATAATTGTTGTCTCAATAGCTGTCATACTGTAAATTAAATTTAACTAAATTCAATTGAGCAAGCATTTATTAAGCCTATTATTTTCCAAAGTATTGTACCAATGATTGTAAAAATAATAAGAGAAAGTAAATGAAAAGAAAGATCTGAACAATAACTAATTTCTCACTGCCAGCGTTTAACTTTGTTCGGAATATATTTAATAACTTTAGAAGCAAGAAGATTTCGTATCTTATCTCCTCTCTGGGTAGTCATTTTAGCCTTCACTACACGGTTTGTTTCTTCGATGTCCCTTTAGCATTCCCTACATTGTAATGGCCCAGTTTGGGCTTTTCCTGCCTTCTACTTAGATTTTTACAGTAAGACTTAGTCATCGCCAGTGTATGTCCTTTTCCATCTGCCCTAAGAAATGGCGTAAGTCCCAGCTCTGGCTATGCCAGGCTCCATTGCCTATCGAGTAAAATCCAAGCTTCTAAGCTTGAAAACCAATGTTTGAATTCCAGTCTCCCAATCTTTAACCTCATTTCCTACTCATTTCCAGCTTTTTCCAAGAGTCTTATGACCCAGACATGTTGGGCTTCTTACAATTCCAGAATATGCCATTGGCTTTCTTGCACTGGCTTTATACTCTTCATCAGGTGCACTCTTCATTTGGCTGTCTTTCAAAGCATTACATACATGTGTGCCCGAGGAGGCCCCAATACCTTTATGTGGAACTATGCTCTCCCATGTGTTGCTCCTGGATAACGTCATATATCAGATCATTCACGACACTCTAAATTTCCCACAGTTATTAATGGACAGGCTGTTCCCTCCACTTTTTAAAAATATTTATTTATTTATTTTAAAAGAGAGAGAGGGGGAGAGCAAGAATTCCAAGCAGGCTCCACACTGTCAGACACAAGCCCTGATGCAGGGCTTGAACCTATGAACTGTGAGATCACGACCTGAGCTGAAATCAAGAGTCGGACGCTCAATTGACTGAGCCACCCAGGTGTCCGTCTCCACCTTTTTTTGATAAGCCTTTGCCTGAACTTTGGAAGAGAGGAGGGTCTCTGAAATGATGAACTAAATTTTATGGTTAGGGTCATGTATGCTTTTGAGGGAAAGGATCTGTGGCTTTCCTCAATTCTCCCAAAGATACATGAGGAGAAAAGTTTAAGAACCACAGCACTAAATTATACTAACTTGAAGACATGTACTCTGTCTTGTTCATCTTTGTATTCCTCAGAGCTACTTGCATAATGCCTTGTTCAAACTGGGTGCTCACTAATGCTTAGTGAATGGAATGGGGTAGAGTGTCTACTCCGTTTGCCAGACCCTACATATCACCTCCAGAAGCTTTCCCTTTACTGCAGCATGTCAGGAAAGCTCAATGAGACTCATTGAGCATGACTTCCCACAGGACTTTCATTATTCCTTACACACTATGACTTGAACAGATGGCCAGAATCTCAGATGCCAGAGGCCACGTTTCAAGAGAAAGAGCATCCACAAGGCTGGCAACCATGAGGAACAGTCTTCTTCTTTATAGCTCTCAGTTGCTCTCAGTGACCCTGCATCATGTGCCAATGCGGCCATGGTGAACACTAACAAAGTACACAGGGACACAGAAGAGCAGGTAAGGGGCAATCGGCAGGGAAGTGTCACTTTTTTCTGCACTCACTCTGTACCATTTAAGTATATAATTAATTGTCTTTGTGCAATAGGAGTAAAAAATGGGACAGAAATTGAAAATGCATTCCATTCACCCATTCAGAAAATAGTTATGATTCAGTTTCCTAGTGCTTGGAAAATTGTTTGGAAGATACGTTAGCATTTGGGGTGAAGAGATCTCTAGATGGCTAATCAGCAGTACAGATTGTCTGCAGGTATCTTGAGTGAAGTTAATATGAGAAATGTATCCTTTTAAAATTTTTATTTAATTTTATTTTTTAAAAATATTTTAATGTTTATTTATTTATTTTTAAAGTTTTTTTTTTTTAATGTTTACTTATTTTTGAGAGAGAGACAGAGACAGAGTGCAAGCAGGGGAGGAGCAGATAGAGAGAGAGAGAGAGAGAGACACAGAATCCAAAGCAGGCTCCAGACTCCAAGCTGTGAGCACAGAGCCCGATGCGGGGCTTGAACTCATGAACCACGAGATCACAATCTGAGCCGAGGTCAGATGCTTAACCGACTGAGCCACGCAGGCACCCCTAATGTTTATTTACTTTTGAGAGAGAGAGAGAGAAAGAGATTGGGAGGGGCAGAGAGAGAGGGCGACAGGATCTGAAGCAGGCTCTAGGCTCTGAACTGTCAGCACAGAGACTGATGTGGGGCTCGAAATCATGGACTGCGAGATCGTGACTTGAGCCGAAGGCGGATGCTTAACCGACTGAGCCACCCAAGTGCCCTGAGAAATGTATCTTTTGAAACAAAATCTTTAAAAGGCAGTAGAAAACACTAATGAGGAAATGTCCAACACAGAAAACCAAGATACACAGGAGGCAATGTTTCAGACCCCTCTCTTGTATCTTTTCAAAACCTTGGCTCACCTTTTCTCCAGCCCCTGCAGAAGGAACCATCATGGCACAGACTTTGATCAGCTCAGGGCAGCTGCAACCAGACAGCACCTGGCCTCAGGCCCTTGCTCCATACCTTCAATGGAACACCTGGAACCTGCCTAGCACTCACACAAGTGTAACCCAGAAGCACGGGGGTATTAACACTTGTAGGCCCCCCTTGACCAATGCAGGACAGAGCAGCTAGATTAGTACTTCCTCCTTGTGTCCCCTGGCTGGAGAGTTCTGCGGCCTTTCAAAAGGTTCCTTAGAAATTCCTGCGTTGTCTGTTGGCTTTCCTCCCTCGTTCCACTTCTGCTCTGGAATGGCAAATGAGCAGGCTTCCACAGAAGCCTTGTTGTGGAGTCTGCTTTCCGGAAAACACGGGCTAATGCGCTGATTCTAGCCAAGTCCCTATAACTGGTTGAACCCTTTCAGAAAATAAATGAGAAGAAAATGGTGATTCTGACCATGTTCAAAAACAGATTCTGATTCTGTGTGGTCAACATAACTTTTTGTCAACTTATCCTTTCCCACAATATGACATCACTTTCTTATTCAGCAGTGTTGGATTTGGGAATTAAAATGCATTATACTTGATCTTACAGTGAGGTTTATTATTCTTGAGAAACTAAGCTGCTCAGGGCTGATGCATTATTAGCTTTGTAGCAGGCTCAGTGGTCCATATGCTTGACCAACATTGCAGGACAGGCTCTCTGTTTACCATGGCATTTGGCTAATACTTGGAAGTTAGAAGCTGAGTTCTCAGATGATTTTACCTGGTGTTTATTCAGGGGAATCCACCTAACATCTCTTATGCTATGCTCTCCTCATCCGGAATGAACAGAACGTTACCGTTCCTGATTAAAAAGGAGGTCAAGTGGAATTCGTAGCCCAACACCATGAATGATCAAAAATAGCTAGACAATTTATTTCAAGAGCTACAGATATACTTGATTTCTTTAACCACCACACTTATAAGTAATTTTTTTTTCCCTCAGAAAATGACAGTTTGCTCAGGGGGCTGACAGGCTAGATATAAGCTTACATAGCGAAGTTTTACAGCGTATCTACTATTTGATACTCACAAAATCTGAAGATTTCTAAAAAATAGACCATATCATTAGATTCTAAACTTGAGGTTCTTCTAATACTCTTCTAATACTAATTTATACACTAAGGAATATTATCATACGTCCCCCCCATGGTCTAGAATAACGCTTGGCATGCAGTACACCTCAGTCCACATTTGTTGGGTGAGTAAATAAATGAGTGACTGCTGGTGACACCAACAAAATGTGAACACAACCTCCTTGGTTTAGTTGTCATGGATCACAGGTGTGGTTATGTGGGAGTGGCCACTATTCTATCCTTGTCCTCCTGACTGTCTTTGGTTTCATCTTAGTGTTACCAGAGCCCCCAAGGTCCTGGGAGCCAGGCTGTGGGACAGCACCCTCTGGGGGGCCCTTCATTGCTCACTGGCTCTGGGCTGATTCAGTAGGTGTCCATGAACACAGCTTGGCAGACCGTAAGGGAAGGCCATTGAGTCTTACTTGCTGGATGGGCCTGGGAAGCTTGAAAGGCATTCCTGTGCACGCATCACTCTTTCCTAACGGGCTGGGGCATTTAAAGATGAGGTTCTTTCCTAAACTGCTAGCGCAAAAGTGTTCGGTTGTCCTGATTTCCTGGTATAATGCAGAAGCGGGAGAAAGGGAAGAAGCTGCTTTAATTAAACCCATATCACATGCACCAGAACCTTAAAGGCATAGCTTTGCGTCTACCAGAAGTGTGCTCTAGTTAAGAGGAAATGACTTTGCCATAGGTCCAGGGTGCCCGGAAAGAAGCTGGGTCTTCATCCAGGGTGCCTGGAAAGGGGCAGGTTCTTCCGTGCAGGGTGCCTGGAGACGGGCTGGTTCTCCACTGCCATATCACACAGGCATCTTGAATGGTCTTACGTTCTGCCCTCCCCACCAGCTTCGCCCCAGGGAACTTTTAGGAATGCAGTATTCTAGCGCGATGTCCTTCTCTTTATTCTAAACAAGTGTCTAGAAAGAATTTCATCAAGAATGAAAATATGTATCCAAATCACTTGGAACACAGATAATTATGCTCCAAGGTTTTGCCATCTGCCACTTATTTCCCTAATTGAACATTCCTGCTCTTCCTTGTGACTCTTTGAGAGGAAAGAGTCCTATCTCTCGCCTTCAGACATACCTCTTTTGGGATCTGTTCCTATTGCTTGAGATTTTACTTTGAACTTTGGTTTTTCACCCAAGGCTGTCTATGTCATTACCTGGAAAGCAGAAAAGTCCATGATCTTGGGCAGTGTGGTAGGCAGAACCCTAAGATGCCCCCTTCCTCTTCATACCTCCCTGGACAAGATTCCTGGTCCTCAGTGTTGATATACCTTCTTTCTCCATTGTTTAAGCAAATGCTAATTCAGGTTTGCTGTGAAGGGATTTTGCAGATGTAATTAAGGTCTCAAATCAGTTGACCTTAAGATAAGGAGATCTTCTGGGTGAGCCTGACCTAATCACTTGAGTCTTTTATTTTTTTATTATTATTTTTTATGTTTATTTTTGAGAGAGAGAGAGAGAGAGAGAGAGAAAGAGAGATGAGAGCGTGTGATTTGGGCATAGAGAGAGGGAGATACAGGATCTGAAAGAGGCTCTGTGTTGTCAGTGCAGAGCCCGAAGCGGGGCTCAACTCATGAACCAGGAGATCAACACCTGAACTGAAATCAAGAGTCGGACGCTTAATGGACTGAGCCACTCAGGCGCATCCATAAGTCTTTTAAAAGAGGAGCGTTTTCTCTGGCTGATCCCAGAGGAGGAAGTCAGAGAGACCCACTCTACCTGGCATTGAAGTAGAAGCAAACATTTATGGGGCCACGTGGCAGGGAAGGCAGGCGGCTTGTAGCCTGCTGGGACTGGTCCCCAGCTGACTGTCCACAGGAGTGGAGACCTCAATCCTTCAACCATAAGGAAATGAATTCTGCCAACAGCCCGTTCACTCAGAAGAGAGCCACAGACCCTGTGAGACCCTAGGCTGTGTTTGATTTCTGACCTACGGAAAGCGGAAAGAGTAAGATAGTAAATGTGTGTTGTATTAAGTTGCTAAGTATGGGGTAATTTGTTATGTAACGATAGAAAACTGGTACAGGCCACCGAAATCCCACGTACTTAAGAATATGGCAGGGAGGAAGAATATGCTGGCACACCCAATCAAAGAAAAACGAATGGGGTATTAGTATTTATTTCTAAAAACATATGTAAAGCCTACTCCTGAAGCATAAGACTAGTCAGTTGGCTGGTGAAAAGTGAATCTAGTGAAGCATACTCATTCACTCATAGAAGAATATTTATTCAGGACCCACCACATATATAGCACTCACATGGGTTAATTTCACAGTGACAGAGAAGCCATTAGGTAAACCGGTGTCTGCATTTTTTTGTTGTTGTTGTTGTTCTAGAAACCCTGAAAGAAATTTAGAGCTATTAAAGGCAAAGCATGTGTTCTAACTTTAAATTATAACCGGATGAAGAATACTTATAAAAATGTTTCTTTTATTGGAGGGAAGACATTTGAGAAGCTCTGAAAGCTCAGATACTAATATATACCTTTCCTCTTTTCCTTTTACGTGAAATTTTAATTAAATTTTAGCTGATATGAGTGACAAAAGGAAAATTCAGACTGTGACCAGAAGAACTAAAGGAAAGTGCCTCCGTACTTTTGTTTCTACTATTAAACAGGGAGGGATTTGAGATTTCTGATTTATTTCTCTCATTCTCTTTTACTGTTCATGAACTTAAGGCTGCGTTCCATTGACTCCAAAGTAATTTCTGAAAAATGATCTGCTGACATTACAGGGTATCTGGATCATTAACCATGTCAGCGCTGACCGAGGAAATAATGTTCTGGCAGAAAATAGTTATTTGTTTAAAACAAAGGCGGAGAATGTTGCCATTTCACACATCCTTATGCCTACATGGCATATAGGGTATTTATTTTTGTGGAAAGTTCTTAGGAAACCCAGAAGTTAAAGAGAAGGCTGTTGATTAGAAAGCGGTATTAGGAATAGTATGCATATTCTCCATTCAGTCCTGTTCTTCCTAGAAAATAAGATTGCCGACTTGCTGCCCCCTAATTTTTAGGGGTACAAATTCCTTTGTTCCATTAGGGAATGTGCTAGTCATGGCACGGGGAGGGAGGGTATGACAGTGTGCAAACATGAAGGGTAAGGGAAAGAAGCTGACTTAAAAATAGACCCCATGGAGGAAAGTTGAAGGAATAAAGAATCTTCCGCTTGAAAAAAGAAAAGATGGGGGCGCCTGGGTGGCTCAGTCAGTTAAGTGTCCAGCTCTCGGTTGTGGCTCAGGTCATGATCTCATGGCTTGTGAGTTTGAGCCCTGCATTGGGCTCTGTGCTAGCATGGTGCCTACTTAGGATTCTCTCTCTCTCCCTTTCTCTCTGCCCCTCCCCTGCTCACGCTGTCTCTGTCTCTCTCAAAAATAAACTTGAAAAAGGAGAAAAAGAAAACAGAAAAGATGGTTTCTCACGATTTTTGTTTTCTTTTCTTTTTAATGTTTTTTTTTTTTGAGACACACACACACACACACACACACAGCCACGCGCACACACACACACACACAGCACGAGCAGTGGAGGGGCAGAGAGAGAGGGAGACACAGACTCTGAAGCAGGCTCCAGGCTCTGAGCCGTCAGCACAGAGCCCGATGCGGGGCTTGAACTCATCAACTGTGAGATTATGATCTGAGCCAAAGTCGGCTGCTCAACCGACTGAGTCACCCAGGTGCCCCACAATTTTCCTTTTATAACAGAGGTTGGTAAATATCTTTTGTGTGTGTGTGGACAATGGGGCACTACTGTATTACATAGTAATATTATGTAGATTTTACGATGGCATATATATAACAAGAGAAAAATTTATACAATGATGAAATTAAAAATACAATAATGGAGTGTGATTTTTTTTTAATGCTTGTCTGCCAACGAGAAGACTGGAATTTTTGCGGGGAGGGATAACATTTTGCTTAACAGGGATTATAAGTAGCATTCCCTATTCTAAAATTATTAAAAATATTCATCTGTAAAAACTCCTACCTCAAAGTCTCTACAAAAGTTAGGGCTGCATTTAGTGCAAAGGCTACAGTTTTCTAGCCTTTTATAATGGAGGTTTTTTAGAATCCTGGGAACCAGTTATTCTCAGCATCCATCAGGAATTGTATTAAAGGGAATGAACATGAATGGCGGTGATAGGAATCAGTGTTCTATATGGGAAACCATAAAGAGAGTAGGCAAGGGCTGTGGGGACAGAAATACAGGGAATTAACTAACCCTTCTGATATCTGAGATCAGATAGAAAACAAATCTCTTAAAAGTCTATATCCAGACAATATTTTTTTGTAGGCGATGACTTCACAAGGGTCAGTTTTTATGCTTTTCACCTCTATCATGTAGTTTTTAAGTTTAGTTTTGTTAATATACAAAATCAATTTTACCTGTAAATAAGGTCTGGACTGAAAAATAACCTGTTCTCCACCAAAGTCCATTGATTTCTACGAAGTAAATGCTATGTAAGAATTTCCAATAAAGCAATGTACTTACAAACACACTACCTGGACTTTTGGTTCTTATTGCTTTCATTGTAGAGTAAAACTCCATTACAAAGTACAATTATTTATGGTGGATTATGTTTTATTGCAGATGAAAATGACCTTCCTCTAAGGGGGGTAGGTTCAACGTTGACTGATATTATGTCACATAAACATCAGGTCCTGGTTATCTTAAAAAGAAGGCTCTACCTTTAAGATAAAACAGACTCAGCTGTGTTAGCATTTTGCAAGCCCCTCAAGATCACAACTGTTATATTTATTGTCAGGAAGGAAAACTCAGCAAACACATATTGTACGTGCATGCAATGCTTCTGCTCAAGGTGGAAATGATTTTATAAAGCAGCTTCATTTAGCATCCGAAACCTGCTCATTTCTCTTCCTTAAGCCTTAGTTTTGTATAGTTTGCATAGAACGTAATTTTTTCCTCATCTTAAAATAGATGAAGTTTGTCAGGCATAACACTTCCCCGTGTAATGTCCACTAACTCTTTAAGAATCAGGCTAGATGTCTCCCTCTGCAGGGAACTCCTCTTACTGGCCCTCACACCCAGGTAGGGCACTGCTTCCCTGGTGCTCCCACAACACTGCACACATATCCCTACCATTACACTTCCACACTGAGTTAGGAGTCTGTTTAAAATTCCATCCACCCAGTTAGACTTGGGGCAACTTTAAGGCAGAGAGCGTGTCTTACTCACATTGCTTCATCCCGGGCACCTAAGCATGGTGCTGAACACACAGGAGGAGCTCGTTATAAGCTTTCTAAATTAAAAGGTAAATGAATGGGTGCACTGAGAGTCAACTGGGCAGGTATGAAAGTTCTATTTCCACCCAGGGATGGACTAGCACTGTTTTCCCTGAGATCAATGTGACAATGACATGATGCTGGATGCAGGATAAGGATGAAGACCAGAAAAGAATAGGAAGAGGAAAAGGAGATGCCCCAGGAATGAGAAAGGGCCATGACCTGAGAGCAGCAGGAAAGCAATGTCACCCCAGGGTGGCGGGAGCCAGTTAGGGCCTTTGTGATGTTGGCTGCAGGGGTGGTTGTCAAATCACGATTCTTTTTTTCTTCTCTCTCTCCCTCCCTCCCATCCCCCTCTCCCTCCCTCTTTCCCTCCCCCATCTTCCTTCCTTCCTTCCTTCCTTCCTTCCTTCCTTCCTTCCTTCCTTCCTTCCTTCCTTCTTTTTATTATTTACTTTTTAGTTCACCCCTATGATTTTGTAATACCTTTTTGCAATTTCCCGTCTCTGCTGAAAGACCTGATGAAACTCTGCTTGGCAAAGCTCTGAGGACAGAATTCTTGTCCCTGCTCCTTCTCCTCACCCTTCTATTTTAAGGACCATTGAGTGGTAATGAGGAAATCACGTGGGAGGATTCTATCACTTTTTCATTGCCAAAAACATGGAGATTTTTTCCTTGTGTTTTAATATGGGTGGTGGGGTTGGGGAGGTGGGGGGAGAAAAGCTTTTCTTTAATGTGAGCCTCTTCCTTGTCCTCAAAAGACCTTTTATAGACTCATCAGTGCCCAGGGCTGCAAGGACATCCACGAATTCCTTCCTCCATCTGTAGTGTGCAGTGTTCTTCTCATTGTCTCCCCACTTTCTTTTTTTTTTTTTTTATTGGTTTAGCTTCCTGAAAGGAGTCAAACATGTCTTCGATATTTTGCTGATCTGTTTTTACTCCTTTGTCATCCTGCCCCAAACTTCAGCCCCATGTCCAGCCACTGAGGCTGAGGAATAAGCTGTAGACGAGCAACTCGAAGACCAAATACACATTGCCCACGCCATTAGTAACGATTTGCTGTAAGCCAGGAAGACTGGGGCTGGGGCTGGCCTGCCCAGGGCCCCCAAGAAACACCTGCTGGAGACTCGGGGAGGGTAGAGGTGTGGAAACGGCTGGTTTCTACGTTCAATGTTCGTAATCCCTAGGCCACTTATTCAAAACTGTGTATGTACTCAGGGGAACATTATGGTATTCATTTTTCTAATCCATTCAATACTAATTAGAAAATAAGAACAGTTATTAATTTTTACAGCAGACAGTTTACAAAAAGAAAAGAGTAAGTTCATGTACAGGAAATATGAGGCGATTTTTCTCTCCAACAGAAAATGGATGGGGTGTGATATGATGGAAGCGACGGTGCAGCAGAAGATGTAAAGGGCTCGCTGTGATTAGTGATCTAGCTGGCCGCTGACATTTTAAAATTTGGGAAAAAGATGAAGCAAGTCCCTTTGTTTCTTAAAATATTACTGCCTCTTCTCTTCCTGTTGTCTGATGTAGGCAAATGTAGTCAATACTCTGAAACAACGTGCTAATTTTGTAGCTTCAGAAAGAAAATTCTATGTTTTCCAGGAGCTTGTAAACATTCTCCTATACTTGCAAAGGACACACAAATACAAAGAGGACTTCATATTCGGTATTTTATAAAGTTCTTGGAAGCCATTTTGATGGCACAGCATCGACACTACCAAGGCTACAGAAGAGAAGAAAAATATCCACCCAGATTTAAACCATTCCAAGGACAGGAAGTTGGACACATCTAGAGGCTTATCCATTTCAATACTTCAGCCGTTGAGAGCAGCAATTCAGCCTTCAGAATTACTTACGAATAGTCTCTCTACCTTTTGCGTATCATAGTCCTCTTTTTATTGTTGTGTAAACATATTTTTTTATCAACACTTAGGAGAAAAACAGTTTTAATAAACTATAACAAATGTAAACGATAGGATTCATGAGGGTAATTAGTCCAAACAACTGGCATACTTACAGTTGCATTTCTTCTGCACAAACCTAAGCTTGCATGCTGTTCTGTAGGTGGAGAGTCGGATACGATCCAGATCTTGAGCCCCTGGTGGGGGGGAGAAACGTCCACATATGGTATGCCATGTGTGTGGAAAGGGATTTATAATATTTACAGAGAAAGCAACTACAGATATAACCCATTCACTTAATTTGATTTGTACCTTTATTAGAACACAAACACAACTTTAAGACTTGAAAAGGTCTGGCCTCACACCCCTCAAACACTAGGGGAAAAGAACACAAGTATCCAACACGGGAGATGAGGTTGTCAACCATGTTTGTGGGCCAAGGAACACAGCCTCAGCCCTGCGGTGTCTGCCGCTTCTGAGAACAATCTAGTCAAGCTGTGACTTAACCAGCAAGATGACAGCACTATCATCCAATAACCATTGTAGATGTGCGGTGATTGGTCATCAGAATACAGCTGTGAGGTGAGTACTCGCTGAAAGCTGGGCCTCTTTGCTGTGTGACTAATTGCTTGTAGAAACCTCAGTTTTCTCATCTGGAAGATGGGGGTGATGATACTACTACTAATTATTTTACAGAATTATGAGGATACATGAGTGACTATAATTAAGCACAGAGGGCACTGCCTGGCACGTAGTTCGAGCTGTGTAAGTATTCATCAGTATTACTAGGGTCTATCCTGCAAACCTGCCTGTCAACCTCACAGGAGACTTTCTAAAAACAACCACTACTCTTTTTTATACCGGAGCTTCCGTTTCCTCTCTAACATAGAGGTACGTGTTCCCCATATTCTTCAACTACTTTCCTCATTCTACTCTTCCTCTCAAGAATCCAGCATGGTTTCTGATGCTCACAGCACCAGGTCTGAATGTTCTGCTCAGAATCCAAGCTCTTCCCATGCCACCTACCCAACGGTATTTCCCACCACCCTCTACCCAGGACCTCTGCCCGGCTTGGGCGAGTCTCCACACAATGCCCTGCAGATGGGCTCTTTGTCCCATTCACACCAGAGATCCTGGTGGTCCTCCCACCCTTCTCTGAATGGGCTCATCTCTAGACTGTGTCTAAGACAAAGCAGACTTTCAACAAATGTCTGTTCTTTTCTGCTTCTCAATATTTGGCATGCGTTAAGCCCTGTTTATGGTTCATAACAGATATAAAGGCAGAGAGCTATTTTTGACATATATTGAACTTCACCAGTAAAAGTGCTACATGAATGCTTCAAAATATAATAGGGCAGCAAGTAAATGAGCTGGCCTAGAAGTAATTATATTGGGAGGCCAATTAAGTGCTTTTCTAATCAAACTCGGGATGAATTAGCACGTGTCCTGCACTGAGAGCATCAACATTCCCTTGATTCAAACTGATCTCTTTAGATTCATTCACAAATGATACCAATACTCCTATTGCTTTATAGTTTTATAAGGCAGATCATTAAACATTCATTCTTATGAGAGTTGATTACTTGACAAACAGGCTCATTGATACTGAGTTCCTGAAGAACCAAAGAGAGAGGGCTTAACCCTCACCCAGTGCAGGAATTCTCCTAAACGGAGAATGTTCTCAAGAGCGGGACAGGTAGACAATGGCCATAGAAGATTATTTCCAATGATAGGAATGATTATCACTTGTGAAAATAAATGAGCTTTAGAGTCAGTAAACCTTAATCTGTCATTTCCCAGTTATGTGAACTTTGACAAGTTTTTACTTGGTCTCTGATTTCTTCATGTATATGGAGATAACAGCATCAGCTTTACCAGCTGGTAACCTCTGAAGCTTGTATATAGTGAGCACCTACTAGCAGGTGGGACTCCTAAAAAGGTTTCCTGTACATTTCCTTAGCAACAATAAGTGATAGAAATTCCTTTTTTATATTTGAGCTTTAATTTGCCTCCTGATAAATTCAATCCACTTGATGTGATTTCCCTTCTAGAGACACAGAAGCTTTGCTTCTAGCCACTTGATAATTTGCACATTGGGAAGCACCTTGATTAGCATCTTCATTACCATCTGAAGGCTATGTAGAAAAGCCCCTGCTGTTGAGGAGTTTAAAGTTTGGCGGGGGACATAACCTCTTGACCTTTTGACATTGGAGCCATTCAACTCCATAACCATTGCAAGCACAATGTCTATCACAGAGTGAGGCCTACAATAGGGCTTCAATACGTGGATGTTGCTATCATTATTCTCTATTACCATCAGACAGTTTTGAGACCTTCATCCATTCTGGTCCTTCTGCTCTATGGCTGGCTCGTATCTCATTGAAGTGAGATATACAAAATTAACCCAAATTTGCCTCCTCTGTATAGAATATATAGAAAGCAATCATGACCAGTTTTGATAGGGACAATTATGAGTGCAATTAATTTTTTTTTTATTTTACAGAGAGAGAGAGAGAGAGAGAAAATGGGAGAGAGGGGCAGAAGGAGAGAGAGAGAGACAGACAGAGAGAGAGAGAATTTTAAGCAGGCTCCATGCTCAACACGGAGCCTGATGTTGGGCTCGATCCCAAGACCTCAGGTTCATGACCTGAGCCAAAATCAAGAGCTGGGACGTTCAACTGACTGAGCCACCCAGGCACCCCACGAATGCAATTTTAAAAAATAAATGGCTCGTTCCTCTAGTTCTTTTCATTAAAAAGCTGAAAAAAATCATATGTATTTACATATGATCACATCTTTTCTATTTTCTACTTAAATGCTTATTTGGAGGCTGAAGATAGGACTTCATATTTATCTGGTTAGTTTCTTTTAATTTTTATCCCATGCTTGTAATTGTTCTGATAGTTTTAAAATTTTTGATTTTGCCACTGGGATTTCCAAGGGCCTTCCCAGTTTTGTGTCCTCTGTAAATCTGAGAGGCTCATTTAGAAACTTAATTCTCTAGGGTTCTGGATAACCAGAGACAGAGAGACTATCAGAAATACCTGAACACTAAATCTGCCTTTTTCCCTGATGAGGATGTACTTTTACTGATGCTGAGCTTGGCTCAACGGTCAAGAGAGTCTCAGTATCTGAAAATAATCCTTTAAAAGAAGACATTAGGGACATAGATTAGTTGCATGAGTTCTTTAAGAATAATGATAATCCGCAGGTATAAAAGGGCTGTGATGCAGCAGACAATTAAATGTCTTAGTTCCAGCAAAACTTTATCCTCTGAGGACAGAAATACTAGCTCCTCTGCACCTCCCTCTCATAGAGGCTCTAGGGGCAATTTGGCAAAGGTGCACCTCTCCTACATGTAGTAATGATGATGCTTAGGGACGGGAGTGCTTAGGGAGTTCTCCCCTGCCCTATCATGATGTGGACTTAACTGACCCTCTTTTTGTTCAAGAATCAGGAAGGGGTCTGAGGGTCTCTAGATGTTTCCTATTTGTAGAAGTTCTTCCTGGCTGAAGTTCAAAGGGGATGCACCTTGCACAGACCATGTAAGTGGCAACCACAGGATCCATCTGGATCCTGGGACCCGAAAACGCTGAGCTGAGACATGCTGCACAGGCTCTTGCTCTGCTTATCCCCCTTGTTTAAAATATTTATTTGTCCCACCCCCAATAAACCAGAAACTTAATTCAGTTTTACATGGGTAGTCTCTTCTTGAAAGTCTATAAGTTTGTAGTTTGCTTTGGGAGTAGTTGCAGGTCTTCTGTGTCCAAGTTATTGGTTAAAACCAAGCACCTGAACAGGGCCACACATAGACTCTTCTAGTATACTACTAGAGGCTGCCTTCCAAGTTGATTGACCCATTGCTTATTCCTGCAGATATGGTCACAACACCACCTATAAATCAACCTAATTGTATGGCAAACTGACTCACATCTCCAACACATGCACAACATAAGAGCCTTTGTCAGTATCTTGTTGAATTAAGGTTCATTTTTATGCTATCGTATTTTCCTGAGCTAGCAGTCTAGGAGCCTTATTAAAAAGGGAAATTAGCTGACTTAATTCCTTTATAAAAAAGATAGAATTTGAATAAATGCATAAAGAAGTCAATAGAGCAATCCTTGTTCTTAGCATGTTGAAATGTCTAGGATTAGCACTATATTTTTTCCATCACCTGAAAATGAATCCATCTTATCATAAAACCTACAAGTTCATACCCTGGACTCTCAAGAAGCCATATCCTTCCTTCTTGATAAAAAATGAGTATAGCATTTCCCTATTTTTAATTTTTTTGCAATGGTCTCATTATTTCTGAAAAAAATGGATGATATTTTTCCCTGTATTATTGTATCACTGGGATATAATTCTTTAAAACATGCAGATTCAACTCATTTAAATAATACCTTAGATTTGCTTCATAATTATACAGAAGGGACTGGGGCTAAATAATTAAGGGCAGAGATGAATATTACTGTCTCCACTTCTTTATATATTTGAAACTTTTCATAATGAACATTTAAAGCTAATCCACTTAAGGCAATTTGATGCTCTTGTATCTTGTCTTCCAATCTCTCATATCCACGTCATACTTGGAAGAAAGTGATAAAGACAAAAACAAAGTGCAGTTAAGAAATTCTGATTGATCACACTGCTAATCTCCTACAAATCCTGTTTTTCCTTTCTTTTGTTCTTCCTTTCAAGATTTTTCTCTGCTCTTCCTCTCTGTCCTTCCTTTCCTCCTTCTCTCCCTCTCTTCCTTCCTCCTACCTCTTACATTCTTTCCCTCCATTCGTCCATCTATCTATTTATCCAACCAACCAACCAACCAACCAACCAACCAACCAACCTATCTTACCTACTTCTTGGCTTTAGTTTTATTACATTCTAATAATTTTTAAAATTTTTGTAATTATTTGTTTTGAGAGACAGACACAGTGTGAGTGGGGGAAGGGCAGAGAGTGAGGGAGACAGAATCCGAAGCAGACTCTAGGCTCTGAGCTGTCGGCAAGAGCCCGACGTGGGGCTTGAACCCATGAACCATGAGATCATGACCTGAGCTGAAGTCCGACACTTAATCGACTGAGCCACCCAGGTGCCCCTAGTTTTATTACATTCTAAATAGTTTCACACAATTAAAGATTATTTTGCCTTTCATGTTTGATAGCTCATTATAAAGCCTTTTATAAAGTCATTAAGATAATTAAATATCTCATTCATTTTTCAAATTTGCTCAACAAATATTTACAGAATAAAGATGAAGCCTATGAAGATTCCATGTCTGAACTCTTCCATGCTTGCTGATTGTGTGTGTGTGTGTGTGTGTGTATGTGAAGTAGAGAGAGAGTGAGAGAGAGGTAAAGGAGCTAGGGGGTCAAGGATAATGGTCAAATTTCTCTCTTAGGACACTTAGTGGGGTGGGGAGGCCCTCTCTGAGCCAAGGTACAAACAGGAGGCATAGGTTTGCAGGTGCGTGAATGCAGAGTTCAGTTTTGGGCTTACATGGATTGAGATGCTTGTGGATGTCCAAGTGGAGATATCAGCGGCAGTTGGAGATACAGATATGGAACTCCTGACTATGGCATACATTCTCAGAATTACCAACAAACATAAAATGTAGCAATTTGTCTTAACTGGGCCAAGACTGGGAATATTCTTCCAAGAGAAGTCTCTGCATACAGCCATGGGCACTGTTAGTGGAATAAATGGTGAGCCCACCTCAAGTTGTTTCATTAGTAGAAGCCTTGACAGTGAGGAAGCAAGGCTGGAGGGACACTGACTTTATATGCTGACTATTCTGGATAAGATGGTTCAGGAGAACATGGATGTGGTTTTGAAGGACTCCTTGAAACTTGGGAGCCATGACAATAAAGGTGAAGCCTTGAGAGAAAGTAAAATTGTATATGGAGGGAATTGTTCAAGAACAAAGCTTTGGTATGATCTGGCTTCAGGGTGTCTGGGATCTGCTAAGAGACAGAAAAAGAGAAAGGCAGTGGTCAAAAACAGCAGGAGACCAGACTTGGGTGGTGACATCAGAAAGTATTTCCAGGATGGTGACCCATGATATTAACATCTTAAAGAGGCTGAAGAGCAAGAGAAATGAAGAAGCAAGTGGAAATAGTCCCTGTACCCACCATGGCCTATAGTGGTGTGTATGGTGGGCTCATAGCAGTGGGCTCATTCGTGTCGTTGTTTTCAATTTTTGAAATCAATTTTCCTAAAAGTCACAGTGTGCATTGCAAAATCATGCTGTAGGTTCCATTCCCATTAGCCACGTGCTGACTTGGAGTCCACTTCCTGAAGAGCTATCTGCCTTTGAAGGATTCGGGTGTTTTCCAAGTACCTACACATGCCTCCCTTTGATTTTCCATCCCCCCTCTGTGCAGAGGCCAGTGGTATCATTGTGATTTCTCCTCAGGCCCTTCCTTATCCTGTTAGATAGCCTTCCTTATTCTGAAGGAATGTCTTCCAATCACTCTCCTCTGATTAAAACCTACCTATCCTGTGCCCTGTAGGCTTTTAAACCAACATTTATTCAGCATCTATAGAGAATGGATTTGAAGGTAAAGGTCTATGGTTTACCTTCTTTAAGCTACCTTAGGAAGCATTCACAACAATGACTGACAAGTTCATAAGTAAGTGTCATATAAGGCCGAGTGATGTCCTCTGAGAGCAGAAAAACAGAGAAGGTGATTTAATTCCAAGAACAATTTATTCTGCTAAAAGCCAACCTGATAAACTTATTTGAGTTGATAAACTTATTTGATGGCTGAAAAGCCAAGGTGAGGATGACATTTACATTTAACTAGTCTTTTTAGTTTTAATCTAAGGTACCAAATAAACTGATAATTAGGGCATTATACTGAAGGGAATTTTTGGTTAAGGGCAACCTGTCTAGAATTTCTTTAATCGAAGTTGGTGGCCACAGAGTTAGTGTTTCGTTTTGCTTTTTTTTTTTTTTTTAATACAAGGCTAGTCTTTTTTTGCTTATATGTGAGTCCACGCTATCCTTAATTTCATTTCTTTGCCATTTCTTTTTGCTTCTGAGGCCTGTGGTTATGAGCTCAGAGTAGATGTTTAATGCATACGTGCTGTAATCACCTGAATTTGCCTAAATTTCTTACCAGTTGTTCTTATCAATTATTGTTCTCTGTTCGCTATGTCCTTTGTTCTCTGGCCTTTGTAAGGCTAAGGTGCCTTAACATTTCCCTGAGCCTGACTAAATTTCCAGACAGGCTTCTTCCTGACTCTAAGCCTCTGAGCTCCTTTTCTTAGAGCATTTACTTTAGAAAACTTTTCATCGTAAATTCTCTGTCTGCCCCTTTGAGAAGTAATCTCCTAGCCTCTCGACAGTTTTACATCCCAGAAATATCTTTCTTAAGGACCTGGGAACCAAACCTTTGAAATGTAATCATTGGAGCAGATCTCCCAGTCTCTGTGGATGGTAGAAGCTTAACTTCCTAATTGGGACAACTGGCAAACACAACTGATCACCTTCCCCACGAATAATCTTTAGGACTTTAGCAGTAGCTCGCTACTAGCTCACTCTGGTATTTAAAAACCCTCCTGCCTTCCAGGGAGTTGAGTTCAATCTCCCTTCTCTCGTGTGATAGTCTTGACTGCATTGCAATAGTCTTGAATTAAGTCTTCCCTGCCTTAACACCTTCACATGCAATTTTTCTTTGGCATTTGTAATTTCCGAAACAAAAATCTCTTTGGCACTTCCTTTTGCTGTTTAAAAAATAATTATTTCTAGAAAATACTCAGCTGACCAGATTTACAATTTCCTCCTTCTTTTTTAGCTCCCTCACAGATTCTTGGAGGAACTTACTTTCCAAGGCCTGAGGTCAGTCTTCCCTGTTAATAGCTTCCTTGTCTTTTTTTGCAGTCCCTCAGAGAGAGTTGCTGGGGTAACCCATATTATTTTTCAACTATTTCACACATTCTCAGTGAGATCACCTTTCTCTTTTGTATGACTATCTATCGAAATCAATTCTTCCCTTTGAAATCAGCCAGTTGTCTTATCTGGCAGAATCTTGCTGTGGACATGTCCTACTTAGTGTTGATCTAAATATAATGCTCACGAAAGCATTGTTAAGGTCAGATATGTTTACCTGTTTTTGGCCAACATCTGAGTCTATTATTTAGCATACTCAAGGAAAAAAGATACATCTTTGTGTGGCTTGCTTAACAATTCTGATCACTAATTAGAAGAACTCATAAAATGATTTAAGGGGTGCCTGGGTGGCTCAGTCAGTGAAGCACCTGACTCTTGGTTTTGGCTCAGGTCATGCGTTGAGCTCTGCGCTGACAGTGAGGAGTCTGCTTGGCATTCTCTTTCTCCCTCTCTCTCTCTCTGTCCGTGCCCCACTCACACTGTCTCTCTCAAAATAAATAAATAAACTTAAAAAATAAAAAAAACGATTTAATAAAGTGCACGATGCATGACAACCTTGAGAAGTTTCTATGAAAACATAAAGTTACAATTTGGGAACGAATGCAGTTTTCCTGTCTCTCTCACTTGAAACACTTAGAGCTTTTCTGTTTCTGTGGCTGCAAAACTTATGTCCATCATCCTTTGATTCAGACAACTTTAACACGGGAGACATTTGTGACATATGTATTTGTGCCAGGAATTGCCCCAGGTAGAATTGCCCCAGGAGGAACTGTGACAGGGGACTTAAACTTACATGAGTATTTACAAAAGCATCAAATAAGCACATTTTTTAGAATTCTTGCAGTGTGTTGGCTGGTACATCTTTAATGTAACAAGGATATTCAAAGCTTTCCTCCAAGGCTTTACCGGTTCGTTATGTTAAATTTTAATATAGTTTTCTTTTTCTGACAAACCACTGGCCCATAATGTATGTGGCTCCTGACTTTCAGTCTAAGGATCTATGGTATGGAAGGACACCTGTGTTGCTTTGCATTTTGTGTAGATAAGCAGCAATAATTAGGTTTCTTCCTCTGTTAGATTTGCATCAACAAAGGTCACAACTCCAGGTGACCGGCCATGCCAGAAGTGAATATACAGGACCAAATATGGCCTAGGAAATTGGAAGGTCATGGCTGCAATTCTCTCAGGCACTTCAGACGTGTCTCTGAAAGTGGAAAAAAGCAAGGAGCATGATTGAGATTTCTCACATCAATTTTAATTTTCTTTCCTTTTTGTTAGTTCTGATGCGGTCTCGGTGCCTCCAGATTATTGGGAAATGATAAAGGAAAATATGAATCTTATTATCTGGGACTTTCCTTTATCTGCTCCCGACCCTCATTCTTGCCAAATCAGTTCCAATCTTCAGTGGAAACCTAATTTTGTCTAGAGCCTTCTCAGACAGAAAGGCTTACAACTCATGTCTGCTCATCCTTATTCCCTGTGCAGGGAAGGAGAGATAAAAAGACAATAAGGGAATTGTACTTTTTTCTTTATAAAATGTAATTTGAGGTGGGTGCCCCCACCATGTCAAGTTCTCTTTTTTCTAACATGGACATGTGCTATCATATTGCAGTTAAGACATTCAATAATTCGTTTCACGAATTGTATCTAGTGCCTACAATATGCCAGATGCTGTGATAATGAGGGGGCATGAACACAGACTTTAAAATTTTGTGGACTGTATTAATGCCAACACTAAATAGTGGTTATCACGTGTCTGTGTGTGGGTATACACGCGTTCGGCTCAGCGAAACTTTTTCCTTCATAGAAAACATACACTCCAGTAATACATTATGATGATTCACTGACTAGTTTAACTCTTACCTGATAGGAAGCAAAAATGCCTAAATGTACATTTTATACAAAGAATTTAGGGTTTTAAGGACAAGCACAAGTGCCATAAGGATTAAATGGTTATTTCCAGTCTTTCTGTGAGGATTCAATGGAAACTACGTGGTGTTCCTTAAAAATTCCATACTTACTCATCTCTGCAAACAGCTGTCTTCTTTCTGCCATGGTATTTCCTCTTTTCCCACTATCTTCAATCATTCTATGAGACAAAATGGTTATAATGTTATTACCCTCCTGCTAATGAGGCAAACAACCATTTCTATGTAAACACACTTGCTATAGTTATGCCACACACACAAACTATTTAAAACTGTGTATTTAAAAAGTATAGCTTTACTTTCACTAATTTAAATTGCCACGCATATTTTTCCATACGCGATGTTGTTGTAATTGTTGGAAGGGTATAAAATTTTTATTTGCTAACATAAAAATAACCACAATAGCAGATGACCTTGTGCAAAACTGAATACAACCATCTGCCATCTGTTAGGTGACTCATTTCACATATAGTTTCTCTTTCAGTTTTGGGAATCCCTACGAAGAATATAGAACAGATATTATGGATTCCATTCGACAAATGATGAGATTGAGAGTCTCAAAGTGAATGGCGTAGACATTTGGACTCCAGACCACTTTGCCTTCCTCCATATTCTGCAGGAGGCTGTCCCCACTCACCTCAAATCTCAGTTTACAAGGAGGTCATTTTCCAAATATTGATCTCTCATTTGAGTGTTTGGAACCTGCAACAGTTTTTCTGTATGTAATAATTTCATGCAAGGTGGTTAGGTTCACATCTCTCTACTTAACCATACCACTGTCTGCAGTAACCATTTAAAAAGTACTAGGAAAATGCCAACAGTTAAGACACACAATAAAAAAATATTTAAAAATTAAAATTTGACTTGAGGAAAAGAAGATAATGAGAAAAGTTAATGGAAATGTTGTTTAGCCCAATAGACTTTAGAGGACTTTGGGCTAAATAGTAAAGGTTTTATAGGTTGGTGGAGTTGATTTTTTATTATACTGAAACTTTTAAAAACTAAAGTTTCCTCTCTCATACACTCAATGAATATACACACATACTAACATGTTTTGATTCTCAGGCATGGTAAACAGAAGGCACAGCTGATCTTTTTGCCTCCTTTTAATGGACCCTGCTCTTTCTCTGTCTATGCTATTTTTTGGTTTGGATTTCTCTCTCTCTGTGCCTAGCTAATCTGCAATAACCCATCAGCTCTTGGTTTAGGTGGGTCTTCCTCTGAAATTCTTCCTAACTCTCTATGATTGGCTGGGTTTGGTGCCTTTCCTCTGAACCTCCACAGCCTGCTTGCTATCCCTTTTTTCTCAATGCTGAAAATTCACTTGATAAATCTTTATTGAGTGCCTTCTATACTTCAGGAATCACATTAAGTTCTGGGTATGCAGTGATCAAGTCAGACAGAGTTCCTGTCCCTCAAGTGTTTATACTCTAGTGGGGGGCGGGGATACAAAAGCATAGAAGCAATGAAACCACAAAGAAGTAATTATAGGCATAGAAGTGGATAGATAGGTGAGTGTGAGAGCCACTGACTACCTGAGGGTAAATTTAACAGAACTAGGTTGTAGAAGATGGCTCAAAAGATAATGGGGCTGTGCACAAATAACTCACCCGAGGGTAAAAGAAAATATTAGTGGTGACAACCAAAGTGATGTCAATCAAACTGGTCAAACAGCCTCACCAGCTGTTTCTATGATGGAAGGGTTATTTGCCAACTGCCAGGAAGGGAAAGAAGGACATGGAACAGCCTTGGTTTACAGAGTTAAGGGAGGAGCGTGCTCCCATTCATGATGGGTGATGATGTAACCGGGGTCTGGCCTAAATAATAATTGGAAAAGAGTGAAGTTATTAATGAAGTGTCTTCAATTTGGTAAAAATTCACTGCTGAACACAGGTACTTTCTTTTTATGATTTTAAATATGAAAGTATGGTGGATATATAGAGATCTGGAGAAAGACACACCCTTCCTGATTCATATAACCCCATCTCCTTTACTCCAGAGGAAGTGGGTAGATAATAATCTTACACTCACAAAATAGTCTGGATACAGCTTCCAATCTTTATTTCAAGAGCTTAGAAGCCGAACCGGAACAATAGAGACAGGGGATAGAACCAACGATACGTTCCTGCATCTGTCTGTATGTTGAAATGAGATGAAAAGAACCTTTAAAAATAAATCACAAAGAACGGCAGGCTGGAAAGTTCTGATGGAAAATATGGGGGAAAGGAAGACTAGGCACCAAACTCACAGTGCTTACTTCCTGAATCCCGCCATTGGTACTGTTTGTGACATCTCTTTCCTAATTAGCTTTTTGTGTCTCTCTGTAAGGCCTTTGAAGGCAGTAACTTCAAAAATTCTAAATCCTTCACAGTGCTTAGCAAAATCCAACCAGTAAATGATAGGTCCAGTTAGTATTTTTGAAAAAAAAAAAAAAGAATGGAACAAAAATAAATAGAGGAAAAACAGTAAGAGCTAAGTTTGCTCTCCATGAAACAGACCTTCACCTATATTTCCCAAAAGCGACTCACAGAAGAGTTCAGTTCAGATTACACTGGTTTCAGAAATTACTTGAAATGAGAGAAATTAATTTACATCTGTTAGGACCTAGGGCCATACATTTTAAAGCAAAATCTTATATGAGGAAATAGAAGTTGCAAATAGATGTAGACTACACTGGTGTCACCTTTTGGTCTGTTCATCATCATTCTGTGATTAATTAACTCGTAAAAGAACCATCATTAGTTACATAATAGGAATTAATTCTCACTTGGAAGTAAAATGCTTACCCTATGAGGACAAGAAGCAGAAACTCAGTAGTGTGAAATAACGGAAAGTGTGGAATATAATTAAAAATGTAAAAAGAAAGTAACACATCTCTCAATTGACCCCTAAAGTTTCCTGGGAAGCAGCACCATTAGATCAAATCGAGAATACACGCTTCCTACCCATTGACCACAGTCATCACGGGAACAAGGGGAGGCCTGCTAGTTTATAGCTTACAGGGATGCCACAGAGGGACTTATGGACAGTCAGCTTATGAATCAAATAGGCAAGGACCACCACCGTGCTCCTTAGTTTCCAATTTAACTCCGATCAGTGGGCCTTGAGATACACAATGCTTGACTTTAGAAAGAAAGAAAAGCAAAACTTGCAGTAGGGGCAAGAGAAGGTGTTTTTACAGAGAGCTATCTTGCTTCGGCAATTGTCAGGAAGCTCAGCTTTTCATGAATTTAGTGTATCAACAGCTGCCCAAAGTCATATGGAGGAGATGAAGGGGAAAAGAACCCATCTGTGACAATACTAATGTCACAAGGTGTGTGGCTCACCAACATGCCTAATTTGGTGAGTTTCTGTTACTTCTTCATGTAGACAAGATGCTTGCAACCTTAGAATTTACCAGATTACATAAATGTCAAAACAGCAAAAGGAACTAACAGGTGATGAATAAGTGATGAGCCCCATTAAGACATTTCCTTTACTAAGGTTCAGTCCCATGAATTATACAGAGTATGTGTTGTTTTCACTTCTGAGAAGCTATCCATTTCATTTACTTAAGAAATATTTATAAGGTAGCTATAATTTGTCAGATACTCTGCTCGTTTCTCAAGATCCAAAGATGAATAAGACATGATCCTCGCTTTTAAGAAGCTCACAGTTTAGAAGGAGAAACATTATTCCAAATGATAATTGTAATTTGGTGTAATATGTAAAATAATGAAAATATGTATTACTAAATATAGTAGTTTATTTCTGGGAAATCTGAAGGAAGCATCCAAGGGTGACTCTGGAACAGAGTTTTAAGGGAAAATCAAGAATTTTCCAGATAGAAATAAGTGGAGAAAGGGTAATCAGAGTTAGAGGCAATCAGGGGAAAAAAAACCACGGAGCTTTAACAAGAGTACAGTGTGTGAGAACTGGGAAGAATTCAGTATTGGTGAGTGCAAGTGTGAGGAGAGACGCCAGAACGGGCATCAGATTAGAAGGTCTATTCTTCATGTCTAGACAGAGCAGGGCTTTCCTGTAGAAGACTGGATGCTACCCAAGGTTAAGTAGGGAACTGATGTGTACACATTTAGATTGTGGCAAGATGACTCCAGCGTACCGAGCGGAGGAAAGATCAGTTAGGTAGGGGGGCTAAGGAATGGGAGCGCATGATTAAGGGAAGAGTCCAGTTCACGGGATACTTGCGTGATTCGGGAGCAAGGATATGACGTCTTACGCTCAAGGACTGATTTGAGCATCAGGGCAGATGCAACGGGGCTTAGTGATTTGCAGTCCACATGAAGAACAGTGGAGGACAGGAGCTCAGCCTTTGCTCTCCCACCCCACTTCACACATTCGAGGAAACAATCTGCAACAGCAATGACTTCACAGAAAGGGAGTTCGCCAACTCACCCTCTTCCAGCATTGCCAACAAAAGGGGGCTACAAAACCAGACAGGGAGGGCTCCTGCTCTCTGCTCCTCTTTCTGGGGGAGGGAAGAAATAACAGTAGAAGAGGTGGGAGCCAGCAAGAAGCAAAGAATAAATCACAATACAGGGCACAGTGTTAGAAGACACGTGAGTTACATCTTGGCATCGTGAGAATAGGTTCACATTGAAGTATCACATTCTTGGGTTGCTTCCTTCATGACACTTCTTTAATCCAACATCACCCATACCAAACACACTATTACACATGACAGAAGTTTCAAATGTAAAATCTTAAACTGGTGGTGTCTTACATTTGTATAACTTTCTAAAGATTATAAAATGTTTCTCCCTATAACCTTGTGCGGAGCTTGGGGATATATTATTATTCCCAAGTTACAGCTGAAGAACTTGAGACCCAGGCAGGTAAAAAGCATTTCCCCAAAACACATTTTTTTTTTTCTGGCAGGGGAAGAAAACTAATTCATTTTTTTCTTGCTTTTAAGTTTTAAATCTCTAACCTAGTATGAATTCCAATCACCAGTACTCTTTCTCCAGCTGCCACTGTTCAATACAAATTAAGACTTCCTGACACTGGTAAACTGAAAATAAGTTGATAGAACTTGGGGATTAAGAGGCCAAAAGGAGATGGAGGGGAGAGGCCCACGGCTCTCTCGAACTTCAGGAGAAATTCATGCCTTTGTGTGCTACTCCCTAACGGAATCCTCCTATTCTAAAACATCGTCATACCGGAAATAATCATGGAGATGGAAATGAATCCCAGCGTCCAGATTGATGTAAACCCAGACACATATAAATGCACCACGTCACCCACAGGTTCACTCTCTCACGTTTTAAATCCACAAAGGCCGATGATGTTTTTAGAAACGTCTGGCTCTGCTTTGTCTCTGCTCCACTAGAGCAAACACTGAAGACGTGCAGACCTTGTGTTTAGTATGACGAGACTGTTTCCATGCTTTATTTTCCTCTGCTTTGCTCCAGGTGGATGGCAGGAGGGCGCTGGGTTCAGCAATCACCACCCGCTGCAATCCCTGAAGTTAATAACTGCAGTGAAGGCCATTTCAAGCTCCTTTCCTCCTCTAATTGATTTATTGGTGGCATATAAATGCCTGTTTCCATTTCTGTTAATGAAAGAGGCCTCTGATATGACTTTCGCAGATTTACATTCTCGTCCTAATCTTTGGCAATATAATAAAAAAAGTATTCAGAGCTCCTTCCTGAGGCAAAGTATAATTGCACTTGCTTTTACTTCCCAGTCCTTTATCAAGATGAGCCCCTGAAAGTAGGGAAATGCTGTTACTAAAATAAATGGCTATAATGGGTTTCAGATTTCTTTTACTTTGAATGTCATCTTTTGGAACTCGGGTTTTGTGTTTGCGGGGTGATAGGTATGAGCTCACTATTTTAGTATAAGCACCAGCTGGATGTGTTATCAGGTATTTGATCTCTCTTCAAAATTACCCACTTTCAGAGTTCTGAGCTGTGGCTGCCCATCACATTAGCCTGGGGACCTTGTAAAAATGCAAATACCCAGACCTACCAAAAATCTGGGGTTGGAGCCCAGTGTTTATGTTTTTAAAAGCACTATAGGTGCTCCTGATACACAGTCAGGTTTGAGCTAGAAATAGCATACCAGTTGAGGGGCACCTGGGTGGCTCAGTCGGTTGAGTGTCTGACTCTTGGTTTCAGCTCAGGTGGAGATCTCGGGGGTTTTGTGAAATCGAGCCCTGCATCCGGCTATGCGCTGACCATATGGAGCCTGCTTGGGATTTTCCCTCTCTCTCTCTCTGCTCCTCCCCCTGCTCATGCTCTCACTCTCAAAATAAATAAATAAATTAAAAAAATAAATAAATAAATAAAAAAAAATAATGTTATGTTAAATAAATAATGTTAAATAAGTAAATAAAATAAATAAATAAATAAAATAAATAAATAAATAAAAATAATGTTATGCTATTTGCATAACATTAGGTTGGAGTTCTTCCGTTGCTTTGTAATATGTTTCTCCTGTTTGTAAGACTCACTTTAAACTGTACTTTGAGCCCAGGGAGAAGAGAATTAATTCTTTGGGGAATGTAAATATACATGAACATTTACGTACAATGATATGGGTACCTAATGAGGCAAACTTTAAGAAATAGAAGAATGCCATTAAAAAGTAGAGAAAACCATTTTTATTCTGGAAAGAACTACTCTCAGCAGTACTGTCAAGTCAGGAAGGGACCTGCTGTTCTGGGGGAAGCGTGTACCAGACGTTTAAGGACATTTGGTTTTGTTTGGTTTTGTTTGCTTTCGTTTGGCTTGGGAAGAGTCTAGGACTCCTGCTCATTAGCAGCCGCGATCACCCGCACCTCCCCCTTCTTATTAGCAAGGGCTTGAAGATTGCGGAGCAAAGCTGGGAGCAACCTGGAAAGGGTAAAGAGGAGCCTTTTGGAAGGATGATGATCAAAATATGAACTCTGTAATGTGGGGATTGAAGTTATTAGGATGCTTCTGAAGGACTGGAGAGCCCAGTCTAGGAGCTCCATTAATAAGACCTCTCTTCATTTAAAAGGACCTCTCCTGGGCTGTCTGGGTGGCTCAGTCAGTTAAGCAGCCGACTTAGGCTCAGGTCACGATCTTGTGGTTCATGAGTTTGAGCCTTGTGTCGGGCTCTCTGATGTCAGTGAGGAGCCTGCTTTGGATCCTCTGTCTCCCCTACTCTCATCCCCACTTGGGCACATTCTCTCTCCCTCTCAAAAGTAAATAAACATTAAAAAAGAAAGGACCTCTCGAAAGGGAAAAAGACTATACGAGGGGGGCTGTCTATACTGATGCTTCCAACACTGCATCAGGACCTAAGATTTTTCAGAGAACCACCTTTTTTATTCAATATGATGTGACTCTGAGACAATTGTGTGTGTCTGCATGTGTGTGTGTGCGTGTGTGCATCTATATTTCTCAAGAGGTATGTTATGTGCATAGGCCACTTGGTCAGGGTGGAGCTATGGTTGTCTCTGACCCTGGAGAGAGAGGTTTCTTTGTCCCCCTACTGGGATTGCTGAATTCTTAACTTCTGGGGGGTGGGTTTTAGGAAATGATTACCTTCTACTCATTTTGGAACTTCTCGATCCAGTGTAAGATGTCACTGTTCATGAACACAGGCCCGTTTCTTTTTCCTACGTATCTAATATATGAAAACAAAGCAATGAAAAGTTCCCCCCCATTAATCTTATAATAGGAAAACCCTATTTTATAACTACATTTTGTGCCCCACTTATTATAGTGAGATTACACTGTATATATACATAGACACTTATAAAAGTGAAATCTTTTGAAAAACTTTAAGATTGTAATTCCAAGTTTTGTTCAAGTGACTGAGTTAACTTCACCATCTCAATAAAGAGGCTGCAAAATGACAGAATGTATTAGCTGATTAAGGAGTGCAACATTGTCCAGTCCCTAGTTTAAGGTTTAGATCCTTTTAATGATTTGATAAAAGGACCCTTGCCCCACCAAAATGTTATGTACGTACACGAATATACAAATAAAGGAATTAATAGTTGCTTACGTGGGCAGGTTTAGAGGAAGAAGGCCAGGAGTTGGTGAGGATCAAAGGTAGCTTTGTTTTATAGGGAGTACCAACTGTTAGTGAAAGGGAGCAGCCAGTCACAGTAGGCGATCTGCAAAGCAACTGCCCAGAGAGAGGGCAAGAAGGCTCGTGGGGGGGGCCTCTTGAGGTAGGCAAACAGGAAAGATATCGAGCAGAAGGCAGTGATGGGCTTCTCACGTGGTAGCAGCCTGCACGCCTGGGTGTACACACTTACTCTTCGTGTGTCAGGCAGAAACTCGCATCTGAGAAACCCAAAGTGCTTTAGGACATTATGGCGTGACTCTTGGTGCTTAAAAGGATTCTAACTCATCTTTGTTTTGAAAGAAATTAAAAACGAGTAGTAGAAAGTTGATAGGTTCCCCCTTGTCCAATTCTAATGCGCTAGGGGAAAAAAACTGAAGCACCTACTGACGATGGGTCGGTTGTTATCTGGATTTCTAGGACTCACTTCCAGGAGAAGAACTGGGAGAAGCAAAGTGAGAATAAGTGTAGGACATGGCATTGAGCATGGAGATATAGGCCAGGGAGGCTTGTGTGCTTTAAAATGTCCTTTTTTAGATTTTTTAGGGTTAGGGAGTGCTACGTGTGGAGGAGAGGTAGAAAATACAGAGTCAGATAAGGAAATTGTTTTCTGCAACAGGACAAGAAAGTCAAACTTTCTCTGGGAGAAGAAATGGTAGTAACAAGAATAATTGCCACAACACTACTTAAAACCATTACCATTTTACAAAAAGGCTTGCCCTGTCCCAGTATTATGTAGGTCTGTCCTCATTATGTTCTTAAAAGAACAGCATTGATATTGTTATTCCCCATTTACCGATGTGGACACTGAACTTCAGAGAAACTAAGTAATTGTCCAATTGTCCAAACCAGATATGTCTGACTACAGAGCCCACCAGGCTTCTTAAGAAAGACCAAAATGGCATTGTATGAAGTAAGACTCAAGCGAACTTCTCCTTTTTCCCTGGGGATGGTGTTGATGGGACATTCCCACACATACACACACTGAACTAGGCTGAAGCATCACTGAAGACGCGCATGAGCGGATGCCAAGGGGAGCTGGGCAGCATGGAGTTAAGGGGCTGCTCAATACCACGATTTCGTGAAGGAAACAGACCTACAAGTCATAAAGCTCGTGGGTTTTCTGCATTCCCTTTCATGTCCTTCTACTTCTCCTCTATTCCCTCTTTCTTGGATCCAGCCTCCTCGTCTTGCCCTTTTCTTTTCCTTTCCTTAACTCTGTTCCTTTATCCACTTCCTTCATTTCTATGTATCTTAGGGGATCTGACTCAAACCAACAAAGTAGAGAAGCTTGAGAAAGAAAGACCAAGCAAGTATAGTGGGAGAAGAGAAAAACGAATGTTATAGGGCGGGTAAGTTCTGTGGATCTGATGTGCAGCATGGTGACCGTGGTAAGTAATGATGTATTTTAGGCTTGGACTTTGCTAAGAGGGTAAATCTTAAGCTTTCTCATAAAAAATAAAAAGTAACTACTTGACATGATGCGTGTGTTAATTAACTTGCTTGTGGGAGTCATTTCAAAATGTACAGGTATATCAAATCATGTTGTACACTTCACATATATTACAGTTTTATTTGTCAATTACACCTCAATAAAGCTGGGGAAATTAAGTTTATGCCCTTAAAATGCAAATTTCCCTGGGAGAATCAGGAAGTTCACCTTAGTGTAATTAATTTGGTTGGTTTCCCCTAATATCTGGCTGAAACAAACTCACTGAGGACACAGCACTTTTGATTGACCGGGAAAAAGAAATAACAACTCTCGGGTGCTTTCTGGGAAGGTCAGGTTTGAATGATATGCTCCAGAAGCCACATGAGGAAATTGTCTTTTGAGATAAAGATGATGGGAGGGCAAATGGAAGGAGAGGGCTAAGATAGGCAGGTGGGAGGATGTCAGTGTGGCCATTACTATCTTTTTACAGATTCAGAACCAGTAACAAAGCGTGAAAAGAACACAGGGTTCCGATTACAGTCCACGAAGGATATGAAAAGATGAGAGTGTCTGCTAAATTATTTTTAAACCCCCTTCCTCCTTACTAATTCTTCTGTACGTCTCTCAACATGTATCTGTGCCAGAACAAATAATATTTAAAGGGCAAATCTTACATTAACAAATTTTCAGTCTAGTAAAATTAGTGTCTGTAAAAAGGAGAATGGAGGCCAACCCATAGTTAAATATTAAATAAATTCGTATCATGATATTCTTTCCTTTGTCTCCTCAAATTCTCTCAGTGGAGAATATCTCAGGCTGATACAATATAAAACAGCCCAGAAAATGGCATGGACATTGTAGGGACTCTGATGATTGCTATCCAGTAAAATCACAGCCAAGTATATGGGGTTAATATATGCACATGCCAAAATTAAATAGGCCACAAAGAAAAGAAACAGGCCGACTGGATGAGCTGCCAGAAGTTATGGCTGCAAGATCCCCGGCAGTAAACAATGGCATTCTGCACACCAAGGTCCTTTCCCTGAGACGAAGGCTGACTGGCATGACCGGAGTACAGAATGGAAAGAGAAGAAACAGAGGCAGCCCTTATTTCTTGCCTCTGGGTCTGTTTCTATGAATTATGAGCCTCTTAGTTACGTCCCTTCCTTTGAAGAGAACTTGTCTGAAATTAAGGAACGACTGGAAGAAATCTCTGTTTTTTGAGAGAACCATGGCTCTAAGTTGGTGGCTGCCAAGAATTTTAGTGGGGAGGAATAGCTGGTGGGAAGGCGCCTTCTTTTTCAGTCCTGAATCACACAGGCCCTCTGGATCATTCTGTTGAGGTAGAGGCATGAATGCTTGGGTTATGTAGCAGGAAGGGACTAGGAGATTCATTCGCTGAGAATGATAACAATAATAGTTAACGTGTATTAAATGCTTACGATGCGCGGTAGGCTCTGAATTATAAGCATTTCACACGCATTATCCTATGTATTTCTTACCCTAATTCTGAGATAGCTCATATTATACTACCCTGTTTTGTGGAGGAGAAAACCAAGGCTGAAGAGGTAGACAGAATAATGGCCTCCCAAGAATGCACACATCCGAATCTCCAGGATTTGTGATTATGTTTCCTGACACGGCAAAAAGGACTTTTGCAGATGTGATTACATTAAGCATTTTGAGATGGGGAGAGTATCCTGGCTTAGGTGGGTGGGTCCAATGTAATTATGAGTCCTTCTGAAGGAAAGAGATACGTTGAGAATGGAGGTAGGACCCACAAGCCAAGGAATGCAGGTGGCCCCTGGAAGCTGGAAAAGGAAAGAAAATGAACTCTCCTCTAGAACTTACAGAATGAAAGCAACCTTGCCAATACCCCGATTTTAGCACAGTCAGACCCATGCTGGACTTCTGGGCCTCCAGAACTGAAAGGTAATACATTGGTGTTGTTTAAACCCCTAAATGTGTGATAATTTATTACAGCAGCAATAGGACACTCATACAGCTTGAAAGATTAAGGAACTCCCTCCAAATCACATTGTTGGTAGCCACAGAACCAGGACTGGCACTTTACAAGTCTCTCCAGAGGCTCTCTACGTAACCAATTATGCTGCGCGACCAAGCTATGCCTCCTTAGGCTCTGCAAGCTCCCAAATACCATTCATTCACTTATGGAGACCTCCTGTGTCACTTCTTAATGTCCATGAGCTTATCTAATCCTCAGATCTGGAGGTGTTATCATTTCTATTTTACAGATGAGAAAAGTGAGGCTGCAAGATTTCTTAAGAGCTAAAATGTACACCTAGGTCAGTCTACTGGACTTTCATCCCAGGTGTTTTAGCTTCTTCACCCAACTGCCATATACATTGGACAAACATTTAGTTGGCATCTGTTAAACACCAGCATGAAACATAAACTTGACTTTGAGCACTGTGTCCCTCAGTAATTTTTGAACGAATCTAGATGGTTCTATAGGAGTAAATATATCAACTACGATCTAGGAATATCCCACCCCAGAGGGCAGGTGGCAGAATCTTTGGACACAAAGTTATCACTGACACAAGCCCTTTCAATCTCAGCAGCTTAATGATTAGAATTAATTAGGCTACACTCTGATCCTATCTATATCAACACATTTAATTAGCTCTGACTGATTAATTAATACGGCCAAATTTAATAGAGGTAAATCTAGTAAAGAATATTTTCAGATTATTCAGATATGAGATCACATATCTGACTATCACAATAGATGAATCATTTGGAACCCCAATCTACCACATACCAAAAATCATCTGGATGGAAGAATACACTGTTTCTAATAGATACAATATTCTGAAACATAGAAGTTGCTAGCTAACCAAAGGGTCTGGAAATGAGGTGCCTGCTGCAGGGAACTTTATGATCTCCAAAAGCCTTTCCCATGATCAATTACATTAACTCAATTAAAAGATCACATCCTTTTATTATGTTATGTTACTTTTACCATAATATAAAGGACAAAGTGATATACAATATGATTATGTAGAAAACGGATCTGCCTAGAGAACCAGAAAACAAAGCTAATTATTGAATCATGACCTCCCAAGTTAACTGGTAAATGGAACAAATAAAACATACACATGCACACACAACGTGTTTCTCTGATTCAGTGGTCCCCACACTTCAAACTACCCCACTTCCACAGACACGCCTCTAGAAACTCACAGGGATGCAAAGTAAGAGCTGTAGCACCTGAACACAACATTTTTAGCCAATGCGGACATGCTTTTGAGATTGTAAAAGTCATCCTTTTCATGCATCACTCTGTGTCTGCTCTGGGAATCTGTGAATACTGAAAGCAAGTGTTCCAGATTCACGCTTCAGTGTCTGCATTTATGGAAACAAGTGTCCCTGGACCTCGTGAGAACATAACAAAGGGTATTAAGGCTCAGCACCCAGACTGAACGAGCAGTTCCTTTTTAAATACAGGCTTTTGCGGAGGGACACTCAAGCCATTTCCTGCTGCTGCTGGCCACACAGACTAAGCGCCCACCATTTCACTGTCATTTAATGCACCGGAGCAGTGATGCATTTAATAGCACGTTAGTGACTTCAAAGACTTAATGAGTCTAAACTACTACCTGGAAATGATTAGGTACTGAGAGAATAACTACTGAAAAACTGTTCTCTAAAAGCTCCAAAAAACTGTCGAAAGGGATTCTGGGACTTCGGCGGTTTGCTGTACGTGACCAAGAGTATCCTTTGAGCTCGCATAGTGGAGACATCCATCAGAGAGGCTCCTTTCCAGCCATGAGCTGTCGTATTATCAGGCTTGAACATGAATCAGTCTTGTCTCTTACACAGTTACATCAAGTCAAGGCATTTCAAATAAAATACAGAGCCGGCATAACATTTCAGAGGCAATAAAAAAAAGGTTTATCAATAAAGGAGTCAGACCAAGAAGCTCATCATTATCTCCCCATTTGTAATATGTCTGTAATACTGTTTTCGAACTCCCTGGTGTCACTTGGTGAGAACAAAGACACTCAGAAATCAAGTGATAGGTTTAGGGCTGCACAATGAAGTAGCAAAATCAAAAATTTTAAATCCTTGGGTCCTGGTTCGAGATGCTTTTCAGTATATAACATTGTATAATACTGCCTTCCTGAGTCAATGACACTTTTCCTCTTTTCTGATTTACAGATCTATTTCTTGGAGCCAGTGCCTCTCGTGTCAAACGCTCTGGAGAACTTTTATCAATAAATGAGTATGGGGTGTTAGGGATGGGTGTGGGGGGCTAAAGAATGAGAACCTTGGAGTTCACAAGTGATTGTTATAATCATAAGGGCCTGCAGGAGTCTTTTCAAGAGAGCAAGTCATTGCCCTGTGGACCCATATGCCTGAAAATGTTTTAAACTTGAGTTATTGTTCTCCAAGGTCCATTAATAGTCTGCAAAGCAGCCAAGCTAATGAGACCTTGAAATGACAGTTTTTTAAAGTTTGGAGTGCCTTTGTTCATCCAAACTCTAGCATTATGCCAATGTTTCATGGAGGTGTTAGGGGGAAGACTAGTTGTGATAGTCAAAATAGAAACAGACTAAACCTCTCACCTCCAAGCAAAAAGAAAAAAACATGATGGTCATTTTTAGTTTTTAAATATGTCCCTTAACAGTATGACCGGTGTGCTTATTTTTAATATAGAGCCTGCTTATATCCTAATCACACAGAGTCAGAGTCAGGTGTTTTTTAGTTTAAAAAGTTCAAGATAATTATGCGGTTTTTTCTCTGCCAAAGTTGTCAAGAGTCATTTGCAATATGCTTTTGGAAACTTTCTCTAGCGTAACATTCAGTGCTAATCCTCCATTAACGTGGTGTTCACGGCTCTGGGCTCTCAGAACCAGGACCCTCCAAGGACTGTGAACTCTGCATGAGATTCTAGATATACGGGGTGAGGGAAAGAGGCATTCCTATTAGACTGGCATTTCTTATCGTCAAATGCTCTCCTCTTACAGACACAGTAGACTCCTTATAGTAGAGGGAAGGGGTGCATCAGACCAGGACAGCAGATAGGAGAGAATAAGAGGTCAAGGTGCAGGAAAAGGGAACAGGAGGCAGAGGAGCTAAGGAGGGTGAGGTGTCCAGGCTGGGCTTGGTTTACTCGGCAATCTGCATTGTTAGTAAACCACATGAATAGCAAACAACCCATGTGGACACCTTTGTTTTGAAAGAAGTAGACCTACTGCATTGTTTAATTTCTGAAGTCCCTGGGATCCTCTCACTAGCAGAGGCTTTTTTGTGGGTTCCTTTCTTGGGTTAGATGTCATGCTTTATTATGGTTGTGTATCACAATGTATCATTGTGATTACATGAGCTCATTTAATAGCCATACCTATTGTGTCTAATGGCCTTCACAGTAAACTAAGATGCATTTTGAAGAACAGTAAGTACATGCAGGATGGACTTCCCACCACCTTTAATTTAAAGTCCAGATCCTTATAATGGATTTGTAGGTCCTGAGCAATCTGGCTCCTGGATTAATCCTTGGTCCACATTACTCTGTTCATTCACTGCACTGCAGTTCCACGTGCCTCGGGGCCTTCTCTTCCTTAGCCTGGAATATTACCTTTTCCTTTCCCTGCGTAAATTCCAAACCCCCATGAGCCCCAAACCTGGCTAGCTCCCATTAGCATCACTACCCGAGGGCAGCCTTTCCTAATTTCCCTAATACACTCAAGCTGTATGCTTTCATAATGCCTTCGTCATTTACTTTTATAACAGTTATCACAATTACAGTCATAAAACACTTTATGAAATTGGTTTTTGGGGTCTGTATCACTCAGAAGACTGTCCGTTTCACGAAAGGCATGCAGCGTCTCAATGATGTTCATTAGCACCACTCGTGCCTAGAAGGAATGAATGAAGTCAAGGAGGATGATTATACTGGCTGCAGGCCATTCAGGTGGTTTCCACTGTACAGAGGAGGACAAGTGGAGCCATTGGAAGATTTCTGTGCACAAGAGTTAAAAAATGCAAGCAGTAATGACAGAATATTCATCTGACAGGATGAACTGGAGAAGCAAGGAGATGAAAACGATTTGGAATATCAGACTTGGAAAGGCTGGTGGTCGCACTCAAAGGTAGAAAGCTTTTCCTCTCTCAGAACAGCCGCTGATTGTCTATCCTGTTAAGAGGGAGGACCATTCCGTAGATGGCTCAGTTGTTGCTAAGAGAAACTACTCAGAAATAAAATGAGAGAAATCGTTCACTTTTACTCTTATGGCTTCAAATATATTTTTAAGAAATGAGGAGATAGGGTAAAGGAGAACAGACAATCTCAGGAGGAATAAGTAAGATTTCACCTAAATAAGTGAAGTTTCACGATCATTGCACAGAATAATTTTGCGCACTTATATATCATTTTAACTTTTAAACCATAGGCTGTCTGTAGAACTTAGATACCTAACAACAACCTTCGTAGGTACAATTTGACTCCCCTCTCCCTCCTGATTATTACCTAGCTCTTTCTTTGATGATTAAGATACTCTATATACATCAAAAACAAATAGTCTGTTTCAGGTAAGCCCCGAATGGTTAATTTTAGATAACTGTGAATATTTCCAAAGACACCAAATATCCTTCAAATACTGACACTTTCACTGTCCAGTGGTTTGAAAATGAATACAAATGAATTTTTACTACTCCCCAGTTTTAACATCTTCCTGAGCCAAAGAAGATGAGAAGTTGCCTCATGGCATCTCATGCCCTTCTGGACAAGACTGGGGAATGCAGTACAGTAGGAAGAACGAATTATATGAGCAACAAATAGAGGATTATTCCCCAGATTCTGTCATGTCTAGAACTAGATAGGTTATTTTTTTTTAATTTTTAAGTTTCTTTGTTTATTTTGAGAGAGACAGAGACAGTATGAGTGGGGGAGGTGCAGAGAGAGGAGGAGAGAGAGAATCCCAAGCAGGCTCCACCCTGCCAATACAGAGCCTGATGTGGGGCTTAAACTCACAACACCGACAGATCATGACCTGAGCTGGAACCAAGAGTCGAATGCTTAACTGAGTGAGCCACCAAGGCGCCCCCCAGATAGGTTGTTTTTTTTAATTTTTAATGGTTATTTATTTTTGAGAGAGAGGGCAAGAGGGCATGAATGTGAGTGGGGGAGGGGCAGAAAGAGAGGGAGACACAGAATCTGAAAAAGGCTCCAGGCTCTGAGCTGTCAGCACAGAGCCTCATGAGGGGCTTGAACTCATGAACTGCCGCGAGCCTAACAACCTGAGCCTAAATCAGACGCTTACGGACTGAGCCACCCTCCCGCCCCTCACAAGATAGGTTATTTTTAATGCAGCGTATTGAAGCATAATTTCTAACTCTATGGCATAGATGCCTTCTGTGTATATTTGTTGTAAGGTTAAATTCTGTATATTGAACACTATTTTACCATTGATTTCAATTTATAAATGAGTAATAAATAATAGTATGAACAGAAATCGTAAGGCCATAGGAAGTAGTATTTGGGGATTGGGTGGGGTGAACACTCTATGGTGCAATAATAATAGTAATAATAATAATAATAATAATAATAATAATAATAATAATAAAGTTAACAGCAAAAAAATTCAACTCATTTTATGGTATCTTTGTGCTCTTTTTGGCATATGATGCTTGCCTTGCATTTATGAAATGCCCGGCATATTATAAGGTTGCCAGATTGAGTATGACTCGAATATTGCATAGGACATCCTTACACTGCAAGATTATTAATTGCTCCTGAAATTCAAATTTAATTTCACATCCTGTATTTTATCTGACAGTCCTACTGAAAGAGTGCCCTAGACTCAGAAAAATATTTGTTAGGTGATTTAATTATCTTTCCTTTGGATTATAGAAGTGTCTCTTCCAGGCCGCTGATTTTAATTTTGCCATGGAATCTTTTCTTCAAATCACTTCCTTAACTGGAGCCAAGCATCTGAAAAAAACAACAGTTGCTCTGGAGGGAAAAGAGGGGAAGGAGGGCTGAGCCCAGCCCACTCAGGCTCCCATCTGGCACCACTGTTGAAAGCCCATTTATTGAGCTCAGAATCTGCACTGTTAGATGAGGAGGCCCACAGAAGAGGGTGACTGTAGATCCAGTGTCTTTGTTTTGCAAGATACAATCCCTGCATATAAAGGCAACTTCGCAGTACAGGAATGAGTTACACTCCTGAAGTTAATTTACAAGTCTCATTACAGCACATTTTCCTCTTCAGAAAATGCTATAATGTGAAAGTTAGATTATTAGGTGATCCAGCAAGGTAGCTACGAAGTGAAATATCTGCCATGGGAAAATACTAGGGAAAAAAAGCTAGCTATTTCACATAGATTACGGGTAAGATGGGTTTTCCTGAACTAGTCCGAAAGCCTCTTGATCATGGTTTGTGTCAGTGACACAAGGTAGAGGTAGGCAAACAAAGATTCTCTCATCCTTTTTTTAAGCTTTAGGGAGGCTGATAAACGCATTGGAATAGGTAGGAGATGAATCTGGTGGGGAGAGCTGAAAATGCAGAGTAATAAGGGATGAACGGACAAGCCGTGGATCTGCTAACTCTTCCCAAACATGTGACTTCACCATCCCTCACCTGCCCTGTCACTTCTTCCTATAAAGTCACTAGCTCTAAAGAAAGAGAAAAATCCTCCATACCTAGTATCTCTCCACTTCTTCATTCATCTATTTATTAATGCAACGAAGAGTTAAATATGCAGGCCAGGCACTGAATGAGTCATTGGTGACACAGTGATAAGACAGAAATAGTTTCTGCCCTCAGGAAACTTACAGTTTATGGAGAAGACAGACATGAGAATATGACTGCAAAAATAATTAATTATCATTGTGGTAAGTGAGACCCAGAGAATACAATTACTGCCAACACTGGCTACCTAATACAGAATCATCATTAGCAGCAGCAGCATTTATTATGCATTTACTATGCATAAAGGATTTTTATGTCTTCATATCTAAAATTCATACAAATCTTGGGAAATATCAAGGTATGTATTATAATTTTTATTACTTTTTATTTTATTAAAAAATTTTTTTTGAATGTTTATTCATTTCTGAGACAGAGAGAGACAGAGCATGAGAGGGGGAGGGGCAGAGAGAGAGGGAGACACAGAATCTGAAGCAAGCTCCAGGCTCTGAGCTGTCAGCATAGAGCCCGACGTGGGGCTCGAACTCAAAAACCGTGAGATCGTGACCTGAGCCGAAGTCAGTCGCTCAACCAACCGACTGAGCCACCCAGGCACCCCATTACTTTTTATTTTTATTTTTATTTTTTTAAGTTTTATTTTTATTTATTTTGAGAGAGAGAGAGAGAGCATGAGTGGGAGAGGGACAGAGAGAGAGAGAAAGGCAGAATCCCAAGCAGGCTCCACACTGTCAGCACACAGCCCAATGTGGGGCTCGAACTCATGAACCGTGAGATCGTGACCTGAGCTGAAGTTAGAAGCTTAACTGATTGAGCCACTCAGGCGCCCCTGATTATTATTACTTTTTAAAAAGGATAACGGAAAACTTCTTTTTTTTTTCTATTTATAACCTTGACTATTTTTTGAAGATGCCATTGGAAAACCTTTTGTTCTGCAAGCATCTTGATGAATTTTGAGTATGAATGTTTGGAATAAGAACAGAAGAGAGCTAGATTTCTCTGCCTAGCAGGAGGGAAAATATTTGCAGTTCCTAAGAAACAATCTGGAGTCATGTGTGAGGAGTAAAAAAGAAGAGGAAACGTAAGAATGACGTTAGAGAGATGAAAAGGGCTGGATGCCCCACCTCCCACCTCCCCCAGTCCTTGCCAAACCCATACCTTCAGTGAAGTTAGTAGATGTGTCAGTTTGAGTGGATTGTTTGTGGACACTGGCAAAGGGGCAGGGTTTCACTTGCAATCTGATAAAGGGGGCAAAGAGAACACAGCTTGCATACTCTTACAGCCACACACATAATAGGTTAAGGGACAGTAATCCCCAAGAATTCCCAAAGGTTATGGAAGGGCTTACACTTTCAAATTGGTTCACACCAACTTTACCTGACTCCCAGGGGGGGTAGGAAGTTCCAGCTGATAACTGAGTTATCCAAAGGAGGACATAGGGACTCAGAGGGGTCCCAAAGCTAGTTATTGTGTGAAAATTACATTTGAACCTAAATCTGCCTTAAGGTCTGTACTCTTCCTATTTTGTCAGGCTTCCTCAGTTTTGTCAAGAAAGGCACAAGGGGCCATAAGGTCATATTTCTCACCCCCTATGACTCTAGGGACTTAGCCCCAGACCAACCAAAGTAATGGCTGGCTATTCTCACACGTCGGAATCCCCAGCACTCATGTGGTTCTTTAATGCTTAACATTCCAAGTACTTTTACCTAAAGGATGGAATTTTCCTTCTTCTGAATGAAGAACTAAATAGATTGTGCTAAATAAATCCCAAGAGTTTGTGAGTGCTTTTTTACTACAAATCACTCATCCAGCTGTTCCTTCATGGGTATTATCCACTATATGCAGCTTTGCCAAAGCACAGACACTCAGCTGGGGAGCAAATGTAGAACTTGAATTTGCTATACTTGTGGACAGACATCAAGAGCGACGTGTACATCCTGTAGGCTTTGGAAAGAAAACTGGGGACATACTGTCCTGGTTAAAGCAAATGCCTACGTTTATTTTGGGAATTATTTCTTGGAACTGTAAGGAGATGAGTTTTTTCATGCAGAACCAAGGGCAGGAAACAAGAAGGTTAAGGGAACACAAATCCTGGGTTCTTAAAGCTCTACTAAACTTAGCTGGTGTGTGCTGGAGGTTTAATCACTAGGTAGAGTAAATCCTCAGCAGGTATAAATAAACTTAGGTTCCTTTTAGATCATCTGTTTTGATTGGGGAACTGCCAGACCTACAAGGGCCATTTATTCTAGGTGGCCATTTATGTCTCTCCACCTTGCATTTCCCATCTCTTGTCTTCGCATCCTCCTTTAGATGATGTTTACTTGTATGTATGTATGTATGTATGTATGTATTTTTACTGTTTATTTATTTTTCAGAGAGAGTGAGACAGAGCACGAGTGGGGAAGGGGCCAAGAGAGAGAGGGAGACACAGAGTACAAAGCAGGGTCCAGGCTCTGAGCTGTCAGCACAGAGCCCGATGTGGGGCTCGAACTCACGACGGTGAGATCATGACCTGAGCCAAAGTTGGACGCTCAACTGACTGAGCCACCCAGGCACCCCAGATGATGTTGACTTTTATATTTCTGAAGAGTACTTAGCATGCTGTTGAAAATACTCTTTGAGTGTCAAATACAGAAGAGGCCCAATTTTCTGGGAAAAAGTTTAAAAACTTGAGTGTGGAATTCGTTCAACGCACTGGAAGCCCGCATCTGATTTTAGTGTATGGAAAATATCCAACATTTTACCTACCACACCTGCTCTGGTATATTGTTCTCTGTGTTAGTCCTGCTCAGAGCCGTGTTCGCAGAAGGGAGACAGACGGACAGTCACCTAAATGTTTCCTTTTGGAAGGTGAAAGCTTTCGTTGGCCCCCTTGCCTTTTCTCACATGCGGAAACATAAAATGTCTCTGTGCTCCTTGACTGCAGATGAAGCAGCCGTAGAGCGTAAGAAAGACAAACATTTGGGAGAGGAGGTTTGGCTATGGCTTTAAACATACCCTAGTTCGAATCCCCTCACGTCCACGTTCTACCTGCACATTTTGGGGCAAATAACTTAAGTTTCTCTTACCCTCAATTTCCTCCTTTGAAATTTCAAGAAGGACATTTACCTTATGCAATTCTGTGAGGACTGAGTGAGGGAATTTTGTCGAATGCCTGGCCCTGGTACCTTCTAGTTTCTGTCACTGACATCTGTCACACCGTCCTTCCAATATTCCCTTTCCTCCTTTTCACCTCTAACCCCTCTTGTCATCTATTCCAGTGTTTGCTGTGGGGCTGACTTTGTTTCCCTTCAGACACAGTAGAATGCCCACACCCCCACCCCACCACGGTGACTATTCAGCGCTGTGCATCCAACCCAAGCCAGCCTTTGCCGCTTACTTGCTGGGATCTTGTTTGAGGTACTAAGAAGAATTCCCCGCTGGGGACGCCAAGGGGGGCAGTATGTGATTAGGGGCTGCTGGTGGCCATCCTACCTGCCAGCTGGAAAGCCCCTGTCTGTGGGTGAGTGGGAGACACAGATCTGGTTATGCTGTTTGGGTAGGACTCACGGGAATACAGTTAAGCAGAAACGAGCAGAGCCTGGAAACAAGAAAAGATAGCACTTTGGGGATGTCCTCTGGGTCTCTGGAGTCTAAACAACCATGAAGCCAAGGGTACCTGGGCTCTTTTATTTACATCAACCACTTCCTCCTTTTAAACTCCTTGGAGAGGTACTTCTTGTTCCTGTAGTAGGAAGAGCTTATTCTAATTCCTTTCTGTCCTCATGCATTATTTTTTCTCAAATTAACGAAAGGGCCTTGTTTTTTCCCTTTCTTTCTCAAAACCGTTTTTGCCCTGAGTCCTTACTATTTAGAAAAATTTCAAAGATTATAGAAAAGAAAAGTCAAAACCCTGCTATTAATGTTTTGGTTGATACCCTTCTTGCCTCTTTTCCGCACGTTCACATTGAGCATTTAATCTCAAATTCTGCCTCTATAATCTAATTTATATCACAGCGTTGCGAAAGTAGTACATATTCACTGACGAAAGCTTAGAAAACACAGGAAAGTAAAGACAGAAAAATTAATGTATTACCATACATTAATCATTACTAACATTTTATTTTCTTCTATTTTTCTCTACTTTTCAATTTCAATATCAGGATTCGATGATACATGATATTTTATCATAAAGTATAGTATCTCTCACTAAACACTTTATTATAAGACATTTTAGATGGTTTTCATCATACAAATGTACCATAATTTAATCTATTAAATAATCTACTAAATTTATTAAATTATTTAATTTATCCCTTGCTGGGATTTAGTTGTTTAAAAAATGATTATTTTAAATAACACTGTGATTCATTCCATGCCTGCAAATTTTTGTGTAAAAGTATTTCCATTTTAGATAGCCCTAAAAGCAGAATTACTAAGTCAATGCTCATCAGCATTTTAAGTCAATTAAAAATATTATCAAACTGCTCACCAGAAAATTTGTAGTAAGTTCCATTCCTACTGATAATTTATGAAATAGCTTGATAAGCACCGCTTTGGTGGCCACATAGGATTTCTTAGCTATAGAATGACCTTCACTGTTCATTTTTCTGTTACAAGATATATCCAATTTTTTCACTGCTATAAATAATGCTAAAAAGAAAGATGCCTGTACATAAATTTTGTATCCATCTCACATTATTTCTCCAGGTGATTTCAAAAAGGAAATTGTTATTAAAGGGTGTAGTTATTTTCAAAGTCATCGATACATACTGATATCTGTCAAACTGCTTTCCAGAATTATTGTATTAATTTACATTTCCACCAATAAAGTGTGAGAATGGCTTCCAAACTCACTAGCATGACATGTTGCCACTATCAGAGCAAAACAACTCAACAACAAAATATCTAAAAATATTTGCTACTTTGAAAGGTGTTACAGCAAGGTTTTATTTCTTTGATTAAAAGTGAAGTTTAATATTTTTTTCATGCCTTTTTACTTTCACTTGGTTGTGAGCTACATATTTATGCCCCTTTCTCATCGTGACTCTTAGCATTTTCCTCTGTGGCTTGCAAAAATTCTTTATATTAAGGCTACTGACCTATTATCTCACCTATGTGGAAGAGAGGTGCATTTCATGAATTATTTCTATCATGTTTCACATACACTTTTCAGCACTATGACGCTGGACTTCTCTGATAAGTATACCATCTGTATGTAACATATGCCCTGTCTACACAAGGACACAGCACAGAACATTGGTTAAGATGTAGGGTGCCTTAAACTGGGATAACAGTGTCTCCTTTTTACGACTGTTGTGTAGAGTAACTGATATAGCAAACAGACAGTTTTTGATGCCCTGTCTATAGCAAGTTCTTACCACTGTTAGCTCTTCCTTATATATTTTTCTTGACCATCATTCACCTAGAATTTTGTTAATGACATTTTTTGATGTCAAGAAATTAAAAATGTTAATGTTGTCAAATAAAACTTTTTCCCACTATGAACCTCCATTTTTATACTTATAAGACCCTTTCCTTTTGCAGATCACTCAAAAATCCTCCAGATATTTACTCAAAAGGAAAGAAAAAATATACATGTATTTAAATATTTTAACATGAATGTTCACAGTGGCTTTATTTGTAATAGTCAAAAACTGGAAAAAAAATCTCAATGTCTATCAACAGATTAATGGATAAACAATAAACAAACAGCAATAAAAATGAACATATTATTGATTCATGCAATGACATGGTTGAATCTGAAAATAACTATGCTGAGTGAAAGAAACTAGATAAAATGAGTATGCACCATATGATGCCATATACAAAACCCTAGAAAATGCAGACTGATTTATGGTGAGCAAAAGTGGGTCTGTGGTTGCTTGGGGATATGGAGAAGGGGTAAGAGGGCGGCATAACCAAGGGCCGTGAGGAAACTTTTGGGGATGACAGAAATGCTATCTGGATTCTAGAGATGGTTTAAAGATCAAAACATATTAATTTGTACGCTGTAAATAATGGTATGCTGTCACTTATATCTCAATAAAGCTGTTTTAAAAATTCTTCTATTTTTTTCCCTAATACTTAAAGTCTGATTTATTGTAAGTATTTAAATCTAATCTAGCTGGAATTTATTTTGTAGTACAAATGAAGACCTTTTCCTTTCCCATAAAACTTATTGTATGATAATAATAATAGTAATAATCTTCCCTATTGATACGCACTGCCTTGTTTAGCATATACTAATACATATGCTAGTATTTGTTTATACCCCAGGGTTTTCTCTCTATCAACACTCTCTTTAGTTATAGTTCAACTTAATTATAATTACAGCTTTATAATATATTTAATAGCTAGTAAGCAAAGCTGCCCTTCATCTTAATTCTCTTCTTGCCCAACCCTAATCCTAAACAGGAGTCTCAGATCTTAGCATTACTGTCAGAAGAGAACATTTAAACCCAAAGAATTATTTTGATACAATGTTAAACACCAAAGGTAATAAATGTTGCAACGCAGAGCAACTTTTTTACATTTTAAGGCAAAGTGTGATCAGAAGGAAGCCCAAAGGACAGCAGCACTAGCTGAAGTAAAGGAACTTCAGCAATGCCAAATTGGAAACACTTGTTGCTGGCAAGCATTGCCACTGGCTTTGTTTCTCCTGCTGAGACTTCAACCCTATGCTCACACCGAACTAGCCAGAGGGAAGAGTATTTTTGATATCTCTGGGAGACAAGAAAGACAGCTAAACTCATGAGCAGTGTTGGATAAGAAAACAGTTGTAAAGAAGGTTGGGATGGAACAGGACATTGTTCCCATAAATCCTACCAGTAGGATTAAATTGAATATTGTTTGGTTGTTGCATGAAGATGGGAGAGAGTTGTTTGGCGGCTCAGAATAATTTCCTTTTATTGGCTTTACATAGGCATAAAGCATCTGCCTTGTTGCCTTTTGTTTTCGGCCATTTGAATTATTTTAAACCCACTTGTTTAGATGTTGGATGTGACACCTTTTTCTTAAACTAAAAAGAATTGCTTCTCATTTTTATTCACATTAGTTTCCCACATTTGGAATTACAATCTCTGACTATTCCCTTTACCGCAAAATTATTTTTTCATCAGGTGTATGCGAATCACAGTGATTACTACAAAGGGACAATAACCAGGCAGGTGACACTTATTAAATACCTACTGTGTACATAAACTGCCTTGAAGTATGAAGAAAAAAGAGGATTCAATCTGAATAAATCTGAATAAATGCAAGAGCTCTTTATTTGTAATAGAAGTCTTCTAAAGGCAAATTGCTATCACTAAGGAGATTTTTACTTTTAAAGGTGAGAGGGACTTCGAGGGAAGCAGCATGTCTTAGTAAATCAGCACATTAAAATCCATGCTTTGCTGGCTCAGTGCCTCCAAGAAATTCATCCATTCATCTTTAAAAAGCGGATAATGATGTCATCTCCCTTGTAGGAGAATATTAGGAGGTTCAAATATAATGCAACCTAAATACTTTGCAAACAGCAAACCACAATACACATGTTAGCTATTATGGTTAATAAAAGCTTGTTACTTCTCCAGATAATAAATGACACATAACATTTGCAGAGATTACTCTGGAGACCCCATGAATCATAACATGATCATCATACTCCCTAATAGTTCAAAGACACTATGGCCATTTAAGCTCATGGGCAAGTAGCCATCTGAGATGAGGGTTGCATAGCAGAGGATAAATATCTAAAGATAGATTTTCCCACCTCATTCCCCCAGCCTGCCCTTCCCTAAGTAGCAGAGTGGAGGGAGGACAGCTGGTCTCCTTCCTCATCCTCTTACTGGAGTAGTGCCTGGCACACTTTCCCAGTGACGCCATCAGCCAAACCACTGACGTCACAGATAAAGACAATGGGAGCAATAGAAGTGACCGAACCAGAAGACAAGGCAACCGCTGGTCACCCATCCTGAGGCTTTGCCTTGCTCTCTTTTGCCGTCCCCTGACTCCTTCCACAGTCCTCACATTTCTGCCAGCCTGAGCCATGGTGTCCTCAACCCTCCTTTGCTCATTTCTCACGCACAACCCACAGCAGTGCCATTCTGTCCAGAAGTCCAGCCTCAGAGGGGCTCTTTCACTGTCTGCATCTGTAATACTAAGTATCTTTAATTCTGCGTCTGTTCAGTTAGATTGCAAGCCACCTCATTTTCCATGAAATCACTTCTGTACAGAGGATGACAATCCACCTACCCCCAACTAACCCATGTTATAGGCAAAGCAGATCAGAATCCAAGTTTGTGTCTGACTGTGTACGAGGGTCTAGCTGGGTTCTGCCTGGAATTACCCGCGTGACCTTGAAGACTCTATTACCAATCCAGTCCCTTACGACTATTTCTTTCCATCCTCTGGCCTGATTCCTTTTCCTGGCTGCCAGCCTCTCACGAACTCCCTTAGGTTATGCAAATGTCAGACTGCAGTGAGCAAATTGACATGTTCTTCAAATACCAAGCACGGAAGGGAATCTCACTTGTTCACATCAGTACCATACAGGTCGCAGTAGTCATTCTCTGTCAAAAGGTCAGAGTTGTGTAGATGTGTATATGGAACAGTTCTATAAGGCACATTTTTTTGAGGTGAAAACGTCAACTGTGCCAGTGCAACTGACTGATAATGTGTGGGTGGAAAGAAGCTTCCTCCACTTTATAACGGGCATGCTCGTAAACAAAGCTTTACTCACACCTACGTGAGAAAAAAGCCAAAGCTGCCCTGAAAATCTTACTGTTTTTGAGCAGTGTTATGTAGAATGACATAAATATCAGAACATCTTCTAAATCTTATTACACAATAATAATTGCTAACATCTTTAAGAATTTACTATCTGTCAGACACTCTGAAAGCACTTTGTAAGTATCACCCCCTTACATATAATAGACTTTTTACATAGATCAAGAGCAGGCAAGATGGCATAATGGTTGAGTCCATTAACTAGAGCGCGCGCTCTCTCTCTCTGTCTCTCTCTCTCTCTCTCTTATTAACTGTAAGCCCTTGGGGAGATTACTTAACCTCTCTAGCCTTGGTTTCTTTATGCATAAACTAAAGATGATCTATGATAAAAGGCTCATGGGGTTGTTGTGATGATTAACAGGGATAATAACTACATGTATTCAATGACTTCTGTGTTCTAGGTGTTGTTCTCTAAATGAGGGTCCCTCAACTTAAAAACAAATGAGTAAACTAAGCACGTTTACAACTGTACCTGGCACTCAGAAAGTATTCTGCTTTTTTATCAGAAAATGTACAGAACTCTCATTTGATGTGCTCTGTACGTCCTCCTGTATGTTTGGGTTTTCCACTGCTGTCCCACATACTGGAAAGAACTATATGGCCAGAACATTGCTATTCCCTCCTCACCCTATTTGGTTTGTCCTCCTGATAGTCAGACTACTGTGGATCCCCTTGAGCAATACCCCTCTTCTCCTTCCTGCTCTTTGTTGTCAAGACAACATTCCATCTCCTCCACTTCCCCCCCCCCCCCCACATTTCCCAATATTCCTCTCCAACCACAGTGACCATACAAGTTTGGAAGAAATTGAAAATAACTTCTTGGAAAACAGTAGAGGTCCTGATGCTGGAAGTAACATCTTCTATTATCTTCCAATCTGTGAATGAACCAGGATATACCGTGAAGAGGAAAAAAAAAAGCCACCTCAATGGGCAAAGGAAGGAGAATAATAATATACCCAAATCAGAAGTTCATTTACGAGACTACTCCTACAATGATAAAGGGAACTGTGTTCTGACCTTTCTCAATGAGTTCTTAGTATAGACTTTAAAATTCCGTGTGTGTTAGAAAGAAAAAAGACATCACTCTATGTCCATATCAAAGCACATTAAGGTTTTAACAAAAGGGAAAAATTTATAAATATAAAGTTACATTTCTTTATAACCTCAGTTCTACCACATCTCCAAATAATACTGTGATGTGCCACATGCTTCAAGAACATAGATGATAGTAAGTGGCACTTGCTTCCAACAGGATGATTTACGAAAGTTGGTCTTGTTAGGAAAACTTGCATTATCTTAGATATGCTCTGTTTCCTTGGCCACAATAATCTTGCTGCAGTGATGCATGCAGTAATTGACGATTTTCAAGGAGGCTTAAAAAATAAGCCAGATGTTCTCTCCCTGACTTACTGTAAGACAGACAATCGGCAAAACACGTCTCAAATCGACTCTTTTTCAACTTCTGCTTTCATGCCCTGAGCTTACAACCTCCTTCCCTCATCCTTGCTCTGAGCTGTACCATTAACTTCTTCACTTATTTCTGTCCATCCGGTATGGCTTCCCCCCAGTCGGTGGTGGTGATCATGGTGGTGGTGACAGATGATATGATGGTGATGGTGGTGGCGGTGACAGCGGTGGTGACGATGTGATAATGATGGTGGCGCTGGAGATGGTGATGATGATGGTGGTGAAGATGGTGTAACAATGGTGGTGGTGATGGTGGTGGTGACAGCGGTGGAGACAAATACGTGATGATGGTGGTGGTGATGATGGTGGTGGTGATGGTAGTGGTGATGGCGATCTGGTCCTGAACACCTTCTGAGTTCTATTCTTGTTACGTCTTCATGACTCGCGTATGTTTTCAGAAATTTCTGATTCTCACCTTTCCCTGATTTTTCCCAACTGCTTCCTCTCTATAGATCTTCCTTTCCCCAATCTCCCATTTAATGCTCACTATTTTTAAAGTTTATCCCAATGCTTCCTTCTGCACAAAACATTTTTCTCATCCCTCCTCTGTAACATCTGGTCTGTGTCTTATGATTCTTAATCATATTTCAAGGAAACTTTGAATCTAGGGACTCTGGACTGTCACTCTGTTTTCAATGTCGAGTAGTGTCTAATTGTGAAATAATAGAAAATATATATTGGTCTCTGCCCCTGAGTCCTGGCATAGAGCTCTAACACCCTTGTCATTTCCTAAGTGATAAGAACATTAGGACCATGTTTTGTTCTAATATTTGGTCTTGTCCCTGGCTCCTGACACAGAGCTCCTAAACACTTTGGGATTTTCTAAATGATAGGAGTGAGTGTCTTTGTTCTAATGAGATGACTATCAGTGGGCAACTGCATAGCCTTGGGATGGGGGCCAGTCACTAGAAAGATCAAGCCATGACTTGAAGCTTGGAACTTTCAACTCCATCCCCGTTCTCTAGGGGGAGTGATTAATGATGGATTGTCCCAAACTGATGAAACCTCCAGAAATACCAAAAGTATGGGGTTTGGATGTGTTGGTGAACACATCCATTGTGACAGGACAGGTGGTGCACCCCAACTCCACTGGGACAGAAATGCCTGCACTCAGCACTCTTTTGGAACTCACCCTGTGTATCTCTTCATCTGGCTGTTCACTGTTATCCTTTCTCATAGTCTCTAGTGAGCAAGGCAAAAGAATATTTGGGACCAAGATTTCTCTGAACAATCTTGGACTTACAGTCATAGAATCAAACAATCTCCCTGTTAAGTATTTCCTTGAATGAAAGGGAAATTTCACTAAGAATATTCACCTTCTTATCCTATATCACCCTTATTCATCAGAAAAGCTTGAAATGAATGCCCACATTCAATAAACGACCCGATTTGTTGTGCTTAATTCTAGAGCCACAGTGTTCAATAAGAAAGTGCTAGTCATAGATGGCCATTTAAACTTAAATTACTTGGCATTAAATAAAATTAGAAATACAGTTCCTCAGTCACACTAGTCATATTTTGAGAGCTCAACAGCTATAGGTGGTTAGTAGTTACCACATTGGACAGCACAGACATAGAATGTTTAGCACCATGGAAGGTTCTACTAAACAACACTGCTCTAGATCCCTGCCCTCTTCACTACACCTAAAGGTGAGTTTACCGTCAAGACCAATTATCCTCTGCCCATCCTTATATGAGAAGAAATTTATTTTGAATAAATTTCAAACAATAATACTTGGGAAGTATATCCTATCCAAAATATTTACCGTTTTTCTACCAAAGTCAAAGCATTCCATATTTTACTATTTGGCACATTCTTTCAGTGAAATTATAAAAATGAACCCTCCCTCTTCCACTTGGTATGGGGGCTTTTTATTTGCAACACCAGTTGTGAAGACAAATGCACCTAAATGGATAAAGAGATCCACAGGTTTTTATTTTCTACTCTCTAACATTAGGATTTTAATGATGCTTTATGTTCCTATATTTATATTAATTCAGTTAGTCCATTGCAGCACCCTGGCATTCTGAATCTTTAGCCAAGACCCTTTTCTCTATATGATGCTGCCTAATCATGTTCTATCTAAAGAGTAGAGAAGTGGAACAGTTAGATAAACATATAGCCATGTCTGTGACCTATTACAACTTTACAGCTATCAGAGCAGAAATATAAGCTGGTGTGTTTGTTACATTTCTCAGATTCTTTTTCTTCAGAATGGCTGCTCTTGTTTACACATAAACACCACGACAATGAAAAACCCTGTGTCTATATCTACCTATATCTATATCTGTATCTATATCTATATCTATATCTATATCCATATCATCTATATCTGTATATGTTTGACTATTTATTTTGTTAGGATATTTTCCTTATAGTAGAATTGTTGGGTCCAAGGGTATATAATTTTTAAAGCCTTTACTATGCATTGCTATGTTGACCCTACCCTGCTCCAAAAATATCAATTTATACTCTGAAAAACAATGGATGTGAGTTCCCATTTTCCACACTTTCCTTAACATCGGGTATTATTTCCCTCTCCTCCCCCTGCTTCTCTCTTTTAAACATATTTGCTAAGGATTAAAATGATATTTGCTTAATTTGTAGGTATTTAAAAATAATTAGTGAATACAACACCAAAGGCACAATCCATGAAAGAAATAATTGATAAGCTGGGCTTCATTAAAATTAAAGATTGTTGCTCTGTGAAAGACAATATCAAGAGAATGAGAAGACGAGCCACAGACTGAGGTTATATATTTGCAAAAGACACATCTGATAAAGGACTGTTATCAAAATATACAAAGAACTCTTAAACTCCACAATAAAAAAAAAGCAATTAAAATACAGGCCAATGACCTAAACAAATACCTTACTAAAGAAGATATACAGATGGCAAACAGGCATATGAAAATCCACATCATATGTTATTAAGGAAAGGCAAATTAAAACAACGAGATACCATTAGGCAACTCTGCTCAAAATCCAGAACAGCAACAACACCAAATGCTAATGAGATGTGGACTAACAGGAACTCGCATTCATTATTGGTGGGAATTCAAAATGATACCACTACTTAGGAAGACAGTGTGGAAGTTTCTTACAAAACTGAACGTACTCTTACCATATGATCCAGTCATCCTACTCCATGTTATTTCCTAAAGGAGTTGAAAACTTAGGTCTACACAAAACCCTGCACATGGATGTTTTAGCTTTATTCATAACTGCTCAAACTTGGAAACAACCGAGATATCCTTCAGTAGGTGAGTGAATAAATAAACTGTGATACATCCAGACAATGTAGTATTATTCAGGGCTAAAGAGAAATGAGCTATCAAGATACGAAAAGACATGAGGGAACCTTAAATGCATATTACTAAGTAGAAGAAGCCAATGTGAGAAGGCTATATAACGTATTATTCCAACTATATGATATTCTGGAAAAGGCAAAGCCAGAGAGACAATAAAAAAATCAGTGATTTCCAGGAAAGAGGGTGGAGGAGAAGGGAGAGATAAAAGGGCAGAGCACGGAGGATTTTTAGGACAGTGAAAACACCCTGTGTAATATTATAATAATGGACAGATATCATTATACATCTGTCCAAACCCATAGAATGGACAATGCCAAGAGGGAACCATAAGGTGAACTCTGATCTTTGGGTGATTATGATGTATCAGTTTAGGTTCATCCTTGGTAAAAAAAAAAATGGACAATTCTAGGGAGTCATCTTGATAATAGTGGAAGCTATGCAGGTGTGTAATAACTTCATATAACCATTACTTTGTGGTTTCTGCCATTGAAAGCATACCTTTCTATCTCAAGTTTTGTATTTTCTTCTACTACTTTGGTGGAGCCACATTATATATTGGAATTGTCAATCCATATGGTATTTTCTTTCATGTGAGGGTAGGTAGAGGCAAGTGATATTTCTGGGTATAATATTCCCCAAACAAATACAAATTAATAGGTTTGAGACATAAAATATTGTTATTTATTTAAAAAATAATTTAAAATTTAAAAAGATGATTAAAGAATTGAAATGGTGTCAATAGTGAATATTTCATAATATACATACCAGGTAGAGGGAAATTCTTATAATAATATCACTCTAAAATGGATCAGGTTAATGTTATCATGAAAGTGGAACCAGTTGATTGTTTCTTTTTGTATATTAAAAATGTAACAAATTGTTCATTCCTAGCAATGAGTTTACTTTTTTCCTATCAGATATTGGACTACATATTGCACAATTATTGACAAGTTTAATCATTATTAATGAAAGTTTCCAATGCTTATTGAACAAAGTCAACATCCTTTATAATAAGTTCTGATAACAGAAACACCTGTTGTTAGTGATTTCTAAATGTTATTAATGGAATTAATTAAATTTGAAAGTAAATATCTGAAAATCATATCACCCATTAGAAATTTCTACTTTCTTTTTAAAAACATTGGCCTTTTACTACATACAGAGCTTAGAGCTTTCTAATAAAGTCTATCTTATTCTCTGAATTAATCATTATTGCCATTGTCATCATCATGATCATGATCACGGTGCCATTACTTTTCTTTCATTTGAAACATTTAAGAATATTTTTAAAAAGTCCAATTCTTTTCATACAAAAAAATTACATAGTTGTCAATAATAAAACCCACTTTAATGAAGTCATAGGTTTAAAAATAACAATTCCTAAAAATGGAATATCTAGCTGATAGAGTCATCAATCTTTAGGAATTTTGTCTCAGGGTTCAACAGTTATCATTAATTTTATTGAAAAAGCTATAAGAGTCAATATGATTCTTCTTCATCATGGCTCTGTTGAACATTTATCTCCTTAATAGAGGTAAACGCAGATAATTAGCTATTTGAGAGGCTAGGGAGCTCTAGAAATTAAAGCTAAAATGTTAAGAAACACTGCCGATCATTCAAAATGAAAAATAAAACCTGATTTAAAGAAAGGTTGACAAAAATATGATCGATTAAAACACTTTGGCAACATTTCTAATTTAAAACAGGCACATCAAAAATCATTTTGTACCTTAAGAATGTAAATATCAAAACAACTAGAAAAGAAACTTCCATATAGCCATTATGGACAACAGGTTTCTCAAAAAACTAAAAATAGAACTACCAGAGATCCAACAATCTCTTTTCTGAGTATATCCACAAAGGAAATTAAATCAGCACATGGAAGAGATATCTGTGCTCCCATGTTCACCGCAGCATTATTCAGAATACCCAAGAAACAAAATGACCTAAGTGTCCATCAACGTATGAATGGATAAAGACTTTGTGATATATACATACAATGGAATATTTACAAAGAAGATCCTGCCATTTGCAACAACATGAATGAACCTAGAAGACACTCTACTAAGTGAAGTAAGCCAGACACAGAAAGAAAAATACTGCATGTTCTCACTCACATCAGATGGGGAGGTGGGGGAAATGAGATGTTGGTCAGCATGTACGAAGTTGCAGTTATGTAGGAAGAACAAGTCTAGAGATCTAATGTACAGCATAATGACCATAGGTAATAATACTGTATATTGCATACTGGAAGTTTGCAAATTCCATGCACTCTTACCGCACACCAAAAAGTAGCAAGTATGTGAGGAAACATATGTTAATTAGCTTGACTGCAGTAATTATTTCACTATCATAGTGAAATGTGTGAATCAAATCATTTTGTATACCTTAAGTACATACAGTTATTATAAAAAATAAAATTGAATAGGAGCTTCCATCTTATAGACGTCTCAGGTATGATGACCTGAGAAATGGACACGTACATATGGCCTGGTGTCAGGTGTATAAAAATCATAGAAATTTGGATATATATTGTTTTTTATATACATCTAGCTCTAATGGCTAAGCTGGCTGATATCTTAGCCCAAAAACTGAGACTATAGAAACTATAGGAACTGAAACAAGAGGAATTTGTTTTCATTCCAATTACAGAATGGACTGAAGCCTGATCAAGTACTTCAAACATGGAATAGTGGAATGCTCGTACTTTTCAGTAATTTCACTTCATCCACACTACTCCATCTCTCTTCTTTTCTATATAGATATTTAACCCGTTACAGTACTGCTGGGAAAGAAGAAAGCTTGGTTAAGAGATCATTTACACTTTTATCTTTACCTTTCATCTCACTTTCTTGTGTCCTCTCCTTCTGTCTCTGACTCTCCCTCCCTTCCTTTGGCCTCCTTCCCTTCCTTATTTTTCCTTTAATAAAAACAGACCACTTTCTACCTCAGGTATTGTCAATATTGAGAATTTCACACTTTAAAATATCTTCCCAGGTACCATCTTTCACTGCTTCTTGGGAATTTCCTGTTCTTAGCTAATAACAACTTATGCTTGTGAGCATATTTTATGTTCCAGAGTTGATGCTCATAGCTTGTTCCATGTTCAAAACAACAAAGGGTAAAAGGAAAGAATGATTTCAGATACACGCATGGGCATTTTACACCTGTTCAGTGTTGTTACAATACTTTTGATATTTGCTATCATGGAAACAGTGCCCTTTATTTGAAGTTATGGCAAAAAAAATATTTTGAAAAATGATTATAATTCCTTGCTCAAAGTTAGAAGATGACCCAGATGTATGAAAATTAGAGAGACTAAGGAAATAGCAATGAAAATCACAGAGCATAAATGGATATAACAAAAGCTGTTTCCCTTTTTGAAGAAAGAGAGGTATATGACCAAACTTGGGATCATTTCTTGGCTTTTATCCAAGTCAGTGCCAATTAGTAGCAAATAATCGACTTTAGCTAGGAAAGTATTTTTTGAAAGACTTTCGTGTATGAAAACACTCCAGGTGGAGAGTGAATCCGCTTGAGTAACAGCGGGGCTCTGCTCCTGTTTTAGTTCGGTCTTTGTCTCTAACGCTACCGGGACAAGTTTCTCCCAAGCCGAGAGAAGTTGGCTAAATTAGCCCTTGACTAAAAAATTAAAGTCAATCCTAACATCTGATGTGAAAGACCAACAACAGACATCAATAGAAACCGCGACGAAGGAAGCAACAGAAGTTATTAGCAAAGAAATTTTCTCCTTTAACTTGCTCTGCGCACATCAAAGGCACCTCTTTTGAAACAAGCTGCTAGGGCGATGTGTAAACAACGCCGGGAGAGGCTTCTGTGCTCTGAGAATGGAAGGTTCCCCACGCACCGCATTGTTTACATTCGGCTCTCTCCAGCCTCTAAGCAAGAGTTCCTTTTATACTGACCCGTATTGTATCTACTTCTATTTTCAAATCCTCTGAAGCATATAGACCACAATGCCTGAAAGAACATAATACGAAACGGAAATAAAATATGTTGTAAAAATTGTAGATAAAACCGAACTACTCATGTTAGATGGGGCTGGCAGGAATAGGACGAAAGAGGAATAAATGCCCAAATACAACAAATACACTATGTAACACGCGGGAGAATTTTGCCCTACTGTTAATTTAGTATAAGAGACAAGCAGCTTAGGACCGATACCACGAACAAGGTGTCCTCTAGGAAAAACGGACCATTTTTAAAGTTCAAAACAAGGAAACATTTTGCCCTGTTTTACATTGACCTGAAGACAGGGATTATTGCATTCTTATTACTTCTTTCCAGTTTTCTTACTTCTACTTGCACACACAGCCTCACACACATACTACCAAAGTGCCAGAAAAAAGTCACAGTGTTTTAGACTTTCAAATTAATAAAGGGTGAAAACGGGGGTGGGGGCGAGGGAACTGGGAGCAGGGGAAGGGAGAAATTTGTCCTGTGCCCACGGAGGGCTGGGGGTGGGGGCGACAGTGAAATTCCACCCAGCAAGTCCTGCTCCTGCAACAGAAGAAGAGTTCAGTTTCATAGATTGAGTTGTACCTTACCTGGTTTTGCAGTTAAAGACACCAACATGCCCCTAATTCTTCCTCTAAGGTACTACATATGCTGAAAGCTATAGTATTTGACCTTACACATTTCCACAGAAGAAACTCCAAAGCAACCTTTAACTTCAATAAAACGCTGTGTTCATTCTTCCCCTTGTGCTCAACGCACAGCAATCTAATACACCTCATCATGTGGTCCGTTACCATGGTAGCAATGAATCCAGCTGCTGAAATACAAAAGACTGACAAAAAGTTGCCTTTTTCCCCTCCACCCACCCTGACAAAGTCAGATTTTTTTTTTCTGTATGACAAGTCTAATTTGAATATGTTTCTGTTGCTGACTCAACCTCGTGAGCAAGGAAAAAAAAAAAGAAATGAACAGCAGAGGTATAAGAATAAAAGGGCCCCCACAGCCCTGAAACAAATGAAATAACTATATGCATTTTTTTAAGTTGCCACTAATCCCTCAAAATACTGATCATTATCTACTACTTCTTCCAACCAAGTATTTTTAAACGCCAGTTACTAACTCAAAAAAAAAAAAAGGAGCAATAGTCTCATAGCTCCTTTAAATATAGATATAAAAGTTAAGTAATTCAATAAACACGGATGTTGAAAACACTGCATCAGTATAGGAAGGGCTAGTCTCAAAGGATTTTCCTAGAGCAAACTTCTAATCACAGTTCAGAGGTGGGAGGCAAAATTCTTCAACTTCTTTTCATCAAACCCTGTGGTTAGCCATTATTTAAACAGATTAAGTCCCAGTTCTGTTTTATTTATTTATTTAAGTTTATTTATTTATTTATTTTGAGAGAGACAGAGACAGCACAAGTGGGGGAGGGGCAGAGAGAGGAGAGTGAGAGAATCCCAAGCAACTGTCAGTGCAGAGCCCGATGGGGGGGCGGCGGTGGGGGGGGGGGCTTGAGCCCATGAACTGTGAGATCATGACCTGAGCCAAAATAAAAAGTTGGATGCTTAACATACTGAGCCACCCAGGCACCCCTCCTATTTTAAATGATCACAGATTTGGATCTGTGGTGACGCAGCCTGATAGAATCAACCAAAGCATACTTGGGGGTTCCATATTAAGAGAAGTTTGGAGTTGGGACAGTTGCAACTCTGAAGAATCCTGGGACCCCCAAGCCCATGGCTATGCAATTGATATTTAAGGAACCACCTTCAGTTTATTCGCATGTGCTTTAAGGGCGCCTGATGGGAGGCCTGGGTGACAGGCTTCACCTGGCCACAGCTGTGGTCCCTCCCTCCCACCATGGACATCCTTCACAGCTGGTGCTCTCTCCACCATCAGGCGAGCAGCTATTCTGTCCCTCGGGTCATGCATGGCCAATCCCCTGCTTCCACAGCTTTACTTACTTTCCAGATTTAGCTCAAATTCCATAATAATTTGTTTACATATCTATTCTCTCTCTTTAGATATGGACTCTCCTAAGAAGGGGAATGTTGCCCCATTTATCTTTTCATACCATGGAACCAGCAAAGGGTTTCGCATAATGTCGGGCTCGGTGGCTATTTCTTGAATGAATAAAGCAGGGAATGAATGCTTTATGTCAGCACAGTGGAGGAAACCTCAACTCCTCCAGGACTGTGTTCACAGCATTCTCTGCTGTGGTTAAGCCCCTGAGGGGGGGGTTGCTCAGGCTTTTCCTTACTATCCCACACTGCACAGGGAGGGAGGCAAGAGTAGCAACCACCGAGTTACTCAGATGTGGTTTTAAAATCGGTTCTTACCCAGACTGGCTTTGTGATCTTGGATAGATTATTTAACCTCTCTAAACCTTGGTTACTCTTATGTAAAATTTCTACTTTCAAAAGTTATGAAAAAGGATTAAATGAGATGGTCCAAGGAAATTACCAAGCACTGAGCTTGAAACACAGTTAAGTGCTCAATACATTATCGCTAGAGTTATTTAGCAAAAATGTTTATGAGTTTTGAACAAAAGGGACAAGAAAGCTCATTCACACCTGACTTTCCCTTGATGATAAAACTGTCATTTTCAACCAGATACACATTTTCAATGATACGCTTTATAATATGAGTAGTGACACAGCATAATACAGAGACCATTTCATGTAACTAGCCAGGATTGCCTGCTCCCACTTACAAACTATCTAGAGGAGATGATGACCAGCCAAAAGGTTTTACATATTCCCAATGTGAAGTAACTGTGGAAAGAGTATTAAAGTTGGTAGTTGATTAAAAAAAAAAAAACTTTTTAAAACTTTTTAATTTTTTTAAATTTTATTTATTTATTTTTTTAGTGTTTTTATTTATTTTTGAGACAGAGAGAGACAGAGCCTGAGCAGGGGAGGGGCAGAGAGAGAGAGAGGGAGACACAGAATCCGAGGCAGGCTCCAGGCTCTGAGCTGTCAGCACAGAGTCCAACACGGGCTCGAACTCACAGACCGTGAGATCATGACCTGAGCCGAAGTCGGACGCTTAACCGACTGAGCCACCCAGGCGCCCCTAAAACTTTTTAAAAAGAATTGTCATCAGAAAGAGCCTCAGAATAGAAATTATATACAGAGACCACGTTTTTAACAATGTACCAATGTTAGTTTAACAGCCTTTAAAAGGTCACCTTGATCAGTAACAAGGGCTGTAAACTGCTCGCCACTACAGACTTTTAGTTGCTTTTCTCCACAGTCATCTAACTCAGGAAATTGCCAGGCACCAAAGCCAATTGCATAGGAAAAGTAGCATTAAAATCCCTTTGAAGCCTTCTAGTGCAAAGAAGCCACCAGGGGTTAAAAAAAAAAAAAAGAAAAAAAAAAAGAAAACGACAACAAGAAAAATAAAACCTGTGGCAGAGAAAAAACTTTCATGGCAGGAAGTTGCTATAAAGAATAAAATGCATGTTGCACATCACAAGATTTCTCTATCATTAAAAGCAAGACCTACAGCAAATCAGCAGAGATTATTAAAACAGCTCCAGCACTGCTGCAACTCTGAAAAATCCTTCAGGGTGGTGACTCGTCATGACACAGTCCTACAAAGCGTGGAAGTGAGGCAGAATAGACGAAAAGGCAAGAAGCATATCCACTGGAAAGTCAGAGCCCCTTAATCCTTGTCAGGGCAGCTGATGAAGGAAAGACTCATAGAACCGCAATCTGAATAATTCATAATTATTCTCCTGCGTGGCTGGCTCAATAGAAACGCGTTCACTGCTGTACTCATTTCTTGGTGAGTCTTTACCTTGTGTCTTTTTCCCTCCTACAGATTGCTTATGCATCCCACCATTCTTCATTTTGTCAATTGAAGAGCGTATCATTTATCTAGTCAATGTAGACCCCTCCTAGGGATTAACTATGATGAACACACATCCTTTGTCAGATGTCAAGCAACTTGTTTGATTCTCTCTCTTAAGCATTCAGGAAATATGATGCCAATATATTTGGTTTCACAAAGTTTGAAATCCCCTTTTGCCAATGTTAAGATTAACCTCTTGTTCAGTGTGAACAAAATTTGTCACATAATGTGCTGGGATGACCCACCTAATTTCATATGAAGAATCTTAACAGCCGGGGGAAACAGTTTCGAGACATAATGCTTCAGAATTATAAGAAAGATGAGCCAAGCCTTGGATGCACAGACCTGAGAGAGAGCTTACAGGGTTGTTTGCCTCACTGCTGTCTCTTCAGACATGAGGGCACCTAATTTCCCACAAACTCGAGGTAACAACATGGGCTCAGAGGTCACATGCTTGAATTCAACAGGATGGCTACCAAAAAAAAAAAAAAGAAACACCCCCCTCCCAAAAAAACCCCAAAAAACAACTGGCTGCTAATGTCAATGAAATCAAAACAAGACAAAACAATTTGAACCCCTGCAAAGTCCATTTTTTCAGGTCACATTTTCAAATTGCTATTTAGTTTAGAATACCACAAAGAGCTTTATTGTTAGGGCGCTGGTTTAAATCAAATAAGAAAACTCGTTCACAGCAACAACAAAAAAGATTGCGATCTATTGAACAATTTTTGCAGGCACATAGTTTCTCCAGCTGCTTTGAGCAGCTGACCTAAAAAATATTAATCGGATTAGTATCTATTCTACTCATGAAAATTTCTTATGAAAGAACAAGGCTATTGCAAGGCATCTCAGTTTATATAACTCAATATCAAGATATTCTATTTTACCCTGAAGATGTTTTCAAAACATGCACTCCTCTTTTGAATTGTATTAACGGTGCTATAAATAAGTATCTGGTTTTAAATAGCACTGTGAAATTGATGGATACAGATCCCACAGATAACTAATTGTGAACCCTGAATCATTTTGCCCTATTCACATATGGAAATTTATTCCCAAATTTCTGTTTTTGTATTTTTAATCTTTTCAAAATTCAAGAATATATCTGGATTCTTCCTTAGTGAAAAACATACTTGGTTTTTAAACCTAAGAATAAAATAATAATAAATAATAAAACCTGACATGACGTGCCCATTTTCTCACTGAAAGGTAATATTACAAGTCCAATGTAGAGAAGTTGAGGAACATAGATTTATGAAATAACATCAAAAGCACATATAATTTATTTATCCGAGGTAACTGATATTGACATTTTGATGTATTTCTTAATTTTTATATACTAACAATCTTGAATGATTTTGACTACAGCTTTCTTTCACCTAAAGAAAGACATGTAAAATAAACATACTGTGCTATTATACATTATTTGAAAATATTTTTTAATAGTTGCATAAAATTCTACTATTTGGATGTGTCAAAATTCACTTAGCCATCCCTCATTGTGAAATAAATATTTAGTCTTTTCCCGGTCTCTTTTTATAAGTGATACATCTTTGTATGTAAGTTTTTGATTATACCTTGGGTTATTTCCTTAAAACAGATTCCTGTGTGGGAGTGGGAATTATTGAGTTTAAATTAGAAAATCTAAGCATAGAATGTTAGAATTAGAGGACTCATACCTATAATTCAGTGTAATACTGACTTTATTGATGAGGAAACAGGTGAAATAACGGTCTCAAAGTCCTGCCATGTGTTCACTGTGCTTTTCTTTTAAGATTAAAAAAATGTTTATTTATTATATATTTTTGACAAACAGAGAGCACGAGCAGGGGAGGGGCAGAGAAGGGCGGGGGGGAGACACAGAATCCAAAGCAGGCTCCAGACTCTGCACTGTCAGCCCAGAGCTCAATGCGAGCTCGAACTCATGAACCACAAGATCATGACCTAAGCTGAAGTTGGAGGCTCAACCGACTGAGCCACCCAGGTGCCCTGACTTTGCTATTTGTAATATCACCCTGCTGACTCTAAATTCATGTCTGAGGGGCCCCTTCCCAGTTCCAGTTTGGCATCCTCTGTGAAACTCCACAAATGTGCTCCAGGGTCCAAGGCAGGACCAGGAGTTACTTGGAGGCAGGTAACACAGTTTTGTTGCTGTTGCCGTTGTTGTTGTTGTTTGGTCAGAGGCAATCAGCGTGGCAGCATGTCTACAGCCCCCTTCCACTGACAGCAAAACAGAGTGGATACTGAGAAGAAGCAAATATTCTCTCAGGTCAAAATCTGTCCTGAGGAGAACAAAATGGAAAAAGGTTCCAAGAAAGTTGTGAGGTCAGGATGCTCTGAGTTTGAGTTGATATAAAATCAGGCAGAGGTCTTTGATAGACTCTGAGTTCTTTTCTGTCCTTGTATCCGGTTGGGAAACCAGAAGATCTGTGGGGTTTGAGTGGCAGACTGTCAGGGAACTTGTAGGAGCAGGGGACTAAGTACTTGTCTGGTCACCCTCTGTGACAATCCCATATCCTGTAAAGCCAGGCGTGTTTGCAGAGCCACGATGACGTCTTCGTTTGACAGAATATATTCTTTCTCAGTTCGAGGGAAAAGAGAAGGACATTTCTGAAAATCAGGTCTACTCATGAAGTCAAAGAAACAGGCATATTCCCGAGAAGTCACTCTTGAAAGAATTCATTTTCTTAATCTGAATACATAGTTACACAAAATTATTACTTCTTGGTCTCTTCCGCCTGACTTATTCTAAAATAAGATGACTTATTCTAATTCAATAAATTTTAATTAAGTGTCTTCTAAAAGCCCATATTGTATAGATGTAGGCGGGAGAAATATAAATAGCCTACAGCCTAGAAGGGGAGATAAGAATATGGATAAAGAAAATATAGCCGTAGATACAATATATGAAAAAAAATGTAATTAACTGACTTGAGAGTAGATAGATAATTTAATTAGGTCCGTTTAGGCAGAACATTTAGGGGGGGGAAATCATCCATTCAGTGTGCCCCAAGCTTGGAAAGTGGTTGCTGTTGGGATATTAGGTGTATTTTCCCAGATGCTTTTGCTTTGTGCTTGGGTACTAGGGCTACATCTGCGCGGTACACACGCTAAAAGTTCCATGGACGGATGCCTGATGTACCTAAGAGCATATTCAGTGACCAAGATTAGATATAGGAGTGATAAGTTACTGAGTTTCTCCCTTCCTTTGTTACGTGCTCCTCAGAAAGGATAAGTAATTAGTTGGTGGCAAGGTGAGGGGTGCGGGGGGGGGGGGTAGTAGCTGTCTCTACAGTCGTATGTGTGTATAAATCATAGGTAATGAGATGGAGAGACTGGGAAGCAAATGCCATGCCATGCACCTTGTGGGCACTCAATCAAAGTTCATTATCGATGCCAACTTTGATGAAAATAAAGGGTATTATAACATGAAGCAAGTTAGGAGAATAATTAAAGGCAAGACTATAGGAGAAGAAATTATTAAGGAAAAACAGATTAAACAGTTGGAAAAGGATACAAGGTGACTTAGGGGGAAAGATAAAAGTATATGTGGTTAAAGAGAACATATAGCACAATTATCCAGGGGGTAAGAGAAAAAGAATACTGACGAGGAGCGCCTGAGCAGCTCGGTCCGGTAAGTGTCTTGACTCTTGATTTCTGCTCACGTCGTCATCTCACGGTTCCTGAGATCAAGTCCCATATTCGGCTCTGAGCTGACAGCATGGAGGCTGCTTGGGACTCTGTCTCTCTCTCTCTCTTTCTGCCCCTCCCCTGCTCACGGGCTCTCTCTCAAAATAAATAGTTTTTTTTTTTTTATAAAAGAATACTGAAGAAATACACAATTGAGAAAGTTGTCTGAAAAAGTGAAGACAAGTTGACAAAGCAGTGTCTGAAATGTCATTGTATATACCTACATGAATTTCATGATCGGAATGAATGATAAAGTTTCATTTGATAGCTAAACACGCCTTACATAAATTGACCCACAATATAAAGATATTGGGCGCTTTGGACCCTCCTGGGTGTCTGTGGTGGTAAACACTCCATCAGTAGAGATCACCTAACATCTCCGAGGTTCTGGTACGTGACACCAGGGAGTTCACTGGAGTCAACCTGGGAGGCATTATCCTTCTCCATACTTCACACTGGTTAATTCTCCATCAGGTCACTGCATTCTGTTTAGAGCCTCTCAGTGACATGTGAAATGGAGAAACTGGAGAAACCATCATACAACGGGGGAACAATGAGCAGGAAGGGAAGTCGCATAAAAGCCGGCCAGGGAGGCACTTACGCATGTGAAAGGCTATCTGCGCATAAGTAATGGTGAGCAGGTGGTCTTCATTTGTTTACGGAAGGCACCACGCTATGTGTTCGCCAGGTGAGACATCAGAAAGGACCCCTGACATAATAACAAAACCAGGGCGTGTAAGTAACACAAGGCCGAGAGGCCTCAGCTCCTACTTTGTTCATCACAGATGAATCGCCACTCACATTCATTATACAGGTAACGACACTTGACCTCCCAGTGGAGACACAATTCTGTGTTCATATGTTCCCATACACACACATTGAGAAGACAGAAACCGTCAGTCATACATCCGATTCTGTGGCTTGGATTGCCCACCCATACGATCACACTTGTGGCACTTAATATGCAAAGTGTAAGAACAACTCTATTTGTTTCATCTATTCAGGCTCTATGATACCTTTGATAAACATTGTAGGCCGATTAAAAAAATGAGAGTAATCAAAAATATTTTCTAATCACTTATAACCCCATTGGCCACAAGTAATAGTTTTGAATTGATCTATTCATATCTGTTTCTAAGTACCTATGTAGCTTCATTTTAAAATGGATTGCCGGATGGGTGAAATGGGTGGTGGGGATTAAAGAGGACACTTATCACGGTGAGCACGGAGCCATGTATAGAATTATTGAATCGCTACATTGTACACCTGACTCTAATGTAATGCTGTATGTGAACTAGACTGGAATTAAAATTAAAAAATTAATAAAATTAAAAATACACAGAAACACACTTTGAGAATGGTAAAAAACAAAAATGCAAAACAAGAGAGAATAAAACGGATTGCTACCTTTTTTCTTTTTTTCTGTTTTTTGAGAGAGAGAGCATATGAACGGGGGAGAAGGGCAGAGGAAGAGAGAGAAAGAAATCTCAAGCAGGCTCCACGCTCAGCAAGGAGCCCAATGCGAGGCTCAATCCCACAACCCCGGGACAATGACCTGAGCTGAAACAAAGAGTGGGACAGTTGAGCCACCCAGGAACCCCTAGATTGTTAGTTTTAAAACTGCAACATTTTCCATATTCTAAAGGAGGCTACAGGCCTCATGACTACCTTTGAGGAAGAATGCTCTTTTCTTTTTTTGGAATAAACTTTAAGGGGCTTATGTTTATATATAAACTAGTCTACAAGAGAGGGATGAAGGAAGAGAAATTAGGTCATCCTGTGAGACAGAGGAAAATGCTCCCTTCACTATGAGTTGTATAGCTGAAAGACTGTGAGTTGTTAACCGGAATAAGAAGGGTTTGGGGACTAGATCCAGGGAGGATGGGTGTTGACGTTCTGGACACGGGGAGCAAGGTCCAGGTCAGAGGGAATTCCTACCTGTAGGGGAACCAGGTTCTAAAACATGGTGGCCCAGGAGGAAACAGCCAATATGGGATCCCTTTTGAACGGTATGACTATGGTCTAAGGAATAATGATGCTGATGACTAATTTTAAATTATTCTGAGTTATAATAGCTCTGTTATCATCAAGATTTTAGGAAAGCTTTGAGAATTGCCCTTAGCTTCACAGTGAGTAATTAAGTCTGTGTCCATGCTTGGAATGGGGTCTAAAGAAAGAATAGGCTTCCTGAGAAAGTGGTATTTGAGATGACACCTGCGAAGAAGGGGGAGGAGTCTTTGAGGCAAAGGGGCGAGCATGTGTGAGGTCTCTGAGAGGGGAGAGAGCCCAGTGTGCTCAAGGAACACAAGGAGACCAGTGTGTTTGGAGCGCTATGCATAAAGGGCAGAGGGTCATGGCATGCAGACGTCGGCAGACCAAGGATTTGAGGGATTCTAAAATTTATTCTAAGTGCAGTGGGGAGGTTTGAAGGATTTAAAACATGAGAGGAATATAATCCAACTTTTATTTTTTACAAGAGTGTCCTGGCTATGGGGTGGGGAACGGACAGGAGAGGGGCAAGAGTATTTAAAGAGCAGCCAGTCTGAGGGCCAACTGTGGATTCTGAACTAAAATGCCACCAGTGGAGACAGTGAGAAGTGTACATGTTTGAAATATATTATGGAGACAGAATTGACAGGACCCCTGTACAGACTGAATGAGGGAGGATGAGTGAGAATAGAAAGGAAAGAAGGGGTGCTTGGGTGGCTCAGTGGGTTAAGTGAATTACTCTTGATTTCAGCTCATGATCTCACGGTTCCTGAGACAGAGCCCCATGTTGGGCTTTTTGCTGATGGCAGAGGGGTGGGGGGTGGGGCGTGGGAGGGGGAAGTCTGCTTTGGATACTATGTCTTTCTCTCTCTCTGACCCTCCTCTGCACGCTCTTGTGCTCCTGCTCGCTCTCTCTCAAAGATAAATAAACATTAAAAAAAAAAGAGTGGAAAGAAAAACTCCCAGCATTCAGAAATAAATGGAGGTGCCATTTACGACAATGCAGAAGTTGGCTACAGGAGCTTGTTGCGGGAATGCGACAACGGGTAAGCAAGGCAAAGTGCTGAATTTGAAATGTTTCTGAGGCACTGCTCAGTAATGTCACATAAGCTGTGTCTATATCTGCTTGAAGCCCTAAAGACAGGGCCCGAATGGAGATGTACATGTGACAGCTGTAGGTGCAAGAGACTTTTGTAAAGCCAGGGGAAAACATCCATGGAGAAATGTGCCCAAGACTCCTCTCCAAGACAGAGGTTCGGGGAGGTAAGAGGAAATCCGTGTGAGTGTGTTTCTATGGAAGCTGAAGGGGAGTTCTTCAGGAATGAAGGGGTGGTCTTTGAGTTGAAAGCTACTGAGAGGCTGAGTAAGATGAGAAAGGGAAAAGCACTCATTAGCTTTAGAATAGGGAGATAATGAAGACCTCAATAAAACCCCTTTTCATGAAAGGGTGAGGGACAGAAGAATGGGAGGTGAGGATGTGGACTCAGACTGGGTAAACCAGTTTTTGTTTTTGAGAAAGCTGGATCTGTAGGAGAGCAGAAGTAGGGCAGCAAATGAAAGGAAACATGAAATCAAGGGGATGTTTCAAATACAGGAGACTCTAGAAAATATTTACATGCAGAAAACAGCGGTCCACTAAGGGCAGACAGACTGATGACATGGGAGAGAAAATGGCTGACTGCATGTGCACAGTCCTAAGAGGGTAAAGGGGGACCAGATACAGAGTAAAAGTGCAGAAATTAATTCTTCTGTGATGTGAAGGGAGAAGGATGCAGATGAGGGTATGTGTGTACATTTGGGCATGGAAAGAGGGAGTTCCTTTCTAGTGGCTTCTGTCATCTCAATGAAGTCAAAAGCAAGGTTGCTAGCTCAGAATGAGGAATGGGGAGAAGACTTTGATGCAAGGGGAGAAATAATGAGCTAGTCATTGTGGAGAGTAGAATGTGCGGACTACTGAAATAGTAGGACTGTCACGGAATGTTGCGAGCACATCTGACGTCGTGATCATGACTCTAGGATGCTCAGTCGCGTGGCTTTCTTTGACAAAGCTCAGCCAAATAGGTGAAAGTACAGGAAAGGCAGGTAAGTGGGTTCATCTACTTGGCTTGGCTGTTGCCTGGCGAATAGACAGTAGGAAAGACATGCAGGGAGGTGAAGGTACATAAAAGGAAACGGACCATGGAATCTAACCAGGCAAGGAGGGAAGTAAAAACAGAAGGTGGTTGTTTGATAGTGAGAAAGAATAAGGACAAAAAGACTTTGTAACGAACACAAAGAGTTGCAAGTGTGGAGATCAGGACAAGCTGGAGGGGGAGGATATGGTGTTTGGAGAGCGAGATATCTTGCTTTCTTTTTGATGGTGCAAGTGGTTCAAAGAAGTAGATGGCTGAGGTCAAATGGAGGGATTTATTTCTGGATATGAGGAAGGTATTGATTGGATCATCCACGGGTATACTGAAGTTATCAAGAATAAAGCACCTAAGCAGCACCAATGAAAGTTCTGTAGGAAACAGATCTAAGCTCTAATCCTGTGATCTAGATTTTGTATGGTGGGAGGTGCTGGTGGCTTTCTTCATCACTGCATTGATAGAGCTTCCTTAAGCATTAATTCAACACCAGAGGAAAACAGCCGAGAAAGGTGGAAAGAAACAAGGTCCTGACCACAAGATCCTTTGAGCCTCTGAACTGCCCTTATTTGCAGCCTGACCATTCCTATTTTGTTAAGCTGGCCTGAGTGAGTTTTCATTTTTTTTTGTCACTTGCAAATACAAGGCATAAACTAATACAAAAGTGTCTATTTCACAAAAGAGAAATACATGGAAATATAATGGATTTGTTGCTTACCTAATATGCATTTTTCTTTGCTGGTGGAATTGTTATCTGTACTTCCACCATAGGTCACGAGGAAGGGTCAAAGTCAATCACTGCTATTGCAATCACCTTGTCAGCGGTGCCAGTAAAACATAAAGGAAAAGCTGCGGAGGGGTGTAGTGGATTGAGTAGTGCGAGGGTTCATTTTACGTGTCAATTTGACTGGGTCATGGTTGCCCAGATATTTCATTAAACATTATTCTGGATGTGTCTATGAGGGTGTTTCTGGATGAGGTTAACATTTGAATGGGTAGATTTAGTAAAGCGGATTGCCCTTTCCAACGCTGAATGTTTGAAAAGAACAAAATGCTGAGCAAGAGAGAATGTGCTCTCTGCCTGATGGTCTTGGGGCTGGGACACTGGTCTTCTCCTGCCTTCAGACTCAGACTGGAACTTACTTCATTAGCTCTCCGGCTTCTCAGGCCTTTGGGTTGCAGACACAGGGGCTTCCCAGACTCCATAATTGTGTGAACCAATCCCTTATAAAAAAAATCTCCTTCTCTATATATCCTATTATAGCTCCTAATACAAGTAGTGGCCCTAAAAACTTCATGGTCACCAAAAAACTCAGAATGTGACCTTATTTGGAAATAGTCTTTGCAGATGTAATTAATTAAGGAGCAAGAGGAGATCCTACTGGTTAGCGTGGGCCCTGATAAGAGGAGAGGACAAGGAGAAAGACACACCCAGAGAAAGCCATGGGGAGATTGGGACAGAGATTTGAGTGATGCAGATACAAGCTAAGGAAGTCAACGATCGCTGGAGCCACCAGAAGTTAGGAAGAGGCAAGGAAGGACTCTTCCCTAGAATCTTTACAGGGAGCATGGCCCTGCCAACATCTTGATTTCAGAATTCTCTATTTTAGAAACTATGAGAGAATAAATTTCTATTATTTCAAGCCACCAAGTTTGCAATCATTTGTTATAATGTCCGTAGGAAACGAATGCAGGGAGTTTCCGGGAAAAGTCTCTACTCAAACAAGAGGCTCATGGGGAGAAGAGAAAAAGTTGATGGACAAGGAAATGGCAAAAGGTTCCATGTGGCTGGGGCACAGGTTGAGTGGTGAGTCAACTCCCAAGAAGAGCCTGAAGAGGTAGCTGGGCTCAGTGTGCTATCACCAGAAGCATAGAAAAGCAGCAGATGCTAGACTGTGTGAAGGCCCAGATCAAGGGAATTGTGAGTGGAGAAGCAAAACCATTCTCTGAAAACAGGTCTTTGTTTTCTTTTTACATGCTACAGACGATGGCCTTCTTTTTCTGCATGTGTTGGCTAAAGTGAATTGTCTGCTTCCTGTTTTGTGATTGTCCACATTCCCTGGGGATTCTGCACCGCCTACGCCCAACTGCTGCCCTTGCTCTTGGGGTAGTTCAGACTCCCCGAGGGGCAGGCAATGAGCGGGAGAGAGGGCTTCTCTGACAGGAGAAATCAGCTTGTCACCCCATCGCCCTCAGTGTGAGGAGACTGCTTGCTACTCAGGCATCTCTGTTTCATACAATCAAACGTTTGCGGCACAATTTGGTCCTTTTTACAGTCTATGCCCTGACCTGAAATCCCATCTTCCCCACTAATGTCACCTTCCAAAGAGGGATGTTTTAAAGTGAAATTTCCTTTTTCAGGAAGACTCTGTCCCCTTCAAACACTGTCATCTCTTAGCCAACACAAGTTCCTAGAACCCAGTCACTCACTCTGGACGTTGACGGGACAAACGGGCTGTGATGAACTACCCTGTCAGTCTGCTCTGATGACACATATGCATTCTAATGGGGACCCTCTGGAGACGCAGAGTTTCAGACAACACAGGAGGCAGCTGATGCAGGTAGTTTTGGATCGAGGAGCATAGTGACCTGACAGGAGCTGATCTTTGGAGCCTCATCTACTTTGAATTCAAAATCCACTACCTGCTGACTGCATGGCCTAGAGCAAGTTACTTAACCCCCCAAACCTCAATTTCATCATCTAAAAATAAGGGTAAGAGTAGCACCTACCTAACAAAGCGGCCGTGAAGAATAAGTAGCTAACGTATAAAGACAACCTAACGTGGAGCCTGCTATGAATCACTGTGGTTCTTAATATTTCAGAGCAGGGGTTCTCAACCTGGATACTACTGACACTTTGGGACAGGTAAATTCTCTCCTTTAGGAGACTATTCTGAGCACTGTAGGATGTTAAGCAGAATTGTGACTTCTACTCACTAGAGGCTAAAAGCATTCCACACCTCCTCCATCCCTGAGACATGACAATACAAATGTCTACCAATATCACCAAATGTTCTGTGGGGGCAAAATTGCCCACGATTGAGAACCACTGCTTCAGAGTCAAATGGCAGATCTTTGCACACCTCTTAATAACAGTGGATGATGATTTTCTGCCTTGCCTCGATGTGGGGTAGAGTCCACACAAATGATTTGGTTATGAGTAATAACATTTTCCCTACTTCAGTAAAAAACTATTTTTTTCCGAGCACTGAAGCCTGTGTGTCTTGTCTGGTGTGCTTCTTCAAATTTTCCTCTTTATGGGCAAGGGAGGTTGAAACACGTTGTGAGGGTGGGATCTGACAGTGGAATCACTTTCCAACACTGGCATTCCTTTGTTATCTTATTTTCCTCCTTAAACACTCATACCCATCTCGCTTCCAACTCAATAGGATGGTCATTACTATTTTCATGAAAAATGTAATGTCCCCCTCCTCCTTTTCTTGAGTAAAATACTTAATGAAGGGGCAACATTTCATCCTGGGTGTTTGGAATCCCAGGCTTACAACCAAGTAACCCAGTTAGAACAGAATGGCATTGTAAGGATGCACTTTGATTTGCTGGTTGTGTTTTCTTCAGAAGGTATCAGGCAGGAATTTTTTATTTTGTGGGTTGATTTCACCATCCAGCTAAACGTGCTCTTAAGTCTACCCAGTTTCCCTTTGCTTCTACATTTCTTTAAAAATTTTTTTTTATAAATGTTTATTTATTTTTTGAGAGAGAGAGAATGAGCAGGGGATGGGCCAAGAGAGACGCACAGAGAGCTGTCAGCACAGAGCCCAATGCGAGGTTCAAACCCAAGAACCATGAGATCATGACCTGAGCTGAAGTCGGATGCCCAACACACTGAGCCACCCAGGTGCCCCACTTCTACGTTGCTTTTTAAAACATTGGCCTTTCAGGGGTGCTTGGGTGGCTCAGTCAATCAAGCATCTGACTAAGGCTGAGGTTTGCGATCTCATGGTTCGTGGGTTCGAGCCCTGCATTGGGCTCTGCATTATGGAGCCTACTTGGGATTCTTTCTCCCCCTCTCTCTCTGCCCCTGCCTCCCCCTCTCAAAATAAATAAACTGAAAAAAATAAAATAAAAGGGAAAGAATCCCTGTTTCAGAATCCTTAAAAACTTCAACTTGAAAAAGGTAATACTACCAAAGAATTGAATAAACACTGAAATATTTTCCTCCCAAAACTGATCAAACAGAATCTAAACATTTAGAAAAAGCTGTTTGAGAAAGTGAGTCCTAGCAGACATTTCATTCTGTATTCTGTAAAAAGTGTATCAAAGACGTTAGGCTCTGGTCTTGTTGCTCTTCCAGTCATTCTCCTTTCCCCTATCAGACCATCTAGAAGAAGATCATATTAAATGCTAATTTTCATTTTTATGATTTAATGAGCTACTTCTGAGAAAGCTACTGTTTCGCCAGCCCATTAGAAATGTCTGGAATGGCGAGTGCTGAATTAAGCCTTAGGTCACCCCGCTGAAAGTAATGTCAGTGTTTCCGTTATTCATTTATGTTCTTTAGCCCCTCGGACACACCTCCACTGGTTACTAGGCAACCACAGCTTCCTGCAGTTAGTATACATTAAGCGTGAACTCTATGCGTGAGTATGGAAAGGATCTGAATATTCGAATGAGAAGGCAATCATGAGCTGCACCGGACTATTATCTTTGTTATTAGGTAAGACAAAATGTGGGGAACTTCACTATTTGTCAGAAAGTGGATTAATAATACCTTACCGAAAAGCTTTCATGCTTACAGGTGCACCCGTACACACAATAGCCTCAGAGCTGGCAGATATGGAAAACCTCAAAGGAGTCCTCTAGGAGATGGAGAAATCCCTGTTAAGAACTGTGTTTAGGACAGGAATCTGTAAGCCCTGCTTCTTAGGCCCTTTCACTCCTTGTACGGTGGGAAGGGAGAATCTAGGAGACAAGGGGAAGGGTTTTATATCGGGATAATTTTACCACTGTACTTAAGGTCTGCCAATGTTCCCTGCCCAAGGAGAATTCAAAGTGCCGTGGGGACGTGCCAGCGATTCAGGTGGGGGCGTGCTTTGTGTTACTCACGGCGGCACTGTTGGCCACGTAGGAGGTGTGTGAACTGAGCGGGGCTGTATCCGTGCCGGATAAAACAGAACTCTACTGAATTGAGGTCATGAGAGGCTCATTTGCAGTGGCTGAATTGGGAAGAATGTAGTCTTATCTGGTGATGAGTCTTTTTTATCTTCACATGTGCCTTTCGTGGATGCTACTACTCTGGGAAGAAATTCAACTTCGGAAGGGAAACCATGTGATACTACAGTTGTTCATATATATTAGGAAAAGGTGGTGTAATAATAAAAACATGCTCTTAGAAAAAGACAGCCACCCTACTTATCTATGCAACTAGAATTGGAAGAATAGTATGATACGCACACATAAACACAGAAAAAATTCCAGCCTACTGTTATGGAATTGTAAGGAATGACAGAAAAGAGAGCTACATTATTCATCTATCTTTGATCATTTGAAACTATCAGATTCACTGTGTAATATTTTCCTGAAATAAACTGTACAGATTTAAAAGTCAGCTTCTGAAAGTTACAAAAATCAACTGATGGTTAAAATACAAGCGCAAACCATAAGCTGTCACTCACACGAAGGCACTAACATTAAAGCACATTACGATGAACTTTTGTAAACACACCATAACCCTTAGTTTTTGATAGGAAAGCGTTGTTCCATCCATTTTTGTGATGATCATGGTTTTAAAAATCCTGCTTACATATGGTAAATAGCATTCTGCAAACTCTTCTGGGAAATTAAAGGGGAAATCAGCACACAAAAGAGAAAACTCAACAGGCAGGGCCATAACCGGGAGCTGTGAATAGAAGTCTTAGTTTTTCTAAGATATATTTATATATATTTATATAAATATATATATTTATTTATTTTACTCAGAGATAGACACTGCAGGGTACATATGCTACTCATATTAAAAAAAAATTCTTTCTCACTCTGGAATATTAACAAGTTATCCACATAACAATAGTAGACCAAAGACACAGGCCTGTCTCTTTTTGTTTTAATATACGGGGTATTTATAGATCGCACTATTTTACATTTTTCTAAGAAACGAGTACGTTGCAATCACTTTAGTTGCCATTTTTAGCATCACATTATGCCTGTCAGCACCTGGACTATTTTGGTATTCCCGTTAAAGGGCCGTTTATGGCTTTTGTGCTCCGGCTTCACACACGTGCACACCAGACAATACACAGGATGTGAGCCAGGAAGACATTTCTGGTTTTGCTCAGCCATATGTCCAACACCTAGCAAAGCTCCTGATAGTTCTCAATAAATACTTGATGAATGGTAAATCTACTTCTTTGTTTTGTGAATAAAACCAAATCAACCTTGTTTTCTGAGTCTTTTCTTACATCTAGAAACTTCTCCTGGAGGAAAATAAGATCAAGAGTATAGAAACACTGGCTCATTTGTTGTATGATGGGCAGGAGTTTGGTGGTAGGAGACTCAAATAGGTCCTCGTTGCAACTTTGCTGCTCATTGGGGGGGTACTACTTAACCTCTCGGCCTCAACTTCCTCAAATGTAAAATTAGGAGTCGCTACGTGGCCCTGAAATTCATATGTTGAAATCGTAATGCCCAATGTGATGGTATCAGAATGTGGGAGGGGACTGTGGGGTTGATTGGGTCATGAGGGTGGAGCTGTCATGAGTGGGATTATAAAGAAGGCCTGACAGAGCTCCCTAGCCCCTTCTGCATGTGAGGACACAGACAGCAAGTGCCTGCTTTGAACCAGGAAATGGGCCCTCATCAGAATGAGACCACACCGGTGCCCTAATGTACTTCCCAGCCCGCAGAATTGTGAGAAATTTCATTCTTTATAAGCTACCCAGTCTTTGGCATTTTGTTATAGAGGCTTGAATGGACTAAGAGAGGGGTCTAGGTGAAATAATCAGAAATATCCTTTCTGATGCTTAAATTCTGTGATCCTAAGACATAATCGATGGCAAATCAAAGTAGGATATTACCTGAAATAATTATGCCTTATTTATCTCAGGCTCCCAGGTGCCTAGCACAGAGCCAGGAAACATTAAGAGATGTGTAATATATTCTTAAAGAGCAAATGAGCGAATGATCATTATAGGTATAAATGTGGCCTAAGCATTGTCAAAATTTTTCACCAATGGAAGAAACCCTTCTCTATGGATACCGATATTTGCAATTAAAATGAAGTCAGAAGATTGCTGTTTGCAAATTTAGAGTTTTATTCATACCAATTATTTTTCTTATACATGATAATTGAATAGTGTGATTTTTAGAAAAATTCAGAACACGTTTATGTACCCTCTTAAGAGGTGCTAAGCATGTCATTATGTCTACAGAATGATTAACTTTGTATCCAAAACAAATTTTTTATAATTAATTACAAATATTCATTTCATAAATATTTTTAAAGAGAAAAAAGAGAGACAGAAGTCCTTGCCTTAAAAAGCCCCCAGCACTGGTGGTGATTCTATATAATGCATAGCCCTAAAATTCTATCAGTCGACAGCATTAGACATCATCTCCAAGCTTATGCTCACATCAATACATGAGGTTTTTGCACAGTCTCAGAACCACAAGGTGCTGTATCTTTGAAACTCTTGTTGAACAGAAATATTGCTAATTTTGGCATCAACCTAAACATAAACTTATTTGCCAATGAGAAAAAGATCTGGAGACTTAAAAATAGCTTATTCCTCAGGAAGTACTTTAAATGGAAAATTCTAGCATTATCTTATATACATATTCTTATAGGATTAAACTGCAAAGCTTTTTTAGTGAGGTAGTGTGCTCCAGTGGAAAGATACGGCTTAACATTCTCATTCTGCCACTTAGCAGAAATGTGACATCGGCAAGTTACCTACACTCTTGGAACCCTACTATTCTTATCTGAATAAGAAGGGAAACAATAGCTAATTTGAGAGGATAATATGAAGTTAGGTAAGATAATGTTCATGGAGTCTCTGGGTTGGTGCTTGGCACACCTCTGTAAGGTCCCCTTTCCCCTAAGGGAGCTCACCCTTTGCTTGTAATGCTGGATGAAGTGTTACGATCTTTACCACACTGGAAGCACCAAAGCATATCTCAAAATAACGACCCTCCAGACTTCATTCAAAACCAGAAATGAAACTACTGTGAGCTTGGTACGGGCAAATCAAAGATAAAGAAAAAACTTGGCATTTGTCCCTGAAGAAAATTTTGGAGGGAAAACAGACAGGTAACCAGGTAACGTGAGAAATGACAAGAGGCTGTGAGTGACTGAATGAGATCGCTGTTCTCTCTACCGTCTACAATTGGAGCTGATCTCCTGGTAATGGCTCAAAGGGCTACGTGAATTCTGAGAAGGACTGACGATGATCTGTTGACCCGGGAGGAGGTCATCAATGACTTAACTGAAATGGTAACAGCAACAGCTGTGATGTGTCTCCAAAGATGACTGGGGTGTTGCAAGTCACTGGAGAGTGCATGTGTGCATGTGGGTGAGGGGGATTTGGAGAGGAGTGTGGGTGACGGGAGAGTCCAGGCAGAAAAACCAGCATGAGAAAAAGTAAAGGCTCAGAGAGCATGGCTTAGAGAGGGCAGATCACGTGATTCCTATGCTGGCAAAGACCAACCAATGAGGGACAACAGTAGGCCTTGAGACTCAAGAGGTCTGCTTGCTAAGGAATACACGAAATATTACTATATTTATTATATATTATATTTATATTATAAATATTATAACTTGCTAAGGAATATACGAAATAGATTTTGTTGATGGTGCCCCCAGCACCAGCTGTGATACTGGAGTGGCCCTAGTGTATTTAGATCATATTGGCTACTGTTTCTTGGGCTCCTACCATGTACCAGGAACTGTGCTTTGTTGTTTATGGATATTATCTTCTAGTCTTCACAACTTATACATAACTTTTGAGGTTAAGGATCCGAGGCTCAGAGAGGTCAAGGAACTTGCTGCTCAAGGTTACATGTTCTTCAATGAAGCAAATGAAATAAAAGGAGAAATAGGATTTTTAAAGTACTCATTTCAGATAAAACCTTTAAAGAATGGAAATAATGAGATTTGAATATAAATCAGGAAGTTGATTTAGACAGTCACATTTTAAAAGAAAAGGGAGAATAGGAATGTTGAAAAGGGAGAATTTGTGTTGCAAGTGAGGCCATTCAAATGAGGGCGAGATCTCTTAACACGGGCATGTTTTGAAATGACGTAAGGTTTTTAATAATAAAAAATGTTGCTCTGTGTTTTAAAGTTAATTGATGATTATATTACATGAGAGACAGTGAACATCATAATTAAGTACTCAGGGTCTGAAGCCAGACTGTCCAGATTTGAATTTTTACCCCCCAACTTAACGACAGGCAGTTTATTTAAACTCCCTGGGCCCTAGTTTCCTTATCTTTAAATAAGGAAATATAATATTACTTATGTCATAGGATTGTTCAAGCATGAAATGAAATATACGTGTATATAGAATATTGTTTGGCATAAAGTAAGAACAAGTAAGCATTAGGTATCATCGCTTTGAGCCTTAGTCTTTCTTCACCAACCATTTATTTAGAAGTTATCTACAGTGAGCCAAGGGCTGGGCCAGCTTCCAGGAATACCAAGATGGATTACAGATGATTTCTGCCTTTAAACACATTTGATTTTTTCCAATATCCTACTTTGTGGCTCAGCAGAAATACTACTGACTACATCTTGTTTAAAGCACTTTCCTGAACTATTTGGGCAGCAGTAATTTAAAATCTCCATTGACAATGTTGCTCATTAGTGTAAGGACTCACACCAACCCTTCCTCCAACATGAGGAGGGGTTCAGCCTGAGCTATCTTTTATGACATGTGTCCCTTGACCCACCAGGCAACGTTATGAAGTTAGTGAGGTTATTTCAATAGGTCCCCTCCTACTTATGCGAACCAAACCTCCAGAAGCTGAGTTTCTGCATCACTCCCTCAGGAGTCTCTGGCTTGCTAACTCATTAGACTTTTGTGTGATGTAGTATGCATTATTAATGGATGCATTTCTTTCCCTGAGAGTTTTTTTTTTTTAAATATGGCTTTATAAAGCCTCATTTCCATAAGCTGGAGAGAAATGTTAATGATTAGAACTTTCAGTGCTGCACTAAACTAAGGAAGGTTTGTTTTGAGAACATCAGTTATTCACTGCTTCAACCACACCACAAAGCTATTCACCCCTGTGTCTCTCAATTTTAGGTTATCAAGGGATCCAAGTCATTCTTCTTGTAATGGCATTTTCACATTGTCTGAAAGGATCCTCAATTAGGCATTGCAGGTTTACCATTAACATTGTTTGAATAGATGAAAATTGTTGGTAGGAGGAACACCATGTCCTTTTGAATGTACCCACAAAACATTAAAATGGACAGATTAACAGTCACGATAACCTCGGAGAAAAGACTGAAAAGGAAAATGCCTCCATAAATAAGTGAGAAGGAAATGAAAAAGGCAAGGTACTTGCATTTAAAATAACCAAGTGAAGTGATTTTGTGAAAAGCTACTGTAATATCAAGGAAGCCCTTTAGAGTAGCATGGTTGAGACAATGGTAAATTGTTTGCCTGCCAAAAAAAAAAAAAAAAGACACAATGTGGCATCTGATCACTTAGCATTCCAATATAGCCAGTATTTAATATAGGAGATGTGAAATGATCAGATCATAGGGCATCTTTAAGTAGCAAACTATCATTACTGAAAGAGAAAGGTCACATCCATAATCAAATAGATTAAGTCTAGACTTAAATGTGAACGCAGGAATGGGACAGAGGCCCTAAGGAGCAGTTCTCATCTGTAGAGAAGTCTGTGCAATGTGAGTATTTAAAAAGTAACAATCATATTTGGTGCATACCTGAGAATTTAAAAATCTTCTCATTAATTTGATATGTAAAATAAGAATATGACAATGATTTCCTCAGTAGCAGCGAATTAACACTACAACGTTGTACAGCTTAGAACATGGCTTCAATAAATTAAGTTAAATTTTTTTCAGTGTAGAAAAACCACCCAACTTTACCTTTAACTTGAAATGCATTTCCTAAGAATCATTTTCCTTGGGAGAAGCAAGGAATCCCTGTTCTCTGTTTTCCCAAAAATTTTGGGAGACATTAATGAAGGATTTGTTGGTCAATTTCAATCTAACCAGAAATGAGAAAACACTCTAAATATTTTAAAAAGATGGAATTTAACCTAGAGAAATGGTTACCTGGATGATGGAAGAACTGAGAGCTAGACAGGGGATAGTGAATGAACTTGGAGATCAGCAGCAGGAAGCCAAAGGCATTACCACCCACGAGGTCTCAAGGGAGAAAGGGAAGAGGTGATATTACTGGAGCTCAGAGTTCAAGGTCACTGGGGAAGCTGGAGACAACGGGGTGAGTCTCAGGGCAGAAAATACAGCCCATAGGGGTCAGCTGCCATGGAACCAGTAGAGTAGGAGCAGGGAAGGAATGGACTAGAAGGTAAAAACAGGCACAGACCAGCAAAACTGGAAAACAGAGTTAAGTAAAGACGTTTCTCATTTTCATTTTATCCTCCAGAATGTTACACCAGACAAGTTGATTTACTGATATTTTCAAAGGGCTCTAAGTTTAGCTCCTGGGAACCGCCTTCAACGAACATCTTGTAAATAACGAAATCACCATTTTAGTTCCACACGCAATCTCAATAAACCACATTTGCACACCCTGAAGAGTGTGAGAGAATGAGCCCCTTCGCTTTGACGTTAATAAAAAGGATAAAGGAAGCAAGCATGGGTGTCTTTAGGATTAGATTTAGAAAGTGGTCATTGCTCTGTCAGTTGCATTGTTTTATTCAGAACTGTGAACAGAGGTTTATTCTGCTGTTCCGGAAATCGCCACTCTTCAAAGTAGATAATAAAACCACACTTTGAAAGCTGGACTCAGGAGGAGGTGGAAAGCCACACAATTTCCTCAATAAGACCACCTCTCAATTCCTCCATTCCTTTCCATTCTGCTGATAAACGACAATGGCATATTGCAGACTAATAGTAAAGCACCGATTTGCAAGCCTTTGTCTTTCATAGCATGGAAGGGTAGATATGAATGATGATGTAAAAAATATTTGTATCCATCAATTTTATGGCCAAGCAAAACAAAGCTTAATGTGTGTGAGCACGTGTGTGTGCTTAATCATACACAGCAGTTCAGAAACTGCACCTAACCTAAACCATGTCCTACTTTAATTTAAGCAGTATAAAATCTCCCCAGGGCAGCCTGTGAAATGTTAGCCTTGTCTCTCACACACAGACTTGTTAATGATCAAACTGTCACTACCATCATGAAATTTTCCCCCAGTTTATGCCTTTAGAACATAGTTTTGTCTTATTCTGGCTTATTACTCTGAAACTAAGTACTTTTGTATATTTAAAAAAATTATGACCTTTAGAGTAGAATGGCGTATGAGGCATTTGCTTCATAGGAACCAGGAAGAATGTTAGGGCATCTGTACCTCACACCTCACACTTCAGGTGATTTCTAACAGTAACAAAGCCACGAAAAGCACAGAAACCAAGTCTTTGACTGTGTGGCACCTCACTAACAGTACAGAACGTTGATAACATTTAACGCCGTTTTCTTTTCACGCAAAGGAGAGAAGCACTTTAAGGGGAAATAGTTCAATGTCCATCTTAAAGTCTTTGTTTCAGATGCACTCACCTAAAATTCAATGAAGAAACAGCATGAACTTTCCAAAACCATCTATTTTCTCTTCTTTGAAATGGCAGTTGACTATGGCATTTAAAGACTTTCCGAGCACTTCATCCAGGGATCGGTAAATCTTCATTTATCTGCAATGAGAAAACATGCTTTTGTTTAGCTAGGTAACTTACACTTGCATGTTTCCTACAAACAAGAAGCCAGAATGGGCAGATCTACAACATACGGTATTTTTCAAATCCCGTCATACACTAGTAATGCTTTGTAATACTCAAACTCAGAATCTTGGTTTTCATTTACTCTAAGAAATATTTAGAAAAATGGACGCTGGTGCCAGAAGACACTTTACAGATGAGGAGGGTGAGGCCCAGGAGGGTGAAGCGACCGTCCAAGATTAAGAAGCTGGTTAGTAACAGAGAGTGGCTTTGAACCTTGCACTCCTGACATACTTCTCTGTTGTTAGTTGATTAAAAACCCAGAAATGCGAAAACATGGAATCTTCTGTGTTTTCCAAGTAGGTAATTTTCTGGAATATTGTGTCACCATAATTTCTACCAAAGCCAAGGAAATTAGAGCTGAGGTCAGAGTCCTCAGATGAGCATTTCCTCGAGTGGTTTAAGCCTGAGCAATCACAAGTAGAATGCCTACAAGAGAAGACTACCGCAAGGGCAACCTGACATTATTTAATGATCCGTATGATTTATTAGGTTATGTAGTGATAACATAAATAACAAATAGTTCATAAAATTGCCTGTTAATATTTCTTCACAAAGCTGAATGATTTTCTAGTCTTGTGCCTTCTGGGAAAACTCACAGAAAAGAACTGAAAAGAGAGAGGTTCTAGATGGCACTTCCCAGAAGATTCCCCGGTGGTGATTCAGGCACTCTCTCACCATCTGCCATCAGCTAGTCTCTCTCACCAATCTTTCTTCTTCCCTTTCTCCATCTCCTTACCAACCTACAGACTGGATGTTACCACCCCAGGTGCTGGACAGCTTGAAGCGGCAGGAAGCTGAAGCTCAGGAAAGCCCATGTTAAGATGAAGGAAAGCAGTGGGGAGGGTGGAGATGGTAGAAAATAAAGGGGAGAAGGCGTCTGATGACAGTGGGGTAGAAAAGGAAGGGACAGGAGCCTACCTTCGCACCCCAGATGGGAGAAAGAAAGGCACCCTCTGTCTCCAGTTCCACACTTTCCCTCCCAAGTAACTTCTTCAAACCCAGTTATCAAAAAGGATTACAGTAATTATTTTAGCTCTCATGGTTTCTAGGATGCTATGATTCTAGGCTCCTAGAGAAAATTCTATACAATAACTTCCCCTTGCTGTAATCTAAGTTTTCAGATATATTCATTATTGCATGAGATTTATTTCACAGGAGATAAAGACATGTTCACTATCCAATTAACCCTTGTTCTGTGTCATATTAGACCCCAGTCATCTTTCCCTATACTTGGATTCTTGGTACATACTTGGCATTCTTTGAATTAAATGTATTATTACAACAGTAGTGCTTTCAAACATTTTTGTTTGTTTGTTTTCTTAAAGTACGTGTTACTTTTTTTTTTTAATTGGGGTTTCTGGTGAATTAGACCAATGCATCTGGGAATAAGTTACATATTACAAATGTCCTCTCAACCTCATGAATGCAGCTCTCCAAGCACCAGGATCAGGAAATAAATGGAAACCTTGTACAATCTTGAACACTTTTTTGTAAGACTATATAATGTGTGTATATATATGTAGTACATATATGTGTATAATAAAGTTTATACACTTAGATGAACTTACATCTAGCTATATCTGGCAATACAGAGTCACTCAAGAAATCCCTTGGTATTGTATTGGCCTGGGGACTTCTTGGGATCATGCTGCTGGTTTTTGCACTGCCACCTGGCAATCTGGGGAAAAGATGTTTTGCATTTTTGGTTTTTGTCCACGTCTCTGGATTATTCCAGACTGCAAGAGACTAGGAGGGAGACGAGACTATGCTCAGAGGGAGATGCCGTGTTAAAGTACCCTGCAGGGCAGCTCAGGTTGCACACCTTCATTGAGATCTATGACTCCAATAAAAGTTGCAACTTGAATGATACCTTGATTGGAAGCTGGCATTCATGTTTGCTCTTCCTCCTCCGCTAGAAATGGCCCTGTTTCAGCTTATATGTCTCACCCGGGCAGTGATCAAAAGCAGACGTCGAGTCTGGAGGCAGCCCTCTCCTTACCCCCCTTGGCTTCTATCCCCCCCGCGACTACTTCAGAGTACACAGAGCTGAGTATCTATAATTCTTTCTACTCTGAGCCTGAGGGTGGCAGTCTCCCAAAGTGCCACTGAATTAAAGGCATCCATCCTTCTCTCTCCTCTTGCTGTGGCCCCCTGGTCACTTGCAAAGCAAAAGTCTCATGTGAACACTGGGTGGGAATAAAAACCAGTACCTTTCTCTCTTCAAATTCTTCCTTAAATTCTATGTCAGCTACCAAATTCTAGTTTCAGTAACTTGTGGCTAGAAATTAACATTTAGTGCCCGGAAATAAAATAAAATACCGTCTCCATCTTCTAGCTCCCCGAAAAGCCTTCAGTCACCGCCTGGATTGAAGGTAGAAGTCGATATCTTGCCACAAGAGAAAGAATATTTTGTCAAGTTGGGATGCCTTATTTTAGACATATAGGTTGGGTGGGAGTGGCAGGAAGCAGATTTTTGATTAATAAAATAAACCCCTCAACTCAGAGCACATAAAAATAGAATGGGCCATCTGAAAAAAGTAACTTTCAAACTAACGGTATCAACTTAAGTCTTGATAATCACTTAACGACGGTGGGATTTGGTAAAGCACACGCATTTATCACACAAGAATGGTGTAACTGGTCAGTGCCAACAGAGATTATGTGGGAGCCAGATGAATATTAGACCGGAGTGGAGTTAATCACATTTTTTATTCCTATTTATGCCTTTACTGATCTTCCCACCCAAACAGCACCCCTTCCTCCTTCTCTACTGCTTACTCTGATACATTCTCCTGCGTAGCACTTGTACTGTTATTATTTATTCATTGTTTGTCACTTCACATTAGAATATAAGCTCCCCAAGGGCAGGAGTTTTGTTCACTGCTCCCTCTCTGATGCTTCGAACACGGCCTGTCCCATAGTAGGCCAGCAGCACTATTTACTGCATGAATAATATACATAAATGGAGACTTCTCTTTTCTTATCAACATTTGATCCAATTTCCTCTTTCTTACCCCTATCCGTCGGCACCATTCTGAAAATGATTCAGTTGGATGCATTAAAGGCTTTTATTCACACTGAAAAGACAAAGAATCCAAGCGGGCATTTTATCTTTCATTGCTGTGTAGGGAAAAGCTCGCCTGCATGTTAAATGGAGGATTTGGAGATGGTGGCCTCCAGCAGTTATTCTGTAGCCTTTTCTTCTTCTTCAGTTATGCTCAGGAGACTACAGTGCCATGAGTCTAGTTGACTGGATTTCAGAGGTATGGACCCCACAGTCAGATCACTGTAGTCACAGGGGGCAGGTTCTGTGTTCTGAGCGGCAGCTACAGACGAAGACCATAGACTTACAAATGGCGCTCCAGAGAAATGTGCACATGGAGAGCCACACTGCATTCAGAAACATAAGAAACCTGGTCTTTTCTGTGTTTGACATTGTCTGTTAAAGGATATTGGCTAAGAATGATTAAAGTCACTTGCGAAACATCAACTACTTGCCCAAATAATTTCTCAACAACTGAAATAGGTCCTGTTGTTTTTATGAGGGACTCTTTGTTGTCATAGTCACAAACGGCCTGCTAGGGTCTCATGCCAGGGCTGAGGCGGAGCTCAGGGTTCTGGCTACCCCTCTTCTGCAAACACAGCATCGGCCATGTTCTCAACAACAAAGAAGCTGGAAGGGGAAGAAAAATAATCCCGAAAGGCACCTGCAGCATCTTCTAGTGTTGTAGAAAGGGGACTGAACTATGATTAGAAGTTGGGGTTTTATTTTTGTCTCTATACTAACTAGTTGGGCAAGTCATTTACTGTTAACTGAGTTTCAGTTTTCTCATGGTAAACAGACAGCAATGGTCCTCAACCAGGAGTGATTTTATACCACCGCAGGGATATTTGGTAACGTCTGGAGAAAGTTATAGTGGTGGAGGGAAGGCAGGTGCTACTGATATCTAGCAGATAGAGGCCAGGGATGCTGTTGAACATCCTATAATGTACAGGATAGTCCCCAACAAAAAATAATGATCCAGTCCAAAATGACAGTGGAGTGCCATTTAGAACCATCCAAACCGTGGTCTGGATGTCTCAAGTCCCTCTCAGTTCCTAACACCATTTTATAATTCTACCACTGGTCCCATCTAGACCTCTGAAGTTGCACAAGTTAATCCTAATTCCCCTTCTGAAGCTTCCTTCAACTCTGTATATGACATCGATCTCCTTCCTATACCTCCCAGCTCTATTCTTAGATGCCCTCCACCACCGGACCTTGATGTTTCCACACCAGCCTTTGAGTGCCTTCCTCATAGCACATGTGATCATGTAAAATTACCAGGGATTGCTTTTTCTCTCTGTAAGAGCATGTACAACTTGAGGGCAGAGACTGTCTTGCTTATTTTTTCATCATCTTTAGTACATCATCTATCCTGATGAATACTAATCCTCCTATTTGTTTGAACGTGGCACCTGGGCGGCTCAGTCAGTTAAGCATTTGACTCTTGATTTGGGCTCCGGTCATGATCTCACCATTTGTGAGATGGAGCCCTATCTTGGGCTCTGTCCCAAGAGCCTGCTTGGGACTCTCTTCCTCTCTCTCTGTCCCTCCCCCACTCATGCTGATGCGTTCTCTTCCTCTCTCTCAAAAGTAAATAAACTCAAAAAAAAATGTTTGAGTAAATGACTGGTGGTGGAACAATCAGCAAACATGAAGCTCAGCATTTTCTCACTTGGTTCCTACAGGAGGTTGTGGTGTAAACTTAGTCTGATCATCTCACCAGATTATGATCTATTGGCCCAAGAATGTCAAAGTGCCTTGGAAAGCTACAGTAAAATGGATGTGGGATAGTGGTCCTTGGACTGAATTGAGAATCCCCCCCAGACACAATGATATTAGGTCAGAGTCAGGGAGAAGACTGCTTGGAAAGAGGCCTTTCTGGATGCCTGTTTTTTATGTTTATTGTTTTATTTTTGAGAGAGAGAGGGAGAAAGCACACATGAGCACGGGACGGCAGGGAGAGAGGGGCACAGAGGATTTGAAGCAGCTCCGTGCTGACAGCAGCAAAAGCCTGATGTGGGGCTCAGATCGTGACCCAAGCTGAAGTCAGACTTTTAACCAACTGAGCCACCCAGGCACCCCTGCCTTTCTGGATGCTTTACAGCTGGAGACATAGTCCTCAGGGACACTTTTGGGCACCCTCTCTGTTCCAAGGATTTGTTCGCATTGACAGAGAGTTTAGTTTGAGAACTAGGCAGGTCTTGGCTGTTTGTACATATTTCCTATTAAGGGCATAGACTGTTACTTCAAGCTCTTAGGATCAAGAGGCTGTAGCTGTGGGACAGTCTAACTGTTCAGCTCCAGTGTGGCCCCGTCACAGAAGGGCAAGATCACACAGCCTGGTGGACTCTTCCCACAGGGGATTCTAGGTTCCATAGGAAGCCCTACTGAGACTGGCTGCATCTGTCTCTCTGAAGTTTTTACGTCTGTCCAAATAATCAAAGCAATTAATCTAATTTCGGGGGGGGGGTGTGCACCTGTCATTTCCTTCCCTCAAATTATAGCCTAATGGTGGCAGACACATGGGCTGTATGTCACGACTTAAGAAATATAGGTATGTATCCAGGGAAAGTAGAGTTCCTGCCATGCTGTCCCTCTCAGTCACCTGCTTTAACACTCCCTAGAACACATAACAAGACTGCAAGAGGAGATTCCAGAAGGTGTAAGAGAACGGCACGGTATTCAGCTTCACTCCTGACATTTCACCAATAGACAAGGTTAAGAAATCATTCTTCCTCACTTAGGCTAAAGTAAGATAAAACGGAAAGAACAACAACATTTGGACAAAACAGCTCTCAGAAGGAATGGACATATGCATTCAGCAGTGAATGTAGAATGACTTTACACTGTGAAGCCAGAGGCCTGCTGACATTCAGAGCCTCTTAAATAAAAACTATGGTGACTTGCCTGTCAACATCAGTTCAGCTGGGTATTCAGTCCACTGTTTTAAAGGTGCTGAGAAGGAAGAAAGTGGTTTATAAAGAATTTCTCAGTTCTGTTTTGTGCACAGCAGTTTTTTCAGAGGAACTGCCTTTGTGTTTCTTTTTTCTGTTGTATTTTACTCTGAGGATAAGGCAGGTACTTACCCAGATGATATTTGCCTTTTATTTTTTTCTTGATTATTAAAATGTTCATTTATTTTTGAGAGAGAGAGAGACACAGAGCGAGGGGCAGAGAGAGAGAGAGAGAGAGAGACACAGAATCCAAAGCAGGCTCCAGGCTCTGAACTGTCAGCACAGAGCCCGACGTGGGGCTTGAACCCATGAACCTTGAAATCGTGACCTGAGCCATTGGCCGCTTAACCAACTGAGCCAGCCAGGTGCCCTGACATTTGCATTTTAAAAAGATGTCCCTCACCCTGTATGTTTGAGGACTTGCACTGCACCTGGCCTCTGCTGCTCAAGGAGGAGTTCAATCTCTAAGAATTCACTTGAGTGCCATAACTGTTTTCTCTTTAAAAAGAAGACATTTAAAAATAATTAGCCAAATGCTAGTATGTATGAATAAACAAGTTTAATATAAATGAATCAAGAGATGGCTGGAAACTTACAAAGTCATTTTGATAAAGTAACTTTCTTTTTAGACAATGTGGAATATGTAATAAATTAGAAAGAAAGCTAATGTTACCCACACTACACTACCCAGAGGCAATCCCTGCAGCGATTTTATAGATTTGCTTCCAATTACATATATGCATATATGTATTTGCACACACATATACAGACACAGAGTTTTTAATGAAATTAATGGATTATAAACTATATATGATTTTGTTTCAAGTTTTTTGTTTGTTTTATTTTTTGTATCCTATCATTAGTGATCCAAACATATTCAGCATAAATACTTCTCCCTTTTTGGCTATGAGATTATTTTATCAAACTTACTAGTGAAAGGATATGACATATATGACGATAATGGGACATCTGTACTCACTAAATGATTCTTTAGTTTCTTCCAGTACTGTAATACACTCACATTCTGCTACATTTCAGGTAAGGCAGAACTTACAAGTTCTTATAAGTTCTACATCATTAGTAGAACTTATTTTGTTATGGAAATCTCTATTGCAGAAAAGCCATGCATCCCAAAATATCAGATAAAGAGGAGTCATTTTCCCAGAATTCACATTTGAAAAGAGCGATTATCTCATACTGTATCTTTTTAAAAAATAAAATGGCAGGGGCACTTGGGTGGCTCAGTTGGTTGAGCGTCTGACTTCCGGCTCAGGTCATGATCTCACTGCTTGTAAGTTCGAGCCCTGCATCAGGCTCTGTGCTCACAGCTCAGAGCCTGGAGCCTGCTTCGGATTCTGTGTCTCTCCATCTCTTGGCCCCTCCCCCGCTCACGCTCTGTGTCTCTCTGTCTCTCAATAATAAATCAACATTAAAAAATTTAAAAAATAATAAAATTGCAATCTAATGAGTATCTCATGTGCTTACAAAAACAACCACTAAACTTCAGCACCTCAGGTTTTCTTAGATAAAAATCTCCTTTCACGAATAAAGTAGAACAACACGCAAGTAAAACTGTATAGTCAACAAGCCCTCCATAGTGAAGACCTCATTAAAACTTTAAATTCTCGGGGCGCCTGGGTGGCGCAGTCGGTTAAGCGTCCGACTTCAGCCAGGTCACGATCTTGCGGTCCGTGAGTCCGAGCCCCGCGTCAGGCTTTGGGCTGATGGCTCAGAGCCTGGAGCCTGTTTCTGATTCTGTGTCTCCCTCTCTCTCTGCCCCTCCCCCATTCATGCTCTGTCTCTCTCTGTCCCAAAAATAAATAAACGTTGAAAAAAAAATTTAAAAAACTTTAAATTCTCCATGTTGAAATTAATTCCAAGTAGGGCATAAAGATGAACATACTTTTGCTGCCCAGGAAAAAATTATTTACCCAAGATCAGTCTGTTGTCTCTTGTGTCACAGTATACCTGCCAGTTTGGTCAAAAAGAGAATTAAATTGAACTTGGAAGGTTAAATCAAAATGTGCCAAAGTTTCATTCAATTAATTTTTAAGAAGACAAACTTTTAATTAGCCACATGCAGGTATATCATAGATTCTACTGAAATCTCCCTGGGAATACATGACCATCGGTATCTTGCTCATATTTTCTGTTCATTCATTTGCTAAAGTGCTGCACAGTTCTAAGAAATTAATGATACGAAGTGTTTGACGTGAAATGTGTTTGTTTGATTTGACCGTGATGTAAAGATCAAGACAAATAAAAAAGAAGAAAGGAAGGAAGGAGTCCAGGAAGGAGGGAAAGAAGTAGGTCATGAAACTGGATATAGGGGGAAAAAACCAAAATTAAAAAAAGATTTCCTAGGACCTTAAACCAGTTACATTAGTGACATTAAAAAAGGACATGGGTATTGAATAGAGGAGTATGTGAGTCATATGGACGGGTCTTTTCTTAGACAAAGAAATACTTTTTCTGGAAATCATAAGGAGAAAGAAGGATCTAATTCTGGGAATGGATGTTCGGGGTTTGCCCTTCAGTGCTGTATTTCTACCTTGATTGATGGCTTTGAATGTGCCAAATGTCTTAGTAGCCACCTGAGGGCTACTGAGAACCTCATTGGCCATTCACATCTGACTTAGAGGGGATAAGTATCTTTTATGAAAATGAAGATAAAAGACACAGCATTTAATTTGGTATCAGTAAGGTGCCATGACACTTGGAAGTTAAAAAGAGAGATAACTATATGCTACATAATAGGTTCTCAGACTTTTTGTTCTGAAAACCCCAAAGAGCTTTTGTTTATGTGTTATATCTATCAATATTTACCTATTAGAAATTGGCTTAGAAATTTTAGAAATATTTATAAACTTATTTGTACAACAATGATAAACCCATTAGATCTAACATAAATAATATCTATTGTTAATAAAATAGCAATATTTTTCCAAAACCAAAAATACAGTGAGAAGTATGGCATGGTTTTCACATGTTTGGAAATCTCTTTAATATTTGGCTTAATAGAAAGAAGATCACTGGATTTTCATATCTGCTTCTGCATTTAACCTATCGCAATATGTTGTTTCAGCTGAAGAATATGAAGAAATTCCAAACTTACAAAAGTCTGCAGTTTTTTACAATAATTTCTTTAATGTTTATTCATTTTTGAGAGAGAGAGAGAGAGAGAGAGAGAGAGAGACAGAGCACACGTGGTGGAGGGACAGAGAGAGAGGGAGACCCAGAATCCTAGGCAGGCTCCAGGCTCTGAGCTGTCAGCACAGAGCCTGACACAGGGCTTGAACTCATGAGCCATGAGATCATAACCTGAGCCAAAGTCACATGCTTAACTGACTGAGCCACCCAGGCGCCCCTAAAGGTGTGCAGTTTGAAAAGGTAGTATTTGATAGTCTTTTAGATGACTGGATAGTTTTCTTCAAAAGACACGGAAACTCAACAAGCAATTGCTTCTTAAAGGTGAGTTGCAGTGTGGAAACTGAGCCATATCGATGAACTTTGCATAGTCCATTACACTAAAATTCATTACCGGTCTCGTATTTTGTATGGAGTTTTTTACTCTTGTATGATTTTATAACATCGATTAGTAGGGAGGTATTGGCTCACTGAGTTATACACATCTTCCAAATGTTGATGCTTTTCAGTTTTAATGACAAAAAGTCCTATTTGTTAATACTGCCATCAATCTCATCAGGGAAGTCTTTTAGGTTTTGGGAAGCTGTCAAGCATACAGGGGCAAGTGCAAGCTTTCTAAAATTCTTTTTTTGTTTTTTAACATTTATTTATGTTTCAGAGACACACACATGCGCGCGCGCGCACACACACACACACACACGCACACACACACACACACACACACACACACACACAGAGTTTGAGTGGGGGAGGGGCAGAGAGAGAGAGAGAGAGGGAGACACAGAGTCCAAAGCAGGCTCCAGGCTCTGAGCTGTCAGCACAGAGCGCGACGCGGGGCTCGAACGCATGGACCGTGAGATCACGACCTTAGCTGAAGTTGGAAGCTTAACCGACTGAGACACCCAGGCGCCCCTCCCAAAATTCTAAGTTTTACTTTAAAGTTTGAATTTTATCATTATCAGAAAATACTCTTAGTTTTCTCCGAAGTGACGGGCTCACTTCATTCATTTTCAAGGAAATCTGTGCCAAGTACCATGTCTGGATAACCATAGTCTGTCTGCCCGTTGTTCTTTCAAGTAAACATGTTGTCCTATAAAAGGAGTGGCTAGTTCAGTTTGCACGCCACACAATTTTACTTGGAGGCAGCCATTGTCTCTTAATATATTTCAAGAGCTTTTTATGTACACTTCCCCGTTCCTCACACAGAATATTAAAAAGAGGTATACTTGAGTTTCAAGATTTAATTAGATTTTGTTGCTGTAGCTGATGCTTGCTTTGCTTTTTTTACTGTAAGTGCGTGGCACCGAAGAATATAATTACTACCAGGACACGCTGTGGCTGCTGCCTTGATTGTAATAAGGTTACAGTAAGTTTTACCCCCCCCCCCCCATTGCTTCCGTGTCATCAGTGCAAATGTCCACATAGTGAAAATTGCAAATAGTATGTTAGAGTTACTATTAAATAGTTTGACCTCAAGGATCCCCTGAAGTGTCTTGGGGACTTCGCCCTGAGAACATTGCCCTAAAAGAAAGGGAATATAGTAAGGAGGCTGAGCGAAGCCTCTGTGATTGGACAGACTCAATCTCTGTGATATTGGGCAAGTTATATAGCCACTCGAAGCCTCATGTGCCACGCATATAAAACTGGAATAACAGATCTTACCTCATAGGGTTCTTTCAAAGATTAAAGGAGATCACTCATGTGCCACGCTTATAAAACTGGAATAACAGATCTTACCTCATAGGGTTCTTTCAAAGATTAAAGGAGATCACTTAGTACAGCACCTGACACACAACAAACGTGACAGATGTTAACTATTATTGCTAATATTTATATTAGCTCTTGTGGGGTTTTTTTTGATGTTTTTATTTATTTTTGAGAGAGAGAGGCCACGCATGAGTGGGGGAGGGGCAGAGAGAGAGGGCGTCATAGAATCTGAAGCAGGCTCCAGGCTGTGAGCTGTCAGCACAGAGCCTGATGCAGGGCTCGAACTCACGAGCCATGAGATCATGATCTGAGCTGAAGTCGGACGCTCAACCGACTGAGCCGGTCAGGCGCCCCATATTACCTCTTGGTTTGAAGATCAAGAAGCAATGAAGTGAGTAAATCCTTACATAAGCTGTACTTGTTGGAATTTGTTTATGCTACGCCAATCCAACTTTATTTCTACATTTCCTCTGTGAGTACAAACTGCAGGCAGATATGTTCTTTCCTCCCACTACGTTAAGGCAAAGATTTGCCCTTCATATGCTGATTTTACAAATCCTTGTGTAGTCAATCATGGGAGCTATTTCTTGGCAGCTAGAGTTGGTGGTGACAAATGAGAGATGGTATTTTGACTGGGACCCATGATCTCCCAATCCCTTATCATGTGTGGGAAGCAGATAATACCAGTGGTTTGCACTACGATCAGAAAGCTAGGTCAAAAGGACCCCTTTTGCCAAAGACCCTATAGAACAAGCACTTGAGATATGTCTTTCCTAGAATGCTTACGCTTGCCCTAGTCTCAGTCCTCTAGATTTTACCGTTTTGTGGAGAAAATTGAATTCAAGGAAATGGATAGTAAGGAGAAAAGGGAAAAGGAGGGGATTTACTTCAACAAAGGGCAAAGTGTGTGTATGTGTGTGTGTGTGCACATGTGCACACATGTGTACATGGATGTTGTACTCAAACAAACAGTACTTTGGCAGAGACTAAGTGCGGTAAAACACTAAGCTCATAGGCCCATATAAGTGATATAAATGGGGAAATAGGTTCGTATAAGTCAAGGCACCCTGTGCCTGCATAGTTTACCCCTATGCATATGTTTTACTACCCCCAAAGAAATATGCTCTCTTACTTTCCTTGAAATTATAAGAGATTTTCTTGGTCTCTTTTTATTTTTGTCACTTTTGGTAGTGACTGGAGTAAAAAAACCCAAGCTTTTTATAATAAGAAAACAACAATGCAAGCTTATTTATACGTGGCATATGATTTGGTTTCAGTGTTGGGAAAAATAAGAGAATGGTAGTGATGGAGTTGAAATGAAGAGTGTGTGCCCTGTTTAAGGACAGCACCTCCCTCTGGCTGTGCTACGTAGAAGCAGGGGCTCAGGACGGCCACATCTTATTTTCATGTTCAGGATGGAAATCCAGATTTTTACATGAACTCCTCAAATTTATAAACGTTGCCTCCAACTGGATAGGACACACGAAACATGTCTGCACGGTTTGCAGGTTGCCAAATTTTGGGTTTCTCCAAAGGTAATGATTGCATTTCCCTCCCATCTCAGGTGCCAATAAACTTGGCATTTGACTCACCTCCATCACCATTCACTGGGGGTTCAAGGGTGGTAACAGAGGGTAGAGAGGAGCCTCAATCTCCCCCTAGTGGTTAGAAAGTGCCACAAACAACTAGCTGAACACACATAGTTCAGCTCCCAAGTATGCGAAACTCACTAAAATCAGCAAAGCCGACTTTGGCTATTCTGTGTGAGATGTGAATCGTATGGTAATTTTAATGCTAGTGCAGATAAGGTTGTATAGACATATATAGATGACTACAGTGTGAAGGATCATCTTACCCACTAGCTAGAGCAGTATCTATTAATCACTGGTTAATTTGATCCCAGTTTTAAGTATTTAATAGCAGCTTAGCACTTATTAATTAATGGAGAACATCTTATTATACCCCTTTGCTTAGAAGCTAAACTTGAGGAGAGCATTTTAGGCTGGGAGATGGGATCAATTTTGCAATTTTGAAAAAAATGAAGTAGAATGTTAAATAAGTCAGTAACTATTATTACAGGGCTAATAAAGATTCTTGATAAAGTTGAAAAACATATCCCATGATAGCCTTGTTTCATCTGGATACCCATGTTGTCTTAGAACACTGTCCCCAAGTATTATGTGCCTGCAACTCAAATGTCAACTTTCAAGGATGGATCCCTCTGAATACTCATTTCCTTGCTGTTTTGCCCTCCTTGACACACTCAGATAATTTAATGACCTGAAATACAATTGCTTTTAGAAGCTCAATACTTTATTATACTTTTGTTTTAAAAACAGTTTTTGAATTGAGAGTATGTCAGCAAAAGCAACCAAAAGAATGTGGATGTTGTTACAAGGTCAGCTTTTCAGAAGCTGTAGGCAGGCGTTATTGGCATTCTGTCAAACAATCACCACGGGCAGCCGAGCCATTCATGGGCAATGAGTCAGCAGCTGTGACAACACAAAATACGGTAACCCATTAATGTGCAAGATAATAGGTACACATGCTCCCTCAAAAAGCACCGGGGAGAGGAAATATTTTATTTTTCATACTTGGGATAGGTCATTAAAACTCAGATGTGTGTGTGTGTGTGTGTGTGTGTGTGTGTGTGTGTGTGTGTTAGAATCTAGATTAAAATATTTGTACGGATGGATTTCTTCTGTGAAGGAAAACATATTCAAATAGCTAAGATATCAGAAGCGAGGCATTTCAAATGGGATATTGTTGGTTAAGAGGGAGTCATGTTTTAGATCAGGGCTGTCCAGTGGAGTAGCTACTGGCCACATGTAGCTTTTTCAGTTGAAATGTGCCTAATCCAAACTGAGATATGATGTTAAACGTAAAACAGACCACGGATTTCAAATATAACCTATAAAACATGAATGAATAATATCTTAGTAACAACTTCTTATATTGATTACATGTCAAAATGATAATACTTTTGGTGTATTGGGTTAAGTAGAATGGATTTAAATTATTTACCTGTTTTTATTTTTTAATGTGGCGACTAGAAAATTTTAAATTATATATGTGGCTGGCATTATATTTCAATTGGCAAGTGCTTTAGAAGAAATCTGATATTCATCTCCTTCCAGTATCTCTCTCTCATACACACACACACACACACACACACACACACACACACACACGAAGGGAGAGAAAGAGGGGCCACAGTAGTGATGCATTTGAAAAACAGTCTTCATAATTGCATTTACGGTGCTGATATTGGAGATCCCAGTTCTCTATGCCAAAGAATAGGTACAAGACAGTCCATAGCACTGAAAGATGTCTCACCCTGAATTGCCAATTGGCTGCAACTTTGGGTCCAGGGGTGAAAGGGCATTTGTCATAGTTCATTTAATTCTGGCCTCCTTGCTAAGAATGAAAGGGCACAGCTGAAGATGCCGAGAATTGTCTTTCCTTTATCACTGTTTAGGGAAGAACAACATGAGCTCTGGAAAAATGAATTGGTAATGCTTCTTGAATTTTCAATCTGTTTGAGACTTGCATGCTCTCAAGAATGACTGTAATGGTCAAATTGTACTGTAACGCACTGAGCTACAGCTTTTATTTAATAAGAATTTTGATAAAAGCAAAATCTAGATGCCAGTTTGGCTATTTAAGTCAATCAGTGAAAAATGGTACTAGCTCGACTGCTCTGGACGTGTTTCTTACGTTTTGGCACTGTTCCTGGGCTATCCTCCCCCCTTATTCCAGCAGTATTGAGAGGCTCTTGGCAACATTTCTCCTGTACCTGCTGCTCTATCTTTTTTGAGCTTCAATCCTTGAATCCATTCCATCCCTGGCTTATTTCATCTTCTTCTTAGCCTCAACTCCTTAGAGGACTTTGGCGTCCTGGAGTCGAACAAATGTTGGGGTTCTAAACTTACCCATGTCTTATCCTTAAAACTCTCTTTTATCTGTTTTAACTTTAACTATTAACTTGAATTTTTATGAACAGAGCTGGAAAACAGCTGAGCAGAGATTCCATGCACGGTGGCTGGGCCATTCTGAATGGCTGCCCGATGAATGGTGTATTCTGAACACGAAGTATTCTGTCCCCAATAATAAAACAAAATAATTAATACAACACAATAAAAAGGTGTTCCTGGCTCCTAAACTAGCTGGAAGAAAAGGTGAGGTTCCTCATATGCTTCTTCATTAGAACTATGTAGTGTCTTTACTCCTTCCTAAATAAATAAGCTGATTTTGTCCTTCCAATTCAGAAACATGGGTCTCTGGGGGGACTTTTATTGGAGAGTGGCTCATCATGCTCCCCTAAAATCTCTTTCTAGAATTCTTCCATTTCTAAATGGATATATGTAAAATGGAGTATATTCATTTAAAGTTATGGACTATTTTAAAGAAAAATGAAAGGTTTGTATTTTAATTGTTTTTCATATATATGATTTCTCATCTAAAAAAGAATGAGTGTTGCATTGAGTGTCACAACATGAACATTTCCATAAGGGATGAAAACTAGATAAACACTTTTATACTCTTTAAGGTAACTGGTTTTTAAAAAATCTTTTCAGTTTAGACAATGACATGAATTTGATTGATACCACATCTTCTTTTTTTCTTTTTAAGTTTTTATTTATTGTGTGAAAAAGAGCATGAGTGGGGAAGGGGCAGAGAGAGAGGGAGAGAGAGAATCCCAAGCAGGTTTTGCGTTGTCAGCACGGAGCTCATCTTGGGCTTGAATTCACGGACCCTGCGATCATGACCCGAGCCAAAACCAAGAGTTGGTCACTTAACCAACTGAGGCACCCAGGCGCTCCATCACATTTTACCTCTTGACAAGTTTGTTTTTTTTAATCTAAATTCGTGACAAGCATTTCTGAGCAATGAAAAAGTGCCTCTATTTGGGGAGTACACAAAAGCAAGAAAAGTTTAGGTACACTAAGACAGGCTTATTGCATTTGCAGAACAGCTCTCTTATATTGTCTCATTCCAACGGTTGGGACTAAAAAGATGTTGAGTAAAAATTTGCAAATATGAAAGATTATATAAAATAGACTGACTTAATGCCACTCAAGTTTTAGATGACTGTATTACAGTAATTGAACAAAACATTTCAACATCTAAAAGTCAATTTTTCTCTTCTCTTTACTTTAGATTTTATTACTAAGAAGTATAGAAATAAGGAATCCTATAAATTCTAAGATTTTATGGTTGTTAATGAAACTCCTTCAGAGAAGCCAAACAAAGAAAAACCACACACACCACCGAAGGCCCTGACATCTGTAAAACGTCATTTGGAGAACTTGACAGGTTTGGGACATTTGGACATGAGAGAAAAAAGCACCTTGAGATTGCTCGCTGACCTGGAAGTTTAGGAAGAAAGGGCTTAGTGGCGACTGGAGGCTCATCTCAAGTCCTTCTAGCACCCCATCCCATTAACCAAAGAAGTAAAAGGGTACAATTCTCAGACGTTTAAAGTAAGAGCCCCCAAACATGATTTCTAGCAGGGCAATGTGCAGAAGATAAAATCCAAACCATACGATCTTCATTGGCTTACCTAAGATAAATTGCATTAATGAACGGCTTACTTCACCTTTTCTAGGATTGACAGTCTGTGCTTACTGCTGGTGTTTTGCAACATTAAAGTCTGACAATAAAATCATGGCTGGGATATGTTTAAATAAAGAAATAAGAAGAACTTATAACTAAAACTTCATAAAAAGAACTTATAAATTGTTAAAGTTCAGTAATGAGATAAGCTGTCCTTTAGTGGGATTTCCCAAACCACAGAATTACTGCCGAGAACATAAATCCATTCCTAAAACTCGATTCTTTTCATCAACAGTAAGAGAAATAGTTGACAGTTAAATATTACTCTGCATGTGTGTATTAATATACAGGTATGTGTGTGTGTGTGCATATATGTGTAACACTGCTCTCATTTGCTCATTTAAAGGTAGCATGTGAAAGCTGATAGATTTGAGAATGAGTTAAAATGATGATTCAATTTCTGTGTATGTATGAATATTGGCTTTTTTTTCTCAAATAGTCTGCCTACTCTATGGCAAGACTGTAAGACTCCTGGAAAGACCAGCCCATTCACACTTCAACAAAATGAAGTCCTGGAAAGACCAGCCCATTCACACTTCAACAAAATGAAGGTTTTATTGTACTCAAATGCATCAAGTTCTTTGATTAGGAAAATACTCAGGCAATCTGACTTCCAGAAAAATTTATCTATTATTATTTTTTAATAGTAAACCTAAGTACCTATAGAAAAGAGAACATAATTTAACCTGAGTAGCTAACATTTCTGTCATAAAAAATGGAAACACATAAGGAAATTGACAGCTGAATGGGCCAAGTGTGCAACAGTCTGCTAATATATCTAAGAGCTCTTCCTTCTCATTTGATAATAGTTAATAAAGATGAACATAATACTCAAAACCACTTGTCTGCATAGCTATGGCTTTAACCGCATTTGCCTTTACTAAAGTCAAGCAAGCACAATTCTGAGCATCTTCAGGCAGGGGAATGGTGGTGTGGGGGAGGGGAGAGGAGGTGCTGGTGGGTGGGAATGATCTGTATTATGATAGGGTGATGGTCATCTTCCCCTTACTCCAAAGTACCACCAATTGTGTAACACAGAAGGAGGCGATGATTTCCGATAACTGACCCAGAAAAGACTGTGTGTGGGTGTGTCCAAGGTGGCAAGGCCACCTTTAAGCCCATACTTTTATTTGCCTGCCTACTGAGATTGGGGTTTTCTCTTCTGCCTGGCTGAATAATAGAGTATCTTATGCTGTCAGTAGGCTACAGGGTTCTGAAGAAAAAAGTACATATAGATTAGCAAAAGAATTTCTCAACATTGTTATTGCTGTGTATTTTTTCTTCTTTTGAAGTTTTACAGTTAAGTTTGAAAATACATACATGGTGGAAAATTATCCTATGTGGAAAGGTAAGCTCGAAAGTCTGAATTTTGGGTTCAGAGTATGAGGTTTGTTTTCAGAACGTGTCCAGGAAATTAACTTCCACAACTCAGCTTTGTTCTAGCCGATAGTGAAGTTAATGTGTGTGCTCTGAATCTATAATAGCAAGAGCCAGAAAGAAGTACAGCTTAGTGACCAAGAGCAGAGAATTACAGCTATGACTTATTTTTCTCTACAGGTATCTCCTCATCTTGATTGTAAGGAAAACAATAGTGCTGCCCTAGAGTAATCTGGAAGATCGACTTTGATAATGTATTGTATGTACCCGGCACATAGCTCTCACTCAATGACTAGTAACTGCTCTCGGATTATTATAAACAGGATAAGGAAAGAGAAGTAACTAAATAGAAGCTGGGCATGGGACATTTCCAAAGTGTCATTTCATTTCATTAAAAAAATTTTTTTAATGTTTATTTTTTGAGAGAGAGAGATAGAGCATGAGCAGGGGAGGAGGGGAGAGAGAGGGAGGCATAGAATCCGAAGCAGCCTCCAGGCTCCGTCCGAGCTGTCAGCACAGAGTCAGATGCAGGGGGCTTTCTCCCAAACCCAGGAGATCATGACCTGAGCTGAAATCAGACACTTAACCAACTGAGCCACCCAGGCGCCCCTCCAGAGTGTCATTTCTTAAGTGAAAATATCCTCCCTGTCAATCAGCAGCAACTCTATTATATCAGCTATTTAAGAGTATCACCAATCCAGCTGAAAGATTGTTGTCCGATCATAGAAAAGAAAATTGAGTACGGTGACCAGGTTAAAGACTGAGTCTCCACAAGCCTATAACTAAATCCAGTTCCTTGGTAAGGCTCCACCCTACCCAAAACTTCCCCTGGGAAGGATACTCTGAATGTTAGCTATAGGAGGTTATCTGAAATGGCCTTCTGAGAGCCCACAAGGAAAGTCCTCAAAACGTTTCATGCAATTTCAAATAAAGCTCAAATGGGTGGGGGCAAGCAGGCTGAAGTGGGCAATATATCTGAAGACATGTACTGTGGGTCTCCCATACAAAACTGTCTGCTATCTCAGCAAAATTTTGTCGTTGGTATTTAAAAATTCCCTAGGGTTGGGGCGGCTGGGTGGCTCAGCTGATTAAGCAACTGACTTTTGATTTTGGCTCAGGTCATGATCTCATGGTTCGTGGGATGGAGCCCCATGTTAGGCTCTCAGCTGACAGCGCTGAGCCTGCTTGGGATTCTCTCTCTCTCCCTCTCCCCCACCCCTCTCTGTGTCTCTGAAAATAAATAAATAAACATTAAAAAAATAAAAATTCCCTAGGGCTAAGTGGTTTTTCCTTGTCCTTTTACTCAAATAGACCACTAACACAGGGGAGAGAATTAAGCCTCAACTATAGTATTCACTGTGGAGACAATCAGGATTCAACTTTAGTAGCCACTGTGAATCACAGAACCTGCCAGAAGTACCACTGGTGTGCCTAGGAAATACAGAAGTAACCATGAAAAATGCTAGCTGTAAATTCATGTAGAGAGCTGTAAAATGAAAAGCTAAAGGTGAGGCAGAATTTTATTTTTAGCAACCCACAGGTAGAAGTCTACTCATTTTTCTTCATTTCTGATTTACCATGATAGTAAGAATATACAAAAAGCAGGAGTAAATGCATAGTACAGAGCTAAAGGTAGAGGTGGTGATACAGTTTCAAGTACTTTAGGCGTGTAATCCTTCATAACATGTTATTCCCTCATGGGGTTTTTATGTAAATCTTGGGATCTTGTAATAAGCAGTGATTTTTTTTTTTGAGAAATTGAACTAGATTCGGGTTTAATCACTTTGAAACAAATAATTTAGTTGCTGTGCTTGGCAACGTGGGTCATTGCCACTCCTGGACTCAGGCAATGGTACATTGGACCTGGACTCTGTCCCCGACAACACAGAGATCTTGCAGAGGTTTCAGACTCATGACGGAATTAGCTGGAACGCAGTATCCAAAGTGGCAAGAGCCAGACGAGAGATTTATTTAGAATATTAGGATTTTAAAGGATGAAGAAAAATGGAAGAGATTATTCCAACTGGAGCACCTGGGGGCCTTCACAGAAGAAATGTCATTTAAAAGTAGCACAGCTCCCTCTACATGTTGGTGCTTAAAAAATATTTTATAGCCTGAGTGAGTGAAAGGTATTGGAGGGATGAAGGCTCATAATGCCTGGCACACGCCCATTACTCAAGACATGCTTCCTCGATTGAACTATAGACTTTGAGGAAGGGCATTCCAGGCGAGGAAATACGCAAACTCATGTGGGGTCATAATGGGAAGGGCGCTTGAAAAGGTGGAGGGATTAAGCAGCCTGGATTGTATCAGGAGGATGAAGAGGACTGACCGACCGCTCATTTTGCAGCCACTGCAGAATACAGTCCATATTCCTTGACATAAATCCCAAGGCTTTCTGAGGTCTGGTGCCTGCCCACATCTCCAGCCTTCTCTTTCTGTTATTCCCCTCTCCATTCATGCTGGATTTCTTCCCGTTCCTCAATACACAGCATTTTCTCTCACCTTCAAGCATCACACACACTAGTCCTCTGGCAATCACTCCATGTTTGTCCTTCATTTTCCCCATCTGTCTGGCTGACTCCTACTTACCTCCAGGTGTCAGCTTTAACATCACTTCTTCCAGGAAGCCTACCAGCCCCCTGTACTGGTTAGCTCCCCCTTCTATGCTCTCCCACTGATCCTATACTTCTCACTGCACCTTACTGTAATTCCCTGTGATTCCCTGTAATCACTAGTTTCCCTGTTTGTGGTAGGCTCTCTGAATGCAGAGACCTTGTCTTTCCGGTGGCTACATCCCTAGTACCTAGTATCAATTCCTAGAATACTTAGCCAATGTGTTTGTAGACTGAGTGACTCAGACAAGACCGGAGATGGTGTTAGGAATGTTGATCATACCCTCGATTAGTAAATAAGGATTTAAAAAATCAAAATGGCGGGCGCCTGAGTGGATCAGTCGGTTAAGTGTATGTATGGCTCTTGACTTCAGCACAGGTCAGGATCTCATGGTTTGTGAGTAGGAGCCCTGCATCGGGCTCTGTGCAGACTGTGTGGAGCCTGCTCGAGATTCTCTCTTTCTCCTACTCTTCTCTTCCCCTCTTCAGCTTGTGCTCTCTTTCTCTCTCAAAATAAATAAATAAACTTAAAAAAAAATCAAAGTGGTTGGTAATGGTGTGTGGTCATTAAAATGTTATAAAGATCAAGTAACAATGATTGTTAACATTTAGTGAGTGCCTACCATGCCAAGTTCTGTGCTGATTACTTTCCAAACATCATGTCACTCAACCCTCATAGTAATATTATGAGGAAGGCATTGCTTATAAGAAAATGAAATCATAAATACAATTACATATAAATAAAATCTACCTTCTTTACAAAAATTTTGTGTCTGCACCTTAAATGACTTTTGTAGTTTCGACTACTATAGCTCATGAGATATATATGAAGTGTCCGAAGGGAATAGGGAAGTAGTTGTATAAAGACAGACTAAAAAATATGGGGCATTAAAAAGAAGATGTGAAGTCTATTAAGCTTTGAATGGTCTGGAAAAGATGACAACAGACTTATCTGCAGGAAATTCACTAAAACGTCAAAGAGGTAGGTGAAGATCCATAAAAGGATGTTACTAAGACTAGGTTGAAAATAGAAAATAATGTTTAAACTTTCAAATGACTCATGAATCATAGAGCTGTAATGAATTACTAATGGACATTAGGATTTAGAGGCAAATTCTTAATTTGACAGTAAGAAGAATAGCTGTCTTCTTCCATAACACATCTCCTGGTGCCACTGTAATAGAAAATACACACGTTTTCCACAGGATCAGGAGTCTAATTGAATGCACGAATGTTATGTTCTTTACTGACATTAGGGAAGTTATTCACAAGTACTCATTTGTAGCAGCTTGTTCATATGCACCTAGCATAGTGCCTGTTTTTAAGGTCAATAAACCTTCGTTGAGCACTAAGAGTGACCAGGGTTGCCACAAGCTAAGAACCTGAATTTTCATTCTATTTTGAGGTAGAGACATTGGCTTCAAATCCAAAAGATGATTAAGAGCATCTAAAAAGGAAGGGGTCTAATTACCACCATTACTATAAAAAGACTGTGTCCCAAGGGGAGAATAGGAGTAAAGCAGGTATGTACAAGTGGGGAAAACAACACACATACACACACACACACACACACACACACACCTTCCTTTTTTTCACTGTTTTTAGTTGATTCACATAACTAGAACTTTGCCCTTGAAATAGAATGGAGAGTTCACCTGACTCATAGTTTTTCTGCTTTATGGTTCATTTTTAGTGTTTTGGCAGTAAATCCAAATGCTTGGAAGGTCAACTTTTTCTTTTTAAACACTTTGCTTTTAGAACATGAAGGTTTTCATTTTCTGTACCAGATGCCAGAAAGCAATGTAGCCAGAGATCTGCTTGGCTGATCTCTTAAAGTTAAAAAAAAAAAAAGTAAGACTCCTTGGACTGTCAAGTTCTCCTGTGTAATTGACTTTTTTTTAAAGTTTATTTATTTTGAGAGACAGGGAGAGTGAAGCAGGGGAGGGGTAGAGAGAGAAGAAGAATCCTAAGCAGGCTCAGTGCTGTTCATGCAGGGCTGTAACTCATGAACTGTGAGATCATGACCTAAGCGAAAATCAAAGGGTCAGAGGCTCAACCAAGTGAGCCACTTAGGTGCCCCTGTGTAATTAACTTTAGTCCTGAGGGGTTTTTTGTTTTTGTTTTTGTTTGTTTTTCTTTTGGATGGGGAGAAGTACCAGTTTTGAAATAAGTGAAATCTGCAGATACCTGCCTGGAATTACAAGTAACACCATGGAATTTGAAAGCATACTTTATGCTATTTTTATATTCCTATCCTACTTCCACATACAAACCAAAATCAGAACAACAAAGTGAATTTACAAGATTCTCTCAATTTCCTGTGACTGGTTTGGATCACATATAGCATAATCTTGCACTAAGGTGGCTACATGACAGGAAAGAACAGGGCGAAACAAAGAAATAACTTTAACGAATTTTGGAAAGAATGTTTTTAAACAGAACGGGACCCACGTCAAAGAGAAAGTGAGCAATACCACACGGGACATGAAATGAAAACATAAGGTTATCAGCATCAGTGTGCTCGGCAGAAACAACCAAAAATCTCTTTGGAAAAATCATACCCCTCATTCCCCATCCCCCGTTTTCTCTCCAGAGATCAAAAGCCATCAAAGAATTTTACCACTCAAAATAACACATTTTGGATGAAAATTATCCAAATACACTTTTAAAATGGAAACAACATTCAACACATATTAATGCCATTCCCAGAAGGGCCCCAGAAAGGAGGCTCTATCTTTAGAATGAGGGAGGGAATCTCCTGGATGTATTTCACTGATTGTGGGTATATCGTCCCTGTAGGAAATCTGCCAAGGCTTCACAGAATTCTTACTTGCGCGTAGCAGCAATTTTACAGACATATCAATTCCCAAGATCATAATATCCCTTTATCCATATCACCTTAAAAGCTGATTGATAAACACTAGGATAGCCCTCCAAACACCTCTGGGAAATCACGATAATGTCCTTTTTCAAGATGAGAAATACAGACAGAGATAAATTTCCAAGCCAAGAACAAATGGGGAAAGGGAGGTGAGCAGAATGGAATTCGAGAGCATCAAATTCCCAGCCCTCTGTACAGAGTGTTCTTATCTCCAAAGAAATTTTAATAAAGGCCTGAACCATGACAACTAACCCTGAAATAGTAGAACACTGGCTTCAAGGATAAAGTTTTAACACCATTTCAATATTTGAATTACTTCTTAAAACATTAAGCTGAAAAATTAAAACAGAAACAGCAGTACCACATTAAGAAGATAAAAAAGATGGTCCAAAATTTATCTTTTTTAAAAAAAAAGTTTTATGGGTAAAATATTTAGACACTAAAGGTAAAGACCCATTTACCCATCAACACATTAACATAAACCCAAACCGTCCACTGTAATTACGCAATTTATCCAAATAAATTCTTGAACACAAAGAAACCCAGAAACACAACATCACCTGGAGCAAATTTTGAGAACGCCAAGAATCTAGCCTAAATTTAAATGCTTGTTGTTTGACTGATCTTTGAGTAAATCTTCAGAGGTGAGACAAATGTGCTACAGAAATCTGAAGGAAGCAACACTAAATGTCTCCTGTCTGGTGGCAGCATAGTCATTGTAACGACATTCCAAAAAAAAGAATAACACAGTTACAGATTCTATTGCTGTAGAAGTCCATCTGCTCCAATTTCCTTTACATACAACATGTATTTCGAGTCCTTCCATCTCCTGTGCCTCCATCTTGTTCTAAACCACTGCCCTGGTTTAGTCATCTTATTTGGATGATTTGCTGTGTAGCCTCCTAATTAGTCTCTCTGCTCCTACCCTGACCCCACCTCAACCCATTCTTCACAGAAAGCTGGAACGATCTTTTAACATGAAAATAGGATCACATCACCTCTTACCCTTCTTTATCCTTTCCACTCTCCTTCCATTATGCCTGCAGGAAAGACAAAAAGGCTGAACACATTATAGAACACTTCCCTGGGACAGCCCTTGCCTACTGCTCTAGTCTGACTTCCACATGACCACCCAGCCCCTCTGGCTTCCTGCCATAGCCTTGCTGCAGCTCTTCGACATACCCATCTCTTCCCAGCTCAGATCTTTGGAATCTGGTGTTCCCTCTGCTTGCAAAATTCTGTCACCCAACTCGGCTAACTTACTCATCCTTCAGGTTTCAAAGTCAATAGTGCTTCCTCAGAAAGACCTTGATCGCCCAAATGAGTTTAGATTTCCCTACTGCTTTTTTTTTCATAGCAGCGATTCTTTTTCCATCATATATTTTCATTCATTCATTCATTCATGCCTTCAGGCATGCATTATTCAGTAATTACCGTTGAGCACCAACTATGCACCAAGCACTGTTTTAAGTGTTAGAGAGCCATGGTCCATGTTCTCATGAAGCCTACATTAATGTGTAACTGTATGCTTGTCTTTTCTTTTAGATTGTGAGCTCTATGAGACCAAATAATACAAGAAGAGTCTAGAACCTGTTAAATTTTCTATACTTTCTCAGTGACAAAGCTAGCCCCAGAAGCCAGTCCCTAATAGTGCTTTTCCTCATTTTTAGGAACATATGAAATAGTAGGTGTGGCAGAGACAATTAGTGTTCTCTTTTTACCCTAGGAACACAGCCCCAGATTTCCTTGTAGTTAAGTCATGTGATTCACTTTTAGCCAATGATACGTGAGCCACTTTCAGGCCTGTCTCTATAAAGCTTTCTTGAGTTCTCATCTACGCTTTTTTCTCTACTGTTGGCAGAAACAGAGGACTCCGTAGTCTAAGAGGATGAAATGGACCTGATTCTCTGAATCGTACTGTGGAGGAAAGCCACCTATTGACCAAGAAAGGCTACCTGAGATACACATGAAAGAGAAAATTTGGGATTTAGCTATAACAATCGAAAGTATTATTACTTGTTATTTGTTATATATTTGGCTTTTCTACAAATATTGGCATTTAAGGACATTAACCAAAGAGGCTACTGTGCATTATCCCATTTTGAATCCTGGCATATTTCCTAAAGAAGGCCATTGGACAGTTCCCCTTCTGTTCACATTCAAGTCAAGTGAAGATCATAGGTGCATCTTAATTCCTCTCACAATTCTGTGAACCTCTTGAGCATAAATAGTATCAATGTCAAATCAATGTCAAACATAAAGAACAATAATTTAAATATGTGGTCTATGCTTTAAAAAATTTTAGCATGGAATTTGGTATTTCTGATGTCATATGGTTTATAAAATGAAAGCAATCCAAAATTGCTATTTTATCCCAAGATAAAAGACATTGACTTTTGGGGAATCAAGGGGTTAAAAATTAAAACCAGTGATTATTACTCTAGTAAATTAATTTGCTTAATAGCTCAAACTGACTTTTGGGTATTATGTAAATATAAGCAACGTTGGACATAAAATATACTTTTTTCATAATAAAGCACAAAATATAGTAGGTACAGTTTTTTGTAGTTTGTGTGAGCCGTATCCTTTTCATTTTATATTGAGCCAAAAATGCTTAAATCTAAAACACAAGTTTATTACTAATCTTAAGCATAAATACATTTTGAGTTTGATATAGACAAATAAGATCGGAATATGAGGAATATGCCTGATGTTTCACTGTGATTTTTTCATCATCTAATGAGGAATGTTTTATTGCTATTCGGGTCATTCTAAAGTGACTCATACAACGACCTTTTAAGACGTTGTATTAAAGGGTGAGGACTGCTGACAAATCAGGAAGCACAATCAGACATTCCTCAAAATATTCAACAACAAAATCAAAAGCCAACTAAGCATGTACATATCCAGTCAATGCATTTAAAATTATCCTATCCTACCCAGTTAAGACATGATTAGGAAGGGGCTGGATTTCTGGGATGTATGTCTCTACCTCTGTTTCTTGACCTCTGCATTAGATTAAGGGAATACATGAAAATGTGCCCAGAGGAAATATTAATAAATGAGATGCAGTATTACACAAAACAGAAGACTATGAAATGAATTAATGAATAGAAAATGATGTCAGCCAGCTTCTAAAGTCAACACAGCTAAGGAAGCATCCAAATTATTATTATTACTATTTTTTCCTCTCTTCCAGCCTCCCAGGAAAGATGCTGCGGGAAAATGAAGGGATTCTGCATTTGCTCCCATAACATTTATTGTATGTGCTTGCTCAAAGTCCTGGTCTAGGATCTCTCCTTCGCTGGTGTGGATGTGACCCCTCCTTGCACTTGAGTGCACTATAGACACATCCCCTCTATACATCTGATCTCTTATTAAGGTCTTTTCCTTACCTTCCACATACAGAGACACATATTTGCCGACTACTCTATGAACACGGATATCTGGAAGGAGAGGGCTGGATGTATTACTAAAGTTAATATTCCTTTAACAAAGCCTAAAGTAATCCTCCTCTTCCCTCAGTCGGTATAATTCTCAATTACCTGATCACACCACAGGGTAGAAGTAATAACACTCTCAACCTTCGCCAGCATTATGAACAGGCTCAAAAAACTATATGCAAGTTTTATTAACCGCACAGAGCAATATCTTAGCAGGTATATCCAGGGTTTACTGTAAGTGGTTAACAATGAGGGTAATAAACACATTTAAAACCACATCATTCATTTAATTAAATCCTTCACATAGTTTAAAGATATCCAGAGGTCTTCCAGAATCAGAATCTACAAAGTACAGCCTGGCTTTATGTTAATCTGTCTTTCTAAGAAGATGACAACTACGTTATGTCAAAAAGCTATGTAATAAATAAGCCGAGAAACTTAGGGAAAGATTGAATTTTCTTCCAGTGTGAAAGTGATCAGAATGAATGCATCCAGTTTACCACCTCACACATGTGTACTAAAAACCCTTACAGGGCAATAGCTATAGGAATGAATTTATCATTGTGAAAATAAATACAAATACTTAATATATATTAAAATATGTTCTCGAGGACAAGAACATTAGAAGGAACGTGATGAGCTGTTTAGAGTCCTATGTCTTTTTATATTTATTGTAATAAAGGATTTATTGTGGAAAGGTCTGAACATTCTGGCAAGCTGTAGCAACCGTAGGAAACACTAATGCCAGATACATTTTATATCCATATTAGGCTGAAGAAAAAAGACGGGTTGACGTGAGCTGCAAATTAGGGTTTTCTTTTGCTCAAAAGTTTTGTAAAACATCAGTAATGTTCTCTTAAGATTCTAAAGTGAGGTGCCAAATTTTGTACTTCTAGAACATTCCTGATGATTACAAGCACACAAATCAACAGTGATTGCATCAAACCAGTAACTTGAAACTACAGTTAGAGGTGTTTGACTTCACACCCCGGGAGAGATTTTAGCTCCCCTGTAGAATTTAAGATCTATTTCAAAGTCTGTCTTTCCACAGTCTGTCTTTTAAAATGACAACTGTGTTTAAGCTGGAATCTTTAAAAAGTTCTTTTATTAGCTGCCATGTAATTGTATTCTCTATATATCTCAATTAACACAAAGATTATAAATAGTCCTACGTAATTCACATCCACAAAGATATCATCTTGATAATAATACAGTCAACTCCTACATACCCCATGAATCATTCAGCTCTGTGGCTATTTGGACCCTCTGTCTCCTTTATTTTTCTATCGTTTCACTCTATATATATTTCCACTGATTATTAAGAACTCCACTAGAGGGTGAATAGGACAATAAATGGATATAAGTGGACCAAAATCTATCAAGGAAAGGCAGAAGCAATTTACTCAAATGGGGTTTGGCTTATTTGTGGACTTCAGATATCTGTGTTATTCCTATTACTTGCTACTCCCATAATCATATTGGCCATTATAAGAGTGATAGATAATTTACAGAAAACAACCTGCAGTGGAAAAAGGACGTACTATTTGGGGAATTGTAGAGTTTTGTTCTACAAATTTAGGTTTGGGTTACAGAAGGTCACAATTTTTATAGGTATATAAAGATGATGCATAATGATATTGGGGATATGACAGATCGCATACGTTGGGAAGACACAATCTGATTGCTGGGAATCATGTAATGATAATAATTTTATTAAGATTTCATAATGGCAACTAACCCTAAAATGTGCAGCAGAAAATATAATTCAAGTTTTTAAAAAGGACGGCTTCTATCATTTAATCGAAAATATGTTTAAGGAAAAACTTGGGATAATGGTCAGCTATTTCTGGCCAACGGTCTAGATAAGGAAATGGAGGCTCTTGGTGACATTGTTGCCCACATGTCTGTTTCACTCGGCGAATATATCCTTGAAACTTCTGCAGAGAATAATAAAGAATAAATAGATCTCATTAAAGACATGAAATGTGTGGAGATGAAAGTAAATCACAACTGAGCTAATTAGCAAATTATTGATAGGTCTTTTGTCATACTGTATTCAAACTCAGGAGCTGGGAATAGGCTCCTGTCATTTAAGAATGATTCTTGTCACAAAATAAGAAGGTGCTAATGCAAATCATACACTTTTTTTTGTACCTCTTAATCCCCAGTGTTAATTTTGAAAATGAAAACTAGCATCATGCATTCTTCTGATACTGATATTCCAAAATGTTTGGGACGCATGTTTACCACCATGATGAGAAACTATGAGTTCCGATTGTGGTTAAAAACACCAGAGGTAAACATTAGAGAGGCCCAGAGAGGCTAAGCAGCATGACACATCTCGCCACTCTGCTTTTAAGTTACACATCCATTCTACCCACGAAATGCTGGCAATGCCTCCAAGTTAAAAGAATGTTACCAGAAATAGTCACCATCTTCTCCCCCCCCGCCCCAACCACCACCACTTTTTTCCCTCTAGTCACAGGCTGCAGCCCAACCTAATGTCCAGAGATGTTTGTAACAGCCTGTTGCTGAGTTATGGCATGTTAGTCACTGGCATGGATTCCAGGTTAGTGCTCAACAGGCGTGGAGCAGGACAGCACCGCTGTGACATTTCTGGGAGGGTTTGAAGCAGAAAGACTCGCACTGGAGCCAAGGCAACATGACTCCCCAGGAAAGCCGAACCTAAAGTAATGTGGAACGCGCAAGCTGTTTTCCTGTCAGGAGACTGCACTCCCTCTAAGGTGGCAAGGTTGTGTACTTGAATGGCATTCAAGAGTTTCAAATAGAGAAGAAAGGTGCTCATTCTCAAATCAGTAGGCTCTCTCAGAGCCCCAGGGGATATCAACAGGGAGGGTGGGTTTGCTGAGAGACACCCAGCTTCTACTTGGGCAACCACTGAAGGGGACCTCAGTGCTGCTCCCAGTGGCTTTGTCCTTTGTGTCCTGGAGCTATTTTTGATTCCGCTGTAGAATGCCCCGGAGGATTCCCAGAATGCCTCATTAGCTCCTCACAGACTTTGTGGTTGTGGACAGAATGTCGAGAGACCTTCGTTGGAAAGCTTCTGTTCACTGTAGTAGTACCTCATACCGGGTGGATAATCAATATATATTATTTGAAAGGCAGCTATTGAGTAATGAAGTAATAAAATCAGGGTTTTGGATACAGTACAACCCCTTTGTAATAATGGTGCTGGGGACAATATTAATGCCTACTTGGTGGGTTTGCCAGGACTTCGCTCTGTGTGACTTTTCAGGGATTACTATGTAACTCTCAGCATACCTGAAACTATGCCATGTAACTTATTCAACTTAGTTCCTGGGTACACAATGCTTTCTGTCCGGGCTTTCTGCCTCTTCTCTACATCCCTCAACTCTAAGCTACAGGCCCTCATGTCAACTTATGTACATTAAAACAAACTACAGAGCCAAAGACAGAATTCCTCAGCTCTGTGCATACCTGAAATACAGTATTTGGTTATCTGGGGCCACACATTTATTTATTTATTTATTTATTTATTTATTTATTTATTAAATGTATGTTTAATTTTGTTTGTTCGTTTAAAAGAGAGAAAGGGCATGAGAAGGGAGGGGCAGAGAGGGAGGGAGACACAGAATCTGAAGTAGGCTCCAGGCTCTGAGCTGTCAGCACGGAGCCAGATTCGCGGCTCAAACTCCTGAATCCTGAACCTGAGCCGAAGTTGGACGTTTAACTGACTGGACCACCCAAGCACCTCTGGGGCCACACTTTTAGAAGCACTGATATCTGATGGGAGGGAGAGAGTTGTGTCTCATGCTATCAAAGGCTGGACCGGTTACATGGATTATTGGTAATGTTCCACCTGGAGAAAAGAAGACTCAAGAGATACGTGAGGGAGCAGCACGGCAGAGGGTGGAAGGAAGATCTGGACATAACAAACTGGAGAACTCATCCCGAGTTGCAATGAAACACCCGGGGCTGCCCAGGTCAGTGGCGAGTTCCCAGCCTTGGTGAGGATAATTTTCCAGGACCCAATTACATTAATCAGATGCTTCACTCATAGCAGGGTACACAAATTATTCAATAAATGTGAATTACCACATGGTTAATAATTATATTTGTTTTTAGGCATGGAATTGATAAACAACTAATACGTTTCTGTACATGTCTGAGATTCTCTGATTTGATAGACAGTTAAATTTAAAGTCCAATCACTGCCTTAGGCTCACATATTATCTACTCTGGGTTCTGGAAATCTTCGAGGAGGTTTTATTTTTATATTTATTTAAACTAGCAGCAACATTTAGTAGACATGACCTTGTCAGTTATTTGATTTAAAATTCTTTTTTAACATTTATTCATTTTTGAGAGACAGAGACAGAGCATGAGTGGGGAAGGGGCAGAGAGAGGGAGACACAGAATCTGAAGCAGGCTCCAGGCCCCAAGCTGTCTGCACAGAGCCCGACACGGGGCTCGAACTCACGAACCTGAGATCATGACCTGAGCTGAAGCCGGACGCTTAACCAACTGAGCCACCTGGGCACCCCAATTCTGAAATGTTAGTATGAAAATAGATAGTAGTCAGTTGTGGGGGAGACTAGGTGAGGGCTGGAAGGAAATCTAAACTCTGTCCTGATGTATATAGATGAAGCAGACAGGCAGGCTGGGCTTAGGGAGATATTCTCGGCAGTTGGACAAGGCATGGTGTCCAGGGAATCTGGCAATAAGCAAGAGGTCTAGAAAGACTGGTAGGAGTATGAAGGGATAGGTGCTTGCACTGAGCATGTGACCTGGATTATAGCAACACTTGAGAAATGTTTATAGGATGAATGAGCAAACAAATGAATGAACGTCTGCAAACCGGCAGAGGGGATCTTCATCATGGGGACTGGCTCTCGGGGTGAGACTGCAGGCCCCAAGGGAACAGACACAGAGGGTGGGAAGTTACTGGATCTGGGGCACCAACACAGAATAAAACCAGGACACTTGCCGGCGTACTAAATCTGTATATGCTTGTATTTCTGACAGTGTTGGGAACAGTAGATACCGCCAAGCTGAGGGACACACAAGCAGGGAGCTGTTGCTGTTGGGAGCTAACAAAAGGGTCTGCAAGGTGCAAATAGAAAGGAACTGCTCACAAAATGGTGCCAATAATCTGAAAATATAAAAAAGGTCTTTTATCTCTGACTGTCCCCCGACTGCAGTTAACAGCAGTTTCAGAAAGATTTTGAAACTCAGAGCAGCAGAAATTTGCACCAAAAGCTTATTGTAGAACTTTAAAAAAAAAAGCATCATTTATATACCTTCAAAGGCAGTTTGTTTTCAAGTCTGCACAGGGTAGCATGGTTCAGAAGCTGGGGGAGTGGGGCCGGCGCTGTCACAAGCTATTCTGTTGGTATTTGCTGGCCTGTCAGCACACCTTGGTCATCTCCAAGTGGAGCGAAATGTCAAGGCTACAGGGTAGCCAGGTGGGAACAAGGAGATCTCGAATGCCTCCACCTATTCTGACTTCAATTTAACTTGTATTTCCTCACTTTTGAAAGCTGGGGTAGGTCAAGGGGACCCATGTTTATAGCTTGAGCATGAATTACTGCAACCCAAGTAGGCCCATGAAGGCCTCTGCTGGAAGGAGTTTTCACACTAGTAGGTCATGTACCCATCAGAGGGAGTTCTGTTTTAGCAGAGCTTCAGGGCGTGAGGAAAGCTTGAGGGTGAGGTCCCAGACTACCCTGTTTAAATAGGCCCCTGCTCTATCCTTCTCTATCACTCCACTTTGATATTTTCTGAATCTGTACTATTTTATCTCTTTTTCTGCTTGTTTTAGCTCAATCTTTGAAGCTTCGTGAAAGCAAGGATGAGGCCAGTGAGTCTTAAGCCGCAGTGATTTTGCTGCCTTACTCTAGGGGACATTTGCCAATGTCTGGAGCCATTTTTGGTTGTCACCACTGGGTAGGGTTGATGCTACAGGTGTCTTGGGGTAGATGATAGGCCTGTTGCTAAACATCCTACAATGCACAGGACAGGCTGCTCAACGAGGAAGTATTTGTCAAAAATGTCAGTATGCCCCCGTTGAGAATCTCTGGTCTAGGTTGTATTTCCAGTTCCTAGAACAATGCCTGGAAAGTGGTAGGTGATCGATAAATACTTACTACAAATATGAGCGTCGGGGAAAATTGCTCAAACCAATTATTTCTCATAGGAGGATAAACTTTTTGTTTTCACTGTGGGCACAAGTACCAGATTTTCACATGCTCGCAAATTAAGTGAACAAAAAGCTTACAAATTAAGGTGATGGTGGCAGACCCCGACCAAGAACAGAAAGGTAGGAACGAAGATGTCCTCTGAGAATTAAACTACAAATCAACACAATGAACTGAGCCAGGGTGTGTGATCTCCTCGTGGAGATAGAAAATGGTGCCCAGGCAAAGCCCACTTGAGTATCAGTGTAGAATTGCACTGAAAAACGTGACTTATGGAGTCAGACTGCCTACATCCCAATCTCAGTTTCACCACGTCCAGGCAGGTAAATTAGCTGAGTCTTGTGTCTCTGTTTCCTCATCTGTAACACGGCAATAATTATAGCACTTCTCAGAGAGTTGCTATAGGAATAAATGAGATAATACATTAAAAATGGTTTAGTAAATGCAATGCCTAGGACATAGTGAGCCCTCAGTAAACAACGAGCTGTTGTTTACATGACCAAACTATGACTTCACTTAGCATGTGAACAGATGGAAAGGAATAAAGTGTTAAAGAGAACTGCAGGGGGAGTCAGCAATGGAAGCATTGAAAAGCAAGAGTCAGAGAGGGAATTTATTTTTACGGCCGTCCTATCAGATGCGAGACATGTTATTGTGTTCCACATCCATTACCTCATTTTATTTCCAGGGCTAATCCTTAGCTAAAGGAGGCTAAGTCACTTATCAAAGGACACATAGCAGTGACAAGTGGTGTTGAGATGTCTGGGAGCTGTCTGACAATGGGCCATCCCTGCTCTTTCCACTGCATCACGAGGAGCTGCCCAGTCAAAAATGACAATGACCAATCCACGTGGAGAAGATTCTAATGGCAAATTTACCTTTGCCATGGAAATGTATGCTTAGCTCAATGCTCTCAAATAGTTGAATGACCCAACTAATTTCCCTTAAACTGATTTAGGTCACTCTGATTCTATTTCCCTTCCTATATGTGCCTACAGGTAAGGAACAGGCATTTAGCCCACACGCGTATCCTGGTAGCATTTACATCTATCAGTATAAAATGTAATACACTGCTTTGTGGTTTCGTAAGTTCGTCTCTGTGATTCTGGATAATAGGAGTCTACCTCTCATGGAGAACTCTGTCGGTACCTGTAAACAACAGGTGGTGTAGCCCCCACACTGTAATGTTCAGAGGAGACAACACCAGCTGCTGGACAGAGGCTTTGTGAAGCGTAGACCCCGATGTACACAAATCTTTGGCCTAGTGGTATCTGAGAGCCAAATGGAATGCCATTTTCATGAACTAATTTACAATATTTACACATATAAGAATTTCACCTCTTTGTATATGTTCTCCTTCGGTAGCACTTTCTTTTCTTTCCAGTTCTGGGGTGGAAATGTATTATTTTTTTAAAATTTTAACCTTAACAGGCAGCATTTTTTAGGCAACTGGTGGCTTTACACTTCCGACGGACCTGATAAGAGCTGCTGAAGGGGGGCAGTGAGCTGCACTTAATGAAATCCTGGTTGTTAAAAGGAAATAGAAGAATAGAAGATAGCAATGGTGACAAGTTGAGAGACAAGCAGGCTTGGGGCTGAAGACATGCCTACTTTCCTTACTCTTGGCACGATATTAGGATGCAATTCCCTCCATTCCCTTTCTTTTGGAACAATTTAGGGGGGGATATCAGTAATTAAGTAAACAGGGCATTGCATATGTAAGTATGGAATTTATTTATTTAGAAGCCCCAGTCTTCTTGGAGGCTACTAAATAGCCAGCAGGAGCCAACCATTTTCAACCCTCTTTTCTGGGCAGAATTCAGAACAGGTGATCTGGAAGTTGGGATCAACGGCAACATCTCCTATTATGTATCCATTGGACATCAATCTCTTCTACAGCATTTCAAAGCTATCACCAAACAGATTACTAAAGTCATTTTATCCATACCATTCTTCTGCAGTTTAGCTGACAATTGCATATTCTGACGACACAGTCATGACTTTGGATTCTGTAACTTGACTTAAGAGCTGTGGGAGAAGAGGAGATGCTTTAAAATAAGACAACACAAGATAAGCTTAGAAAGAGGTTTTGCACAACAGCATCTCTCTAAATGTGGTCCACGGGCCCTGGAAGAAGGGGGGTTGCAAGACTTTTTTGGGGCATACACAAGATCAGTATAATGTTCGTAATAATACAAATACGTTACACGCCTTCCTCATCATGTCATTTGCAGAGTTGGTACAAGAGCAACAATGAATAAAACTTGTGGCAGGGCGTGTGGCTGGTTTGGTCAGATGAGCGTCCGACTCCCGATTTTGGCTCAGGTTATGATCCCAGGGTTGTGGGACTGAGCCCTTCATCAGGCTCCGCACTGAGTGTGGACACTGCTAAGATTCTCTCTCTCTCTCTCTCTCTCTCTCTCTCTCTCTCTCTCTCTCTCTCTCTTTCTCCCTCTGCTCCTCTCCCCTGCTTGCTCTCTCTCTTTAAAACTTGCTTCACCCCAGCAAGAATCAAGGGAGTGACATCAGACTGCACTAGTAGGTTTTAAATGCAGTGAAAAAAAAAGCATTTGCTTCGTTTGTCTTTGATGCAACAGTGAAAATTATTAATTATTGATTTTATGAAATCTCAACCCTCAACGACATGTGTCTTGAAAATTTTGTGTGATGAAATAAGAAATACATATAAAGTGCTTCTGCTGCACACCAAAGAGTGTGTGTGTGTGTGTGTGTGTGTGTGTGTATGTGTGTGTAAAGCACTCGTGCAACTGTCTAGCAGCTGGACGAGCAGCTATTTCATGGAACACAATTTTAAGTGAAAGAAACACTGATGGGCAAACGACAGTTATTCAGGCTTGGGTATTTCACAAATATCTTTTCAAAAATGAACAAAGTGAGCCATCCCTTCAAGTAAAACAAATGACAGTATGTGTTTCGAATGATAAAACTGGAACTTTCAAGCAAGCGTTAGAATTTTGGAAAGCTAACATCTACCACCAGGAGTACGATGGCTTCCCAACACCTAGAAGATTTTTCTGATGGGAACCATGGTGATATTAACAGAAGTGATTTTCTTTTTGTTATTGTAAAGTGAATATGTCAATATTTGGAAGATCTGTGTAACCTAGCCAATATTTTCCAAATTACCAATGCATCGTGTTGTAATATGATATAAACACAAAAAGTCTATATAAAGGATGAGATGGGTAATGGATTTTAATGTAATGGATTATGCAAAGTTCATTGATATGATTTAAGATTCCACACTGCAACTTAGGGACACCTAGCTGGCTCGGTCAGTTGAGTGTCTGACTCTTGATTTCGGCTCAGGTCATGATCTTGTGGTTCATGAGTTCAAGCCCCACACTGGGCTCTGCACTGACATCACAGGGTCTGCTTGGGATTCTTTCTCTCTCTCTCTCTCTCTGCCCCTCCCATGTGTTCTTCCACTATCTCTCAAAATAAATAAATAAACTTTAAAAAAAGACTCCACACTGCAACTCACTAGTTGTTGAGTTTAGATGTCATATCAAAGACTATCCACACATTTATCTGAAAAAGCTATGAAAATACTCCTGCCTTTTCTAACCACCCATCTCAGTGAGTCTTGATTTTCTTCATACAGTTCAACCAAAACAATATATTATAATAGATTAAACGCAAAGGCAGATATTAGAATTCAACTGCCCTTTATTAAGACAGACATTAAAGAGATTTTCAAAAATGTAAAACCATCCCACTTTTCTTATTAATTTTTGTTGATAAATTAGTCATTTTTTAAAAATATATTATTTATGTTAATTAAATAGTTTGTTATTTTGGATTGAATTAATAAATAAAACACTTAAAATTTCTTAGCTTTAATTTCGAATTCATACAATATTAGATGTTACCTGCACAAACAAAAGCTCTTTGGAGTTCTCAATAATTTTTAAGAGCATGAAGAGACTCTGAGACTCAAAAGTTCAAGAATAGCTAATGTACTGAAGTGAACTGGGTAAAGGAAGTAAATATTTTAGAAAAAGGTGATGAAAAATAACAACCACAAAGAATGAAAGGTAAAATCTCTGGAGGGTAGGTTGTTTAAATCTCAGCCTGAAATCTGAAAAGTGGTTTGAAATACACTAAATAGATAGGCACTATCTTTTCTTTTCCTTTTCGTTTGATATTAGTTTTCCCCAGTAAGACTATCAACTACAATCTATTGGACATCTGCTATGTGCTGCACAATCTATTATGGCATTTGTATAAGTTATCATAAGCAATTGAATTGACACTACTCTTCATTTAAGCTCACAAAACCAATTTTGGTGGTGCCCAAATATTTGCTCGATTTTTTTTAAGTTTATTTATTTATTTTGAGAGAGAGAGAGAGCGTGAGCAGGAGAGGGGCAGAGAGAGAGGGAGAGAGAGAGGATCCCAAGCGGGTTTGGTGCTGTCACCACAGGGCCCGACCTGGGGCTCGAACGTACGAACCGTGAGATCATGACCTGAGCCAAAACCAAGGGTTGGACACGTAACCAACTAAGCCATCCAGATGCCCCATATTTGGTTGTGTATTTAAGAAAGGCAGGCTCACTCTGGAAAACAGTGTGGAGGTTCCTCAAAAAATTAAAAATAGACCTACCCTATGACCCAGCAGTAGCACTGCTAGGAATTTACCCAAGGGATACAGGAGCCCTGATGCGTAGGGGCACTTGAACCCCAATGTTTATAGCAGCACTTTCAACAATAGTCAAATCATGGAAAGAGCCTAAATGTCCTTCAACTGATGAATGGATAAAGAAGTTGTGGTTTATATACACAATGGAGTACTACGTGGCAATGAGAAAGAATGAAATATGGCCCTTTGTAGCAACGTGGATGGAACTGGAGAGTGTGATGCTAAGTGAAATAAGCCATACAGAGAAAGACAGATACCATATGTGTTCACTCTTAGGTGGATCCTGAGAAACTTAACAGAAACCCATGGGGGAGGGGAAGGAAAAAAAAATGAGGTTAGAATGGGAGACAGCCAAAGCATAAGAGACTCTTAAAAACTGAGAACAAACTGAGGGTTGATGGGGGGGTGGGAGGGAGGGAAGGGTAGGTGATGGGCATTGAAGAGGGCATCTTTTGGGATGAGCACTGGGTGTTGTATGGAAACCAATTTGACAATAAATTTCATATATTAAAAAAATAAAATAAAATAAAATGCTTAAAAGAAAAAAAAAAAGAAAGGCAGGCTCTGTTTTCCCATTTATTCTCTTTTTCTCCTAAGCTGGAAACTCAGGAAACTGGTAGTACTCTACTGACCTTCAGGTGTGTCTTTGGGGCCAGTCCAATTCTTTTATTAAAATAATGATGGGTAGTCAGACAGGGAAGTAGAAACGTGGGGAGAGAGAGGGAAGTAGAAAAAGGGGGGGGGGAGAGAGAATGTGTGTGTGTGTGTTTCTCCACAAAAACATGTTCTGTTTAGCATTTATGGAGCCCGTTCAGTTAATGACCTGTTTATTGCATGTATTCAAAAATGTTTCTGCATATCATCTCTCGCCTCTCCCATCCCACCTGCCTCCTTTACTGTTTCTCAGTTTACAATTTTTCCACTTCATCAAATATTATGCCTTGTAATGTACTTGATTCAGTCCCTTTCTTTCTACAAAAGAGCTTTATACCTCTCCATTTTCTAATTAAATTTAACATCTATCCAAGCACTAGTATTCAAGATTTAAAAAAATTTTTTTCTTACTGTTTCATAGTTTCCTGGGTTTCTGGTATTGCAATATTATATCTTCCACATTGGTTAATATAGGTCCACAGGATTTCAACTATTTTAGAGTTTAAATAGGATTTTTGTAGGCTGGTCAGAGCACCAGCCCTTTCTAGCATTATGTTCCGAACTCTAAATAATCAGCTTGCAGTTTAGGTTACCTTGGACTCAAGCATGTAGAGAACTGTCTGAATCCAGATATCAGAATAGAATAGTTACTACTGCTTTATCACAATTGTGGTACATGACTATATTCTGGATATTCCTCAGTCATCAAATATGGCACAGTACTTACATGGTCAGGCTCTGGAGTGCAACTATTTGGGTTTGAAGATTGTTATTAGTTAGAGGTGAGACTATCTTAAAGGAAAAAGAAAGTCTCATTTGATGGATTCAAATGAAAGTAAGCTTTATTTGCTGTTCCTTTTCCAGTTCCTTTAGCTGTAAGGTTAGGTTGTGTACTCGAGACTTTTCTTGCGTCTTGAAAGTAAGCATTCACGTGCTCTAACTGAGGAGTTGAAAAACAATGGAAAATCTTGCATGAATTAATATTAAGATTTCTATGTAAAAATGTAGCAAAGGCTGAGATTCCCTGATAACATATTTTGCTTCTAAAGCTCTTAGGATGCAGAGCCTGGAGCCTGCTTCAGATGCTGTGTCTCCCTCTCTCTCTGCCCCTTTCCTGCTCATGCTCTGTCTCTCTCTGTCTCAAAAATAAATACAAACATTTTTAAAAAATTTTAAAAAATAAATAAAAAAATAAAGCTCTTAGGATGAACAATTAGGGTAAGCTACAGTTGGCATATTCCACGGGAACAAAACTTACTAGTAAAGCGCTGAATGATTTTGAAACAGCTGAGAAATCCCGCTGATAGAAAGATTCTCCCTGACAGGGGACAAGAGTTCAAGCTGAGTTCTGGCATTTTCTGCAGAGGACTTTTCCAAAATAACAGTAGGGAACTGTTAAATAAGGCACCATGCCCAGAGTTATGTGGAAATCTACAATGAGGCATAGCCTTATAGTTCGTAGCTGTCCTGCTAGAAAGAGCAAAGATACATTAGGAACCGTTTGGCTTGCTTTCTAAATGATCCTCCCCTTAAATCATCATTAACAAAGGGAAAGTGAGATTCATGGACCAGTAAAGAAAAGTTGATGCACCATGTCCCAAATGTAGAAGCCATTTACGTCTGTGCCACAACATGAGCAAAAAGGAAATGCATAATGCCAAGTAATCTCTTCTGATGCCAAGAGATTTATAAATCCTTACTGTGAAGTTTACATACATTCTATTTTCTTTAATTAAAAGCATACTAGATTGAAAATGTTATGAGACATACAAGATGATGTTGATTAAATAAAGTGTGTTATGATGACACAAAGCAGTAAGCAGAAGACTGCAATTCAATAGATCCATGAAATGCAATGAAAAAGAAGGCAATGCAGTGGTCAGAGAGGATGGATTTCAAACTCAGATGAGTCAGATGTTAAAAGAAATAACATGTGCAGAACTGTGAAGCTCCCAGTAGGAGTACAGCTGACTAAATGTGAGGATAGCCCACGTGCCCACTGCACTGACGTCATAGGAAGTCGTGCCTGTGAGCCCTTCCAGGCACAGTCACTCTTGGGTGATGACCAAGTTGGCGCATGGGAGGTTCTGGTACAGAGCTCAGGTTAGGAACATAAATTAGCTCCTGGTAGCTCATCTCCCAGGTGGTAGGAGTTGCATGTTAGTGTCCAGTCTTGAAATCATGGCGTCCTTATCAAAGGCTCTGTTGCTGTTGTATGCCCAGATGAGTCAAAGACACCGGGCCTATGGATCCACTTCATCACAACTCTGTTGCATCTAACACCATTAGTCATTCTCTGCTTCTTAAAATTGTTTCCTTTTTTTTTTGTTTTCTGCAACATCTCATCTTGTCAGTTAAATAGATGGGCTCCCTGGTCAGGCAAACCTCTTTCAAAAACCAGCTCCAATACTAACTTGCAGTAACTAACATAACCTTCTGAATCTCAATTTCCCCAATATTGAAAAAATGGGGATAATCATATCTCCTCATAGAGGAGGTTAAATAAAATTAACCTGAAGGCTAAATAAAATTGTAAGGGGAGCCTGGGTGGCTCAGTTGGTTAAACGTCGGACTTTGGCTCAGGTCATGATATCACGTTTGTGAGTTTGAGCCCCGCATCTGGTTCTCTGCTCTCAGCGCAGAGCCCGCTTTGGATCCTCTGTCCCCACCTCCCGTCCCTCCCCTGCTCATGCTCTCTCTCTCTCTCTCTCTCTCAAATACATAAACATTAAAAACAATTTTTAAAAATTGTAACAATAAAAGTAACTGTTAACCCTTACTAGGGCTTTCTGAGTCTGAGACTGCTGTACATAGTGTTATCCCTTTTAGCCTTCATACTAACCCTATAAGATTTGTGCTATTATTTTCCTCAAGCTACAGAGGCACAGAGAGCTTGAGACATGTCAATGGCCACAGCTAATATGTTATAGAGTTATGATTTGAACCCAAGCACTGTCTGTGCTCTAAACCACCATGGTATAAATGTACATAAAATACTTGGCAAAATTGCCTGGAATAATCAGTACTCAGTACAGGTTAGCAATTATTACTGTTTTCATCATTGTTAATTTGTAACCATTCCTTTCTTCTCTGGCCCTGTGATTGACTCAGTCACCTAGCCACTCATACAACGATGGGATTCTTCAGGACCCTATTGTTTTCATAATTCCATATATTCTCCCTGGGTAGTTTCATCTATTCTCATAACTTCAATTATGTTTGTATGTGGGTGATTTCACAAGCTTTATCTTTTACTCTGACCCTCTTCTGAACTCCAAACACATACATACTCCTTATTTTTTTACGGATTGACTGACTTGGAAATCCCTAAAATTAACCATCTCCTGCTCCAACCGTCAGTCTCCATTAAAAGAGCTACAATCGAATTAGTCTTCCATGGTAGATACCCTGGAGTTAGCCTCTACTCCCTGCTTCTCTCCAAATCCAAGGGGTTACTAAATTCTACTTCTCATCTCAACACCACATTCTTATCTCACTCAAGGTCTCTGAAAACTGACGTTGTTCACCCCCTACGCTACTGCCTCAATCCAGGTTCCTGGGAACTTTGCTGCAAATGAAATGGACTTTTCACTAGTTTCTTTGCTGCTGCCACTTCCTCTTAAATTCTTTAATGTGAATTCCACTTCAGTGAGCTCTCACTTTTCTTACCTGTGACTAACCTACACAGCAGTTCTGTGACAGATGGTTATTACAGGGTAATATTATTACGTATTGCATATGGCTGGCAACTGAGGCATTGGGGCACCTGAAATAAGGACAGAAGACAGCAGGAGTTAAGCACGCCAAGGTTCTAGGAGGCTACAGTTTTCACGAATCACCAACCTAGACGTGAAATGACTTCCGAAGATGGCAGCTTATGGGTTGTAAAGGTTACCATGGACAGCTTCTAAACTCTTCAATATGTAGGTACGGCGGTCAATGGAAGTAGAGAGAAGTAAAGGTGGGACTTCACAAAACCCAAAAGAAGGTCTTTATCCAGCATCATGGAGAAAGATCAAGAAACCACACTGAGAAGGGAGGAAAATGCCAGCCCCAGCATGTAATCATTTAATCCCGTGACACGGAGGGTGAGGTAGAATGAGCAGCTTTCCCCGGAGAGGGCTGCTGGGGAATCCTTACAATCAGGCAGGCTTCTCTCAAGGCCAGGAGATGGAGGAATGCTCAGTGAAGAAAGTGAGGGTTGTAGGAAATAGTAGTTAGTCCAAAATGAAAAGAGTTAGGAGGGAAATAGCTGTCTCTGGTGACGGACGAGACACCAGGAGAGAGAAGGGCTAAAGGGGTTCATAGGCTGGACTGTGGTTGACCAAAGGTAAAAAGGATGAGTGACATGGAAGACTGAGAAGGTGGCACGTTTTCAATGGCACTGGTCTCAGAGGCCCAGGTGGATGGAGCATCATAGGTTTCCTTGGAATTATTTCACTGAGACCTCACTTTACTATTTTTCTGAAGAAATCCTAGCCCAGGAGGACAAGCAGCACATTGAAAGGATTTCCAGGACCAACACTAGAGACCCTCTGAGTTATAACTGACAGGGTCACATTCATCAAGAACCTAAACAATAGTATTAAGATAAAATAAGGGTAGAATAAAGGCATCAAAATAAAACCAGTTCTGAACTCCTAAGTCCCAAACCTACTTCTTGACACTTAGCTCATGTACTTATGAAAATTCCATCAAGTCCGACAGATTACACGTGTGAAAGTATTGCTTTAGTTGAAGGAGTTTCTGAAGCAATTTACAATAAGAAAATTGTCCAAGCACCAGAGAAAATATGAGTTATTTCTTAACACAGACAATGTGGTAAGATTTTTGAGTTTTAGTTGAAACTGAAATTGAGTTGTAAAGAGAACTGAACTGCTTTCTTTTTTATTAATTGAGAAACTAAAAAAGCTTGTGGAAACATAGGAAAGAACTGTTTTATTGTTAAAATATGATATGCCATTTCATAACTTAATAAGACATCTTATTAGCAATAAAACATGAAATTATTTATGCTACTAAAAAGAAAGGTGTTAGATGGAATTATAAACATTATTGCACTGAAGAAACACTGTATTATGAATATTATACATTTTAAATAATTGATAGATTATGAATATAGTAGGTATAAAGTGTCTCAACCCGGCTTACAAATATAAACTTACCAAGTGAGACAAGCAGGTTCATGTATTGAAAAAAAAAGGAAAAGTACAGAGCCTGGAAGAAATCAAGGCAGCCAAATGTACTTCACACAGCTGTCTTTCTACATTAGCTACATCTTTAGGAACTTGGACGCTTTATAATTACAACAAATAAAACTGTTATCCAGGGAATATGCAATTTTGAAATGCCAGAAGGTTACTCGAAATTTTCTGATATGCTGTTCTTTGAAAAGGCATCGAGCAAGATTTATCTGGATCAATGGAAAAAAAAATCTCAAAGAACATAATGCAATTTGAACATTTTATAAGTAGGGGCCAAGGGAAACGAACCTTTCTTCATAAATGGATCACTAACCTGATGGCTAGCTGGCTTTATAAAATTGGATGTCCTGTCTAAAGATCCTTATGACAAAAGAGGATCAAAAGAAAACACTGTCACAGGAATATGTGAATCCTTTACCAAAACACTTGAAAACATTTCAGCAGAATTCATTTGGCACATAGTTCTTTTATATCTTTTAACTTACCTTTTTAGGAAAAATAAGATTATGGTTAGCAGAGAAGGAATACATAAGAAAAATTTTATATGCCCTTTATTATAGCTGGAGAAATGACCTAAAGAAACACCTGAGCATTTAACAGCTATCTTAGAACACTCGATTATTCTTAAATATTATAATTCATGGTTTTAGAAATAAGATATGGCCAGACAGAAGATGTACAAAGAAATTCCTAAAAGTAACTAATGTTAAAAGAAATACTAGCAACATTGGAAAGCCATTGGTGATACAGAAACAGAAAGAAGAATTTAAGGAAAACCTTTCATATTTCCCCCAGGCTGAGCACACATCTAAAAGAAAGGCTGGGCTGTGGGTGGAATTTTCAATAAGCACAGCTGCGTCGGTACAGATCAAGTTCAGCATCCTTCCTTCCCAGACACAGGAAGCCCAGGTGAGGCACCATGTTCCCGAGACACAAGGGGCAGAGAGCACAGGACAGGGCATGACACAAGGCCTGAGAGTCATTTGCAGATACTGAAGAGTCTTGTTCAGATGCCATGCCCCTTTCTGACCTCTCCGCCAAATTGGTATCTGTAGACCTAAATTTAGGGTCTTGAATGGTATGTGGGCACTAGCTAGGAGGAGGCATCAGGGCATAATATGCTCTAGAAACCAGGGACCTGGGAAGAGTGGATTAAGGAGGAGCTGTCAGAAGCTGGGAAGAATGGGCTCTCCTGGATGGAAGAGAGCAGTGAAAATTTCAGCAGTGGGGTAAGAGAAAGCGAATACGATTGGCTCAGGTACCACCTGGTATGATTGTTGGTTCCCCAGCTGTCATATGTGGCACACAAATATTCTTGGTCTCAACAGTATATTAATTTTTGACTAACTGAGTGGAAAAGGAAAAGAAAAACCAATCAGCTTGCTTAATGTACTAGGTATTTCAAATGAACCAATGGGTTTTTTGATTGTTAGACTCAACTGTGCTTTATAGACTTGGGCCTAAGCAGGATTTAAAGGGGAGTTTTTCTTCTGGAAACGATGATGGGTTTATTTTCTTCCACCACTCATGTCCCGTTCCTCTAGTGACAACATGCACTGTGATTCAGTGAGAAGCAGGGAGCCCAGCTGGTAAGTGACTCCAGGACAAAGCGAGAGCGCTTGGAGGGGCAATTCCATTACTTCAACGCCATCAGCACCAACTTTTGACCACTGACTTTATCAGCCACAGAAAAATGTTTTCATTTTAATGGTGAGATCCTTAACCAATAAGTAATATCTGGATATGAACCCTCATCAGCTAAGCCCACATGCAAGAGCCCCAGACTGTATCTATGCAGCTTACTAAAAATCATCCCAAGTATAGCAGTTGCCAAACTTATGAAAATCAGCCACATTATAACCTCCTTATCACTAAGATCTATTTCTGTGTCCTGAGTGGAAATTGAATGGATCCGCCCTGATTTTCTCCCCCTATGGTCTTGATTATTACCTACAGTAAATGCTGGAAGCCTGTGGAGCCTATCTATGCTCAGGTATTAGAGTTGAGACAACCAGTTTATAATTCCCAAAGGTATTTCTCCCTTAAAATTTTTTTATGAAAGGAAGGTGGTTTTTTTTTGTTTGTTTGTTTGTTTTGTTTGTTTTTGCTTTGTTTTGTTTTGTTTTGTTTTGTTTTCAACCTCAGGACACCTTCTGCAGGTCCCTGAAATATGAGATAGGTCTTTTTGGACATCAATCTTCCTTTTCATGTAACATTTCCCTTCTGCTTTCTCTCGTGTTGTTTTAACAAATGCTAATCCATTATATCTGTTTTTCATCTGCTTCTTTATGGTAGAGCAGGTTGACTAAATGCTTTCTTCTAAGTTTCAGTTACAAGATTCTGGAGAACGCTTTCTACAAGTGTTAGGATTATATACACACTCATTAGTTTTCTGTATGCATCTAAAGTAATAAAAATCTTGCACATCTATCTAATGTTTTACAGATTTCAAACTGACTCGAGGAACTTTATATAAAGCAATTCTTCAGAAAAGCAGTAACTACCAGACCAATCTTTCTAGTGTGTCTTTCTAGCTGCTTTCCATGTGTCACTTTCCATGTGTCACTCAGCTGCTGGACAAATTACAAAAATTTCCTGTTCCTAGCAGATCAAGCCCAGATTCTTCATCTCGGCATTCATGGTGTAACCCCATCCGGCCCTTCCTTAGATACCCACCCTGTTTTTCCAATGCTCCCCAAAGAGAGCCACTTGCTTCAGCCTGGTCGGCCTCTACAGGTCATGGAACAGGCTGGGGTCAGTCTTGCATGTTCCCTGTTTGCATCATTTAAGGTTTTTTTCTTCTGCAGCTTCTGCAAATACTTCCAGCACTTTCCAGCCCATCTCACGGTCCATCTTCTCCAAGGTACCATTTGATTGGCAATACCAATTTCTCCCGCTTCTGAATGCTCACAGCCTTTACTTGCAGAGTAGAGACTTTTTGTTCTTTTGTACATAGTTGCACATTGCATTATATTGTCTCTATTATAAAGCCCTCTAACTATTTTATGTCTAAGTCTCATCTCCCCAAGAGGAGTAAAGGGCCGTGCCATATATTTGCGCTGTTTGTCCCCATTGTACCTAGTGCTGTACTTGGTGCACATCACTTAAAAGGTTTCCCCAACTGAGATTAATTTCTCTGCTCCCTGCAGTACCTTGGGCCTGGATGTTGTTGCTTCGGTTATCACAGTACTGATCGCAGCTGCTTCCCACTGTATATTGTGAGCTGCGGATGAGTTGCAAACCCAATTCATCTTTTTATCTCTCCAAATACCTAAGACAGCACTGTTTATAAAAAGAATTTACCAGCGTTGCTAATTAAGTTTCTATTAAATTTCAACTTTGTTTAACATGGCACCATTCCCTATAGCCCTCTTTTTGAGGAACAAACATGACCATGGTTGGAAATGATTATACTTGAAGAAATTATATTGACATCTGGCATGTGAGAAGAAAGTAATAGTTGGATGCTTTCCTAACTCGTTTATTCAAAAATAATGTTAAGGTCTAAATATAAACATAAATTAATCAGTGTGTTGTCAGACCACCATTATTTAAGAGGCATTTGCTGTATCAAAAATGCAAAAATAGATATTGAACACAGTAGGCAATTTTTATAGAAATGTTCAATGTGGTAATGCTGTTCTTGCCGTAAGATTTTACACCATTGCTAATTTCTTGACTTTAATATCTTTATAAGTTAATATCTCTGTAATTGGCAAAAGTAAAATTAAAATTCTCTCTCCACTACAACATGCAGTAAAACCTCATGGCTTAAGCAATCAATAACTGATTAGTTTCTTTTTTTTTTCTTGCTATCTTGATTTAGGTATGACACTGTCTTCCGTGAGAGAGGGCAGAACTTTTGAAGGACTCAGGCGGTCGTGAGAAAACTCTTCACCAGCTCTTTGAATAATTTTAATTAAAATTCAGTTCAAATCAATCTCTTAGGCTTAGCAAAAGCATCTGTCATGTTTTCCCCACTTAAGAACTCGAGCTGAAAATATGAACATTTTCCTGTTATAAAAGCGCTGCATCCGTGTAAAGTTAAAATAGCTGCTGAGGACAATTTTCAACACATTTGGAAGAATTATGGCTTTAAAAATGCAACTTTCAGAAAACACACTGATGCCTCATTCAGTGATGTGCCTGCATTTCTTGCCACACATAATGCCTTCTCTCGGCATGCGCTTTAGCCCTTGAACCGTTAGCCTTCTCCTAGTCTCCTGGCCCGGCCTCTGGCCAGTACGTAAGCACACTGCTTGCCACATAACAGGGGCTCAAAAGTGTTTGTTGATTAAATGAATGAATTAGCTAAATGAAGGATATAAAGACCTTGCCTTAGTCCCTTTGTGTTCTCTTACCTGTACTAACTGTAGTTAACTTGTTCTAGACTGGAATGTCGCCCTAAAACGATGATGCCCTCCAACTCCTTTGACCAATTAGTAACAATTAGAGAAGCAGAGGATCCAAAAAGACAAAGTAATGGCCTTTGTGCCAACAAGAAAAAACAGTGATAATACACGTTTTGTTAGAAAAGGCACCTCCATCTCTAAAAAATCCAACACTAAGTAATATCCAGTATGGACGGAGTTCCCTTTGATTTGTTTCTGATGTTATTGCAGCTTCTGCAAAGCCCAAATGAAAGTCCTACAAAGTCTGTCTGTCTGTCTGTCTGGTCTTGCTTGAGGCTCAGATTCTGGTGTCTGAAGCGGATTTTTGTTCCCTGTTTGGGTGAGGCCTGAATCTTTTCGTGCCTGACCCTATGCTGGCAGGGTTATTGTGTTATCCAGCTCCATTGTATTCTGTATAAATGGTGCCCCTAGGAGTTCTGGCCCATGGTGGTCCTGTCATGGGTCTGAACACATGGCCACGTTTTTTATCCCATGGTATTTTTTTCAGAAGAAAAATCTTTCATATTTTCAAGAGAGTCTGATGTTACCCCTGTCATATATATCAAACTGGCATTTTGGATTAAACCAGCGTGGCTTGTTGATAATAATTCAAGTTGTTCTTTTGATGATAGAATACAGTCCTTGAAAACATGAGTTAGCTGCAATGTTTTTGTAGGCCAGTTCAATTCCTTTATTAAGGATGCAATGCCATTTCCCATATAATTTAGTTCTTCCTAAAAATGTTTTCTGCTAAATACATCTTGTCATGATACATAATGATCTTTAAGAAATCTTGTTTCAAACACAATGTGATCATTTGCAGAAGTGAGAGCGGGAACTTTTTCTGGCCAGAGGCTAGCATTGTATCTACCAATCTTTCCTTGGTCAAGAAAAAAAAAAACAGCACCTAAAATTTTAATATATAGGTGAAGTTTTTTAAATGATACTTTCATGAAAATAGTCCCCAAAGCAATTCAGTCATTCCATATCAGTTTTACTTTTTAATCATAATTTTTAAACAATCATAGGCCAAACACACAACAATGCTCATCTTGGTTTATAATATGTGACTTGCATTGCACACAACTAACTACCTGTTCTATGGCTTCCCCTCTTAAGTCTGTTCTGGAACCTTACTTTATCAATTTCCCCTTTCTTTCCTGAGTCTTCAAATTACCCATTTCCATGAACATTTTTTTCATATAAGCAGTTCAAGTATTTTCAAATCTGTCCTATGTAAAAGTGATTTTTTTAAAAATGACCTTCAATTTGGGTTCCCATCTGGCCACCTTCTCACAAAGGTGGCTACTTTACCCACGCTTCTATTCCCAGTGAGGGGCCTCATTCCAGCGGGGATGTTCCTTCTCGGTGCTGAGCAAGGCTGGGTTGGGGATGGGATGATGCAGATATCCCTTTCTGTGTGGTTATTCTCAGGTTTTTTGTCCCACTGTGTTGCTTAAGTTTCTTAAGTGGACCCTAGAGGTCTTCCAGGGCTGGTTTTCTTTAGGGATTGCTGAGTAATTGTTGCTCTTTGTGGGGGGATTGATGGCCACCATCTTGTTGATGTCATTCTGGCTTATGCTTCCCAGTGTCTCTTGAAAATGCTCTTCCTCTTCCTCAACCCAACTAACATGTTCACTGGGCTCTTCCTCAGCTTTCTTTTTCTTTTGGCATACTTCTCCTTGGGATAACTCACACTTTTCATAGCTTTAACTGCCTATATAAAAATGACTTTTAAATCAATGTCTCTACACAAGACATTTCCTATTTATCCAACTGCCTAGTGGAATCTTTACATGGATATCCCATGAGAGCTTCCCATTAAAATGTCCAAAGCCACTGTATTTATCCTTTCCATATGTCAACCTCTCCCCTTGATATCTTGCTTTTCCTCCTGGCCTCCTGCCCAATGTCTAAATCATGGTGAATCTATTTATGAAATATCTCTTGGATTTATCCTCCCTTTCTTTCTCACTGCTACTATCACTGCGACTTCCTTAGATCATTGGGCTTCAATGTTCCTTGTTTGGGATTTGCAGTATATTGCCTCTTTGCTGTTCTTCCTGGTTAGGGGATGCTTGCCCTCCAACCTTTCTTACAGACCAGGGTTAGTGATTTTTCTAACATTCAGATCGACTATGCCATTGCCTGATCTTAATTCTTTAATGGTTTCTCATTGCCTCAGTATAAAATTTAACCTCTTTAACACAGTGTGAAAGACCTTTTATGATATATCTCCCTCTCTGTAATAAGTGTGCCACTTATTACAACACATTTTATGTTTTAGCAATACTAAACCATTTTCAGTTACCTACAAATATCACACTTTCTTGTCCCTCTAGTACTTTTTAAATGATATTTACTCCTTCTGGAATAGTATTTTTGCATTCATATTGTACACCCCCTCTCCCCAAATCTGCCCGTCAAACTTGGAGTCATCTTTCAAATTTCAGCTCATTTATCTTTCCCCTTATTAATCCTCTGCCCTCTCTACTGTGCCTTTGGGGCTTATGCTATGGCATCTGTCACATGAAATCATGACAATTTGCTTGTGTGTATGCTTTTCCTCTACACTCTGTGAGCTCCCTGAGGACAGAGATTGTATCCACAGACCTCATACAGTACTTGTCATATGGCTGATGACCAAAGTAGATGGTGAATGAATGCAAAAGGGGGTTTGAAAAAAATACAGATTTTCCTCATTATCAAGGATCATTCATTTTACCAATGATTTTGTGAAAATGAAAAATGATAAGTACAGATTGCAAGTAATTATTTTTTTATGTTTCAACATGGCATTAGTTTGAAGTTCTCTCTTTATTCACAGCACAAAGCCCTTGAAATATCACAGCTACAACTTTCTAACAATGAATGGTTTGGTCTAAGCCTCCAAAAGTGAAACAGCAGAAAGAAATAATAAAAAAAGTTACTAAGAAACTGAGAGGATTTTACTGCTACTCACAGAATGATCATCTGTCTGCTCCAGCCTTTGAAGGACATGCTTCCATTTGTCTGCTCTATGTACAGAGAATTATACTGTTTGAATAAAACAGTGACTTACAGTCACCATTGATTTAAAATGCTTTACAAATTAGTTTTTAATCCTTCTTCCCTGGTTTTTCCTCATCAAAATGTTTTCATGATATTGCCTACAAATAAGCCAAAGCAGGATGAACTTCATAGAAGAAAGTGGCTTAGGCTGGCAAATTATTATTATAAGGGCCAAAGCATGGTTACGATGGATTTTTCAAAGCCTCCAGGATGTAATGGAACAGAATTGGACTGAGTTCTACTCTTGACCCTTGCATTCTTGGACAAAATTAATCTCATCTCTCTAGGCCATAAAACTCTCTTCTATAAAAGTAGAAGATTTAACTAGTCACTAGCTGGTGTCTAAGCCTCTCCCAGCTCTAGAATTTGGTGATTCAGTCCAGAGATAAGCTTCTCCAAATCCAGTATAATATTAGAAAACTGTATTATCAAAGAGGCAGGGGAAGTACGTACAGGAGTAAGTTCTCATAAAATTATGCATACTTGTTTTTAAAAGCAATAAGAATATAGCATGAAGGCTGACTCATTATAATTGATTGATGCACTGAGAACTCTTCCAGTCATGATTAATTCTCCTGCGTATAATATCTTCATTCAGATTAATACATATAGCGTTTCATAATTATAAGGTAAGAGCAAGGCATACTGGCGGGGAAATGTTTACCGGTAACCTGAGCACCACTGAAAATGTCAAAGTGTAATAACGTTTGCTGATGAGTGTAAGCACTGCAAATTAATGACAACAGTCTTTCCTGGTTTATTGCTCCTCGATATAGCTAATCAGAGCACAAGCAAAGAAGATTATCCCCGGTTCTTTTTATTTCTATAGTGACAAGGTGCTGTAGAATATGGTAGGAGTCTGGAGTGCCACATTACTACAGTTACACACCCCCACATCTCTCAAGAATATATGATTCTGTTGAGCTTTTTCTCTGCTAAAAGAATGACACAGGTTCTGGGGAAAGAAATGAGCACCTAAGAATCAAGATTTATAGGTCTCAACACCTGAGGCTGGAGGAGATTTCAGAGAACAGGATCACATCACTTGCTACCTGCTAAATTTTCATTACAGGTGAATGAATTGGTTTATAAGGCTAGAAGGGATTTGGGCTAGAATCAAACAGTATTATTTCCTTAGTGCATATGAGATGTACATTAGTAAGTAAATGTTTGTTAGCAAATAAAGACATGCCAGTTCCCTCCAAGAATCTAACTGTTAAGATCCAGAAGAAGGAATTTTAGCAGGTTGACATTTACTTCTGTGAATTTTATATTTTCCTAAGCATATTTTGTATCTGCTTTGTAGAAAATCTATATAATACAGGAGATTACAAAGAAGAAAATAATCTCCTATATCTCAAGATTTAAAAATATCTGAAATTAATTTTTTCTTCTAGGCTTTTTCTATCAATATATCTACATAATTGTGCTAACTGCACAATTTTGTGTCCTCTTTTTTATTGTTACATTATGACATCAGCATTTTCCCAATCATTAATACTTTTCACAGATATAATTCTACTATGTGCAATACACTGAGCCCATTGGTTTTTTTTTATGTAGATTATCTCATGGAATCCTCTCAAAAATCCTAGTCCTGTTATTCTCTTCATTTAACAGAGGAGAATAAAAAAATTGAAGAAGTTAAACCAACATCACACATTTTACAGGAAGATCTTTGATTTAGCTCATGAAAGAAATGTACAAGCTTGAATGCACAGAAGACCACATGACATTTTATTGGGCAGATTTACCATAGTTTCTTCACTATTTCCCTTTTGAGTGTGCACTACCATCCATGATGCCCTCCCACCATGTCCAGTCCTTTGGATCTATCCCTTTTTTACATGTACCTCAAAGCACGCTATTCCACTGGTGCAAGAGAGACAAATGACTACACCCCACACCCCCAAATAGTGCTCTGTGTGGTTATCTTGACAATGAGGAAATGCTGGGGCTACCTTTTTTTCTCAACACACTGTTTCGAGAATTTATGAGGCACATCTGAGAAGTATCCAAAAGAGGTCTGGATTATAAATGAGGAGACCTGGGTTTCAGACTACCAGTTAGACTGGATTGGTTTTGGTCTTAGGTCTTTTACTTCTTGACTCCAGCTCAGTCTCCGAGATGTCAAAGACTTCCATGATGGAAACACCAGCCGGTAAGAGTGATGGTCAGTCAACTCATTACAGTTCTCTAAAAGACAGCTTCACTGATGTGAATTTCCTCAGCCTATAGAAGTCTCCTCACGTATTTGACTAATAGCCTTGGTTGCTAGAATGGGACAAACTGATGACATAAACACATTGTAATCAAGCATGACCTTATTGCTTAACTATTCTGTCAAGAGCCCTCTGATGCAAGACTCCAAGAAAGTTAAAACTCGCTGAAAATAAAACTCAATAAAATAAAATGTGACCTGACTGATAACAATAAATATAGACTCTGTGCAAAACTGGAATGGGGATAAAAGTTTGTCACTAAGCTTTTTGGAGAACATGGATTTCAAATACCCCTAAGAAGTGTTACTATTTTTATTTATTCATTATTCTCAATGGTCTTGTTAGTCATTCCTGCTGGTTTAAAATTTTACTGCCAAGTATTTCATTATTAAAAACATACAAAACAGTGCAAAGTAATGCTAATTCAACAAACACTATTGTCTGCTCCATGGTGAGAAACATTGAAGCATTAGGCAGTGTCATGAAGCTCAGAGATCACAAGTGGGGAAAGCACGAATTATACCCTAATGACAGAGATGAATGTTGTTATGAAAGACGAAGTAAACTGAGCTTTGCTAAGGTACAATTAGAAACAAATTTTCTAGACAACACTTACATCAAGCACTGAAAATTAGATCATTAATACAACTGAGCATTCGCTTTAGCTCTAAGAATTTAGATGGTCACACACACACACACACAAAGAAAATTGAGAGCTTGTATAGTTTTCCTTGCAGAAAAAGAAAGCTTACAAGTTTATCTTCAGAGATAAGCTTTTTTCCTGGCACAAATTCTTGTGAGAACTGTGTGTTACAGCTCCTTATTCCGAAGCTATCAAGCAATATTTAGCACAATATTACTGCAGTCGTTCAAAGCCATTTTTTCCTTCCTTTCCCAAACTGCCATGTATTATGCTAAATTTTAGTAGTGGCCAAGGGCACAAAATTAAACAGGAACTCAGTAATAATGTTGTATGTGTATGGCAGGGGAAGGAAGGAATTATGACAATGAGCTCCGTGTATGTGATCCAACTTACTAGCAGTTAGAAACGTCTTGGTGTATACCCTTGACTGTATACAGTCAATTCAAGGGTAAATCTTTGGGCAGCTGCTCAAAGTGCCAATATTCTGTGTGGAAGATTGAAGAAAGATCTATATGTTTAAACAGCAGGTGAAAAGGCAGCAGAGTTGACATTCTCTTGGAAAATTTAAGAAGCCTGACATATTCTCACACAGAGATGGGTCATTGTAATACACAATGAGATGGATAAACTCTTTCTCACAAAAGAAAAAAGAAGTTCTGCATCCAATCTTGTGGTTGTACAAGTCCCTTAAAGCATGAAAGTAACAATTTGGGCCTAGAAATTTTTATGAGTTGTTCTCACCATTACACTACCTGAATCCACAAAATAATACAAGAAATACTTTTGTCAAATATCCGAATATTTGACTAGAAAGACGTACTGATGGGTCCTCCAGGGTGTAAATGTTTCAACTGACCTAGTAGGGTTACTTATTATTCTTCATTTGAATATTAGAGGGTGTGTGTTTTATTTTTAGCACTGTTAATGTAAAGTCGCAGCAATTTGTAAAAGGCGTAGCTACTTACTAAGGCCAGTCCTTATGGTGAGAGGAAAAAAATCATACCATCATCATAGCTCAGGCTGCCTATATTTCTGTAGGGTTGGGCACATGAGCATGTCTCCAGTTCACCTAAATACCAATCCAGTTATTTAGGTCTAACAATGGAGGAGGGCATGGCACAGCTCTTTTTATAAGACCGAAAGTTGTAATTGAATCTGTCAAAAGAGCACGCTTGGGTAGCTTCATCACAGATTGGGGATGCCTTCTGGGTTCCCCCTAATTGGCTCAGAGCCACTTATGATTCAAATCTAGAGCCGTAGACACTTTCAGATTTACACTACTGTAATACTCCATCTTGCATTTCACTATTTATTAAACAGAGCCACCTGAAAATAATCTTCCTCACTGAGTATCAAAATGGTACCTCTTTTGCCTTTTTACACGTTGATCTATGCAATTCTATATTTTCTGACTTACTGATGCTGGATAAGGTGGATTGTGTGAGTTGGTGAAGAAATGTCCAAAAACACCCCAAAGTTGGAATGCTTACGGAAGATTGCCACAAGATGCCATGAGGCCATGAGAAGAGAGAGGACGGACCCTTTAAGACAAACACTTCTGTGCTAAGAGTGCTGCTCACCATGGCAAACATGCCTCCCATCCCTTTAACAGACATTCACTATATTTCAGAGGAGCTGAAACTATGGGAAGATGAAGAAGTGTGGTTTCCTTTTTATATAAGCTTTGCTCAGAATGTCCATTTTGGCACTAGGTTAAAGAGTATTTAGCTTATAAAGAATTAAACTAAAAAAAATATGGGAAACCCCTCCTCCCCAGTGGTGAAAACAATTTTCCATCTGACTAGGCATTGCGGAACCAGTCAAATCTTCTAATGTTTTATGAGCAGACTATTGTAATATTCTCTCTCTTCTCAGCCTCCATTCTTGCTTTATTGAAAATCATCATCCAGAGTGATCAATTTCTTATAACACTTGGTACCTACAGTTGTGCTTCTCAAAGGCGATTTGTAGTCAAAGAAAGCTCCAAAGGATGCCATCAACGAGTTGGGACAATGCAAACCTATTGGATGGACATGGTGCATCGTTCTGGAAACTTGGAGAAAAAGACTTTGATGCTGAAGGAAAGAAAGGTTTAGCATGGAGCAAGAGGAAAATACATGAGGATTCAAAGAACTTGACATACAGGACAGACCATTTTGAACCCTGGCTCTCTGTGCATTTATTATGAATATGCATTTATTCTTTTTTATTTCACGTTTATTTATTTATTTTTGTTTTGTTTACTTTGGGGAAGAGGTTTGGATTTCAGAAACACTAAATGCTCTAAGGAATGGAGAAAAAAAACCCTTGGAATGATAGAAAAGGCCTTCTCAGTACCTACTGACCTCTCCAAAGTTATCTCCTTTCACTGTACCCTCAAATTCTAGAACACCAAACACACCATGCTGTTTCCTGTGTGGGTCCATGCTGGTTTTTCAATCTTGAATGCCCTCCCTTTTTTTTTTTTTTTTTTTTTTTATCTAGGTAACTCCCACTCACCTGTCTAGATCCAATATAGCTGTCAACTTCAGGACCTCTCTGGGCACCTTAACACTTTATCATTTCCTGCACTATGGGTAAATTATCACCAAATGTACCTGTCTTCCCAGGGAACTCTTCAAAGACAAAGACTTGGCAAGGTTTGGTCATTTAAAATGTCAAATACAGGGTCTAACTCTGAGATTTAGGAATGTCTTACTCTAATATACAGGTTGTGGATCATATAACTTTGACATAAGTCTTGGTTATGACATGATAATAAAAAAGGACATTGTTCTTCTCTCTTATTTGTTGTGAATTTTTATTGTGAAAGAGTGAAAGAATATGGTAAACTAAATCTGATTTTTCTTTCACCTTGTACTATGCAAATATATACCAAATTAGGGGCTAGGAGGCAGTATAGACTTTTTGATGCCAAGATTTAAATTCATTCTACTGAAGTTTCAGCTATATATCGAAAAGATTTCTAAGGAATTAAAGTAAAAATAAATCTGAGAGCCCTCCAGTGGTCAAAATAATACATGCAAATACAACCATTTACTAACATCCCTCCTTCCAAAGAACTTAAAACATTTCCAACAGTCTTGCTGCTATAAAAATGCATGCTTTGATTACTTTGACATCACTATTACATTAAATTGCTTTTTAGCAGTATAGGAAAACAGATGTTTATCCAGAATCATTTAAATAAACCACAGAAAATAGCGGCCCAATCACTCACTTATCAATGAGAGATTTTGAGTAGTTGCTAGAATGCAACCATGTAAGGGCAATCCTGAATCTTGTCCAGATAGGAGTAATTCAATTCCTTCCATTGCAGCCATTGAGAGAAATGTGGCTGTACATTAAAACCACTCAAGATAAAGAAAGGATGCAGTCAACCCTCTCTGTGTGTGCCAGTTCCATGCTCCCCTTAAGCACAGAATTGTATTTTAATGTGTATATTCCTAGACTTGTAAAAGCATAGTGTGTGTGTGTGTGTGTGTGTGTGTGTGTGTGTGTGTTTCTAAATTGTAATTTTGATGGTTTACATAAGAAATGTGTTGGCTTCTCTTTTAGCAAATGCATATCTAACTAAGCCAGACAGCAGTACTTTCCTTTGCTTCATCTCCTGTCATCAGATTACCAGTAATGGTTTGGCAGAAAGCCGGGAGTAACGTCTCTGCCTTGAAAATTGTCAAGCTCTAACATTTACCCAAATGCTGCAGCACTGATTGGTGAGGGTATTTTGTTTGGTTTTGTTTTAATTAAATTCCTATATTACCTTATTACAAAGTAAAGCTTGCTTTAAAAACTGCCCCCGCCCCCACATTTAGGTTCATATATATGGTGTTCGATATAGGATGAAGATTTTTATTTTTTGGAAACATAGAACAATATATTTAATTATTGCACTCCAAAATCTTTATGGACCACCGCCCCAATAGACCTATGCTTATTTATTTCAAAAAGTTAGCAACATCAATGGAGAAATGCTAAGAAAATATTACGTCCTTTAATTTATTACTCAGATTTTTTTGCTTGTTTTTTAAATGTTTTAGATGGAAAGCAAGTGTTCATCACTTTCCCTTTTGTATGGTAATGTCTAAAGACCTATCACTTCAATGTTCCTAAGTTAAAAGAAAAAGTCAAGTTCAGCTAGTATCTGTGAATGACCTTCAAGAAATTCAGCCTACTGCAAGAAATGTTATGAGCAATTCTCAGAAAGCATACTCTCATGGAGTAAGTTATTGCCTAAGACAAAAGTGGGCATTTCTGGAAGCTACATTGTGTCTTTGAAGCCACTGGGGTACTATTTAGGAGACTGAAGCAATAATTTACCCTTGTGCAATGAAAAATGTAATGTAACTTGCACACCAGGATCCTTTGCCTCATTAAGTTAAACACTTCCCTCATGTCATTTTAAAGGAGAGATTATAATACTGTAAATCTAAGTAATTTAGATTTATGTTCTGGCGTCTGGCAAATGGTTACACAGGATATTTTTCAGCATTCCAAATGTTTTAGGTGCTAGGCAGTTTCAGAATGTAGATATAATTGACTTTGTAATTTGGCAAACAATAGAGTGTTCTGTGTAGCTATTCAGAGAGTTGCAAAGGGACAGCCCCGCAGAGCTGAGAAGAGACCTTCACAGCCCCCTGCAATGGAGTTTAGAGGTGTTGCGGACATTACGGCTTCTGAACCTTATTAGAACCCCAGGGGGAAAATAAACAAAAATAAACCAGGGGAGAAATATGTGCTAAGAATTTATGCTACCTACACTCTTGATGGAACAAATGATTTCTCTATGATACAGAAAAAAGGTATATTTCCCAAATAATTTTCTTTTTTAAAAAAATGTACTGACAAAGAAGTCATCTCTTACTTTTAAAATGGAAGGAGGAGCACCGAAATGTTGGTAAATGAAAAGCAGAATAATACTGCAAGAGTGGATGAGCTGACGAAAGGATACACGCTCCCTGTCACACCCTGTCACACCCGAGCATCCTGATACTTATTGGTGAACCTAATATCTAGAATTTTCTGTGAGTACAGTTGCTGATGGTATAAAAGTTCATGGAGCAATTGGTTGATTTTACATGGTCACAGCACTTAACTGAATATAACACACACTCTAAAAAAAAAAAAAGTGGACATTTTGTTCATGTTAGTCTATTACTCTTCTTCTTGCCCTGAAAAATTCCGATAGATGGTAACTTTAGTAGAGAATCTTTTGAAACCCACAATTTATTTTTCCTTTTTAAGCTTTAAAGTTTTTGAACTTAAAGGAGGTGAACAAAAAAAATCAAGAAACAGATGTTGAAGAGTTCTCTTCGTGAGGTCTTCGTAAAGAAAGGATAACTAAATCGTATAAGTGAATAATGTGTAATCATATTCTAAAGTGGAATGACAGTTTTAGATGTTTGAATGAAATGGGTAAAATAGTACATATCCCTGTGGAGTTCTCGATTCTGATGAATGTAGTCAATCTTCTTATTTGCGGCTGCATCACAAATTATATGCCCGAGTGAAGCCAAACAAATATTACTGGATGCCCGATTAATTTCTGTTGGTGCTTAAAACCAATGCCATTTATCAAGAGAATAGAAAGTAGCCAACAGCAAAGATAATTTTTGAAGTCCTTTAAAATTCTTAGCTTTATATTCCCAAAATATTACATGAGCTGCCACATTATCACTTTTAATTATTAATACAGTGAACAATGGGTGACTTAAATGAGAATTTACCAAGGGTGTTAAAATGTGTATTAAAAAGTATGTTAAAATATTATATATATACATATATATTGGTATTACAAGTTAGTTTGAGAAACACTGGGTTCAATAAAATCAAACTTTAAGAACCCTTAATGCTGAGGCATCTGGGTGGCTCAGTCGGTTAAGCATCTGACTTATGAGCATGATCTCAGGTTTGTGAGTGCGACACTCACGTCGGGCTCTCTGCTGTCAGCAAAGAGCCTGCTTCGGATCCTCTGTCTCCCTCTCTTTCTACCCCTCCCCCACCCTCTCTCGCATTCTCTCTCAAAAACAAATAAACATTAAGAAAATTTTATAAAAGAACCTTAATGCTAAGGATCACCTAAATCTCTGAGAGAGGGATATGGTATCCAGCATTTTCCAAATTCATTTGACTCAGGATATTCATCTTTTTTTTCCTTTTTGTATATAGCATTTCCTGGAATTGTTCTTTCTAAGAACATAAATTGGATTTGCTGATTTAAATTATTATCTGGAAGGCCTTAGAACACTTGCTTAATAATTTTCCAATTTTCAACCATCTCATTAATCTTTGAATTCTTCAGTTTTGCCTTGTTAGTGCTTAAAACTAAACGCAAAACAAAAAGTAGAGTATCGGAGTGGTATAAATCCTACTCAAAATGATACATTTCTAACATGTAACATACATCATCATTCCTCTGGAGGCATTTTCCCTAAGCATAGTACTTTTATTTTGCCTTTTGGAAATGCTGGGGGCTAGGACTGTAATGATACTCCATTGCCTTTTTCTCCATTTTTCTGCTACAGATGATCAGTTCTTACAGATGGGAAAGTATGAAAGTAATGTTTCACTTTTGCTCTCTACAATCTAGAGGAATTGCCCTATCAGAGGCTCTTTTCTCTTCCCAAGGCTGTTTATGGACAGGACTCCCTGAGACAAAAAGTGTAAAGACAGGTAAAATGTTAGGATTCCAATCGGTTGGAAAAGGAGTGATGGGAAGGTCGCAGGCACCTGGGAGACAGCAAAGATTTAGAGATCCAAAAGCCTTAGCGGGGATCAGCATCGAAGGATGAAAAAAGAGAAAAAAAACCCAATAGCATCTGATTACAGATAATTGCCTACATATTGCCCAGGTACATATTCAGAGTTATCCAGTAGTGCCCCTTATCCACGGAAATACGGTCTAAGACCCTTACTGGAAGGCTGCAGACAGTACCGAACCCTCTATCTACTAGGATTTTTCCTTTAGGTACATACCTATGATAAAGTTTAGTTTAGAAATTAGGCACAGTAAGAGATTAACAATAATAATAAAATAGAACAATTATAATAATCTACTGTAATAAAAGTTATATAAATGTGGTCTCTTTTTGTCTCTCAAAGTAATTTATTGCACCGGACTCATGCTTCTTTTTGTGATGATGTGAGAGGATAAAACGCCCGCATGAGGAGATGAAGGGAGGTAAGAAACACAGAGACAGGCTACTGCTGACCTTCTGACCATTCGTCAGAAGGAGGACCAACTGCTCTGGATCCCGGTTGACCACCGGTAATTAAAATCATGGAAAGTAAGCCGTGGATAAGGAGGGAATACTGCATAAGACCAAAGTCCAGATCCCTGCTCTTCTGGGGGCTTTGTTCTTCTTGGGCCCACCTATCATTCATTAGCGTGGAATTTATTAGAGGTCCTCAGAAACATTCCAGCTCTTTCTCTTTTCAGGCATGTGATAGGATTGTATTCCTCACCCAGCTGAAGTTAGGTGTGATCGCATGGCATGCTTTGGCCAAGGAAACGTGAGCACAGGGAACACAGGTCACTTCCAGGTGAAAGCAACAATGTGGGGAAGGGCCTGAGGTCAGGCCAACCCTCCATACATAATTCGCATGAGTGGGAAGGAAACCTTGGCTTTTATAAGCCATGGAGATTTGGGGGTTGTTACCTCCAGAAATCAAGCATAGTAATATCTATCTGGAGCACTTCCTATGTCTGTATCTTGGTTTGATCATGTATAAAAGAAAATAACATATGTCTCTTACCTACAAAATAGTATAAAACATTGGATGAGGTTTAGAACAGAAGTGTTACACTTCTCTGAAGTGTTAAAAACAACATCTTTCAATGAGTAAATATGTTGCTACAAATGTGTGGAAATGAACAGTCTAAAACTAGGAAGTTCACATGCATTAGAAGATAGATTTCGTTCAATTAATCTACATCTCTTCATACAATTAGTAAAGACATCTATAGTCTTGAACTATGATTAATTCAGTGAATTCATCCCTTCAGCACTCATAAATCTGTGTGCTACTACATCACCTAGGAATGGAGTACAAAAAGTAAAGTGAGACTGAGAAATAAAGTTAGTAAAAATAACTATTGCCCTCTTTAAAATACACAGAGCTTTAGAAAGTTTTCATGACTCAGGGCATCTCTGAGTCACCTTTATGCCATATTTATTTTGCAAGAATGCAAAGTTCAACTCTATTTATGCAAATAAATGTGTTTATATTTTATATTAAGATACAACACAGTTTCCTATGTGATAAAAATACATGTTCAATTTTTTAAAAAATAATCTGTTTAGGTCTCTTTAAACTATTCTATAAAAAAATCTGCTAAATAGAGATTAAAAAAATTAAAGTATTCCCAAGACCCCTAAAACTTAGCTTTTTGAACTTCTAAGAATTTACCCAAGGGATACAGGAGTGCTGATGCACAGGGGCACTTCTACCCCAATGTTTATAGCAGCACTTTCAACAATAGCCAAATTATGGAAAGAGCCTAATGTCCATCAACTGATGAATGGATAAAGAAATTGTGGTTTATGTATACAATGGAATACTACTTGGCAATGAGAAAGAATGAAATATGGCCTTTTGTAGCAACGTGGATGGAACTGGAGAGTGTTATGCAAAGTGAAATAAGTCATACAGAGAAAAGACAGATACCATATGTTTTCACTCTTATGTGGATCCTGAGAAATTTGACGGAAGACCACGGGGGAGGGGAAGGGGGAAAAAAAGGTAAAAGACTCTTAAAGACAGAATAAACTGAGGGTTGATGGGGGTGGGAGGGAGGGGAAAGTGGGTGACGGGCATTGAGGAGGGCACCTGTTAGGATGAGCCCTAGGTGTTGTATGGAAACCAATTTGACAATAAATTTCATATTAAAAAAAAAACTTTGCTTTTTGACAGGAAAATACTAATTGCTAAAGAAAGGCAAAGTGATTTTTTTTAACAAGTATGGAGATTAGCATACATAAATTAAGAATAGAAATTAAAGAAGAGAATAAAGCAATTTGTTAATTACATCCATTGTTTTAACATGACATGCTCCAGTGTCAGTGTCCAGTGAAGGGGACTGAATAAATAATTTCTTACTCTAGACACAAGGTAGGAGCTTGATCGAGATTTACTGAATTAATAAGACAAATTAGCTCAGCTACTTGAAAGCTATGATTTAAAATCAGCCAATTTTTAAGAATTAGTCTTATTTTTTTTTACAGATGAAGTAAAAAAGAAAAGGCCTATAATACTATATTTTCATATTTTGTGTTAGAGAAATCTAGGTTCTCATCTAGACACTGACCTAAAAAAATTATACTTAAGCTTATTCATTTTTGAGAAGAGAGACAGAGTGTGAGCAAGGGAGGGTCAGAGAGAGAGAGGGAGACACAGAATCTGAAACAGGCTCCAGGTTCTGAGCTGTCAGCACAGAGCCCGATGTGGGGCTCGAACCCATGAACTGCGATCATCACCTGAGCCAAAGTCGGACGCTTAACCGACTGAGCCACCCAGGTGCCCCTAGACACCGACTTTAAACATTTGATTGGATTCAAAGATTTTGATTTAAAATATTTATTTACTTTTATTTAAAATAAATTTGACCCCATCCATATTAGGGCTTTTTTCTTTGTGGAGGTAGGAAAGCCCCATATGAGAAAAAATACAAACCATGTTTCTTATTTTTCTAAAAATGAGGTGTCAGCATATCATAATGTATGATAAATTTATAAATGATCTGAGGAATATGACATTAGTTAAACATCCTGAGAATTAATAAGCTATATTTCCTCTTTCTCTGGTTCCCACCAACAACATTCAATTTTTAATAATTAAAGGCAGCGCTGTTTTTTTTTTTTAATTCAGCATAGCAAAATGAGACTAACATTTCCATCGCTAAAGTTTTCTAATGAAAATTTTCAGCCACCCTTAAGATTTAAGATCACAATGTCCTATCACATAAGCAACCAACTGCTTTCCTTCTAGCATCACATTGTGATCTGAAAAACCATCAGTGTTTTCCAATGGTTCAGATTCAGGCTATATGCAGTGAGATTATTTTGATCTAGTTGTGCCCCATTACTTTTTTCCATTGGTGTTACCCATGATTATGGGCTAGATCTGTTGAAACATGTCAGTTTTTCAATTCTATGACTTTCCTCTTTATTGTGAATGTCTCTGACAATATACGGGTAATTTATCCTACTTAAACTTCTATGATTTGTCTTGTTATCACAATGATATTATAGAATCTCACTTGGTGAAAATGGAAATAGATGACCTCCCCTCTCCCCAAAAAAACACACACACTCATTTTTAACTGACTCTACTTGACACAGAGGAGAATTAATGATCACTATTCCAGACAAAGAGTCTAAGGTCAAAATAATGATGTTTAGAATGAAAAACAATAAAGCAAAAAAGAAATTGTTGTGAAAAAACTTCCTCATAATAGTTGTTTGTTCATTCCTTGAATGTAACTTGGTTTCTATGTGCCCGTTACTGAGAATTCCAAAATGCACAAGAATAGTGGGTGAGGCGTACATGTAAAGGATGTACAGTGTAGGTGACTTACGAGGTCAACCTTGAAGAAGTCGGATTTAACCACAAAGGAGATGAACAGTGGGTATTCTGGGGGGAAATGTAGGTAGACTAGCACAGAGGTATGATGTCCTATGGAATATTCCGGAGGCAGAAATTATGCGCGATTCAAGTGTTAGTGAAAAAGCCAGTGAGGTAGTAGACGTGGTGTTGGACAAACAGGTTGAGGCTTTGTGACAGGCCTTTAAGACATACTAAGGGCTTTATTTTGGGGGAAATGGTGAGTCACTAGGGATTTTTAAGTAAAGGAGCAATCCACTCATGACTATGATTTTGAGAAGACAAGTGTGTTGGTCCCAGGATGGGAGAGGTGTTGGGGTGCAGACCCTAGGAGCAGGAGAACAACTGGGAGACCATCGTAATGCCCAAGTGAGATGCTGAAGAACTGAAGTGGAGGGGCTGCAAAGGGAACAGAAAGGAAGGAATTTATTTAAGACAATGTCTTAAACGTGGTGATACTGGATAAAGGCCAAGAGAAGGCAGGAGGAGTCAAGGTCAACAGCTGACAGCGATGGTGGTGGGGTGGATTAGAGAGACTGAAGAGATGACTAAGGAAAGGGGCCGGCCAGGGACACATAAAAGGACTGCTAAGTATTGTTGACAGCTCCAGTAAGGCTGGGAAACACGAATCCTCCGTGCGTTTGCAAATTTCTCCAAAAGCCCACAGCGAAAACTAAAAATCAGAAAAACTACCCGAAATCATCAGTGATGTTAGCAGACCACTTGATACCTTCTCTAGCATGTGTATATATTTATAAATACATAAAATGACCATAAAAGCAGTACAGTGAACTTCCCTTTCTGGTAACAGTAGTGAAATAATTTCGACTGACACTCCCACGGAGGTAACTGAAGATATTTAAAATATAAAAACAGCAAAGAGCTTAATATGATGGCGAGGTTTTCACACGCAGCAATTTGGAAGGCCAGAGCTCAAGAGAGGAAGCTTATCTTTGACAGCTTTTGCCCTTGGGCATAGGAGTATGGGGGAGAAAAGATCTGTGAAAGCAGCCGTGCTTTGAGCAACCTCACAGGCTTTGTGAGAAGGGCAAAGCCTGTGGTCCTCAGGTGAGGGCATTAATAACAGAACACAACTTCAACTTGGGATCTCAAAAGGCCGTAGCTTCCTTTATGGTAGGAGTGAACCCCAAATACACGATTCTTCACACAGATTTGCAGCCTTGCTTCTCACACAGGGGTGATTCAGGAAATCTTAGCTGCTGCACTTTGACAAAGATAATTCTGGTCTGATATGGCCCCCAAGTGCCTGGCAGAAGCAAAGTCCTTTCTGGGGGAGAAACCTCATCACCACTAGGTCTCAATTTATTCTTACAAGTGATTTTTAAAATACAGTTCCAACAGATAGTCAAAGATATCCAAGCAACCAAGAAAATAAGACACCATGAGTGAGAACTGGCAGGAACAATAATAATAGAAACGAATCCAGTAACACTTGAGATACTAGAATTAGCAGACATAGATTATAAAGCTACACATAGCATATTCAAGGAGATAAAGTGCAAGCTTGACAAATTTCAGCAGGGAACTTGAGTGACATTGATAGCAGCAGAGAAATATTTGTCCTCCCCCTTCCCTGTCAACACTATTTGGTCTCGTGGTTTAAAATTCTTACATTTTAGAATTAAAATTTTTTTGTGTTCTTTTTTTGGCTTTCTTTTGACACACTGAAAACAAAAACCAAGCCCCATACTGAAAAGCCTGGTACAAGTTTAGCTATATGTATAATTCAATCAGAAATATTTAGTTGAGTCAAATGTAAGTCTACCCAGAAGCGTTTGTGTGTGTGCATGTGTATATGGTAAGCACACACACATACTTGCACTCACAGATTTCTTGGAAACACTTCTGATTTCTGCCAGGCTCACTCCTACTGTCAACAGGTCAGGACCAAGCTGGATAAATCAAGGTGCATAGGAGTCAATGTCACCAGGGAGAATTTACAAAGGTACCATCCACTTGTGGAGACGCGAAATGAAAATTCACGGCAACTTTCTTGGAAGATAGGTCTTAACAGCATGAAAAGGAGGGTATTGCAGTGATATTCATCAGGGGTCCAGAAAGAGAAGGAGGACTGGAAGCGGAGACGGAGAGTGGGCAGAGAAAGGGGGGGTGGGGGCATCAAAACTGAGCCCTGCTAACTTCACATTTTGTTTTGGTCTTGCTAGATTGTTCGATAGTTGTAAAATCAAGTGATTCTATCAATAAATTGCTCACTTTTCATTTTAGAAGAGTTACGCAGCATATTAGTTATTCTTATCAAAACTGAAAGACCCACGTGAAGTCATTCATTGTTTGTACTTAGTTTAGCCAACTTAGTTCATTAGAATCGGGTCTATTTGACATAGCAAAACTCAGCCAGTTACATCTAACAACTGTTCAGTCCCACACTGCAATAAGAACGTCAGCAGATTTATTTTCCCCATATAAAGTAGAATTTCCAATTCACACCATGTCCTCTGTGACTATTATGGACAGTATTTATTCAGAAGGAATGCTGTGCAAGTTTGGGAAAGCTGTCTCCAAGAGCAGAGCCGAGAGGTCATTCGACAAAATAAGAAACAAAACCTATACATGGTCAAAACATGAAGAGAACTGAGGTTTGTCATTCTCTCTTTTAAAGAAGAAAGTTCCGAAATCCTTAAAACACAGCGTGGTAATAGCAAATTAGACAACTCTCCCTCCTCCACCCTCAAGTTCCATATAATCGGTACGCCTCCATTCACTTAGCAAATATCAGCTTTTTTGGAGGAAGAGAAGCTGCTTGGAATTAATGAGGCAACATCAAAAAATAACTTCTATTAAAAAATTGTTCTCTTCAATGGAAAACTGCCTTTTTTTCTAATTTTCTTTTAAAATAGATTATCTTCTAAGGCTCCTATTCACTTCATCCCACCTTTAGACCACCTCTTTTTCCCTCCTTTTATTTAGTTTTCCTTTTTCACTTCTTAAACTAGGAAGCACCGTTGCGTCAGGCGAGGGAAGTAACCCCATCTCACAGTAAAAACAGTTACATCCAGTGGTATCATAAACACGGTAACATTCAGTGGGTGTTGTGACACACAACCACTGACATTGTAATTCAATAACTGCAGGGTGTTTAAGGAGTTAACAGAGAAAAATGTAAGTAAGGGTCATAAAGCAAAACTGAAATTATAGATATGCAAGGTACATTTCAAAACCAAGCTGAAATGCTCTAGTTATTTCTGCTGCATAACTTAAAAAAGGCCAAATAGCTCAAGAAAGGTAAGAGAGTTACAGTCCCGGAAAGTCTTCATGATCACTTTTTCATTTACACAAATAAAAAGAAAAATTCCACGTTAACCTTCCCAGAGAAGCGATGTACCTTAAAAGCCAATCTTTTCACTTACCCTAGAGTATGCACATCATGAGCTCCTAAATCCTTTTAATTCCAGGACATCCAGAACATACATGAATTCTGAGCACATTGACTTCAAAAACAAGCCCCGACCAAATTGTTAATTACTACAGAGATCATAACAGAACTCCCTGAAATTCTAGGGAGAGATAGGAGTTTAAAATCCAGCTTCTAGATCCTGGTGTATACTGTGTCTATCTTTAACTTGAAAATGATTTGGTTTCACATTCCATTGAAGTCCCACTGGCAGATGCCTTTGGTAAGCTCACCAATGGCAGGCTTTCAAATGCCCTCCCTCCACCCCCTCCTTCCTCTGACCGAGCTTCCGCTGATACATCTAATGCCCATTTACTCAGCTGTCTTTTTACCTGTCTCTGCGTGGGTAAAAGGAGATGCTTTCATTGATGGCTGTTACGGAAACACTTGGAAGCTTAAGGCAGCCCGAGGACTCACTGTGCTTTCCCTCCTGCCATCCCCTCCCCCTTGTTACTGCCAGAAACCAACTGACTTCCAAACTTGGCTGTCTGAAAAAGAATGTTCTCTGATTGGCATTCCTGGAAGCAGAAAGGAAGGCAGCTCAAGTTTTGTTCTGTGGCTCCCTCTGTGTGAAAAACTTCCCCAGGTACACATAATACAAACAAGTAAGTTTCCTGGATTTTTTTTTTCCTAACTTTGAGGAGAATGGAGTGAGTATTTGGGTGCATGACAAATATTTTTGATGTCATGTAGCATTTAAGTTTTAATATCCACATATAATTTTACCTACAATGGCTACGCATGCAGAAAAAACAAAACAAAACAAAACAAAGCAAAACAAAGCAAAATGGCAAATGTTGTGTTGAAAGTTGAATTTCCTTATTAGTAAATGGGTTGGGACCCTTCAGCAGAAGAAGCAGTCACGCTTCCTGCTTGACAATATTCTGGAACGCAGCTGTTCACTCTGCGGCTTTTCCATGAGAGAAAACCTTCCTCATAAGAACTGTGGAAAAACTGATTTCAATTATCCTATATTTTATATCGCAAACAGCAGGAGAAGAGAGCGCCAAAGACTCTCCCCATTGAGTCTTCTTTTCCAGGACTGTCTTGCAAACTTTGGTGAAGACTGGTGAGGACTATACGCGCGCGCGCGCGCGCACACACACACACACACACACACACACACACACACACATGAACAAAAAAAACTGAGTGACTGGAAATGAGACAAAGATATGTTTCCTCAAATACAATCAGATGAGGATTAATAATGGACAGTCCCTTCAAAGAACTACTAATAAACTTGTGTTTAATATTTATTTACTGGTCACCGGGCCAAAAGATTTGCTGCTGCTGCTGCTGCTGGAAATAACTTACCTCTCATGTTCAAAACAGTGAATTTATTGTATGCCATTTTATGGACGAGACAGCTTCTTGAAAGCTCTGATAAAGGATTTATAATTTCAGCAATCAGACAAACCACAACCTATGCATTTTGCCTTTCCAAATCTCATCTGGCTATGGCTGCTAAGTCCAGGCAAGTGTCAGCTGGCTGGACTCACGGGTAGTGGTGTGGTTACAGCTGCTCCTTGTAACTTGTACAGACATCTCAGAAATATTCAACGGCAAAGGGTTGCGTCCAAAAAGAAAGCTTTCACTTTGTTTGTGGTTGGTCTCTGATCTCGGTGGTCTGGTACCATATCCGAACAAGACCATGTTAGGGAACCATGAGTGAAATCTGATTAACTGGCATCACGTTACCAGTTTACTCTGGTGATTGTTTATTCCCATATAGATGGGTGTCCTACCAGCTTGTTCACTCCTTAACCTGTTACTAGATGTTCTTAAAAAAAAAAAACTATAAGAGGGGCACCTGGGTGGCTCAGTCGTTTAAGTGTCTGACTTTGGCTCGGTCATGATTTTGCAGTCCTTGAGTTTGAGCCCTGAGTCAGGCTCTGTGCTGACAGCTCAGAGCCTGGAGCCTGCTTCGGATTCTGTGTCTCCCTCACTCTCTGCCCTCCTCTGCTCACACTCTGTCTCTGTCTCAAAAATAAATAGATAAACTTTAAAAAGAATTTATTAAAAAAAAAAACCTATAAGACGTTGGGAGAGGAGGAAGAAACTTTCCTTATTTTTATTCCCAAAGTTGATTGTCTTAGGGAAATTTCAAGCTATGTGCAAGGCTGATAGGCGCATTCAGAAATAAATAGGAAAGAACAATCACTCACCCAGAGAGCACATGTCCCATTCCTGTGTGTCTTCTTCCCTCTATCAAAAACACTCATCCTCAAGGCTAATGGATGGTGTCAAAACACATGTGAACTAGGATGAGAGGACAGGGTTGGAGGCAGGCCGTCTGGTTCACATTCAGCCACACTACTCGCTTCTGTATCTCTTGACTGAACGTTAGCTGTAACTGACGCTCAAGAAATGTTTTTTGAAACTGAAGAACTAACTGCTTTTGTGAAAGTATATGTTCTAACTTACGGAAAATGATTACATGTTGGCTCACTGCAGATATAGTTATATGTTTTGCATTTATCTTAATGGTCTGGGGAAAAATATCTCTTTTCAAGCCATTAACCAAAAGATTCTATGAAAGCTATATTAGGTACTGAGTACCTTTACTGAAGAAAAAAAATCATAAATGTTGTATCTGTGTGATTAGTTCTCAAAACCCACATGGCAAATATTGCTAAGATCATTTCTGTTGAGCTTACTGGCTTCTAAGAAAAATAGAGAGAACAGGAAGTGTTAGGTCCTTCAAATATTTCATATTAGCTAGTGAATTGGAATAGTTTTCTTTAATGAATCGCTATTGGCTATTCCTTACAGTGCAACATTTATCAACCAGGTATCTTCTTGGGTTCCCAACTTTATCTCCCCTTATATTTTCATCTATGCCAATCATGGAAATTTTATTTAAAAAAATTTTTTTAATGTTTTTATTTAGTTTTCAGAGAGACAGAGAGCAAGTGGGGGAGGGGAAGAGAGAGAAGGAAACACAGAATCTGAAGCAGGCTCCAGGCTCCGAGCTGTCAGCACAGAGCCTGATGTGGGGCTCGAACTCGTGAACCGTGAGATCATTGCCTGAGTGAGCTGAAGTCAGGCTCCCCAAATCATGGAAATTTTAGAACAGCTTTTGCGTTAGTCCAACTCCAAGGTCGAGTGAACACAATGGGAATTTTTTTTCTTCTTTTTTTTCCACCTAACCTTCACAAGGCAATTGATAAGATTTATAATTGCTAGAATTTAGTCTTTATCATGAGTAAATGTTATTTTTCTCTGTCATAAGCACTAACATGAGAGTTAGGATTTGATCAGAAAAACAGCTTCCAGGGCTGGCTTCCAAAGAAAACTGGGCATGTAACAGGCAAATCAAATACCCTTGATTTATCATGAACAAGCAGTTAATCTCTGCTCCATTCTCCAGAAATAGACATATCAGCACAGTTCTGTGGATGGCGAATGCTGGTAGCAGGCTCTTTGCAGGGGTGAGTAAGCTGTTCAAACTCAGATCTCAGTTGATCGGTAAGGCATCCAGGCATACAAAGAATCAGATTAATGGAAAGCAAATGGTCCCCATTATTTTTTCCTTGCTGGTATCCTTAAAAGACTAGCATAAGTAATATTCTCAGGGTAATGGTTTTGCAGATGATTTTTTGGTCTTTTGCATGTAATTTATTTTTTTAATATATACTACTTGCAATACATTATATTTGTGTTCTCCCAAAACCCACATATTGAAACACAATCTGCAATGTGATGGCATTAGGAATTGGAGCCTTTGGAAGTTGATTAGGTCATGAGGGTGCTGCCCTCATTAATGGGATTAGTGCCTTCCAGAGAGACCTCCAGAGAGCTTCTTTGTCCCTTATACCATGTGAGAACACAGCAAAAAGATGGCCGTCTGTGAAGCAGGAAGCAGGCCCTCCCCAGACACTGAATTTTTGAACGTCTTGATTTTGGACTTCCAGCTTGCAGACTGTAAGAAATAAATTCCTGTTGTTTATTAGCCATCTAGTGAATGGCATATTGTTATGGCAGCCTCAATGGACTAAGACACTATACAAAAATGGGGGTTTTTTTTGGGAGGGTGAGTGGTGAGTAGTTATTTTTTTCCTAAGGAAAAATTAATAAATCCAAGCTGCAGTTGTTTGAAAGTAATTACAATAGACACTCCCCAAGAAAAATTAGAAAACTATACATTAAAAAACCCAGTAAAAAATAGAGGCTCTAACAGCAGATATGGAAGACATTCAAAACATCAGCATGTTATGTATAATCTTATTAAATTCCAACAAATTTAAAAATTGGATGAAATGGGCACTTATTTTGAATGTCTAGGGGGTGAAAATAGCCCTAATTATGGAAAGGGCCATATGTTAAATACACTAATTATAACATCATATTTGGTAGAATAACTGGGAACAATGATACTTTTGATGACAACAGAAAGACATGGGCTAATGCTTAGGTTAAAAATCAAAGCATATAAATGTACATGCACCATGATTTTTCACTATGTTGGAACTTCTGTGGGCATTAGGAGGAAAGGCAAAAGCTAGCAGGAATCCTATCAAAATGATTTATGAGTACACACACTCATACCCCAAAAATATTCAAACAAGAACGGTTGCAGACCTTCCTCATTCTCCTTCTGGTCTTTGAAAAGGCATCTCTATTTCTCTTCTCTGGGTCTGTCAGATGGTAGGTGGATTGTTGGCAGGGGAGTGGGAGGGGCATGAGGAGGCTCTCCAATGTGGAAAGAGACAGGGCAGAAGCCAAAGGGGGCTTATGTTAATTGTCAGAAGGTCATGGAGGGAAAATACCCAAGAACAGGAGTGACTTAAAGGAACCAGTGAGAACGAAGGAAGAGAACAGGGAACAGAATGTGGCAGGAGAAGCAGGCGCCAGGGTGTAAGCCAGACTAGGGAGAAGAATCTTTGATGAAATAGACTTGGAGGAGAGCAAAGTTTAGAGGGGAAGTTTAAGATGTCTGGCCCTAAGATATCTGGCTGCGTAGTTTGTTATCTCTTCTCATGAAACACTTAAGATAGGCCTTTACTTTTCAAGATCTGGTAGTGTCACCTTTCTGTGTCTTTTGGATACCGCATGATATTGACATCGATCTTAAACGAATAGATACATTTGGTTACAGAAACATTTTTGAAAAGTCAATGCTAATTGCTTTGTTTTGTTATTGTGGTTGCTAAAATTGGTTTTCTTTGGTATGGCTAGGAAATCATCTACACCCTTGTCTAAATAAACTCTCTTGATCACTTTCCTCCACTTGTATTTTGTTTCCTGTATCTGTTCCCAAGATGGGTATCTATTACAGTCTCTTGGGACGAGCTGTATATGTAAAATGACCAACCATTCCAATTTTACTGGAACTGAGGGTTTTCCCAGTATGCAGGATTTTGAGTCCTAAAACCTGGAATGTCCTAGGCAAACCAGAATGAGTAGATCATTCTCCATATGTAATCCAGCACTGTTTATGTTATATGTATGCTTTTGATAAAAATTAGTCTTTTTTTTTTTTTAATTTTGAGGTATTTGGCCCAAGTAGAAAGACATTCCAAAAAAAAAAAAAGATTTCTTTTGCCTTTACCCCTGGCAGCCGTGCAGCATGGGACAGGTCAAACTCCAAGGGCAACCACGTCTTCATCTTTATACTGAGAATAATAGTATATATTTCAGAGATGTTGTCAACCTCAAATGAGATATGCATGTAAAACATGTAGAATATGTAAAAGATATAAAATGAATAAATCTACATTTTAGATTTTATTTTATATAAAATTATATGTAGTTATTTTTCAGAGAAACTTTTAGTTATGTTAGGTTGAGAAATAATAGAAGTCCACAGATGAGTCCACTTCCTACTGCGTATGTGGAGCAGGGAGAGATAGATATTGGTGGACTGAGGGAAGAGCTTTCTCAGTAGCGTCTGTTTCAACATATGATTTTTCCCTAGATTAAACTCACCAAGATAAGGATGTTTTGTTTTTGAGAGGCTCTATAGCCAAGGAAACAATCAGTACTCCGTATTGACAAAAGATACAGGTAATCGTCTGCGTTAAAAATAAATATTTATTCTGTATCTTTTTCTTCAACCTGGGGTAGGAGCGTTTTTCTATGGTGGGACCAAAATCAACCCAAATTAGAATGAAATCATTAACATATCCATCCCTAGACAAAACTAGAATGCCCAAAGTCATCCTTGGGATAGAAAGCCACCCCCTGCTGTACCATTCATTTGAACGCTGGGGGCACATGCCATACTTGATGCCTCTTTTTTTTTTTTTAATTTTTTTTAAACATTTATTTATTTTTGAGACAGAGAGAGACAGAGCATGATCAGGGGAGGGTCAGAGAGAGGGAGACACAGAATCCAAAATAGGCTCCAGGCTCTCACCTGTCAGCCCAGAGCCTGATGCGGGGCTCGAACTCACGGACTGCGAGATTATGACCTGAGCCGAAGTTGGACGCCCAACCGACTGAGCCACCCAGGCGCCCCACTTGATGCCTCTTAAGAAGTGAGAGTACAGTTTGGTTTGGGAGCGAAACTAGAATTACTTAATGTCATCATTTGAAATCTGTGCAAATTTTCATAATGGTAAATCCAATCCATATTTGAAACCCAAACAAACCGGTTCTACTCCAAGCTTCTTGAGTTAGAAATGGGACAATATGTTTTGTGGGGTAAAAGAAAATAACATGTAAAAGCCACACTGGATCAAGTCTGATATTTATCATATTCAGCTTATTCTATTGGGAGCAGTTTTTCTCCAGATACGCACAGGGCTAATCAGTGCTTTCCAAACTTCTTTGGTGGTGGTGGTGTTTTCTATAGAACCCTTTGTTCAAAGAAGTTAGTTTACTGGAACTTAACAATGACAAGGCATGGCTCCTTTCGCAGAAACTCATGTGGGAGGCCTACCGAGCTCCCTCTTCTATAAGGCAGTCTCTGTGGAAACTTCCAGAAACCTGGGAAGCATAGCGTGAAAGTCACTGAGCTCCGGTACTCGCTGCATTCAGTTTTTTAAAATGTAACTTTCATATATTTAAAAATAATCATGCACATATTTTTAAAAGCCATGCAGAATGTAGAGCTTTAAAGAATGTCCTAACCCAACCCTACCCCTCCTCATCCTTAAATCCCAGAGGCAACCGCTTTCAACTCTTAACTATTAATTATGACACTCACTCCATCTTCCTAAATGATACTCTTATATGCCTCTTCTTTTTTATTTTCCCAGGGTAGATATTATCTATTGGTCTCTTACTAAATCCTTATCTTTAGTTCTTATGGACACTATCTCCCGCAAGTATGCTCTCAGTATCTCCTTCTCTCTCTCATCTACACTCAGACACACACACACACACACACACACACACACACACACACACACACACACTTTCCTTCCCTTAATCCTCCCAGTTTAGATACACAACAATTTTAGGTGAAGCACTCATCAGTGTTTATGTTATCTTGGCTATGCATATATTGTTCACATGTAAACCACACGGGATTTATGACTCTATTTCCTTTCTTTTGCACAATTGTGGTTTTTTTCTCTGACACTAGTATCGTGTCACATTTTTGCTTGCTCAACTTCTATTTGCCCACCATTACATTTTTTCAGACTCATTAGAGATGTAGCGTTCCTCTTAAAATAAACAATCATGTCAGCTATTTTTTCAGCACGCCCCATTCCCGCAACCTCGAGGTCCTTGGGGTGTCAATAGTGTTACTGAGCTGTCATCCTGGGACTGTGCTTTGTGGCTTTCTGAGAAAGATACTTAGAACAAACCAACTTTTGGAGAACTTGAACGCTTGAAAATATAGTTGTCCTTGTTTTGGACTTGCTAACTTGACTAGATAATTCATTGTTTAGAAATTCTTATCCCTCAGAAATTTCAAGTAATGTCTTCACTGTCTTTAGTTTCTAGTGTTGTTTTTGAGTGGTCATTCTGTTCCTGCTCCACTTACTATTTCTTCTTTATCCCCGGTGTTAGAATATCTCATGACAGTACACTCTGGTGTGGATCCCCCTTTTCTCCCTACAGATTGTTTGCAGCTCAAGGGACTTTTGCTCATATATTCCAATTCTGGGCAAATTTTATTATATTTTTTAAACAATTTCTGAGTTCTATTTCCCCTGTTATTTTATTTATTACTATTAATTATTATTATTATTATTATTATTATTATTATTATTATTTTTAAAGTAGGCTTCATGCCTAATGCAGAGCCCAATGTAAGGGCTTGAACTCACAACCCTGAGATCAAGAGTCAGACGCTTAACCAACTGAGCCACGGGGCGCCCCCCTCTGTTATTTTACTCTGAAAGTAAACTCCTTTTAGTGGGATGTCGGACCCCTTAAGTGAAGTCTCTAATTTTTTATCTTTTCTCTTCCAATCATCTTTCTGTCACTTCCTCTCTGGAGTAATTCCTCACCTCTCTTCTGTTGGAAGAGTTTAATTCTTAGTTTAATTTCTAAGATTTCTATTTTCTCTAATCGTTCCTTTTTAAAAGTACCATGTTTTGTTTCATGGAAATAATTTCTTTTCTAATCTCTATGAGAAGATAACATTTTTAAAGTTTTCATCTCTTCCCTTCAGTCATTGTTTCCTTCAATTTCTTGTTTGTTTGCTTTGGTCTCTTTTACAGAGACTTTCTGCCATATCTGGTATTCCTTACTTATCTGCTTTCGCAGTATATCATGGTTGTTAGGGTGTTACTGAAAGGTGATTAGAACTGAACCTTCACTGAAATACCCTCAAGGGTAACTAGGTTTCTCCCCACCAGGGTAGTCAGATCTTCCAGAGAAGCCCACCTCCAATGTGCTATCTAGGCAGGATAAGCTCTGTTGCCAGTGTCCTGGAGCAAAGCTCGGTAAGAAGGTTTGAAAGAGAGGTGAGTTTATTACTATTGACCATGCGGATTTCCACTTAATCTAACAGATTTGAGTATTACACCTGATGCCCACCTGCCACTGTTTCCAAGCCTGCTGGGTTTATAGCCTCTCTGGTTAAGTCACTCCAGAGAATAACGCAAGCGACCTCCTGTCTCCTGCAGGGTGAGGGGCAGGCAGTTGCCAAGCTGCACAGGTTGCAGACAGGATTTGGGAGTCCAACTGTTAAGAATCTCAACCACTTCCTGTTTTCAGCTCCACATCTCACCCCTCACCCCTAGCTTCAGCGATCCCCTTTGCCTTCACTCCTCATGCTTTTCCGGGCTTCTCTAGGGACTCTCCATTTGCATCCTGTTGGCATCTCTGCAGGTACCTGGGTTTCCACATCTCTGCTCCGCTAAATCAAGCACCACTTAATCAATTCCCTTTCCATTTTCCAAAAAAAATAGGTCAGCAGCTCTCTGCTGTTCTATGCTCTCCCATTTTCTTGATTCCAGTTAGTGTTTTGTGTTTACTGCCAGTATAGGGTAGCTTTGGGAGGGAGAGGGTGAAATTAGTATGTGTTCCACCCAGCATTTCAACAGTAATTATGTCTTTACTGCTTTAAAAAGGGATCAAATTCTCCAACCTCTCCAAAATGATCGTAACAAATTTTCATTTGTGTGTGTATGGGGGGGGAAGGGGGAGGCAACATTGCTAAATGAAAGAACACATTGCTGAAATGAAAGCTAAATTCCAGCAAAGTATACAAGTATCTAGATCAGATCCACTGAAGTGTAACATGTAATTGAAATAAAGTTATCTCTTTCATAGGGTCTAAACTAGGGTGTAGTCCATTACATTAATACTTTCATTATATATCTGTGAAATTAAATACAGGAACATACATAATTATAAACAATTCCTCCGTATGCAAAATCTATGCATCCTAAAAAGTGAAAATGCATTTCTTTTGTAACTGAAGTTCTGCCTAAACTATCCATTAAACCATAACTCAGCCAAGACAAGAAAATTGTCTTAAAATGATCTCAGCAGTCATTGTGTGTTTGCTTTTGGTTGGAAGGCAATGTAAAATCTGACAGTGATGTCATTTCCCTGTTAAGATGTCACAGTTATTCTTATATGGGCCTAATTTGGGTATTTTGTTACTTGAGGCCAGCTTTGTCTTGAGTCATTTTATGTACTTGTTCTGCTTATACTATGTCCACTAGAGACACCGGCTTTGTAGAAGACATATTTTACCCTATTGCTTCCAGAGTATCCCATCAATATTGAAGCTACCTTCTATTCTTGGAGAGGAGATGCATACATTCTATTATTTCTACAGCTAAAAGAGTTGGCTCTGGGAAAAGAGTCAAAGGTCATCCTTAGCATCCTTTAATTTCCTTCCACATTTGCTCTCTCTCTATGAAGTTTTCCCACCTATTTCCAAAATACTGTGTTATCATCAGTACTGCCTTTAGGTTTAGCCAAGAGATGGGGGAAGGCCCTGCTCTGGGCCTCACACATCAGAGCTCCTTGCTGCTCAGGTCCTCCTCTGTCTGTGTCTTTCCCCACAGATCTATGAGTTAGAAGCAGAATGAGTGATCCCCCTCTACAGCATGGTTTGGGCCCTGGAGTTCTCTGCCACAAGGCCCTGAGACTGCTTCCATGTCTGCCTTCCCAAGGTGGAACAGTCTCTGGTATGCACACCTCGAAGACTAGGAGTGGATGAAGGATAATTCTTTTGTGTAGGGAGGTGGATGCAGTGAGTCTGAAATAACCCACTACAGAGCTGAAGACCCACAGAAACCTGGATAGATTGATATCAAAAATGGGATTAACCATTCCTTGGAGAGAGAAGAATTCTATAGCTTTTATCACTCCCAGGGCCACAGTGAGAAAAGGAGCCCCCTCAGCACATGGGGGAAGCTGGGGATAGTGTGAACAACCATCCCAACTGTTAACAAACTTTTAACCACTGCAAGTGGGCCAGTATCATAGATTTGAATTTGGAGGCAACCCAACCGTAGACAGAATCTGTACTTGCCTGCCAACTCTTTCCTGCGGGCTTTCACTGACTGTTTGGGGGTAGCTGAGACAGGCCAGGACAGGGCAGGAGAGCTGACAACGATCTCCTGAAGGTGCAAAAGATCTTCATTTCATTCACTGCAGCAGCTCTGCAATGACTGGAGGTCAGGGCAACATGGTGGAGAGAGATGTTTTTAGGCCTGGACACCTGGGGACTGGAGTGTGAAAGAAGGAGAGAGATTTCCTGTGGTTCATATATGTTGGCTGTTAGGCTAGGCATGAAGACATCTCGATGGCATTGCCAAGTTCAGTCTAGCTCTAAGGAAAGTTCTATTTCCTCCCTCAATACGTCTAAAGTCAATGGTGAGTGGCACCTGGGTGGCTCAGTTTGTTGAGTGCCCAACTCTTGATTTCGGCTCAAGACATGATCCTAGGGTCATGGGATCAAGCCCTGCATTGGGCTCCATGCTGAGTGTGGAGCCTGCTTAAGATTCTGTCTCTTTCTCCTCTGCCCCTCTCCCTGGCTCCTGCTCTCTCACTCTAAAAAATAATAAATAAATAAATAAATAAATAAATAAATAAATAAAGTCAATGGTGAGCTGAATTTAACTAGAGCAGTAGCAAAGCTGGGATCAGATCTAGAACATATTAGATTATTTCAATCCCCTTTTCCACCTCCTTCTCCACACATTAACAGTCTGACTGAGGAAGAAGTGGGCCCTTTTCTCGGAATGTTTATTGTTTACTGCTATGTAAACCATGAAGGCTGATACACAATAAAAAATTATAGAACATGTGAAGAGGCAGAAAATGTGCCCCCCCCCCCCAGAAAAAATAAAAAAGCAGGGGCGCCTGGGTGGCTTGGTCGGTTAAGCGTCCAACTTCGGCTCAGGTCATGATCTCACGGTCTGTGAGTTCGAGCCCCGCGTCAGGCTCTGTGCTGACAGCTCAGAGCCTGGAGCCTGTTTCAGATTCTGTGTCTCCCTCTCTCTCTGCCCCTCTCCTGTTCATGCTCTGTCTCTCTCTGTCTCAAAAATAAATAAACGTTAAAAAAATTAAAAAAAAAAAGCAAACAACAGAAGCAGACCTACAGATGGTACAGATGTTGAGCTTAGCAGACAAAGATTAAAAAGAAAGCTATGCTAAATATGTTGAAAATATGTCATGGAAAACGCAGGGAGCATGTAACAGTTGGGGAATTTCAGTAGAGATATAGTTACAATCAGAAAGAACCCAATGAAGATGACAAAAATGAAAATTATGGTACCACAAATACAGGATTCATCCAGTGGGCTGAACAGTAGACTGAACCAAGCAGAAGAAAGTATCAGTAAAATTTAAGCTAGGTCAATAAAATCATCCAAATTGAAGCACAAGAGAAAAAAAGAGTGAAGAAAATAGAACAGATAATCTGTGATTGTAACACAATATCAATGGTCTAACATGTGTAATTGGAGCCCCAGAAGGCCATGAAAGAGAGAACGGGGCAGAAGAAATACTTGAAGAGGTGAGTATTTTCCAGAATCGAAGGATTTCAATCCATGTGTGAGAAAAGCTAACTGAAACTCAAATAGGAAAAATGTAACAACAAAGAAAGAAACAAACAAAACAACCAATCATAACAACAATATAGTGAGGCATTTTATAACTAAACTGGTTAAAAACAAAGATAAAGAGTAAAACTTGAAAGCAGCCAAAGAAAAAAGACATATACAGCGAATAACTGTATTTTGATAGAATAGTTTTGGGAATGTCTGACTTTTCATCTAAAACACTGGATTGACATAAGACAACGTAGTTATCTGCAAAGTGCTGAAGGAAAGTGCCTGTTAGCATGGCCTTCACTATTCGGTAAAAATATCTTTCAATGTGAGAGTGAAATAAGACAGGCAAAAGTTGAGAGAATTCATTTGCAGCAGATATGCACTAAAAGAGATGAGAAAGGAGCTTTTTCAAGGTGAAGGGAAATTATTCCTGATGAAAACCTGGATCCACACACAGGAATGAAAAGCAGTAGAATGGATAAGTGGATAAACATTTGGATATGTATTAAAGACTTTTTAAATACTTTATCTATCTATCTATCTATCTACATACAAAAGTTAATGACTATTTTTTTAAATTTTTTTTCTTAATGTTTTTATTTATTTTTGAGACAGAGAGAGACAGAGCATGAGCAGGGAAGGGGCAGAGAGAGAGGGAGACACAGAATCGGAAGCAGGCTCCAGGCTCTGAGCCATCAGCACAGAGCCCGATGCGGGGCTCGAACTCACAGACTGTGAGATCATGACCTGAGCCGAAGTTGGACACTCAACTGACTGAGCCACCCAGGCGCCCCAGTTAATGACTATTTAAAGCAAAAATAATGCAGTAAAACCTTGGTTTGGAAGCATAATTCATTCCAGAAACATGCTTGTAATCCAAAGTGTTTGTGTATCAAAGTGCATTTCAAGAACCATTGGCTCACTTGTGATCACGTGACATTCGGCATCATATACTACTCGTACTGCAAGACACCACTTGTTTATCAAGTTAAAATTTATTAGAAATGTTTGCTCATCTTGTGGAACACTCGCAGAACAAGTCACTCACAATCCAAGGTTTTACTGTAATTTATTTACCTATGAGTACTTATTCATTTGCCTGTGAGTGAATAAAATACAAGACAAAAAGGAAACAAAGAAGAGCAAGTGAATACATGGAATTACAATTTTCTAAGTTTCTTAAGATTGTTCTTTTGGTAATGTTTTTTTGAAGGAGACAATGATAAGTTAAAGGTGCATATTGTGTGATCTCAAGATACAATCACTGGGACGAAAAATCATTCTACTAAGGTACTGTGAAAACGAGCAACAGAGGGGATAAAAGGGAATACTAAGATATTTAATTAACTCAGAAGGCAAAAAATTGCCTTGTTCACAAGAACAAGAAACAGATGAACCAAACTGAAAACAAGTAACAAGATGGAAGACTTAACCTAACATTACGTTAAATGTAATATAATAACTACTCGATTATCAAACTTAATAAAAAAGCACTACCAAACTACATGTTTTCTAAAAGAAATATGCTTTCAATATAAAAAAAACAGATTTATTGAAAGTAAGTGTACAAAAGGATAAACCATAATAATGGTTTAGGCATTATTATTTCCACTAACAGATTAAGAAACTAAGTGTCAGATTAAATTACTCAGATTATTGGGGTTAATAAATAAGGGTCCATAAATCTGATCTTAATATCTGCCTGATTGTGAAGCCCTAAATTTTTCCCTTGTACTGAGAAATTAAGAGGTTTCCTTTCCAACACAGATTAACCACCTAGAAGTATTTCCTTGGATCTTGAAGACTTGGGCCTGTTGTATTGCAAGGCAAATACTATAGGTATGGAAGTTAGATGGCAGAGAGGAGGAATCTCCTTTTCCTTGTCACCTAATAATGGGCGAGCCTGTACCAGGTTAGACCCTGAAAACATCTAGAAGAAGGAAAGGGAACCTGATGGGAGGGAGAGCTGGGGTGACAGAATCTAGTTATTTCATAATCTCACTGGAGGCTGTAAGACCACGGGGTGCCAGGGCACACTCTAGACCCACATTCCACCCCTGCCAAGTCCGGCACTGAGTTAACTTAATCTCTCCACACCCGGTTTTCATCTGCAAAAAGATGATAATAATATTTCTCTCATAAAATAGCTCTTGTGAGCACTGAATGAGTTATATGTAAAACACTTGGAAAAGTGGCGTAGCACATAGCAAATTCAATTAGAGCTCCTTTAATCATCATCATCACCATCATCACCATCCTTGACAGTAAATATGTGAATCAGAATATTCTCATTTTATACTCATCTTTTACAACAGTGGAAGGTCTGGGGGAAGGTAAGAAAAACAGTAGATTTGAATCACCTAGAGAGTTGTGTTTTTTTTGTTTTTTGTTTTTAATTTTTTTTTAATGTTTGTTTATTTTTGAGACAGAGAGAGACAGAGCATGAATGGGGGACGGGCAGAGAGAGAGGGAGACACAGGATCGGAAGCAGGCTCCAGGCTCTGAGCCATCAGCCCAGAGCCCGACGCAGGGCTCGAACTCACGAACCGTGAGATCGTGACCTGAGCCGAAGTCAGACGCTCAACCAACTGAGCCACCCAGGCACCCCTAGAGAGTTTTTATAGTAACAAGGTCCAGGCCAAAGTGGACCAGTTTTATCAGTCTAATCAATCTCTGGGGTGGGTTCTGATCATCTATTTGCTTAAAAAGTCCTCCTAGATTTTCATATGCAGCCAGGGTGGAAAACTCCTGCTCTATATTATCTATTTTTGGTTTTTCTCCTCTAATCTTTCTTATTGGGATTGATATTAAATTTATCAGGTTAGTCTTTAAATGCATACCTGACTGAATTTTCACATGTCTTCAGTAGTTTGCACAAATGCACTTTATTTCACATGAAGTTAGCGATCATGGACATTAGCTGCAAGCTTTTATAATAAAAAGAAAAATGAGTTGGGTGTATCCAAAATTAATAGAAGAAAATCTGATATTAAACTCAACAATTGCTTCGTGACATCTACCATGGCCTGATTCATTTGTGGGGTGTGTGTGTGTGTGTGTGTGTGTGTGTGTGTATGTGTGTGGCCCAGCATTACCTAACTATTTTTGGAATGAGGTAGGATGTATAAAGCATCAGCTGTGTTATAAAACCCACAAAGGCAGAGCGGCACTGAGCAGGAACCTTTGTGGAAAGTCAGAGCCTCGGCATGGTGTAATCCTTTTATTAATTCAAAGTAACAAAGGGATAAAACTCTTGCTAACATCAAAGTGGACACCTATTAAGAGCATCTCGAATTACCTGGCAAATGTGTAACCATTCAGGCTCCCTTATCTGAATTGGGGGCAGACCATTTATAAACTGATTGAGTCAAGTCTCCTTCTGGATGAAAGCACTTTTGAGCCCACAGTGTGAAGGCTGGCAAAACAAAGGAGAATCTATGGTGTTTGTGGTAGTGGTTTTCAACCGTGGCGGTACTTTAGAAACATAGTGGGATTTCATATAAAATACAGGTGCTGGGGCCTCTTACCTAGAGATCCTCGTATAACAGATCTTAAGTGGGGCATAAATTTGGGTGCTTCTACTGTGCAGTTAGGGTTGAGAACCACTGGTGTGGTGGAAAGAACATAAACTTTGCAGACAGTCACAGGCTTGAAATGTTGCTGTTCTGTTCACTTGATATGGGGAACAGTATTGGGGAACTCAGTTAAACTGTGTAAACCTCAATTTCCTCATCTGGAAAAAGAACATAACATAGTATCCTTGCGGGGCTGTTATGAAGACAAGGGGCAATCCGCATAAAGTACTTAGCACGGTGCCTGGCACTTGGTAAATGCTCGAAGAGTGGTTTTTTAAAAAAGTTTGTATTTATTTATTTTGAGAGAGATAGGGAGGGGCAGAGAGAGAGGGAGAGAGAGAGAAGCCCAGCAGCCTCTGCACTGAGAGCACAGAACCCGATGCGGGGCTCGATCCCACAAGCTGTGAGATTACGACCTGAGCCAAAATCGAGTCAGACGCTTATCCAACTGAGCTACCAACGCCTCTCAAAGAGGGTTCTGAAACATACCATACCTTTCTCTTTAGTACTCCTCTCTTGTCTATAGGTGTCCTTTACTCTTCCTCTGGAGCCTGCTCAAAGCCTCTTTCCTGGTGTCCCCATATGGCCTTGCCCTCCACAGAGATGCTCGCTATTCTTAACCTTCCTGAACTTCCTTCCTACTTTAACTGTGTCTGGTACAGGGATTCCCAACCACTAGGATCACCTGCAGGACTTTAAAAATTGCTGATATCTGATTCCTGCCACCAGCATTTTTTGACCTGTAACCACAGTTGCTAGTATAATTTCTCCACATGTACAGCAATGCAAATCTGTGCAAATTCCTTGGAAAACTTTTTTTTCACTATTGGAATAAAATCAAAGTAATCAGGGATAAGGAAACATACACAGTAAGCACTTGGTAAGTAACTTATCCATTTATTCCTTCCAGGAAACCATTTATTGGGCTCTTAACTTATGCTAGGTGTTGTTATAAGAAAGTATTTTAAGACTGTCTCTGTTTTCAATAAGTATGCAATGTAGTAAAACCGAAAGACATTCGTCGACTTTTTATCGAGTGCTTAGGATATAGCTCGTGATATCTGAGGTGCGGAAGATACAGAAGTGAAAAAGAAATCCATATCCTCAGGGACTAGATTCTAGTGGGGGAAATCAAACAGATGTGGTCTGGGAATTTAGTTTGGGGTTGCAAACACCTGAGGATGCACATGGGGAAGGCTTTCTGAGGAGACCGGAGAAGTGATTCTTGAAGAACATGGAGTTAGGCAGGCAGCAAAGGTAACATATGTGTGATGGTTAATTTTATTCGTCAACTTGACTGGGCCATGGGTGTGCAGCTATTTAGCCAAATTTCATTTTAGATGTTTCTATGAGCGTGCTTTTTGTGAACAAGACTTACATTTAAATTGGTGGGCTTTGAATACAGCTGATTGTCCTCGAGAATGTGGGTGAACCTCAGTCAATCAGTTGAAGGCCTTTATGGAATAAAGACTGACTTTCTATGAACAGCAGGTCACCTTTGGACTTGAACTTCAATATCAGTTCTTCCTGAGTCTCCAGCCTGCAAGCCTACCCTGGATTTGCCAGCATCTAACCCTGTGAGCTGATTCCTTAAAAAAAAATTCTATATATACATATACACATGCTATATTGGTTCCGTGTCTCTGCAGAACCCTAACAAATAAGGTATGCACTTGAGACAGATGAAACTTTTCCTCTTCTGCTCAAGACTGAAGTCCCACCCTTGACTTCTCACTGTTTCATTAAAAAATAGATGCGGTCCAACATGATTTAACTTCTCTTTCCAGTTGCCTACAAGATTCCCCTTTTCTTTATTGGGTCACTCCTTTTCGTTTTCAAAGGACAAGTATTCCATTTCCTTCCTACGGCTAATCTTTCACTTGTGCTCCAGCTCCTTCAGGAGCATTCTATGGGAGTGTAGTCCAATAATCATCTCCTCTCTCACAGATGCAGCTTCTTCTCTGCTTTCTCTTGAGTTGTTCTCACACCTTCACAAACTAACACATGTCTACACACATGAAGGTGTGTGTGTGAACGTTCACGTAGTGGCATAACCTCCCAGCCGGCTAGATCCGATGAGGTTAAGAGCCTGCCAAGCTATTTCCCAAGAAGGCAGTGCATCATACGTTGCTTTTCATGGCTGGAATTAATATTCAGGGTCAAAGTTTTGTAGTGGAGGGGACGTGGACTCAGAATAGTAACAGGAGTTTTCTCAGGCCTGTTAGGAGGCTTGATTGACAGTTACAGACATCTTTGAGTAATGAATCAGCATTTGATAAATGATAAAGCATTGTTTTGGAGATAAACTCTGAAAAGGAATAATAAATGGAACCCTTTATGATTATGCATGGAGCAATGTAGGGTTACAGAAAGAAGCAGGGAAAATGAAAGGACAAAAGAGAAGAGGAAAGATCTGGAGACAAAGGGAAGACAAGTGGCACGTAGGAAGCTTGGGTGGGGGTGGGGGAGTGAAAGGAGCCTTGAGCAGAAGCACTAAAAGGTTATTTAACCTACAACCTGGAATGTCCTTTTCTTCATAAAACAACATCACTTACAACCAAATTCCAAAGGAATTCTCTTGTCTTTCTCAAATTTGTAATGACAGATTGCCTCGACAAATTGTAGTACTGTGTGTGTGCGCGTGCGTGCGTGTGCGTGCACGCACACGAGCACACACACCACAGCGTAAAGTATGGCTTGAGGCTACACTGTGCTGAATTATTGGCAGTAAAAATCTTTGACTTCTGGTAAACTATGAAATCCCATATTTCATTTTTCTTGGCCTTATTTTTGTAAAATTACCCTTCATTTAGCGTGAACAACAAAGAGAGACTCATGGTGAAGGCACCTCACTTTGCAATCTATTACTCACACAGAATATTCCTATTTCTATAGAAACAATAGTTTTTACTTTCCTAACATTTCAAAGAGCATTTTCTTCAGAAAGCAGCATTCATGTAAAGAAAACTGCATAACTGTAACATGCAGGAAAATAACATAATTGTATCTTCTCAAAAAATAAACCTGCAGAATAAAGAACTTGATAGTGACATTGTAAGTAGGGCAAGGATAAAAGCTTTATAGAGATCGGAATTCTCTCTTGGGTGAAAAGCTTATTAAATTCTAATTAGACACATGTATGTAGTTTGTGAATATAAATTCTAAAGGAGTAGAAAATATATTGCTGGATATTTCTATGCTATGCTGAAGAATCCTTAGAATCACATCTTAATTGAATTTTGTATTGAAATAGCAGATAGGAATAATAAAGGCTAAGATTAAGGCTATGTTTATCTACTGACCCGTTGGTGTAAATCCCAAATTTAAGGTTTTAATATCTATCAGTTATTATAGAATGGCATAATAAAATAGCATAAGCAGACTTTGCACATGTTCCAGCTTAATAATTTCTCATTGACCTATATACTCTGTAATTCTGTATTACAAAGCCTAACATGAAATCTTTATAAAACAAAATTTTAAATAATTCCCTTAAGAATCACATCCAAATTCTTACATATTCAATCTGAAAATATGTAACAGTTAAAGAGTTCATTTTAAGTTAAGTTCTTTTGTTTTGCCTGATTTTATTCATTCAAAAAATTTTTTTAATGTTTATTTATTTTTTTGAGAGAGAGGGAGGCAGAGTGCTCCCGGGGGAAGGTCAGAGAGAGGAGACACAGAATCTGAAGCAGGCTCCAGGCTCTGGAGCTGTCAGCACAGAGCCCGATGTGGGGCTCAAACCCACGAACCATGAGATCATAACCTGAGCCAAAGTCGGACACTTAACTGACTGAGCCACCCAGGTGCCCCATATTTTGCCTGATTTTAAAGCTCTGTTTGTGAAGCTAGGGAATGGCAAGTCCATTTTTAGTTTTTGAAGTGAACACACCTGCCATAATCTCAGTTCATAAAGCAGAGAAAATGATTCAAGGCCTTCTAATGACAGTTACCATCTAAAATAACAACATCCAAAAGTCCAAACCTACTCTCCTTCCAAAAATTGTTTTTAATTAGTTAACACAAATGAACTAGAATATAGTTTCTATCGTTATTGCTTCAAGAGGGTTGTGGGGATACTAAGTTACACAGAGAAACCACAGTGTTCAACTATTCCTTAATTTCAATGGAATAATTTTAATTTTCAATGGAATTGAAAAGGCCAAATTTGTGGAATATTGACAATATGCCATGGAAGGGCTTCCTCAGTCTCCTTCCAATAGATGAGATGATAGCCATCAGGATATTTCAGTTACTAACTTAAAAAAAAACCTAAACTAAATTCATTTAATAGCAGATGTCGTTGTAAACGAAAAAGCTGATGATGGTAAGGTGTTTTTAAATCTCTAGCATATAAAACTGCAGGGTCCTTTTATTGTAAATATATTTCACACTACTCATCAGGAAGGTCTCTAAGTTGATGTTCTGTATGCCCGACTGATGTTTTATAGTGGATTCAGTGGGATGCCTGAAGAACATTCTTTTACATGGAAGATCAGAGTCAGAATCGCAGTTTGGAATCTGCATTCTCCCACTGTGAATGTGATAAGATGTCCAGCGACGAGCAGAGAGGTTACGAATGGAAGACACCAGCACAGCGGCTCTAATGATCCATAACAACTTGCATGGTCTGTCTCTGGGATCAAAGGAGAGAGGTCACAGACATGTGTCCTCTCATAGAAGTTTTTCACAATGCTTTCTCTGAAATATGTACATAGTGAGTTGTGGAGGGAAGCCTATCTATTGGTTTAGTTTCATTGTCCATTAGGAAATTAAAAACAAAATGTCTGTCAAACCTTCTACTATTTTTAATCCACTGAAAACTGGCTTCCTAACTTCTGAAATTGCTTAAATCAAAGTTCCCAAATCCAGGCTTTATACTACTTAATCAACTTAATGTCACCTGACACCCTTTTCTTTCCCCCTCCTCCTCATCCTCCTCCTCCTCCTCCTCCTCCTCCTCCTTCAAGATTCCTTCCTTTCTTGTCTCTTATGCCACCCTCTATCCTGGCTTCCCTCTTGTTTTTCCAGCAATTCCTTCTCAGTCTTTTCCAAACCCACTTCCTCAATGATGGACTCTTAGTCCTTGCTTTATTCTTCTCTGTTCTCGCACAGCTTCTCTTGGTAATCTTATCCATTCCTTTGTCCAACCCAGACCTTTCTTCTGATCTCCAGAAGTGTATGTCCACTTGCCAATGAACAGTTTCCTGAGAGTATTTCGCTAATAATCTCACAGTCATGGAGTTCTTGCTACATGCTAGGCATTGTGCTAACTTAAAGGAGAAAAGACATACCTCCATGCCTAAAAGAGAACTCACATATGTCTCTCCTCTCTCCTCTCTCCTCTCACCTGCTCTGCTAGGGAGGTGTCACCGCCTCTGGGTAGCTGCAGTGAGTTGAATGGTGCCCCCCTCCCCCCCCCCAGCAAAGATATGTCTACTTAGAACCTGTTAATGTAATGTTATTTGGAAATAGGGTATTTGTAGATGTAATTCAGTTAAGGATTTTGAGACGAGATCATCCTGAATTAGGAAGGGTCTGAAATCCAGTGACACATGTCCTTATAAGAGACAAGAGAGGAGGGGACAGACACATGAGAAGATGGAGGCAGACTGCAGTGACACAGCCATGAGCCAAGGAATGCCTGGAGCCACCAGAAGCTGGAAAAGCAAGGAAAGATCCACTCCTATAGCCTTCAGAGGGAGTATGGCCCTGCAGGAGGCCTTGATTTTGGACTTCTAGCCTCCAGAACTATGAGAGAATACATTTCTCTTGTTTCAAACCACCAAGTTTGTGGTAATTTGTAACAGCAGCCCTAGGAAACCGATATAGTACCTTTCTTAATTCCCCCCAGCCCAAGTGACCCAATGCGGTATATTTAGGCTGATTTATAATTGCGTGGTTATTGTCCCTCTTCCCTGTTAGATTACTACTCCTTGAAAGTAGGGCTGAATTTCTTCTCTATCCCTCTATCTTAACACATAGTAGATATGTTGCAAGAATGAAGCAAAGGATTTTTTGTTTGAGTAGTTACTATAGAAATAGCATCAATCTACACGTGATAAGATAGATCTTGGGGCGCCTGGGTGGCTCAGTCGGTTAAGCAGCCGACTCCTGATTTCGGCTCAGGTCATGATTTCACAGTTCATGAGTTCAAGCCCCGCATCAGGCTCTGTGCTGACAGTGTGGAGCCTACTTGGGATTTTCTCTCTCTCCTTCTCTCTGCCCCTCCTCTCCTCTTGCTCTCTCTTTCTCTTTCTCTCCAAATAGATAAATGAAACTTAAAAAAGAAAAAAAGATAGATCTTTTTCCCTAAGTAGTCTTGCTGAATACCTTCAGATCTGTGTAACATTTATTATGCTATTCCTTTACACAACAATATTTATCACCTACACTAATTTTTATTTTTTTAAAGTTTATTTTGAGAGAGAGAGAGAGATTGAGAGAGAGAGAGAGAGAGAGAGAGAATCTCAAGCAGCCTCCATAGTGCCAGTGCAGAGCCCAATGGAGGGCTCGAACTCACAAACCATGAGATCATTACCTGAGCCCAAACCAAGAGTTGAACTCTTAACCAACTAAGCCACCCAGGCGCCCCTCACCTACACTGATTTTTAAAAGTAAATTCCAGGCTCCTTAGCGTGGAATTCAAACCGCAGTACCACCGTTGTGTTAAAACGTGGAATTAATCTTATTGTGAGGAGAGTAACTGTCTCATAAATATCTCTGAGATCTCTATGCTGGCTCAAAAACTGTAATTAAGAATACTAGAAAACCATGTTGATAAATGGACTAAGAATATTAAAAGTTTTCGGGGAAACTTGAAAATTAACAGGTTCAGAAATGAAAGCTGTAGAAATAAAACATGGAAGAAAGCCCAGGAAAAATCGTGCTCTGAAGCATTTTGTGGTTTTAAAAATATTACATGTAAAGTTGTGTTTTTTTTAAGATAGATCTTTTAAGTCATTTAAGTTACTACATCAAAGTTGTTAAAAAATATTTTTTAATGTTTATTTATTTTTGAGAGACAGAGAGAGGCTGAGTGGGGGAGGGGCAGAGAGAGAAGAGCTGGCAGCACAGAGCCCTGTGTGGGGCTGGAACTCGGGAACTGTGAGATCATGGCCTGGGCCCAAGTCGGACACTTAACCAACTGCTCCACCCAGGTGGCCCTTGTCTTGTTGTTAAATATTCCTTTTAACTTTTATGACTTTTTAAAATATATATTTGCACGTTAAAATATAGATGCTCTGCTTAGTCATTTGGGTGAAAAAAACACACCAGAGGAGCTCATACGCAGCTATTCACATCAGGTACAGTGAATGCAAATCCATTTCCTTAAGGCAGGCTTCCCTAAATACATCATTCATAATTATGTGTGTTTTGTTTTTAAGACACAAAAGAGCTCTGCGTGGTAAATCTCTATTCTTTATCTCAGATCTACAGCGGGCAGTCACCACACGCATGCACACTGCACTCGCACGCGACTCTGATTAACCCTGCTTGCCGAGGGTCAGTGCATTTATGACACAGCTAAACAGCAACAGAAGGAGGCTCAGATACACTTAATGGTATTAGTTATTTGCATATAAAATGGTCCAATTAAAAGGCTTGGTATGTATCTGAACAAATGAGTATAAAGCAGCTTAAAAAGCATAATCCATGTCAATCGAAAATTTTCCTGAAAGACAGATGGATGAGAGATAATAAGCATAATTTCTAACTAAAAATACACAAAATGAAAGGGTTTTACATTTAATATTCTTCTAGGGGAATTTTTTTTTTCTCCAATGGTAAATAAGAACATGACTTTCACAGCTAAAACTAGACTCTTCAAAGATCCTTTGAAAGGGTGGGGAGATGGGTAGAGGAGGAGGGGTAAGAGGGACAGGACAGCCTTCTTTATAGAGCATATTTGTGAGAAGATCTTTATGGACCAAAAACAAGTCAAAGGATACGCACAAAATATAAACTCCATGCAGTCCCCTGCATTAGTCCCTGCACGGCTGCCATGACAACTTAGCAAAAGCTGGTTGGCTTGGAACAGACATTTATTCTACTGTAGCTCAGGAGGCCTAAAGTCCTAAATCAAGGTCAGCAGAGTTGGCTCCTACTGGAGGCTCTGGGGGCGAGTCCACCCATGTCTCTCTCCTAGCAAAGGTATCGCCACCAATCCTTGCTGTTCGTTGGTTTGCGGCAGCAAAACTCCAATCTCTGCCTCCATCTTCGCAGTCTTCTTCCCTGGTGTCTCTCTACACGCCCTTATTATTGTGATTCCAGGAAGTGCAGGAGGGCCCACGGTAATTCACAGTGACCTCATCTTAATTATTACATCTGCAAAGACCCTATTTCTAAATAAGGTCACATTCTGAGTTCCAGGGGCGTGTGAATTTGGGAGGTACTGTTCAATCCGGTGTAACCCCTCAGCCTTTGGAGTTTTCATACTTTGTGTTGTAATTCATGAGGTAAATGCCCCATGGTCACAATTGTTTGATGATACAGTTTCTTAGTGTGCGATACGTCGAGGGCCACAGTACCTCACTATTATCAATTTTTCCAGCATTTAACCAATAAATCTGGGGGAGATCTTCAAAGATACTGTAGAATTATCTGTGTACTCTCACATGCATGATTGTCATGGTAACTCTTCTCTCAATCAGTGGTTCTGAATGTTAACTGTGCCTCACTATCACCCGGAGGCTTGTTAAAGTACAGATTTGCTGGACCCCACCCTCCAAGTTAGACATTTGTATTTTTAACAAGTCCCTGGTGATACTGATCCTGACGCACAGGGACCACACTTTGAGATTCACTGCCCTAACTGATCATCAGGTAAGAGTCCCTATTACTCTCAGGAAGGAAGTCTTTTCCTTTATTATTCAGCTCCCTCCTATTATTTTTACTAAAAGTGAATAGAAATAGGGTACAATAGTGAAAAAAAGACAAGGAGGAAGATGCTGGCATGATATGTCTATTATTAACTTCTGACTGATGACAAAGTTTAAGAATAGAATGAGGTGGAATGATTACACCAACCTTTGGCTAGTTTGGGGTTCCTGAAGAATTACAAGGTGTTTTTTTTCTTCATATTTTCTGAATGTAGGTTAGGTCTCTAAATTTTGGGAGATTTAAGGCAACTTCAGTGGAGAGTAATGAATGTGAAATTACAGACATGGGTATTTTTTTAAATTCAATTATAGGTGTTTGGGGTGTGTGTGTGTGTGTGTGTGTGTGTGTGTGTGTGTGTTTACTTGTGTGTACACTTTTAAAGAAGTTTTTAGCAAGACTATTGCTGTAAAAGGTTTTATTTGAAGAAATGGTTGTTAAATAAATCAGTGTCCTATAATATGGCACAGCAATTAATGGCTTCAAACTGATTTTACAGAAAACACCATAAATATAGCCATATAGCTTTACAATAAGCCCTAATGTATGGGAAAATAAAGAAGTAATATTAACACCTTAGAATACAAATAATGATAATCTAGAGAATAGAAAGAAAAAAATACATGCAATTAACTTTTAATTTGAATTTGCTATAAGTGACTAGTTGCCATGATATAGCATTTAAAAATTTTTCCTGAACAACTATAAGTAGAGAAAAGCAGTTGCAAAAACAAAATTTATTGCTAAATAAAAATCAAAATATGCACATTTGCAATACAAGGATAATAAGTCATGATGTTGCTATAAGCACTCATTTACAACCTTTTCCTCTAACATAATAAGCATGTGTGGCAAAATTTTAATATTTTTCTATCAGTTATGAGGTACAACAAGAATGGATTCTTTTCGGGGCGCCTGGGTGGCACAGTCGGTTAAGCGTCTGGCTTCAGCCAGGTCACGATCTCGCAATCCGTGAGTTCGAGCCCCGCGTCAGGCTCTGGGCTGACGGCTAGGAGCCTGGAGCCTGTTTCCGACTCTGTGTCTCCCTCTCTGTCTGCCTCTCCCCCGTTCATGCTCTGTCTCTCTCTGTCCCAAAAATAAAAATAAAAACGTTGAAAAAAAAAAAAAGAATGGATTCTTTTCTATGCAGTTAAATTACTGATTTGTGAAGAAATCAAAGCATTTTCAGATTTCAGGAGCATTGTAAGAAAGCCATTACTCTGATAGCCTCACCCATAATATTGGGAAGGCAGCAAATATCAAATTTAGAAGAGAAAACAAGTTCCTTTGTCAATATTTCAAAACACTAAATAGTTTAATCTTTTGCTGTAGTATATGTTCTAAACAACATACAAATATATCCTTAGAGGCAGTGGTTCCAGAACTCAGTCTGTGTGTAATGTTCTTAAAGATCCCAATGATAGGATTTTAAACTTTATTTCAATTTCTTTTTAAAGATGTTGGGAAAATAGTAGTCTTAGGAGCACCTTTTTATCTCTGAAAGTGATGCTAAAATCTGTTATTATTGTCATATGTGCTGTAGAATGTGCTTGCGAAATTGTTGCTACATCTTGAAGAGAGGAAGAAAAATATATATATTTTTTGCTTTTCTGGTATGACCATCCTCTTCAATGTCAAATGATATATCTGGTAACTATCAAAGTTATTATGAAGTTTCTAACTAGGATTCAACTCAAATATATAAAAACTAAAAATGCAGAACTTAATAAGTTAAACCAAATAATTTTATAGTGTTTTTATTCACTGCCAATGTTTAATGAAAAAAAAATTGTCAAGAAATTTTACTCACATTTTAAATTCCTGTAGATTCCCAATGACTACCATGAAAGAGTAAGATGAATTATCTATTCAAGATGTTCAGTGTTACCAAGACTCATCTAAACGACCACGAAAATAACTGAGTAAAATACAAATGTGGCTTATTTCAAATGCTTATGGTAACATTATCGTGCATTTATGTATTTATCATTCATTTAAAAGGAATTCAAAGTAGTAAATATCTTCATGACTTTAGAACTTACTATAACTTTTTCATTACTGTGTTTAGTTAAATAGCATAATGTTTGTTTGGGGATTATGTTCATTCAATCATTCAACAAATATTTGTAGTGCCTAGCTATGTTCCTGGCATAATGTTATGTACTGTGGATATAAGAAAAATTAGCATTTAATCCCTGCTCTCAAGGAGTTTGTTGTCTCCTAAAGAAGACATATCTAAGACAAAAATCATTGGTGTATTAAATTCCTCTATAATAGAGTCATACAGAGCCCTAATGTGCAAAGAGTATCTAACAAAGGGATGATTAAGGAAGGTTTACAGGAAGAGGTCACTTAAAACCTCAGACCAGAAAGATAAATCGGAGACAGTCAGGCAAAGTGGCATTTGGGTAGGGAAGGAAGGCGTTCAAATAAAGGGAGCCATCTCTGCGAAACGCTAAAGAGTGAAAAAGAGCAGGGTGAAATGAAAGAATCTCTTGTGGTTTATTAACATGAGCATGGTCCGGTACACGATTATAAGAATTATAAAATGGTAGGTGATATTTTCAAGCACTGTACAATTTGTGTTTCTCTGTCCACATTTTGTGGGTCGGTGCTTGTAATGCTAAAGATGATGCAACATTAATCTCAAGTTATTAGGGAAGAAACGGATGGCAAAGGAGAAAAAGGAAGTAGTTCAGCTCTGAGAACAACTATGCATAGAATAAAGACCTCTAGAAGGCAGCTTTTCATTTTAGGAGGAAGTGCAATAAGGAAAAGTGAGGATGAAATCTTTATTTTCTATTTCAGTCAGACATAGGGTAAGATTTAAAGGCCTTCATTATATGAGCCTGGATGGATGAGTGAAATTCATCCATCCACCAAAGAGGGAACTGGCCACATCTTTTCCTTTTGCATCTCCTATATGGGACACCAACCTACTGTCTTCATGGTATTAGATATGACATTCAGTTCTTATCCCATATTTCCAAAACAGTTTTTAAGCTTCAATTTAAAAAAATGTAAGAGTGTACACATTTAATCTCCATTTGGTATTTCTGGAATATTTTCATTTTCTCCTCCCCCCTCCCTGCACCCCCACTCCGACACTTATCCAGAGAACTTGACTTAGTTGCTTAGACTGGTTACCCTGCAACACAGGAAAGCAATTAGACAACTGTGAGTTTGGAATCTTAAATAACGTTGCAACAATTAGCTCATTTCCTTTTAGAACTATTTCTAATTACTTTTTTATAATTTGCCATAATTATCTTTACTTTCTCTTCATTCTCTCTGCCTTCATAGAGTCAACTGGGTAACTCAGGCTTTACAGGTGTCATGTATCTACTACTCTTACTAGAACTTTAAGCTATCAAATAATGCTTTGAAATAAATCTCACCATCAGCTTGCTTCTATTGGTGACACAGTTGCCATGTTCCAATGGGTGGTACTCTTAGCCAGCACTAAGGGTGGCCATGGGTAAGAAGCACATGCAGTCTTTCATGGTCAAGGTCTGTCAGTGACCTCCATCAATGGTCTTTTACTCCTCTGACCTCATCTAGTATTTCTCTTCCCTCGCTAAGCTCTTATCACACCTGTCTCTTGCTACCCTTCAATAATGGCACATGAATTTTAGGTTCAAAAAATTTGTCCTTACTCTTCCCTCTGCTTCCTGTATGGCATCTGTATGGGTTGGTCTCCAATTTCATTCAGTTCCCTGCTCAAATGTCACCTTACTGCAAAGAGATCTTTCATGACTACTCTATGTAAAATACTTCTCCTGTTCCTTGCATGCTTCGGCCACTTTCTCTTCCCTTACCCTGTTTCACTTTTTATACTCATCCCATGGTATATTATATATTTCTTTCATATTTACTTATTGTTTTCCCCCCTCTATTAGAATGTATGCTCCATAAGAACTGGAGCTAGACTAGTGCCCAATACATAATAGGCAGTTAGTAAATATTAGTTATATTAATCAATGAATCAAAAAGAAGCAAAGCAGAATTACCAGCCGTTCCTATGATGCCATATTGATCTACAAACTTAGGGAGTTGTCTTGTGTTTGTTTATAAAATGGTTGATGCTAATACACTAACATCCTCCAAATGAACTGTTTGGTAAAATGTTATTCAAAAGGTCAGTGTTGGAAACTTACTCACATAGACTATGAAAAGTAAGAACTGAGAAATCTGATCTATATTTATTGCAGAAGAACATTTGAACATAAGGAGAGTAAGAGAATAGTATTAGGTAAGGTGGCTAGGAAAGGACAATATAAAGGAAAAGGCATTTAAACTGAAGGCTGAGACGGAACCAAGCAGAGTAGCACTGATGACAAATGGTTGAGACAAAGACAAGTGGCGTAAGATTCTGAGTGAGAAAAAAGAGCCTTTGTACATTCAAGGGAACAGAAGGCCAACTGAATGGAATGAGAGCCAGCTGCCACAAGGTAACTATTGAAGAGACAGGCCAACATCACGTTATTATAGATGGACCTGTTTTTGCACTGCACACTTAAAGCAATGAAAGCCAACGAAAGGCTTAAACTTGGGACAGTGACACAATGTGATTTGGTTTTAAAATGGCATTCTGGACTTTCCAGGTCCGGAACAGATGTAGTGCATACACTTTTCCCTCTTCTTCCTGCTAAATCCAGCTTAAAATCCTAGGTGTTATATACAAAACAAACACAAGATGTTGGAGAAAAGAAGACAGCCTGGGTCGGGATCTTGGAGCCTGAGAAACAACATGGCAGAGAGTTCCTTGTGTTTTCTTTCTACCTCAAACATCCAAGATTGGGCACTGATGGCCAACAAGCAGAGACTAAAAAAGCTCCAATGAAAGCGAAGATAAGAAGGTGTTCCGGCTGCTGTATGAAAAGTGTACTAATTTAGCAGTAAGACCAGTGGAGAAGATACTGCAGTAGTTCGGGTAAGAGACAGTGACTTGCATTTGACTGAAGGCTGTGGATATGGCTGTGCAGAGGTGAACACCTGTGGGATACAGTTTGGAGGCAGAACTGCTTGGCTTGCTGTTGGCCTACACATGGGCCGGGGGGTGGGGCGGCGAGCGAGGGAGAGCCCTCACATGAAAGACTCACAACTGTAAGATTTTGAGTGAGCAATGATCAATCACTGTGCATTAAGAGAGGAGAGCGAAAACAAAACTCTTTTGTTCTGAGGGCTGACAGGCTAGATCCATCAAGAGACATGAATGGAGTCCAGTCTAGTCTCAGCGATGATAAAAATAATAACATCCCAGCCTCAACAGATGGCCTTATATTTCACAGCAAAGGAAATAAAAGATCCATTGCAGTGTGGATTTAAAAAAAAAATTGAGTTAATGTGGGGACTCAAAGAAGTGCCCAAGAAGGGGCTCTATTGAATAATACAGAATACAAGCAAAGTCAGCAAAGAAAGCTGTGCAATTAACTGAAAAGTCGTAAAAATAAATACAGGTGGCCTGGTGAAGTGAGGATAAAACATAACATAGTAGCAAAATGGAAATACTTTCGTTTAGAGGGTTGCATCTATTTTTGGTTGGGAATGACACATTCACAGTTACATTGGCCGCTACTGCACCTTGAAAGTAACGAAAGAAATCTAAAGATCCTGGAGGACAATGCAGTGAACCCAAAGAACTGAAATGACTTGACATTTTAATAAATGTTAGGTAAACACAACTAGAACAAAACTAGCTCATTTGCTTATTCTTTCAGCAATGCAATCAATTTGGATTAAATATTAAAACATATACGGATCCCAAAGGCAATTCTCAGACTTAAAGGGCACCTAAGAATTTAGATAATTTTGGCAAATCTGTTCCAAAATGTGCTCATCCATCTGCTCTCCTGATGGATCATATGTCCTTCTGTGATACAAATACTAAATTGACATCTGACTCTTTTCACATAGAGTTGTAACTTTATGTGGGTGAGTCAGAAAGATCCAGGTTAGCACTGCGTGTAAGATCCCCAAGCCATAAAACATTAAAGCAACCCCCTAACCCCATATCCCTTCCAATAGCTACGGCAACACTCTGCTCACTAGACTCTTGGAAAACAGTATATGGGAAATGCTGGCTGCAGAATTTCTGAGGAAACTCCACCCTCACCCCACCTATTCATATAACCTTGTAATTTTTGATAGCAATGAAGGCAGCAAGTTTCTTTCTTTCTTTTTTTTTTTTTTAATTTCAGACAGAAGCCTCAATCAACTAAGATGGCATTCTTGTATAACAGAAATACACTATTAAAAGGTTTCTGGTTATTCACCCATCTTCCTAGAGAACACTTAGATTTTTAAGGAGGAGAGGTTGAGGTGGAACCAATCCCTTAATAACACACCTGTTAAAAAATTTAATTGAGTAAATCTGAAGATCTAATTGGCTTTATTAGTGATTCATGAATCTGACAGCATCCCATCTATAAAGCAAGTACAGCTCTGAGGAGTTGTGCAAAATGGAAGGGTTTATTTTAGAGAAAGGTGCTTGGGGCAAGGAAGTTATTAGCAAAAGAAAGGAAAGAATTGTTTCAGGCTAGGACCTCTTCTTTTTCGGAAAGGGAAAGTCAGGATTTTTATCAGGCAGATTACCTCACTGGTACTGATTTGAAATTTCAGATTGACTTTTACAAGGTCACATTCTTGGGACAAGTTAAATTTGTAATTAAGTCTTGGTCTGCTGTCCTGAGGGGTAAATGACTCCAATTTGGGCTTGTTTTTTGCTTTTCTTAACATACCTAAGTTGCAAAAAGCAGCATTTGAAATCAGATAATACTTTCTCTAAATCATTTTTTTAGTGGCCAAAGTCCATGGAGGCAAATTCATTCATTCAATTTCAAATTATGATTCATCTGCCAAATATACCAATCACCAAACAAGTTTCAACCTTACCCTTTGAGAGACCCCTTTTAAGAACTAACTTTCAAAGTAACTACAGTCATTATCACTAGTAATAAAAGGCTGCAGCAGATAATAAAGGATTTATCTAATCTGGTTCTAAAATAACGCCACAGAAGCAAGTAAAGAGAAGTCAGCAAAAGGCAAGGAAATAATGATAATGAAAGCTAACAGGAAAAGAAACAAAAAAAAATCCAGAAAAAAAGACCCCAAAAAACACAGAATAGAGAGTAGAGGCCACCTTTAGTCAAAGTCTTGAGGGATGGAATGTAGAAAGGGTCCATAGTGACCCCTGGCTGAATATAGACAGGCTCATCTGGGGACCCTCCTCAAAATATCCCTAGGCCCTAACTAACCAATGAGTCACTTACAACCAGGCACAGTTTACCAAAAAAAGGGAAAATTCCATGTGCCCCCATACCTCCTCCCCCTCCTCCTTTAAAAACAGCTGGCACCCACTGCCTCTCTGCTGACCGTCTCTCCTCTGCCAGCCTGCACCCCAGCCCCTCTTGTAATATGTTCAGTAAACTTCTATTGCCTTTGTTCTGCTTCAGGTGAAACCTATCACCTCCCCAGCCATTGGCTTCCACCATCCGATGGGGAGAGACACCACATAGAGTAACTTGTACATTATTAAAAATTGACAAATACTCGTTGGATGACACCCTAAAAGGGTCTAGTGTTAATGAAGGTGTAAGTCACTCCTTCTAATAAGCAAGGTACACTGTGACCGGTTTCTAGTGATGAGGTTTTGGGGTGATGGTGGGGTTCAGAGCTGAAGGCCAAGAAAGAATTTTTGAAGACGTCTTTGGTGCAAAAAGGTGATTTTATTAAAGCACGGGGACAGGACCCATGGGCAGAAAGAGCTGCACTGGGGTAACTGGTTATATACTATGGAGTTGGGAGAGGTAAGGCAAAAGGGAGGCCTCCTGAAGGACTTTGATATGCTAATGAGGACTCCTAAGACACCTGAGGCCTTGCTATTGTCAAGCTAATGTTGTTTTTCCTCTAGTAAGGTATTAGGATGATGGGGGATTCCTGGAAAAATGTTATACTCTGTATTTGCCTCAAGTATTCATCAATGGGCTGCAGATTACAAAGAAATTTTATTTTACCTGCCATTTCCTTCTTGCCCTTGTTCTCCGCATCACTATGGAGGGGAAGGTGATATTAGGGGCTCTAGGAAACTGAGTCTATGGTTTTCTGGAGATTAGGCTATTGATAAATTGCCTTTTTCTTGTAATTTACTAAGATATTTGTAAACTGACAGAGACTCAAGTCCTGTATGACTGTGATCTCTATCAGTTAACCATTTGTTTCCGTTCCTTTCCTTTGTTCTTGGGTGGCCAGGAGTGCCTGAGGAATATCACACATATCCCACTTGGGGGGCAGGAGGTATGATAGCTTGTACTTTGCCCTCAGCTTACCTTATGCTCCCTCATCACCAATGAGATAAGCGATGGACAAGAAAGTATGTTCTGTCCACTGCACCTGCAAATCCAACTTTCTGTTTCTATCCCCACCTCTATATGCTTAGACTTCACTCTTTTCCTGCCTTAGCCTCTTTAAAAACTTTCCCTGGCTTTTGTTCAGAAAGCCAGCATGAAGAACCCTTTCCTCTGTGCTGTCTCCCCGTGCTGGAGCATAAACCCTCAAAAAAGTCTTGCCTGGAATTTCCTCTCGGCCCCAGTCAATTTCTATTGTTTTGAGAGCCCCAAGGACCCAAGTCAATAACACAGTGATGCTTTCCCTTCACAGCTCTGGCTGGTTCCCTGTCTGGGGAATTTGTCTAACATGTATGGATAACCAAAGCACACCAACTCAGGCAAGCCTGCAGGTAGAGAGGTCACAGCCCTGCTTGTTCAGGCAAAGTAGGCCATACCCTCTCAATGAAATGTCCAATCAATAAATTCATAGCAGAGAAATACATCTAAGGCAGAGTGGAAGGCAAGGAGACCATTCTTTAAAAGAGGAAAATCAAAGTCTCCACGGAATTGTAACACAAACATCAATCCCTCAAGCCTCAAGGAAAAAGGAGGTTAAAGGCTGCCCCAATGTCCAAAAATATTCACTCTTCCATCATTAAAATTCAACTGTTTTTATACGATACTCTTTTAACCTTTCATCAAATTGTATTTAGTTTAATTTCTTTTAGATTTATCTCAAAACCATCCCAGAAAGGTTCTGGCTGGGTTAACAGTTTGGTTGCTGTGAACACAACTGAGCTGATACATGTAACACATATTGTACCTGGGATATATTAAAATTCATATTCTTGGAGTGCCTGGGTGGCTCAGTCGGTTAAGTTTCCGACTTCGGCTCAGGTCATGATCTCACGGTTCATGAGTTTGAGCCCCATGTCGGGCTCTGTGCTGACAGCTCGGAGCCTGGAACCTGCTTCTGATTCTGTGTCTCCCTCTCTCAATGTAGTTTGCAAAACAAATAGATGTCTTTCATAAACTCCTCTGCATGAAGGCAGCCTGCAATTTTCATGGAGTCAGGCCTTAAGCATACAGCTCAGCTCTCAGAGTAATTCTCACCTCCTGTAAGACCTCCCCCAGGATGACTCCAGTGACACATACAACAGACTAATTCCTTGGCTGGTTGCATCTCAGAGCAAAATCCATAGCAAGATCAATTTTTGCTGCTTATAACTCTCTTTTTGATAGGAACATAGGGAAAGTAAAGGAAAGAAGATGACAGGTTGACCGAGGCACCCTGGCATAAAGTGTTAGAAATTTAATAATTTAAAAATTGTCATTATAAAATAAAAATAGGTCCACTTATGTTTTTGAAATATATATTTTTTCTTTTGCTGATGAGTGACAAGTCCTGATGATCAAAAGGCAGAAAGCAATGTCTCTCAAAATATTACTATAAAACTCTAATCTTTGTAAAACTGTCTATATTTGTAGTAACTTGCCAGTATATGGTAATTTGTGTTATAATTATTCCTTCTATATCATTTTAGATAATATCATAATAGCCAATTTATAATCCTATGAAAATTACAATGAAAAAAGGGTGGGTAATTACTGAGCTTCCCTTTCTCTATTGTCCTTCCCTAAATGACTCAATTTGCCTTCAAAAAGTCACTTTAACTTTCTTTAAAGGTTCAGGGCTGACTTGATGTTTGTGAGATGATGTTGGATGCATCAACTATGTCTTGGGTTTTGAAGTTTCTTAGAAAATAGAGCCTATGTAGCTAATGTGTCACTAGCATATTTGTTAGCATAGAATTAGTGGGGCAAGAAGTCATGCAGGATCCTAGATCTTTCTGCTCATCTGAATAGTCTTTGAGACTCTTCCTCTAACCTATTAAGGGAGCATGATTAATTTAGAATTACAAACAGAGTTAACTGATAATGTTTACTGAAATCTTAAGCTTCATAGGGGTGACCCTTATCTAGTAGGATGTTGAGATGGGTACATAAGGGCTGGCATGAGATGTCTCAAAATGGGAAAAATGGTGGCTCTTCCCTGGTTAAGTGAAATAGGGTATCACTGAAGCAGAATGCTGGATGGAAGAAACCATGAATGGTTTGGAGTGAATACAGTTAGACTATTAGATTAACTTGACTCAGTTTATAGGATAGATCTCCAAATAAATTAAATATAGGGCAAATCTCCATGTGAATTAGCTAGTATCATTGATACATGGTTAACAGAGTAAGCCCAAATCTTCACTTAGGATGAACTGAATGTCATGCCTTTGGTTAGACAGAGGCCAGAAGGAGGAAACATGAGAACCTGAGACGAAATACGTTCCCACTGCTGGCGACAGGGGAGACCCACGTATTGCTCACTGGTCATTCACAATTACTTTTGAAAGCATTTTGGCATTTCTTATGCTCTTGTGGACAATTTACAGTAAAGTTGTACTTTGAAAATTTTTCCTACAATATGTAGTACATAGCTGAGCATCTGTAAATTCTTAATTAATGATCTCTGAATAAATGTATTGCATGTACTGCTTTGAGAAAGCTATGCACATTTGGGAGCCTGAAGTCTTGCTAATAGTGTTGACAGAGAAGAAACTGACCCCACGAGCTCTTAACCTTATTCTACATCCTGTTGTATGACAAATCAGTAAGATTATTTTTTATTTCTTTCTTACTATACAAAAGAAAAAACAGATACTGACTTAAATAAACTGCACTAAACACTACTTATTGCCACTTAAAACAAGAATATTTTTAAAACCTTATATTATTAAATGTAATTCAGGAAATCTTAGAGTTGGGTTGGAGACTGAGTTTACCAGATAGCAGAAAGCTATGGTATTCCAACTGGTGTATCTGACATTTTGTTACAGACATTGCTTAAACAAGGGGGTTAGGATAAAGGCACTCTCCCAGCCATGCCAAAGTTTTACACGCTACTGTGAAACTAAATTGTTAGATCTATTTTTAGGGTATATATTCTACATTTTAAAGTCAACTGGCGAATTTGGGGGGAGGGGCTGTTAACTATTGTGGTACCTGGTTGAGTTTATCATCCACTAGGAAATATATAAGAAAAACATAACTAAGACATTCAAAACAGCTAACAATTATCTATGGAGTAAATATTCTAGCAGGAATACAAATTTGAGTTCATAGCTATCCTTGTCCTCCATTGCAACGTTGTGCAGTGGTTCTTCTCTTCCACACGAAAGGGACTCAAGATCCATTGGGATTTCCATCTACCATCACCCTACTGCTAATCAGATACCCTGTCCTGACTGGCTGCTCTGTCCCATGAACTGTGTTCCCTTTCTATTACTCCTCAACAAGCTCTATCACCAATTTAGTATCTTGCCAGGGACTTACCTTTTCCCTTCCTGTGGAAGGACTCTGCACCTATGCCTTCCACTTACTTTGCAGGGAATCTTGCTGGAGAAGGATGGCTCTTCTTGAACTGTACCTGCCACCTGCCAGAATCAGTGTGCTCAATAACAGCATATTTTCCTGAGGCATCAACTGTAAGTCTGGATAACCCAGTCGGTACTGAGTGCTTCTGACACTATCCTAAAGGTTCTTTTAGGCATTCGGAATTTATTGCCAATATGTTTTACCCACTTCAAGTCTTGGGCATCCTTCTCAACACTGAAGACCCAATACTCTTTCTGCCTGGTGGAGTTAGAGTAATTACTGTGGCCAATCACTCAACTACAAGACGCATCCTCATGAATGCATTGGTTGATACCTAAAATTTCACCCAACTACATTGTGAACATGCTATGAAAAATGGCTGTTAATTTTCCAGAATAAAACATTAATGTTGATGTGATTAGAAATATATACATCTTCTAATTTAAAATTCTGACATATTAACTAAGCTTTTGAACTCTCCATAAAAGGTTCACAATTACATGGAAAATTTCATTGAGAGACTGCATTCCTTGACTTTCCTCTCTAGTTCTAAGACCAAAGGAAGTTTCCACATAGGACTTTGCTTAGTTGGCTGAAAATTGTGTGATATCCTTTCAAGGGATAGTGCCTGTTGAAACCCTTTCAGTACTACTCAGTTAGGTCCATAGACTTTGGTTATAGCAAGGGTTTCTATGGTCATGTAACAAAACTTCAATTTAGCCATAAAGTTGTAACAGGAAATATATGACAACATTATAGTATGCTATGTATTTTTAAATTAATGGCAACTGGAGTATAGTATCATTTACATGAAAAACTCCCAGTCTTGCCCCACTTCTGCTATTCCTTATACCTACAAATGATGTCCCTGATGATGGCTTCCATGTGGTTTAGTGGCTAGAAAATAACCAAGCCATACAATCTAAGGAAGTATTCTCATTTCCACTTTGCACAGTTAATATTTTCCTGTACTCACAAAACCAGCTGGCTTTTTATGTCGGGGAATCTATCACTTTCACACTTGTCATTCTTTGCAACCACCTCTTGAAGTTAACAGCTGGTCCTGAAATTCTGTACAAAAAAAGCCCTGCTTCCCTCACATCCATCCATCCTGATGATTGTAGCACAGGCTACTTTTTCTCATCTTTCTGGTTTCCCAGATGTCTACTGGCTCTGCCACAATGCTGAAGAACATTTTCGGTGAATCAAGTACTACTTTCCAAGTTTCTGTGGTGTGTGCATGTGTGCGCATGCAGAGTATTTCTGTGTTTCCACTTTGTGGGGTATTCTGTTGTCCTCTATGGCCCGTACTTTCCAAGTCCAATGCACCAATACTATGGCTGAATTAATAAACTTCCCTTCAGGGCTTGTTCAGTTCCAGACATTGTGCTACATGCTTTCACATACTGTATTTTACTGTGGTGAGCAGTAGCATAGCATGGGACAGAAGCAGTGTTCTGGTTATTCTTTTGGATGATTTTGCCATGCTGTTTAACTTCCTTAAGAATTAGTTACAGGTGCAGGTATAATTATTCTACCAAGTGCATATTGTACTTGGTTCAAGATAGCTTTCCTAGCCAAGAACAGATGTGAGGTGCTAACAATACTCTATGGACTTCCAGCTGCCATTAGAACTTCATGCTATCTTACATATAGTGGGGCTACTGTTTTCCAAAGACAACTTTCTCAGAGAATCCTTTATTATCATTATAATGTTGCAAGGCAATTATATATTGCCCATGTAATGACTTGTGGCTCTGGACTTCTTGAGCTATTCCTGGGCCATATATGGGACTTTGCACTGGCAGGGAGACATACTTTTATATATTTAGAATATGGATTCAACCTGGCTTTGAATTCTAGCTCCGTCACTCAGACGCTATATCGCCCTGGGCATACATGACCATTCTGAGTTTCACTTTTATTATCTATAACATGGGGGTAATGATAAAGTGGTATCATATGGTACAAGTGAGATAATGCATGAAAACTGCTTACAACATAAGCAGTCAATAAATGTGGCCAATGTAATCAATAACACAGATGATTATTTTTGTTATGTCAGACACAAGTGGTCAATAGATCACTCTTGACTATAGGAAACATATTACAATCTCATAACCAAGTTGATATTTTACGAGACCTCATCAAGGAAGAGATGAGGAGGAGGAGCAGGGAGGGTGGTCTAAGGAAAACAAAATCAATGCAAACTGGCTTCATTTCTTAATGTCACTAGGTGGGAAAACACAACGGATTAAATTAATTTGAACTTGCCAAGGCCTGATACAGCCTCTGTGAGCTCCAAGGCAAAAACAGAACTTTCTTCATCCTTGTATGTGCATACATATGTAAAATCTAAATGGGAACTATTTATAAATATTAATACAGTCAATAAAGGGACAATGGATTTTGACTCTTAAGTCTTTATATATGAAATAAGTGAAAATAAAAATCCATAGTTTTGTGTAACTGTGGCATATATTATTGGTAGAAAAATGGGTTTACTATAGTGTTTAGTGGGCTCTAATAATCTAATCACAAATTACTTTAATAGCCCCTAGCACCTAACACAGTTCTTTGCATACACAGTTAATTATAGAAAATTGTCAAATAACAAGAGTAATGTGGAAAGGAAGAAAAGAGTTTGGAGGATTTTTATCTATATGGAACTGATGAACAAATATCTGGCAATGTGGAGGTAACTGAACTACTATTTGTGGCATGCCACATTCCTTCTGTCTCGACCCTGTCATGGTCAATTTATCCATGACTGAGTAGGACATGAAAGACAACTACCCCCAATTAGTAGAGGGTACAAAACTGGGGAGAACTACAGACCTACAGAAGGGAAATCTAAAGTATTTACAGGTTGGAAAAGGGGAAATTGAACCAAGTGAAGTTTTACTGAAACACATCATCCAGAACAATAGAAAAATAGAAAAATACACGAAGAGATTAGTTGACCATAAAATCAACATAAGCCACAGTGTGATGTGCTTGGGAAAAAACGAAAGAGAATTAGTAAAGTGTTAATTCTGTTGTGTGCGGTGCTGGAGTGTTGAGTCAGTGTCAATCAAGAAGTTGGAAGACATTTCATGGAAAGGACACAGACTAATGAGTGGGCTTGAAAACCTACGGGAATGATAAGCATGAAAACTGAAGATACTGAGCCTGGAGACAACCTGGGAAGAGGAAGAGGAATGATGTAAGAGGTTGAAAGCCATCATGTGAAAAAGCAATGAGTTTATCTATCTGGAGCAAGTCCAGAAAAAGGATAAATGTGTGGAAATTATAGGAAGCTATATTTGTGAAAAGTAAAATTCATGTTAGAGATGGCAGGTAATAAAATGGGTTTCATGGAGAAATAATGAATTTCTCATCACTAGGCATTCTAGAGATAAGGCTATAAAGAAAACTCAATTCAAGTTGGTTAACATAAAGTGTAGTATTGGTTTCAGGAGAAGAAACCAGTGATTCCTCACTTAATTAATTATTTAATTTTAATGTTTATGTATTTTAACGACAGAGCATGAGCTCAGAGCACGAGCATGGGAGGGGCAGAGAGAGAGGGAGACACAGAATCCCAAGCAGGCGCCAGGCTTTGAGCTGTCAACACAGAGCCCGATGCGGGGCTTGAACTCACGAACCGCGAGATCATGACCCGAGCCAAAGTTGGACACTTAACCGACTGACTGAGCCACCCAGGCGCCCCCATAACCTAATTTAAATAAATAAATTTTTAAAAGTGAATGAGTGAGAAATGTACTTAAAAAACAGTGTAAAATGTATGAGTAGTTATATATTTGAAAAAAAAGCCCAAAAATAAAATAAAATACTACTGTTAAAAAAGAAAGAAAGAAAGAAAGAAAGAAAGAAAGAAAGAAAGGAAAAAAACTAGAAGAAAACTCAAGTGTTCATCTGATGAGGTTAAAATTGGTGACATTTTAAATATTGTATAGACATGAGAATCTATGACTCAGGTCATAGATTTCCTACCTCATTATACATATACTTTCTATCTCATTATACATATACTTTATGCTAATAGGTATGCTCATGTACATTAATTAAGGTTACAACATACAAAGATGTAAACCTATTCACAAAAATACTAGTAAATATGCTAAGGGGAAAATATTAAACTTAAGGTAAGAAATTATGCATGATTTTTTGTCATTTTCTTTCAATATTATCACTACAGCTTTTTTAACCAAATTATTACATTTAAAAGATATATATTTGTATTGAAAAGTCTGAACAGCCTTCAGCTATGAGATCTGGTAGCAATAGCTGAAGACACTACAGCCAAGCAGATATACAGAGAGACATCGAGATATCAATCCTAATATCATTTCTTGAAATTTTACTGAAGCTCTAAGTAGGCTTAATGAAGCAGACTGAGTGATAGAGAACCAAAGCACAATTTTGCATACCACTAAATAGTATCATTATGGAATATCATGTTTGTAAGGACTCAGAGGTCAGTTAAGGCAGTTTCTTTAACTCTGGTCTGCAGCTTATTGTAGATTCATCCTAAGGTTTTCATTAATACATTACTGAAAGAAGAAAGAAAATGAGGGCCCTGTGTTATGTTTCTCATAATGTGAAACGTAGTCATTTTTCAAATTAAAAAAATTTTTTTAATGTTTATTTATTTTTGAGAGAGAGAGACAGACAGAGAGACAGAGCATGAGCAGCGGAGGGGCAGAGAGAGGGAGACACAGAATCCAAAGCAGGCTCCAGGCTCTGCGCTGTCAGCATGGAGCCTGATGCAGGGCTCAAACTCAGGAACTGTGAGATCATGACCTGAGCGGAAGTCGGAGATTTAATCGACTGAGCCATGCAGGCTCAGGCGCCCCCTGTACTCATTTTTTAAATTGTGAAAATACCAATTCTTCAATGAAATGTTTAAGAAGATAGACGTTAGTTGTTTTTTTTTTTCTTTTAGGTAGTTGGTGATCCTGTGTCCATTTTTCATTTTTCATTTTTAAAAATGATACAGTATATGAACCCCCAAAGTGTAACACTCATATGAGTGACAGTATCTCCCCAACTTTAATTCTTAAGTTTGCACTTTTTACAGAAGAGAAGCAGAATTTCCAGAGTCTCTGAACATTTCTTCAGCAACAGGAATGAATCAGTAACTTGAATCAAGTAAGGATTCATATTATGAACACCTCAGATTCTACCTCTGTCTCAACGAGTAGGTCTGTTAAACAAACACTTTGCAATGTAGATTGCACACTATTGGGAGGATGTTATTACCCAGACATTACTGAGCGGGCATAAAACCAAAGAAGCATTCCAGTCAGAAGGAAGAAAAATAGTCCATGGGAGGGAATGTATCACTACTATAGAGATGCATGTCTATCCAATGTTCATGAATTCCATGAGATTCAATTCGGGGAGCTAGGAATCGGTAACAATAAATCACTGAAGCAATTTGAAATTGGACTGTTGTCCTATATGGTGGGTTCTCAATGGTAGATTACAATGATAAAAGTGGATTTGTAGCATTTTAGATTTGTATGATCAAAAGGCCTTCTCTAAAATATAAGGCAGAGGAATGAGTAGAAATCAATGGAAGCAAAAAATGGAATAATTTACTCAACATTCCTGGTAAGTTCTCTCCTCCCCCCCCCCCCCCATGTCCTTCAGCCTAAACAAGACACTGTTCACAGCTGGAACGAAGAAAGGCCACAGATTTCTGTGTGTTCCTATAAGACCAACACCCTTCTCGGCTCCCTCACCACTGCCCCTGGATTCTCCTTATCCCCATGCCACAAACTTCCTATGATTTGCTTATTACCAAGAAGGAGCCATTAATTAGTATTGCTTACCCCCTTTTCCCTAATTGGCTGCCAGGATTATATCCCCCAGACTTTGCAGCTCTTTACTTCCATCACCACCAGAAGTCCATAGCTCCCATCACCTCTCTTCTCCAGGACAAATTTCCCCCCATTTTCCTGGACATCTTCTAGTCTGACCTCTTACTACTCAATGAGCCCTAGACCTTTCCTTTGTGTCCATCATCAGCAAAATCTTCTATATTATCAACTTCTTTCATTAATATTCTGATCACTTTCTTAAAAGTTAGTTCATTTCCTAAACTAAAATGCTTGTCCTATGAGAAAATATCTCTCCATCCTGCGCCCAGTCTTCAGTAAATATCCAATTTACTATTTCTTCCAGGCCTTTTAACTTCTCTCCTTAAAAACTTATAAGCAAACAAACCCAGTTCCTTTGGAGCACATTCCATCAGATTATAGCACTTAACACCTTTCCCGGTATAATTATCTACTGGTCTGCTTCCCTCATTTGCTAAAGATTTTAGTCTTGTCTTATTCTCTCTCTATAGTTATAACTATGAGTTGGCTTTCCACACTGCCTGGCAATCTTGGTCCCTCCACGTACGAAGGCTATTTAATACCACCTCCTTTCTCCTCAAATCTTCTACACATTCTCCCCAGTCCTCTCTCAGTTAGTGATTTGCTTTTCATTCCATTGAAAGAATACAGACCAGAAGAAAAGATCATTCTCATTCTTCCATCACCAACTCTACCAACCTAGCTGCATCTGTAGCTATGAAATTTGCTTTCTTTACCATTATAGTGGCTAACTTATCAGAATTGCTATCCCAAGCTGGAGCCATCCACACAGCCACAGGTTCTCATACCTTCTTGCCTCTAGGATTTTGTTCTTGCAATTATTACCTTTCCCATTAATTTCCTTCTATAGGATCACTCCTATCAGCTTACAAAGAAATAATATTTCTACCTTATAAGATAAAAAAAAGAAAAGCAAACATCCATAACAGTATATCCCCCCACGGCTACCCCGACATTTTTCTAGTTCCACTTTATTGGAGAACCCTACATTTGCTCTTTCCTTTTCCTTTCCCATTTAAGTCACTGTAATTATACTTCCACACCACCACTCTACTGAAACAACTCCTGTCAGTAAACTCCATAGTCCCAAATCCAAGGGTCGAGTTTCAGTCTTCACCATACCCGACCTTTCAATAGCACTTGGCACACATCCTCATTGCTGAAACACACGCTTCAGCTCAGTATCCTCCCACCTCACTTTTCTTGGCTTCTCAGATTCTGCTGGAGCTCCTGGTCATGATAGGCATGTGTGGAATGTTCAGGAACCCTGTGATCAGCTTCCTTCTCTGAGCACACTCAGAGAAGCGTCCCCCTACTCCCTAGCCATCCAGCTTTTCCAACAGTTTTGTTGTTGCTGTTTGTTTCTTTTTTAAGTTTGAGGTAGATCTATTGAATGAGATGTCTGTTGGTTCATCCATATTTACTTAAGATTTTTTAACTAAGACTTTATTTTTTAATAGCAGTTTTAGGTTCAAAGCAAATATTAAGGGACATACAGGGACTTCTCACATACCTCCTGCCCCCCGAACAGGCATAGCCTCCCCGTTGTCAACACCCTCCAGCAGAGTCGGACATTTGTTACATTGATGAGTCTACATTGACACAACATAGCTACTCCAAGTCTATAATTTACATTATGGTTCACTCTTGGTGGTGTGCATTATGTGGGTTTGGACAAAGGTCTAATGACATATACCCCACATTATAATATTATACCAAGTATTTTCATTGACCTAAAAATTTTCTGTGCTCTGCCTGTTTGTCCTTCCCCACCCCCAACCCCTCGCAACCACTGATCTTTTTTTTCTGTCTCAACAATTTTGTCTTTTCCAAAATGTCATATAGTTGAAATCATATAATATGTAGTCTTTTAAGACTGGCTTCTTTTGCTTAGTAATATGCATTTAAGTTTCTTCATTCCAAAGTTTTTTTCAGCTCAGAAAATCAGCTGGTTGCTTAGACCTTGAAGAAACATTTACTTTTTCTCTTTCTTACATATCCTGTCCTTATCCACCAGCAAATCATGTTGTTTTATATTCAAAATGTACTTAGAATTTAACCACTTCTCACAGCTTCTACTACTACAACTCTAGGCCATGCCACTATCATCTTTCACTTGAACCTTTAAGAAGACTTTTAATTGTTCTCTTTGTCTCTACTTTTGCCCTTTCCCTAACTCCTGCCCCCACCCCTGAAGTCCCTAACCTAAAGTCCATTCTCACACAACAGCCTGAGTGAACTTTAAAAAATATAAATCAGATCATGTCAATTATCTGCTCCAATTCTTCAATGGTTTCCCATCACTTTCAGGAAAATATCCCAATGTCTTACCATGGCTGTGAGGTCCACCTAAACTTGCTCCCCGTCTTTGCTCATTGTTCATGTCCTTCTACCCTTTTCTCCTTGTTCACTCTCCTCTATTGACACAGGCCTTTCTGTTTCTTGAAAAATTCTCAAGCATTTTCTTGTTTTAAGAACTCTTGCAAATACGGATCCCTTGTGAATTCCCTTTTCCCATAAATTCAGGTGATTTGTTCCCACTTTTTATTCAGGTCCCTGCTCTGCAAGGTTCTTCCTAACTACCCTAGATGGTGCCTGTGGTCAAACTCCACCCAATTACCTGCATCTGCACCTGCCCCTTTAAAAAAATCTATCAGTTCCCAAGTGTGTGTGTGTGTGTGTGTGTGTGTGTGTGTGTGTGTGTGTTTACATGTTTTGTTTACTTGTTTGATTTCGACTTTACTAGAACAAAATTTCCAAGACTCCAATACGACAAAGTGAGACCAGACTTTATCTGTTTTGTTTACTGTGGTATCATATGATAGATAGTTGCTCAGAATACATTTGGTGAGTGAATAAATGAATAGGTATTTAAAGACATTTTGTAATATCTGTATTCTGAATGCTGATGTCATTATACTCTATGAAATCTTGCTAGTTAATATAACACATGGTCCTTATAAATATGTTCTTTTTCTTTATAGGATTTGAATTGGAGTAGCATGATAAAAAGTCATAAAATGAAAGCACTTAAAGTCAAAGTAATGTTTGTCACACTGATATCATTACTTGACTTATAAAACTGTTGTCTGACATATATAAAATTTTGTTTTAAAAACTAAACTTTTTATAAAGGTATTTTTATGGTGTCTGGGGACAGAAAAAAGATTGCCGTTTTATAATGCTTTTAAAGTCTCATTCAGTTCTCAGCACCAGCACCGGTGGACATTATGTCTTAGTGAATAATCTATTTTTCACAACACACAGGAATGTTCATTTCATTGAATCCAGTCATACTCCTGAGCTGGCTTAGCAGGTATTCAGCAGACGAGTTTCTGTGCAAGATGGAACACCCTGCCTTCAAGGAACAATCTGGCTAATTAAACTAATATGTCAAATATGTACAATGACCGTAATTAAACCTCAGACTCTTAGTTGACCAACAGTTCATAAGCCTGGTTTAGAGAAGTAGTATTTATGGAGCGTAATTGGAAGGATATGAAGTCTATATTTTTTTTATATGAAGTCTATTTTTTGTTTCCTGGAGAGTTTAGATTTTTGGCCTAAATGATCTAGATTTTCTCTGCGGATTAAATAGCCTATCAGAAGGGGATCTCCTTGGGCCATATCATCTTGGCTTCCCACAGACCTTCTTTTGTTTATAAACTTTGGTGGCATAACCTTAAATGTTATTGAAAGATAATACCAGATATTGCTTTATGGGATTTGATAATGCATATGTTGTAGGGTTATTACTAAAATTGCTGTCCATCCACTATGTCTGAGAGTTCAAAGTCCCCATTAAGTCTATCTTCCAGGAAAAAAAATTCTCTTTTCATGGAGATTCAGTATATTTTTTATGTTTTATACAATGAAAATCATATAAATGATAATTTTTTTCACCCTTCTCAATAGGAATCTAGAATCTCATGGCTTGGGGCGCCTGGGTGGCACAGTCGGTTAAGCGTCCGACTTCAGCCAGGTCACGATCTCTCGGTCCGTGAGTTCGAGCCCCGCGTCGGGCTCTGGGCTGATGGCTCAGAGCCTGGAGCCTGTTTCCAATTCTGTGTCTCCCTCTCTCTCTCTGCCCCTCCCCCGTTCATGCTCGGTCTCTGTCTGTCCCAAAAGTAAATAAACGTTGAAAAAAAAAATTTAGAATCTCATGGCTTGCATCTTTGTGCTCTATTCCTTTTCCTCAACTTTTATGTTTTTCTGTTCATTATTTTTTAAAAATTATTTTTATTATATGAATTCTGTCATATAATTTGTTTATAAAGTGAGAAATAACTAAGTAAAAATATAGCAATTAGATACTCCACATTTTCTTGGATATCCTCAATTTTATGTATTATTATTTCCAACAAAGATGATTCACTAAATGTAAAGCCAAAGTGATTTAATATTAATACACAGGATTTTCACAATTAACCATTCAAAAATCAGAGTGATATTGATCAGATTTGTCACTTGATTTAGGATTCATAAAATATGATGACTATATTGGTAAGGAGTTCTGAAAGCATGTCGCAAGAATTAATTTTACTAGACAAAAAAGTAATTCAAGTAGGAAAAAAAAAGTTTTTTGAAGGCAACATAAAGACGATGTAACTTTTTTTTGTGATTGATATATTGTTAACTTAATGTTAAGGCAGCACGTTCCAATTCATGGCATTCTTAAATCTCTTGTGTCAGAGGTTTATACCTTTAAAAGACCTGCCCTAAAAGAAAAAAGCATGTGCTTATGGACAACGATACAACTATTGCTAACAGCTAACAAGTCAAGATTGATTGGGTAAATAAGAGTGCTTCCAAGGGCCAAAAACAACAGTAGCTATGTTAACAGAAGTGAAATCCCAAGCATGAAGACAGCAGTAATCACGCTGAACTGGGCTGTCTGGAGCCTCTTATTCTCGACCTTTCATTAGATTACTTGAAAGGAACGTGTAAATGTAGACTGCCCCCAATTTTTCTAAATTAACAAGTCAGTGAACCAAGATTGCCTTCATAGCTCATAAAATTTTCAATGGACATCTAAGAGTAGTCATTTTTTTTTTCAGTTTAATTTAGGAAAACAGAATCAAATTTGGAAGTCAATCCAAAGAGGCAATAATCCTGTAATTAATTAAGGCAAAAATCAATACCAGTTTTAAGTAATTTACCGAGGCATAAAATAGAATCCATTTTAGAAATTACAGTAATTTTAGTGATTTCATTGTAGGAGAATATTCAAAATAACCCAACATCAATTTACATTTGGCTTCTATTTCCTGAATTTATTGATATTCCCACAACAGCCAACTTGAAAATGCAATTAACTGCTACTTGTCTCTCAACATCCTTCTTCCCTCCTTTCACACTAATAGAACTTATGTGAGCATATGGGTGCTTAGCACAAAATTCAGCTTTTCTTAGAGCCGACTGTGACCCACTAAGTTCTACTAACGTGATGTGGGCAGAAGTGATGTGTGCCATTCTGAATCTTGCCCTTAAAATAATTGTGAGGGCTTCTCTAGCCCCCTCTCCCTCCTCCAAGCTGAGAGACTGCCAGAACATCTTTAGCCCACAAGTGGACACCACATGTTGGGCATGGCAGGACAACCTACAAGCCCAAGAGAGTTTAGCTACCACGAGACTGTGACATGAGGCAGAGAAAAAAAATACACACCATATTTGCTTCACTGAACATTGGGGTCTCTTTGTTACAGTAGCTAAGTCTGTTGGCTAATTTGGAAAGTTTGATATCAATACTTCGCACAGAAGGAATACAGAACAATAGAATATATTACTAGAATACACTATATTCATTTAAGGTCATATCAAATGTTAATTTAACATTGCATTGATACATAGTTTAATGGAATGGCAAAAATAATTACGTAGCAGGTTAGTGCAACTATTTAGGACATGGAATGATCTGAGGTATATGAAAGTGCTTTGAAAAGTGCCTGGAGGGAAATATGCCAGAATAGTCCTCGAGTTATCTCTAGAATTAGGATTATAGGTGCTTTTACCTCTATATCTTTAACACTTGTCCTGTGCTTCCCAATTTACAAGAAAAATTATTATTTGTATAATCTCTAAGAAATTATATGACACAGTAATATCCATGACTTCTCCGCACTAGTGTTTTCCGTTATCAACTATGCATGGGGAGGAGAGGGGCACCTGTGCTGAAGTTTCCGCCCACATCTTTTAGTGGCAAATACACTGCTAACCTCCTAACCTCAGTCAACAAAGCACCTACTTCTAATTTTTTACTTTTGAATCTCTGACGTGTAAGTAAAATGAGGATGTCTAAGTAAATTAAAAGATCTACTGGGGCCAGGAGCAATCTCGTAGGGTAAACCCACACATAACTATGGTTTCCTGTAGTTCAGTCTAAATAAATAAAATCCGGCAGTTAAAGAAGTAATTAAGAATAATTCCTATCAATCTCTTAAGGACAGAATGTCACACAGCATTATGTTTTACGGGTTTAAAAGACACAGGAAACAGTTTAGCTGCCGCTCTCAATTTTCTTTACTTGGAGGGCAGTTACTTCCCCAAATTCCCCGAACACCCTCTCTCTCTCTCTATTCCAGCCTGAGCTCTCCTTGAAAAACCAAACCCATGCTCTTCTCTCTCATTTACTTCTTTTCTTTCCACTCATGTTCTTATTCTAAAGTAAAAACTGGATATTTCCAACGCAAATTGTTCATATTTTCATCATAAGTCCTATCCATTTCACCTCTTTCCCTTGCTTCTATAGAAGGGGCACCTGGGTGGCTCAGTTGCTTAAGCATCCAACTCTTGATCTCAGTTCAGGTCTTAATCTCAGGGTGGTGAGTTCATGCCCCGCATTGGGCTCCATGCTGAGTATGAAGCCTACTTTAAAAAAAAAAAACACAAAAACAAAAAAACAAAAAAACAAAAAACAAACAAACAGACAAACAAAAAAAACCTAAGAAACAGCTTGCAGTGATAGAAAATTATTTTCAGGCATTGATTCTGCTAATGATTTTCATTTTTTACCTCATTCAATCTCAGGTATTGAATAGTTTCATCATTCAATCTTAGTCCCATCAAATTCTCTTTTCCTAATGCTGCTCATTAATTATATCAATCAACATCAATTAAGAGCAAAAAGCTTTTTACCCTATATAGCATCTGTTCAATTGATAGTGGTTATAGCATGTTGAGAATGATTCTGAGGTTGCATCCTCGCACAAGAGGGTTATAAAATGGCATGGGTGAAGTCTGTCATAGTCACAAACAAGAAGATTGGTCAAATACCTTCCATTACTGATCCAGAGAGAACTTTTATTGTGGTTATAAATATCACCAAATAAAATATTCCTGAGTAATAAGGAGTTTTATGTACATATTTTCTTCAAATTTACTTTGGACTCATAATACTAAAAGAAACCATTTTCTCTCAGATCCAAGTCTTTACTGTAACACATCCTCTGTATGTATTCTTAGCTTATATCCAGGAAACAATTCAATTTTCTATCATATAACAAAGTATGGCTATTATCTAATTTGGGTTTCTTTTTCAATTGCATAAAGGAAATATGCACTACCCATGTACTAAAATAAATAAAAACCCATATACCGATTTACCCTCTTTTCTATACTACAACAATGATATCTCTAATGCTTGTATAAAAGCATTCAAATATGTCAGAGCTAAAATGTTCTCTTTTGTCGAACAGCAAATGATATGTGAGGCGAAGGAAGAAAGAGGGTATAGGTGCCTTTGTTGAGTCTCAGTTACAGAGATAATGTAAGTCAGCCAGCTGCTTGTATAAAAGCAGATTGACATGGATAAATGGAGAAAAAAATGCAGGGATAATAAAAGATATTCTCTCCTTTGCTCCCTTAAGTCAAACTGTTCTATGAACTATCAGAACAACTTGCTGATTCCCAGCTACACCTGCTTAAATCCACACTGCTGTTAGTGCAAAACCATGTCCTTTTACATTTTTGAATTTTGGATCTTAAACTCCATGAGGTAAAGGATCTAGACAAATTTTCATATCATGCTAATGTTACTATTAACTCAAAAGATGAATATCTGATGTGTTTTTAAGGTAATGAGATCTACTTGTAATTTTCTGTTAACTATCTCATTCTTTCTTGCTAACATAGCAGGTATGACAATCTATAGAAAGAAAATCTGTAAGGCTGAAGATAAGCATATGAGTATCACAATGAAGTCTCATAAACACCACTTAAAAGTATTTTAAGAAAAAGAAACCTAAGAAAGTTCTATTATATCAATATGTTAGAATGCAATGCTTATTAAAAATATGACACGCAAAGAAAAAACTTAAGCATGTTTCGATATCATATCCCCTACAACCCAAGTTATAATTCTCAGAGATTTACCTCAATATATTTAAATTCTGAAATTTTAGGCACTTCAAATATGATTAATGCATTAAAATAAGAATGGTGGTAGTATAGCACACAGAGGAAGGTCTGCTGTAAAATTAACAATAACCTGGAACTATAATGCAGATGCCTTCAGCACACTGTTGAGATCCAGGAAAGGGGGCAGCAATGGAAAATGATAAGAAAGTGTGCTAAGACTTTTATGGGCAAGGGGAGAGCAAGCGAGATTAACTCTTGACTTCGATGAAAGATTTCAAACTTTAAAAGTTGTGTTGTAAATTTATGAGCAACTATTAGAAGATTATAAGTAAGATATATGACTTCAGAATCATTGGGGGGGAAACCAGAATAAAGATAAATTGTTCAATTTTTTAAAAGGCATTAAAGAGGCAAAAAGGCAACAAAAAGTATGATAAATATAAATAATAAATGCAAGGATTGAATCCAAAGTGTCCACAATCACAATACATGTGAACAGACAAAATAAGTTACATGAATTTCTCAGTCTGGGTAAGTATCTCTACACTGTCTGCAAGAGCTATGCTCAGCAAAATGGCAAATAAAAGTTCAAAACAAAGGGATAAATAAAGTTCACTAGGTGAGTGCTAATAAAAAGAAAGCAGTTTTGGCAACCTAAAGATCAAATTAAATCAAATAAAAGAGAAAGACCATTAGAGCAAACAAATTGAACAGTTTTACAGAAAAGCAAGGAGAAATGGAGTAACCATAAATGGGATGTTTGATTTTATACTCTTCTTTCAACAACTGACCGATCAGAGTGAGAGGAAAATAATTACGAGAATGTTCATATGTCCTTATTTGTCTGATGGTTCCACTTTAGGACTGTCTTCCTAAGTAATTGTCAATAGCATCTCTTTTCCTACTCAGATGTTCCACTTTGGACATAAATTATTACTAATTAAGGATAGAGTGGACTTCAGCAATACAATCAATATACTTATTCCTGTCTTCCTCTCTCTCTCTTGATTACGTCACCATCAACAACCATCATGTTGGTCCATCTGTCTGCAGCCCTGTTCTCTTAGATCCTTGTATAAAGGCTCCTTTTCCTCATTCAGTTTATAGTTTCATTATTCTCTTCTCGGAGCACTGATCTAACGTAGCCACTGCCATTACTTGTCCCCAATCACATCCCTGTCGCATTTCCCTCAGAGCATTCATCATCATCGGATATCATCCTATTTATGTATGTGTTTACTTCTTTAACCTTACCTCCTCCTACTAGAATGTAAGCTCCAGCAGACCAACGTCCCTGATGACTTTTCTTCACGCTGTATTTTAAGTGCCTGGTACCCAAAGCTGCTCAGTTGAAAAAACGTAACTATATTAGCTGTTGAGATGAATCATTATGGGAAGGGTACCTATTCAAATCTACAGAATAGGATTAAAGCAGTGTTTAAGGGGAAAACGTTAAGAGTTCAATACCCTCAGAAGCAGCTGGAAATCGGCAAAAATCTACACCTAAAAATTTACAAATCCAAACAGTTTTCAAGGTGAGGTTCATATAGGAACAAACACTCTCTATATGACATAAACTGTTGCAAATCACTGAAAAAGATAGTGTCTTAGCATGACAGCAGTTTTGAAAACAGATGAAGAGCGGTGAGGAAAACAGTAGCATAATATAAATTATATAAATAATTGTAAGAATCTTAAATGCCATATTAGTTTATAAAGTTCAGTTATACATTAGGGGAGCAAACATACTGTGAAGCATATTTTTTTCCAAGAATACCATAATAGTATAGTTAACAGAATGTTTAACAACAGTATATACAGTAGGAGATTGAAATGAATATTGAATTTTGATATTTAAATTTTTTAATGTTTTATTTTTATCTTTTGAGAGGCAGAGAGAGACAAGTGTGAACAGGGGAGGGGCAGAGAGAGAGGGAGACACAGAATGCAAAGCAGGCTCCAGGCTCTGAGCTGTCAGCACAGAGCCCGATGCGTGGCTTGAACCCCCCCATGAACTGTGAGTTCATGACCTGAGCTTAAGTCAGATACTCAACCGACTGACTGCCTCAACCCAGGCACCACTGAAATGGTATTAATAAATTAAAAGAAGAAACCTCTCAATGGTAATAATGGTAATAATTTTTCAGCTGTTGAAAAACCATTTGATAAACTATAACACTAATCTCCGACATAAACTTTCTTTAGCTTACGAACAGAAGAAACTTCCTGTGAAAAGGTATACCTATAAGAAATCAATAGTAAACACTATATTTACTGATGAAATATTAGAAAAATTCCCACTGAAATCAAGACAATGTAAAAGATGCCCATTACTATTACCACTATTCAAAATTAAAGTGGAAATTCTATATAAGACAATTAGAAAAAGGGAGGAAACATTTAAAAAAATGTTTGCAGATAAAATAGTTGATAATAAAAACCAAGATATTATCAACTCTGAAACAACTAGGACTAATAAGAAAGTAAAAAACAGTATTTAACAATTCAATAGCTTTATACCAGAAATAACCAATTAAAATGTAAAAATAAAATAAATCCCTTCATTAGTTCAAGAAGTGTGTAAAACGCCTACAAACAAACCATACGTGAAATGTTAAAAACTTCTATGAAGTAGACCCTCAAGTTCTTTTGACAGAAATAAAAGAAGACCAGAATACATGGAGAGAGACATACAGTTTTTCTGGACACCATATTGAAAAGATGTCAGTACACATTTGAGAATGTGATGCAATCCCAATTAAATTCCCATATGATGGAATTCAAGAAGATAATTCTCTAGATTATTGGAAGGATAAAATAGACTAGAATAACCTCCATCTGTAGAGCAGAGTTGGCACGTCAGGTATCAATACTGATGTACTATAAAGATACAGTGATTAAGACAGCGTGGTCCTGGTTTAAAAATAGACAAATGCATTAAAGCAGGAGAAGAGCATTGATAAAGAGATCCATATACATGTGGAACACTGGCTCACGGAGAGTGGTGGCATTTCAGATGAGTTAAGAAAGGATGAACTATTCCTCGAGGTGTGTTTGGACAACTCAATTGCTCATTAAGAATATGAGCATCATAAGATAATACACAACTGTATTATTATAGTCTTGGGTAGGGAAGACCTTCCTTAAAAAAAACCAAACCCAGAGTTCATAAAGGAAAAGACTGACAAATTTGCTTATTTAGAAATTTAAATTTTTGCACCATAAGAGAGACTAAAGAAATAAATGCCACAGAGAGAAAAAAAAATTCAACTGCACAAAAGGAATACTTGTAAAAAGGAAATACAAATACCAAAAAGAAATGAAAAGATATGAATGTCACTAGTAAATGCAATTTCAAACAATGAGTTATCACTTTTTACAGATCAGACTGGTGAAACATTAAAAAAAATCAGTAATATGCATTGATGGCCAGAGGGATAAGAACATAGCACACTTATCACTTAATGTAACTTTACTTAGGGAAACTGTTTTAGAGGAATGGTTAATAGTATCAGTAAAATTCCAATTCCATGAATCCATTATCCATTAAAAAAAAAGTGGGCCATGAACGTTGAAGAAGGTTGTCCAAGGAAGTCAAATTCATGTTTTTTTTATTTTTGTTTGTTTAAAAGGTTAAACTCAAGTAATACATCAATCAGTAGGGGAATGGTTTTAGAAATTGTCAGAATCCATTTATTGTTTGTTTAGGCAACTCTTAAAAATAAGAAAGGTCCAGGGGTGCCTGTGTGGCTCAGTCGGTTAAGCATCCAACTCTTGATCTCAGCTCAAGTCTTGATCTGAGGGTGGAAAGTTCAAGCCCGACGTGTGGCTTCACACTGGGTGTGGAGCCTACTTAAAAAAAAAAAAAAAGAAAAAGAAAAAGGAAAAGAAAGGTCCATATGTTCAGGAATGAAAATACTGCCAGGATAAATGAAGCAAAAATAAAAAAAGTACATACTTCACAATCCATTTTATGTTAGAAAAGTGTGTGTGTGTGTGTGTGTGTGTGTGTGTGTGTGTGTGTGTGTGTGTTGTTTTGAGGAAGAGAGAGGAATTGTTAGAGAAGTAAAGGAAGATGATTTTATGCTGTAAACTCCTGTATTTAAAATGTTTACCATGAGAATGTATCCGGGTTCTGTTTGTATAACTAGAATACAAAATTCTGGTCTTTCATGGGCAAGAATTAAAAATGCCTGATTTCCTGCCCATGTGTGAGGGACAGTGTCTAACAACTAAGAATTGTTCTGACCTTTCATGCTGTTAATCACGTTATTTTCATAAACCTTCCATAGCATCACCATAGTGAAAGTAATTCACTGAGCAAAAATGTTATTTTAAAACACTATTTTAGGGGCACCTGGGTGGCTCAGTTGGGCAGGCGTCCGACTTCGTCTCAGGTCATGATCTCGCGGTCTGTGAGTTCGAGCCCCGCGTCGGGCTCTGTGCTGACATCTTGGAGCCTGGAGCCTGTTTCAGATTCTGTGTCTCCCTCTTTCTCTGACCCTCCCCCATTCATGCTCTGTCTCTCTCTGTCTCAAAAATAAGTAAACGTTTAAAAAATAAATAAATAAAATACTATTTTAAGTGATTGGCATATAGGCTTTCATACTACAGAACAGGTGTGGAAACAGACCACCTAGATTCAAATCTGACTCTACTCGTATGACCTACGACCTTTCACCTGTAAAATGGGAATTGTTCTGAAGGTGCAATGATTTAACATGTGTAAAGCACTTAGAACAGTGTCTGGCACATAATAAACATGATGTGAGTGCTAGTAGTTCTTGTTAATGCTGAAGGCACATAGCTGCAGAACATTCTACTTTACTCTTCTATTAAGACAAAAATTAGGTTTTCTTTTCCTTTTGCATAAAATGTGCATTTTGGCCCAACCATTCTCAACACGTCTTTCTTAATTCTATATTACCACATATTTTCCTTTCTATATTCCCTTTTGTTTATAAATGATAGTATTTCAATCCATTCAACTGTAACTCAAAAACTTTGTTGCTGTTGTTGGCGTTGGTCTTCATATATACAAAGGCTGGAAGATGTATTTCCTTGTTTCCTTCTCTTTTTCTTTTTTTAGGTTTATTTATTTATTTTGGGAGAGAAAGTGGGGAGGGGCAGAGAGAGAGAGAGAGGGAATGCCGAGGAGGCCCAATGAGGGGCTCGAACTCATGAACTCTGAGACCATGACCTGAGCTGAAATCAAGAGTCAGATGCTGAACTGATGGAGCCACTCAGGCACAATCCCCCTTCTTCTTCTTTTTTTTTAATCCTCAAGTATTTTTTATTTTCTAATATGTTAGACACTGAGGACTTAAGAGCTCAAAAGACAGACCAGATTCCTGTCAGCTTAGATGGCTCAATGCAAACTAATGCCAAAGCTCAAGTAGAGTAATGATGCAGCTCGATGTCATGAAAAGTACTGAGATTTTAACCACTGAGATTGTGCTCTCATCTGAGGGAAATGGTAAGTCTATTCATCTACTCCAGAGAAGGTGGTGGCTCCTCTTATTACGTGGCAAGCAGAGGCCAAGGATGCTTGACGTCCTGCAATACACTTGGCTCACTTCCCAAGAGTTCCCTTGAAACTTGCAAGACCTTAGATGCTCATCTAAGTGAAAAACCTGTTTATCATTTCCTGGGCCTATAAGCTAAAAAAAACCCACAAATTATTTTTATATAGTTATCATAGGATTTGAGGGAACATTGTACTTTTTGGGGAAATATAACAAGTCTTCTTCACCATTGTGGAAAATCGTATCACCCTACTAACAATAATGCCACTAACACTATTTGAGTCATCATTCAAATATGTCCGTATCAATACAGATGTATCACGATCTGTACTGGTACCTGTCACATCCATGGTGAATTTATGACCGGGTGCAAGCATCTTAATATTTCAACATGCTTTTTACGTAGTGAGGTTGGAGCACTTACAGGTTGAAACACATTTTATTTCATTCGAAATTATTTTCCTGTAATTTCCCTTTCATGTTTTACTTAGAAGATTAAATTGATATTTTATTTTAGTTATGTGTAAATAAGTTTGTATTACCTGTGAATTTCATTTCAGAAGAATGTAAGGTATGACAAAGACACTTGTTTTAAAGAGAGGCTTTGGGTAAGACAAAGAATTGAAGTGACTCACATCTGAGGTCAGACTAGCCACTTACCTGTAAAGACAAGGGATAGTTCTGTGGGATTAGTTTTTGCCTTACTCCAGAGAAACAAAGAATGAGTAATTTAAAACTGGAAACAAATTCAGAGTTACGTAATGCAACTTCTTCACTTAACACATGAAGAAACTGAGAACCACGCGATCTGACATATATCAACTACTAGTTAGCGGGTCAAGACCAGTGACAAATCTTTGGGCAGTCCTTTTAGAACACTACACTGTCCTCAGTAACAGAGAAAGGGAATCAGAGTCCGTGTAATGGAGAAAACAAAACAGGCGGGCAAGCAAGCAATTCTGAAGTTGGAAGTTCTTTTGGTGATTGATTTGTTAACCAGTAATATTTAATTCTTAGCCTTTAAGGTTTGCTTGTAGCCAAGAGGTAAGTGATGAAGGAAGTTTAAGAGTAAAAGGACATCAGAAAAAAACGGAAAGGTCAATTCTGGAAACACTGACATATACAACCACACAAATTATTTTGCTGTAACTGATAAAGGAGAAATTTGCTGTAATTTCTCCTTTAATTACAGACGGTCAATTAGTAAAACATATCTTGGGAGAGTTTTCACCTATTGGATACATAAGATTACAAAGAAGGCCAATGTTTTGCATAATGTCTAATATGAAACATCTGCTGCTAATTATCAGTTAAAATGTGAATGCTATTACTGAAAACCTCAATCAAAGCAGCTCTTAATGGGTATGGTTCTACTTCCTGAGCATGCCAGCAAGAATGCAAATTTTAGTGGAATGGGGAAAGAGATAAAGGGGTTGCAACAACACTGATTGGATCATTGTAGTATCCCCAGTACCAACCCCAATATTTCAGACAAAGAGGTACTCAAATACTCATAAGGAGGAGGGAGTGTAAGGAGGTGGGAAGAGGGAAGGGATTAATCCATTCTTGGGCATCTTCTAATATTCAAATACTTTTAGAAGGGATAATATATTTTTTTCCAGCACTTCTGTGTGATACTACTGAACAGGTCTTAGTGTTCTGGCTGTTAACGGCATGGAAAGCGTTGATCTGGTGTGGTCTCCACCTTGTTTGCTTGTTTACCTAGGGCGTACATTGTTGTGAGTCAACAAGGCCTTATAGTTGAAGCTTTTCTCCAGAACAAAAATATTCTCTTCATGCGCTATTTAATTAATTCTCTGATAAGGATGTGCTTTTGAAGTCCCTTTTGTTCCCATTCTGAGCTAAGGAAACAGAATTTCAAATGGGTAAGGTCTTAGAAGACTGATAACCAAGCAAATCTATATTCTCTTTAAAATTCATTCATTTCTTAAAGCCATTTAAACTGCTCCTGCAGAATCCAAGCAAAAATATCTCACCAAATTTAAGGAACATGGAACCGTTAAAGCCCAGACTTATTTTTAGAACAACTGTCAGCAGATTTTCATCGGTATCATCAAGTGCCTCCATCAAGATCTTTTAATGTAATATCCAGCAGAGTGTCATATATTTACATATTGAACATATATTTTGTTTCTTGTATGGCTGAGGCATACAAGAGCTCAACCACTTGAGTTAGTCTGGATGGACTTTAATCTTGGCTCTAACATTTAGCTGCTGCATGAACGTGGGCAAACTATATAACCTTCAAACGTGCACTGGCCTCCATTTCCTCATCTGTAAGTTAGTTAATAATAATACTCAATTTATTGGATTATTTAAGGCGTTAATGAGTTTATACATGTATAAAGTACCTAGAACAGCATCTGGCACATTACAGGCAAATAAACAATTCTTTTAATGATTGAATTCCATTGCTTATCTTTGATTTCACTTTCTTTTTTTTTTTTTTTAATTTACTTGAGAGAGAGAGACAGAGAGAGAGAGAACGAGCAAGCAGGGGAAAGGGGCAGAAGGAGAGAGAGAGAATCTTAAGCAGGCTCCACACTCAGCGCAGAGCCTGACGCAGGGTTCAATTCCACGACCCTGGGATCATGACCTGAGCAGAAATCAAAAGTTGAACACTCAACTGAGCTACCCAAGCACCCCTGATTTCGCTTTCTATAAGTGACAGAGACTTAACACTGCAGTAACCATTGATGTGATAACGCTCAGGTTCACCATATCTAAAACAGATTTCATCATCTCCCTCTCCTGTGTGTGTCCCCCAAGCCTGCTCCTTCTATTCTGTCTCCTATCCAGCTAATGGAATAGCCAATCCCTTGTTATACAAGCTAGAAAACTCAAAGACCCCTTCATTCACTTTATTCCCTCTCCTTTAATCTCAAGCTCAAGAAGTCGCCACGTCTTATCCAAATTGCATCCGCAATATCCTGCTTCAGGAGCTTCTTTCTTCCTTCCAAGAGAGCTACAAAAGCTCCAACTACTCTCCTTTTTCCAATCCATCTTATGCACGATCACCAAACTTTTCTTTCTAAAACACAGCCCTGACCGCACGGCTCCTATTTTTCTCATGTGTTCATTCTGTGAATATATATAAAGTAAAACTCATTTGCTTCCTATTGTACTAGCTACATGCTGATGGTACACAAACAGATGGATCCTGCTCTCAAAGGGCTTACAATCCAGCAGGGCAACAGATAAGTGAGTAGGCAATTTTGATGCGGTGTGATACCGTCTCAATGTTTTTGTCAGTATGCATAAGGTTCTATGACATTAGGGAAAGGGCGTAACGTGGACTAGGGAGAGAGGTATAAAAAGAGGCTTCAGGGGCGCCCCGGTGGCTCAGTTGTTAAGTGTTCAACTCTTGGGTTCAGCTCAGGTCATGATCTCATGGTTCGTGAGTTCGAGCCCCGCATGGAGCCTCTGGGGATCTGTCTCTCCTTCTCTCTGCTCCTCAACTGCTTGTTCTCTCTCAATCTCTCTCTCAAAATAAATAGATAAACTTGAAAAATGCTTCTTTTAAGATGCTAAAACCATCACCATCATCACCACCATCATCATCATCATCTTCAATTGCTTCCTATTGTATACAGCAGATCCCAAATTCTGCAGTTACAGTCTGGCACTCATGACCTCCATAAAGCGTCCTCAAGTGAGCCTTCCAGCAGCTTCCCACCCTCTACAATCCAGTCAACTTGTCTTTTTTCAGTTCCTCAAAGGAGCCCAACTACCAGCACCTTTGTTTTCATTTCTTTATTTAGTTCTTTTCGCCTAGAGTGGCCTTCTCTCCCTTTATAATTTTCCAAAGAACAGCTTAAATGATCCCACCTCCTCAGCGAAGCCTGCTAAAGGGAAGCCCTAGTCAGAATGAACCTATTTTTCCCCCTCCGCCCTCACATCGCTTCACGCTTCCATTTAGGGCTTATCCCAGTCTGCCCTGTTTTCCAGTCAAGTATGCACGCACCATTTACTTCCCCCTGGACTGTGCACTAAAGAAGGCAGGAGAAGCGTCTCATTCATCTTTCGCTCCCCAGAGGGGCTTTTACAATAACCGACACCTAGGAGTTGCTCAGTAAATGCTTGCTGAATTAAATTAAATTAAACGGTTGAGAAGGCTTTTTTATTCTTCGTGATCTTCGGGCACGTCCCTGAAAGGCCCTCTAGTCAAAGGATTTAACCTTTTGGCTGAAGATTTTCATATTTCTTTTCCAACCCTGAGGAAAAGGATCTTGAACAGTCAGAGGAAATACTTTCACTTGGCTGGGGTGCCTGGTGGCTCAGTCGGTTAAACGTCTGACTTCGGTTCAGGTCATGATCTCCTGGTTTGTGAGTTCAAGCCCCACATCGGGCTCTGTGCTGACAGCTCGGAGCCTGGAGCCTACTTCAGATTCTGTGTCTCCCTCTCTCTCTCTCTCTCTGACCCTCCCCCATTCATGCTCTCTCTCTGTCTCAAAAATAAATAAACATTAAAAAAAATAAAAAAAATAAAAAATCTTTCACTTGGCTATTTAAAAATCACATGGAAGCAAAGCACTATCTTACTTTGTTTCAGGGCTTTTCAGATGCTTTTGAAAAATTTTATAAACCTGAAATAAGAAATGGTTTAGACTTCTTACCTGATTGGACAGAGAACAATGAATGAATTTTAGATTAATTCGAAAAACTGCACTTAAACTAACTGAGGTATTCAAACTGCTTTGTACTTTCTGAATGCAACATCTTAATTATTGAGCATTTTCTGTTTGCATTTGCAGAGCTGAATAATTTACTTAGAGTCTAATGAATGAAGTGATAATAAAAACGAGAGCAGAAAGTTATACGCCACATAATGGCGGTACAAATAAAAGGCAAAAGGAGGGGAAATACGTTTGTTATCACTTGCATATAGCATAGTTTTAAATTTTCAAAGGAAAAAATAGTTAATTTAATCATGTCTTCGTAACGCTAGTGCAACGGGGAGTCCTAGGAGGGTCGTGAATGCTTCTGAGTAAATTGCCAAAGCCCCACTTAAACTCATACAGCTAGTGAGAGCTAGACTAGAATCCTCACCTCTTGGCCATCAGTCCTCTGCTTGTCTCACTGGTGTTAGGTACGGATGCCTCTAATAAAGCATCATAAATTACACTCACGAGTTGAACACATAATTTATAAGCTGAGGAAGAGATTTCCAGCAAAACCATGTTTCTTATGTGTCCTTCACTTTCAATACCATGTTCCCATTCAGACTAATCTCTTGACCTAAGTGACTGTGTAATCACCTCTACCTCACATCAGTGGTTTCCAGAAGCCACTATAATTTTAGAGCATTAGAAAAATAAATCCCCCAGGTTCTAGCTACTGAATGATGGCACAGAAATGTCCAACTGGACGTTTGAAACATGCTATAGACTGTGTTCTGGAAGTGGGGGTGGGGGCAGAGCGGAGGAGACCAGGGGCTGCTGGTAGATGAGGAGAAGGCATTCCCTGCTGATTCCTGGGTAACCAGGACAAAGATCTTTTGTTCTATACTTTCACTGTCAGCTGGGTTTCTAGAAGGAGGACAGCAGAGTAGTTAAGAGTGGGGGCACTGGATCAGATAGCTTGAGTTTGAACTCTGACTCTACTGTTTAGTGTGACTTCAATCTCCTCTACCAGTAAAATGGGGAGTAAAAATAGTCATCTTCTTCCTCGTGTTGTTACACGGTTTAAGTGACATGACATGTGCCAAAGTACTTAGTACTTTGTAAATCCCACACTTAAAAACTCCCCAGTAATTTAGCTGCCATGATTACTTGTGGTAGCACAGAATCATGAATTTTGCCTTTCCACGTATGATAACATAATAGAAAGCAGAGATGGGGGTGGGGTGGGAATGGAGATAATGGAGATAGCACGACTGAAGAAAGGGAAGGGTATTGGTGAGAAGAAACTGCAAGTGATATGGGAGACAGAGTCCCAAATGACAGATGCACCACAGTTTCCTCATGATTTCAGAATGATTTCATTTTTCTTGAAGGAGACAGAAAAAGAACTGGAGTGAAGGTCACAGGTATGCAGGACTGCTGGCCCAAGAACACGAGAGTACTAAGAATACATGGTCCATCTGCAAGACTTAACATTTTTATTCAAGTGTCATGATTCTTTAAATCCCGAATTAGCACAGATTAGTCTCGATGCAAATGTGTACATCCTCACTCTGAGCATCAGGCTTTGTCCATTGTGGGAGTGTGTCCCACCTTAGAAGACTGTGGGCTGGCAGACCAGTGGACTCTCCACTCTCCATGAGCAAGGGTACCAATCAGCACCATCAAGTACTTTCTCAAGGTTAACATGGCCCAGAGGGATCTCCACAGCTCCTGCCACCATTCATAATCTCACAGAGTGAAAGGAACATGCTCTCATGCCTACCTACTCAGGGAATCAAGGAAAGCCCTCACGGTCATGTTTATGAAAAACATTTTGTGACTCGATGTCTCTTACTAGCTACCAAAACTTGGTGGAGAGAAACTAGCAAAGAAGGACTTTCTGAAGCACATTCTTCCATCCCAGTTTTCTAAATACTCTTAGCTCTTCCCTGGATTAAACCCAAGTCTGAGAGGATCATAAATTTATGTTGCATTATGGTAATGTATAAAGTTGTTTGTGACTTATAAAGTTGTTTTTGTTAAACTACAAGTTGGCACCATAACATCAGCATATATTAAGAGAGAGCCCAAGGGGAAAAAAAAATCTCTAAAACACGTAACTGTATGAAAATAGTTGCAGATTTTGTTCTTTACAGTACACAATGACCACTTTGTGACTATCCACAGGGGAAATGTCTATCATTTCCTAGTCAGTAGCAGTAGGCCTTCTGCTAAGCAACCGGTTTGTTTTTCTCTTAGGGACACTCAATTGTATAATTCATCACGTGTACCCCTTTGCACTGGATTCTGGGACATCTGAACCAAATTTTTCTTTAATCTCTAAAACTTTTAGATATATTTTTGCGTTCTTTTGGGAGTTATTTCACTTTTCTACCATTATATCGTCTTTGCCTTTCATTTCTCATCCTTAACATTTTATTTTACCTTGCCATACTGTATGCTGACTTCAGTCGTGTTGCAACTTGGTAAATCATGAATGAATGTATGAGTCAACAGGTACTTCTGATGATGAAGTTATACCATGATGTTTAATAGGTCAAAGAACAGAGGGCATATCAATGTATGCAAATATGTAGAGTTCTAAAATTTCACGTAGCAAGGACCTAGAACTAGACAGTCACTAGCATGGGTTCAATTGCTCAAACATGTTGGACTTAATGTCTTTCAGATTCTTTAGGTGTTTTCCTCATAGTGACAGGATGGCTGCTGCAACTGCACTCATTCTGTTGATCAAAGCAGGATGAAAGGAACAGGAGCGGGTGAGGCCAGCGGACAACCACCTGCATCTCAGTGAATAGAACCGTATCACACGTTCACCTCCACTTACAAGGGAGACTAGAAAAGACAACCTATCACATTTTCAACCCATAAAACAGAAGAAGGAGAGTGAGTAGGGTTGGGATTAGGTCCCGGATGTGTCAACATAATCTCTGCATGGACAATAACCATGGAAATGTAACACTTTATTAAAATGACTCTAAACGGTCCACATCAGTTCGAGCGTGAGTCCCAATAGCTCTCTATTTTCTAACTTTCCAAGGAAAATATAGACTCATATTTAAAATACAGAAGCACTTACATAACTGGTGGTTAAGGGGTACAGTACAGCTTGATGATGGAGAAAGAGTTTTTCCAGACAACTTAGCAGGCCCTGCACCCTGTAAGACTGATCTCATTATGGAACGTGGTACCAATGCATTAGTTCTGGTACTGCTTTTTCTCTCAGAAAAGCATTCAGCCTAAAACTCTTTCAGTTACCTAGAGTATAAATAACCGTTTAATTAGTTGTATTTAAATCATTAAGGATATATGACTGTATTTGGTGTTCCTTATGTTTTTAGTACAACTCTCACGTTCTACCCTGTAGCCGCACCTTGTTGTAGAAGTTGATATGAATAAGCCATGAGTGTTCATCTGTTTGGAGTAGGAACTACCAGCTGGGTTGGCAATTGTAAAATCTGAAATGTAACCGACTCTAAGCTATGAAGTTACCATTCTTCTTCAGTTCCAGGTAGCTTTGACAATCAATTCTAATGGATTTGGCAGAAGTTCTCTGAACTCAGTCCATTGTCTAATTTCAAGGTCTTCTCCAACACATATTAGCTGTACAGGAAATCCAAGTTTCAAGGGCATGATTTCAGAGTAACCATGTATTAGAAACATAAGCATGGAGACACTTTAAGCAGAGGAAATAAAAATATAATTAAATAACAAATCCATCACAATAGCTGGTATAGTAACATTCTTGGGTGCTTCAAAATGAGAAGACACTCATAAGTCCTCTGCTAAAGGGGGGCATAAAAGCACTTTCACTGGGCAACAGCTGTCTAAATAACTTCAAGAAGGAATTCACAAATTTGAAACTCTCCAAATTTATGACGTTTTGAGCTTGACACAAGCTCAAGCAAAGTTTAGAATTTTGTTTAACTGAAGTATCTGGACTCATTTATAAATTATGGCTTAGTAGTTTAAATAACAGTTTGATTCGGTGCTCCAATCTCTGTCTTACCGGTGTTTTTCTCTAACCTTGGCCGAAGCATTTGACTGTACAGAATTACTTTCCCAGGCTCTTATTTTTGTTTTGTAGAGTAAAAATAACTCTAAAAAGTGATAGATCAAATATAGAAGTCATGAAATGGGAGAAATGAAACTAGTAACAATGTGTCTTCCTTCTAAATATAGACTTGTTTTGCCACTTAAATGATTTCACCTTTTTTTGCAGGAAGCAGAGGGCCTTGAATAAAAAGAAAATGACACACTGTCTTTTTTTCACTGAGGTTTCTGTCTGTATCTAGAATGTCTACTATTAAAATGCCATTCTTTATTAACTGTTGGCAGCATCGGGTGAACCCCTAAAAAACCCTTTTGTACAAGACTAAAGGAAGATAAGAAATCTATTTCTTGATGAGTAGACAATTCTCCCTGGTTTGTGTGGAAGTACTACTTGACATAATAGAGTCTGACTAAATGACCTTTTGAGTTCCTGCGTGATGGGTCTTACTGCTGCTGCTCCTTAACAGAAAGAGCCTATTAGATCCAAGTATGGCAACAGGCACCCACACATACACGCCACATTTCCATGTATGCGTGTATCCATGTGTTTACAATTAGCAGAGGGGTTACAGATAGGCCAGGTGTAGAGAAGGAAGAGAAAGGAAAAAAATGGTGGTCAAATGCCTTAAAAGCAGTAAGCCTGAGAAAAATAGCGGGAGAAGCATGCAGACTCTTCCATGAAATCCTGCCCTTAATTTCAGTGCCTCTTCCTTTGTAGTGGGACCAATAGATCATCCCAGCGCCCCTTGCAGATGAAGGCCACATATACTTGCAAGACAACCTATTTCAACTTTAAATTTAAAAAGTAGACTAAGGAAAAGAATCAGCCTCTACAGAAACGGGAGTCTCTTCTCTGGTTCATTGAGAAAATACTGACACTTCAAGAATGGGTAAAAATATAAATTGTGTATCCTGAAATAAATAGAAGGGCTCTCTTCAGATGCTGGGGATAGCCAGATATTGTTTGCACAATATTGGGTCAATTCTGTGCAATCCAGTGCCACAAAATTATAATTATACCTATTCCAATATTAAATATTTCTGTGATGATTTGAATATAGGAATACAGCAGTCTTCTTTTATTGATTAATTGTAATAATAACAGTTAATACTTGTAGAATGCTTAATACGTGCCAGGCACTGTTTTCGGTATTTTGCATTCAGTATACACGTACTCCCCACAATCCTATGATGTAGGTACCATTATTATCCTCATTTTCCCCAAGTGAAAATTTCAAAGCAAAGTTCCCAAGAGCACACAAACAGTTAAGAGTTAGATATTAGGACTGAGCCCAGTCTATGTGGGTCTATAGTCCTTGCTCCTAACCATGACACTGTACTACCAGCTAAGAGTTTTATGTTCACTGTATTTTTTAATAAATCAGTCTTAGCCTAAAGAGTGGAAGGACAGCATATTCAAGAAGACAAAAGACCAGAGCCATTAAATCACAATGAGTTCTCTTTAAATCCCCCACTTCTTTTGTGTGAAACAAAATTTTATGAAAAATTGCCCATCTCTCAAGAATCCTAACAACAACAAGCCCCGGTAATGAGGGATCTTTGGTTTTTAACCAGAATACGTGTGGCCATGTTCTTTTATCATCTATCACCAACTACACTTTGGTATTAGCAAACATTCTTCTAAAGAGCATGGCTCAGTGTTCCAAAGGAGTGCTGGGTTCAAGGAAGTGCCAACCATTATAATCCCATAACATCCAGAAAGCTACCCAAAAGAGCCCTGAGCTACACCACAGGGACTGGAGTCCAGCTTCAGTACTATACGTGGAAGTGATATCAACCTAATCACAGGAAGGGTCACTACATTAATGAGAAGTCAGATGCATGGATCATTTAGGATTCTTGGAAGTACCCTGCCTGCTCAATCTATTGCCTTTTGGCTTTCATTATGTACAAATATAATTCCATAGGAATGATCATATATCTCATTCTCTTTGGTTTCTACTGGCGTTCTTTGAATAGTGGAGCGGCCTCCAGTGAACAGTGTGATCGCGGACTATGTTTTCCTTTAACAGAAGGTCTGAAGGATGAAGAAGATCCTCCGGCCTTACAATGCTTTTATGGTTTTTATGAACCAGGAGTCTGAACACTCCTTCAAATGAGAATAAGGGAGTAATACTCAGAAAAGCATAAGGTAGGTATTAATGACCTCTGGGGGTCAGATGGGAGTGCCGCAAGAGCAACAGAGGGCAAAAAGAAAAACTGAAGCTGGAGAAATGACAGAGAACCAGACGAGGGGGAGGAAGAGATGGGAGAGAAAGAGAGACAGCTCAGGAGAGAAAGGATTGAGAGCAGAGCTATGGCATTTCTGCCCTGGTTGTTCAGCAGATTTGGGGTTTGGGGGCGGGGAGAGGGGAAGCAAATGCTATAGATCTTCTTGCACCACTGGGCACCTGATTCATGAGGGAGTGCTTGTTCTTCGGGGATTCACACAGGCGTTGAGGATCGACCTGAGTACCCATGAGAATGTTTACTTTCTCAGGTACTACAAGGCTGGTATGAAATCTGATTTCCTTTAAAAATTTGCCACCTTGGCTATGTGTTGGATTTATTTGACGATCTCATGGCTGAACTAAGGAATTGGTGGGTTTTAGAAATTTAGCCGTCATACAATCCAGTCTGTACTTCATCTAGCGTGTACACCTCCTGTGTGCCCCGAACTCACTTGCTCTCGCGTGCTAGGCTCTCGGCACAGGTGGTTGAGTTTAGTTCTTTATCAAACACAAACGGCCTGGCTGTCACAGCTTCCTGGAATATTTTTTTCTTTTACAGCCTGAGAAATGCATAAACCCTTGAAAAAATCCTTTCATGTCTCTGGAAATTCTTAAAAAAATGATAATTTGTCTGCAAGCCTCTGACACTAGAAAGGGCACTCTATCTTTGCATACCGGAACACCAGCCACCATAAAAAAAAAAATTAAAAAAAAAAGAGGATTCTGCTCTGTCCAAACCCAGCAATGGATATCAATTACTGGGAAACAGTTAGTAATTTAACTTACTGCTATCTTTCAAAGAGGCTATTTATAATAGGAGTCACATGATATTCCAAGCTTCATGAGGAGAGTGGTTTTCGGGTTTCTTTAAGTGAGCTGCCTTTCAAAAGATTTTTGATTGGTTCTCAAGACTGGAAAATTGCATTATCGGCTTCAGGTCCAAAAGCAAAACTCCGTAAATTTTCATGGTACGTGTAAACAGTAATCATGGCATGTTGTTCGTAGCATGTCAAAATAAGAACATGGAATTTCCAGTTGGGAGAGGAAGGAAATCTCAAAGTAAGGTACAGTAGTACAAAATTAAAATTTATATTTTTTTCCAGCATATTTTCATACAATGAATCCACAGAGCACAGCAATTTACCACAGAGTTCTACTTATTGCTGTTATTTTGGATAAAGGTCACCATTTGAGTTTGTGAAACAAGAGCACCATATGGCACAACCCACAGTTCCCTAGAGCAGTGACATTGTTTTAATGTCTGTAAGAGAAACTGATAGAGAACACAGCAGAGCAAAGATCACAACCATCAGCATGATTATTCAAAAATTCAGCACACACTAGGCAACTCAGTCGTCTACTCAAAGCTCAGGAAGCCTAGACTGTTGTCAAAAACATAAGTAGAAGTAAGCCAGCAGCCATCAAATGCTGATTGTGCATCAGTGGCCAAGATACTTGAAACCCGTGTTCTTTCTTTATCTCCACTGCCAAATTTCATTAATAAAATCAAAAGTCGAAAGCAAGATTATAAAGACTATGAGAATTGAGAGGCCATCACTAGATAACTTCTCATTACGTAACAGCCCCCAAACTAAAGTTGCAATCATAAAAGACAAATGATCTCGACATTGGAACTTATATCATTGTACCTCCACAGTCCTCAGTTTCCTCAAGTGCAAAGTGAGACAAACAGGCCTTACTTACCTCCCAAGGTCATTGTGAGGCTCAAGCGAGATAACATATGTGAAAAATATCTGGGAAGTATAAGGAGATAAATACATGTGAAATATTATTATAATATGCCCATGAATTATATGTAGGGGTCTGTGAGAGGTCCCTTTCTTTTTGTTTTTGTTTTTGCCTTCTACTTGAGTGGATACAATGTTTATAAATTATATAAGGTGACTTCTTTCTTTTTTTTTTTAGTAGTCATAATTCTTCTTCTCTCTTTCAAGTTTTCCACTTGGGCAAATGGGAAATTACACAGGTAATATTAAAGAAGACTTTCGACATGGAGACCTTTTTGTTTACGCTGCAGTTTAAGTCCTCATACCTTACAGTCATCTTCTGAAGTTAGCAGGAAAAGGAATGTTCCATGCAAATGGGACAGCTAAAGAGAGAAAGCTAGTTTGGGAAAATAATTCTAATAGTATTCTCAAATAGTGTATGCTGGTAAAATTAATTTCACCATGTGGAGCCAGTCTCCTTACGTCTCTGGTCTTTTTTGAAAAAGATTAAGCGACCTAGTGAGTTTGCAAGGGAAAAACTGCTGAAGCAAGACAGGGCGTCCCCTTCTGTGAGGACTGATTTGGGATCCAGGAAGGTGTGTACCAGGTTAATGGATAAGCTTTACAAAAGGAGACCACAACGTTTGATTTCTTTCCTTGACTATTTTAATTAAGGCTGAAAGCTCATCCCTCCTGACTCTTATTTTGTATGCCTGGCCTTTCTGGTTCAAGAATTTCTGTCTCCTGTAAATAAAAGACCCAAATGATAAATATACATGTAGCCGGAACGGACATGCGTGCTCGGCTGCCTGCCCCTGCTTGGGCCCATCTGCTCCGATAGCAAGGTGCCCACTGGCAGGCTGGCCCACTCACTCTATTTCAGAAAAGCTGCCAGCCTTTCAAGGCTCTGTGTGTGGGTGCACTGTGGTGAGAGCTAGCTTTCCCCAAGGAACCCTACCACCCAACCTGCATATGGGTCTGTTTGCACTTGACCACACTTGTTGGCTCTCATGTGTCATAAAACAAATGCTCCTCGTGTGAATAAGAAGGCAGAGTTGCACTAGTAATTCAGGCATCACTGAGCATAGCGCACATGCAAAACTTCCTGCAGCAAATGGTTCATAGTGGACAAGGAAGCCTGGCACGAAGGGGGAGGAAACTCATCCATCTATACGTTTTTAGTGTGAGAAGTAAGGAGGAATATTAGCCTGAGGGTCTCAGAGTGAGCATTTTTATCGTCCACCTAAAAGTATGTTTCCCTCACTCATACGGCTCTATAAAGGTTCGGGAGAGACAGTAAGGGTACATGGAGTATTTTCCTGTCCGCGGGGACACTGCTGACCCAATGCAGCATGCCTTCTTTATAGCTCTCTTTCAACCTAACTCTGAAAGTACTGAAACAAAGGAAAGGAGGCAAAGCCTAGTGGCTTTAGTTTCAGGAATAATAATGAAGTATTTTAAGGACTATTCTAGGAATGTCTCTGTTCTTTATAAATATTAAAGAGTAGTAACAAAAGGCAAATAAGACCATGAGTTTTAAAATGACTGACAGAGATCAGGATAAGTCATCTAAGGTTTATAGAAATTCCATGTACATCTGAGGGATAAGAATCAAAGGCATTGCTATGAGAGACCCCAGAGGGTAACACTCGCTATATTCATTCATTCATTCATTCATTCATTCATTCAACAAATACTGTACAAGCACTGATTATGTGCCAGGTGCCAGGGATACAAAGATGAACAAGACACAGACAGGATCCCTTCCCTCACAGAGCTGACACTCTAGCTGGGGAGACAAACGACCAACTAACCAAGTAAATCTACGGCACCGTGTTATTTATTAGGTAGTGACGAAAGCTACGAAGAAAAATGAAGCAGGAAAAGGAATAGAGAGAGGTAGGAGTGCTATTTTAGGAAGAATGTGCAGGGAAGGACTTACCAAGGATGTTTTTTAAACAGACCTGTATGAAATGATAGACTCTGCCATGGGAAGCTCCAGGGCAAGAGTGGTCCAGGTGGGGGTAATACCAAATGCAAAGGTCCTGAGGTGGGCAAAAATGTGGCTTATTTAGGGAATAGTAGGAAAGCAGAGGCGAGGAGGACCAGGAATGGAGTGATACAAAAGGAATTTTGGGAGACAGACTAAGCCAGATCATGTAGGACTTATAGGTAATACTTGGTTAAGGACGTTGACTTTTAACCTAAGTGTTATAGGAAGTAACTGAAGGTTTTAGGCTCATGAGTGAATGACATCTCTGACTTTCACTTTTATATGATTATTCTTGTTTCATCTCTGAAGGACCAGCCATAGGAAGCAAAAATAGTTCAGTCACTTAAGTACCATAATAATACAGACAAGAAATAATAGTGATTGAGGGGTGCCTGGGTGGCTCAGTTAGTTGGGCGTCTGACTTCGGCTAAGGTCACAATCTCACGGTTTGTGAGTTCAAGCCCTGCGTCAGGCTCTGTGCTGACAGCTCGGAGCCTGGAGCCTGCTTTGGATTCTGTGTCTCCCTCTCTGCCCCTCCCCCACTCATGCTCTGTCTCTCTGTCTCTCTCAAAAATAAACATTAAAAAATTAAAAAAAAAGAAATAATAGTGATTGGGACTGAACGGCTCTTGGTGGAGCAGAGCAGTTAGACTGGTGTATATTTTGAGGGCACGGCTGACAGAATGTCCTGCTGAACTGGTTGTGGTCTCTGAGGGGAAATGGAGGCAAGAATAACACCTAGATCTGGGCATGAGCCACTGGCTGACTGCTGGGAATGTACCAAGGGAAGACTGGGATAGGAGCATCTACCAGGGAAGGGAGTCTTTGAGAGTTCTGTTTGAAATATTGAGTAGGCAGTTGTAAATGAAAGTCTAAAGTTCAGACTTCTGTCATCAGAAAATTCAGACAAAACACTAAAAACTCATCTGCCACATAGTGAATGCTCAAAACGTGATGGCTTTTACATTGTGGTTATTGTTGTTACTGCCAAGCTGACACCATTTTTGCCTCTAAGCTGTTACTTAAGGAAAAGGTTTGATGAATGGGAATAGGCTGACTCAGGTAGGGCATACCATGCTCTAGTTCTGAACTAGAGGGAAAATCTCAGCAATGTTATTGAGTGCTCAAAAGCAATCGTTATCTAGAAAGGAAATGTCAGGGGAACAGCATGGGCAACTCCAGGGGTCCTGGGCTAACCCACAGAGCAGTGGTCCTCAAATTCCAGCCTCACCTGGAAAGCTTCAAATAATGAGATTATAAAGATCTACCTCAGGCCTTCTGACTCAGAATCTTCCAGAATCCTTGAGTCCCAGAATATACCATTTAAAAATGTTCCCTGGGTGGGCGCCTGGGTGGCTCAGTTGGCTGAGCATCCCACTCTTGATTTTGGGTCAGGGTCTTAAATACATCCAAACATACCTCTTAAAAAGAGGCTTGCTTTGCAGAAGTGTGCTTTGGAGGCCACAAGTGACAGGAATGCCACTGTCCTTCACAGAACATTTAAGGCACCATCTTCTTTTGGAACTGTAACCATAGCCACACATGTAAGTCAATGCTATTTGAGTCACAGATCCTATGGCATTTGGGGAAGCATATGAAATAGGAAGCTGGTAACTGGAGACTACAGTGGGGTCTGCTTTCATCACGTGACTTGAGTAAACGTTCTTTACCTCTTCAGACCAGGTTTCTCATCTTTGAATCGAGTATCTTACTATACCGGTGATTTTCAAAGGGCCTTAAGTTTCCACATTGTTGCTGCAATTGAGAACTTGGATGAAGAGGCGACATCTTTGCTTTGATCTGTTTTCTAGGTCTATATAAGACTTCATTTGAAAAAAGAGCTCCCCTTCTTAAAAAATAATTTGGAAAACACTCTAAGTGATCTGAAAAGTACCTTGTAGTAAAAAAAGAACTAATATGTGCTAAATTTTAATTATAGATAAAGCATGTCAGGCTTGCCATCTTGTTTGGTCCTCACTGCAATCCTGTAAGCTTCAGACTTATGAAAACACCCATGTCATAGATTAGAAGACTGAGGCTCAGACTCGTTAAAAAAAAACACAAGCAAAGGAAACAATCAGCAAAACTAAAAGGCAACTGATGGAAAGGGAGAAGATATTTGCAAATGACATATCAGATAAAGGGTTAGTATCTAAAATCTATAAAGAACTTATTAAACTCAACACCCAAAACACAAATAATCCAGTGAAGAAATGGGCAAAAGACATGAATAGACACTTCTCCAAAGAAGACATCCAGATGGCCAACCGACACATGAAAAAATGTTCAACATCACTTATCATCAGGGAAATACAAATCAAAACCACACTGAGATACTACCTCACACCTGTCAGAATGGCTAACATTAACAACTCAGGGAACAACACATGTTGGCGAGGATGAGGAGAAAGAGTATCTCTTTTGTACTGCTGCTTGGAATGCAAACTGGTGCAGCCACTCTGGAATACAGGATGGAGGTTCCTCAAAAATTAAAAGTAGAACTACCCTACAACCCAGCAATTGCACTACTAGGTATTTATCCAAGGGATACAGGACTGCTGTTTCAAAGGGGCACATGCACCCCAATGTTTATAGCAATGCCATCGACAATAGCCAAAGTATGGAAAGAGCCCAAATGTCCATCAATGGATGAATGGATAAAGAAGATGTGGTATATATATACAATGGAGTATTACTTGGCAATCAAAAAGAAAGAAATCTTGCCATCTGCAGCTACGTGGATGGAACTAGAGGGTGTTATGCTAAGCGAAATTAGTCAGAGAAAGACAAATATCATATGACTTCACTCATATGAGGAATCTAAGACACAAAACAGATGAACATAAGGGAAGGGGAACAAAAATAGTATAAAAACAAGGAGGGGAACAAAATATAAGAACCTCTTACATACAGAGAACTGAGGGTTGCTGGAGGGGTTGTGGGTGGGGGGAAGGGCTAAATGGGTAAGTAACATTAAAAAAGACACTTGTTGGGATGAGCACTGGGTGTTATACATAGGGGATGAATCACTGGAATCTTACTCCTGAAATCATTGCACTATATGCTAATTAACTTGGATGTAAATTTTAAAATAATTAATTTAAAAAACCCCACAGAACTTCTTTGGCTAACACAGTCTGTAGTCAGAACCACTCTATTTCTGATTCTAGCCTAAAACGCACCAAAGCCCTTGGCCTTTACATTAAGTATAATGTTTCCTTTTTATAATTCTATGATTTCTGTGTTTCACTTAAAATGGCATAACCAAAATTTATGGCAGCGTAGCTCTAAACAATTTTTGGCAATTTTCAAAAATTACCCGCCATGAAATTCATCCACAAATGCTAGTTTCATATGTGAAAACCATAATAATCAGGCCAGTTTCACCCAAACATTTAATGGCTATCTCAAACTCAAGAAGTTTAAACCCGATTCATTTCTTCTACCCAAACCTGCTCCTTTTCCCCTCTTTTTGTACATACCACCATCCACACAGACAATATCTGGCTTCTCCTCCCTAAACCACCTTTCTGCTGGGCTCTGATAAATGGCCCTAATAAATACCTCTCACAAGCATTCTCTCTGTTGGGTCTTTACATCCCTGCTTTCATTCTCTCTCTTTAAACTACACCAGTAGGGGGCGCCTGGGTGGCGCAGTCGGTTAAGCGTCCGACTTCAGCCAGGTCACGATCTCGCGGTCCGGGAGTTCGAGCCCCGCGTCAGGCTCTGGGCTGATGGCTCAGAGCCTGGAGCCTGTTTCCGATTCTGTGTCTCCCTCTCTCTCTGCCCCTCCCCCGTTCATGCTCTGTCTCTCTCTGTCCCAAAAATAAATAAACGTTGGAAAAAAAAATTTAAAAAAAAAAAAAAAAAAAAACTACACCAGTAGCTCACACTTACTCTAACTCCTATATGCCTCATGTTATACAAAAATGCATCATGGTATTAAAAGTACAATGCAAAATTCTAAAACTTCTGGGAGAAAAACAGAGGAAAAAAATCTTCAGGATCTTGGGATAGGAAAAAAAAATCTCTTAAACTTGATACCAAAAGGACAATCCATAAAAAGGAAAATTGATAAACTGGACTTTATCAAAATTAAAGCTGTTTTCCCCATCCATGAAAGACCCAGTTAAGAAGACGAAAAGACAAGATTCAGACGAAAGGAAAATGTTTGCAAACTACATATCCAACATACAGAAAACACAACGAACTCTCAAAACTTAACAGTAAATTAGAAGACAGTACAATTAGAAAATGGGCAAAAGGCATGAAGAGACTTGTCACCAAAGAGGGTATACAGATGGCAAATAAGCCATGGAAAGATGTTCAGCATCACTAGTCGTCCAGGAAATGCAATTTAAAACCACAATGAGATAAAAACACTTGCAAGCCTATCAGAATGGCTAAAATAAAACATAGGGATAATGTCAAATGCTAGTGAGGAAACAGAAATTTGTCTCAAAATGTAGGTGACAATGTAAAATCCAATTCTAGAAAACAGCAGGGCAGTTTCGTATAAAACTAAACATCTAACAATTGCGTTCTTGCACATTTGTTCTAGAGAAATGAAAGCTTACACGTACACATACATCTGTACATGAACGCTCATAGTTCAAAACTGGAACAGCCCAAAACTGAAAAAAAACACCAAGACCCTCAGATGTCTTCCAATAGGTGAATGGTTAAACTAACAATGATACAGCCATACGAAGGACTAGCACTCAGCTCTAACAAAGAGCAATTTATTGATGTGTGCAACAACTTGTATGAATGTCAAAGAAATTGTGCTGGGTTTCTTTTGTTTTTATTTTTTAATTAAAAAAAATTTTAGTGTTTATTTTTGAGAGACAGACAGAGACAGACAGAGATTGAGCGGGGGAGGGGTAGAGAGAGAGGGAGACAGAATCTAAAGCAGGCTCCAGGCTCTGAACTGTCAGCACAGAGCCCATTGTGGGTCTCGAACCCACAAACTGCGAGATCATGATCTGAGCTGAAGTCGGACACAACCAACTGAGCCACCCAGGTGCCCCTCTACTGGCAGAATTATTAAACAAACACCCCAAAGTTTATATGTATGTACTCCAGGGTAATCAACCCATGAACACCACTGCCACCCCCTAACCCCCACACTTCACATTATCAATGCACAACACAGGGTACATGCCAGGGGCTACTAAAACATATCCTCTTTGACCACACTTTGGTACCTCTTTTCTAAGGCTACCTTAGGTATTATATTTAAGTGATTACTTTTTAAATAAAATCAGTGTGGTTCACGGTGGACCTTACATGCTATGTTGATGGCTCTCAAAAGTGTGGTTGGGTTCCTAGATCGGCAGCAGCAGCAACACTGGGAACTTGTTCAAATGCAAATTTTCTGTTCCTACCCCAGATCTACTGAATCAGAAACCAGGAGTAGGGTCTAGCAATCTGTTTTCCAAAGCCCTTCAGGTGATGCATGCTAAAACCTTGAGCTGCTGTCATACATAAGGAATATATACGTGTTATATGTTTAATACGTTATATATGATGAATATGTATATATGTATGTGTATATATGTATATGTATATTTATATATGTATATATGTAGGTATATGTATATATGTATATATATGTATATATGTACATATGTATATGTATATATGTGCATATGTATATGTATATATGTATGTATGTGTGTATATATATGTATGTATATATGTATGTATGTGTATATGTATATATGTATGTATATATATATGCATATATGTATACACATATATATGTATATGTATGTATATATATAATTTCTGGTCCCCAAACTCCTCTCTGAGTTGATGTGGGAATAGAACAATGATCACAGGCTCACGGATTTCCTTGAAAATGGCAATTGATCCTTTATTCTAATAAAATCCTGATAAAATCCTGTGAAAGCTGAGAGCAAACTTTAAGGCCCTTAAATATCCATGGTGAAGGGAGTTCACCGATCAGAATCTCTTTGCATAATATGGGCCATGGGCCAGATTTCATTTTCTTGTTCTATTCCCCCAGTCCTCTACAGGCAAAAGAAACTCCTGTCGGCAGTTGTAACTCAAACACTGCAGTGTGGACAAAGAACTCAGAATTTGGGCGCAGCCAGGTAGGACTCAACACCCTGCTTGGCCATTTACTAGCTGTGTGATCTTTGACAAATCACAATTCTGAGCATATCTGGAGTTAAGGAATCACTAATTCACAGCATTAGTGTGAGGAAGAAATGAGAAACCATGAGGGAAAATTGCTTTGCAAGCTGGATTTCACTGCACATGTATTAAGTTAAAAATAGTATTCCTTCCTCTTTACTAGTTCCTTTACAGAAACAGAGGTAAGTAAGCACAACACGTGAACTCTTGCACCGGGCCCCAGGACCTTATGTCTACTACTTTTCCATGGCTGCGTGCTGTTCCCTTTCACTGCACATGAGTCCAGAGACTTGGGAGGTCTGTTTAGGTTTGCCTTGCCGGGATTTGAGGTGGGCTGCAGGCAGTGGTCATTGGCAATCCCCACTTGTTCATGCAGCTGTTGATCTCCAACCCCAGAAAGGTACCGAGACACTTCCTGATAACTTCCTGCTTCTCAGAATGTCTACATGCTTTCTCCTATTTCTCATTTCACACAAAACAAAGTTACCTTGATGTTGTTTCACTGATTGTTTCTCTTATTTTAATTTTTATTAATGCTTATTTATTTTTGAGAGAGAGAGAGAGAGAGAGCGCAGGGGAGGGGCAGAGAGAGAAGGAGACACAGAATCCAAAGCAGGCTCTGGGCTCTGAGCTGTCAGCACAGAGCCTGATGCAGGACTTGAACTCAAGAGCCGTGAGATCATGACCTGAGCCCCTGTTTTTCTTCTTAATTGCATCTCTCAGGAAGAATGTAAGCTCCCTGAAGACAAGGGGATGGTGCTTCTGCACCTGTTCTGTGTGGCCCAGCTTCACCAGCCTCCAGTCCCACCCTGAGTTACCTAGGTAGCGGGATGTGTCCTTGTAACAGACTGACGGATTCTCTAATGAGAACTTTGAGCAAATCATTCAGCTGTCAGCTTAGCATCTGGCAGACCCACAGTAGCATTTCAGGTATTGCTAAAGAAAAGGATGTGAGCAGTAAAATAGTACTTTTGCATCTGAGATCTGCCACATTTTCCTCCTAGTCTATCACTAGGTAAAGACTGACACATGCTTTGACCATACAAAGGCTTAAGTTTTGCAACAATTCAATGTCAAATGTACTATTAGCATATATTTGTTGTGAGGCTTTGTGTGCATCTTATGAGTTTACACCAGCCTCAACCAGTGTTTTCTGGAGTCGTGCACATGGAGATTAGTGTATCAGATCTAGCCCACAATAATATACATCTTGGCAGTTGTAAGAGATAGGAGGCAAAAGCTTTCTTGGAAATAAACTGAGCTCTAAAAGCTATGTCTGTCAAAGGCATAACAATATAAAACCAGGTGCCTGTCACTTTTGCCACCAATCTTAAGCAACTTCTGAAGTTCTCCATGAATCATTAGATCATGAAAGTAAACCTCATTCACCATAGTCATCCTAATTATAGAAGTGGTCCCATCCCATGTGAAACAAGGGTCCGTCTCCTATGCTGGCTTTCTAGATTATATCCCATAATGCAGTTGTTATTGTATCCCATAATTTTCATCACAGAAGAAAATGTTTTTTCCCACTATCTATGCAAAACCAGGTAAACCATAACCTGCAAGATGCAAATCATGGTTAAGCACCGGTACTAGTCATCTCCAAGAGTGGAAAGAATTGTTCTAGCTTAGTTTTGTCTTTGAAAGGTGTCCATTCAAGGAGACCGTGTTTTCCTTACCCTAGAGCCCTAAAGTTTTCCACTCTCAGCAGCTGAGATACTTCTCACCGGTACCTCTCAGCAAATGGTAAGACCACCACCAGTGTGGAGTTAAGGTTCCGCTGTGACTTAAAATGGTTTCAAAGTATTAGCCCCAAGACCATACGTGGAGGTTATGCTGTTTGCGGGATTCACCACTGGGGAACGGAATGTTTGTACGTGCTGAGGGGTTTTCAGGGACCGCTGGTGGCCGACATTTGTTTCATAGACGAGAGGGCCATCCACTTTTCCTGTCGGAGTGAGTCAGGGTTACATTTCAATAGTAGCTAAGATCTGATAGATAGTTCCTAGCAGATAAGCTGCAGAAAACAGAGAGCCAGAAATATGATTTACTACAGTGTATCTGCCACTTGGAAGTGAGTATGTACACTTAGAAATAACCCCATTTCTCACCTGGTGAAATGCTGAAGCATAACTTGAAAACACAAACTATGACTTTTTTTTTCCCCAAAAATGGTTGAAGGAGTTTTAATATGAGGGGTATCTAAGATTTCTGTCCCATTACTCAACTCTATTGTCCAAATCCTGCAGCAGAGTCTGCTAAACACACAGCCTGGAGCCAGGGATACTTTGGGGAGTAAAGGACCAAGGGTGGTATGCAGCAGGGTGACCTTGTATGCAAGCTGGCATCGTGCTACAGAGACAAAACTCGGAGCGGTAATCAGGCATTCAACACGTGCAGACACAGAGGCACGGGGAAACTGTAAAGCTCCATGAAAACCTCCCAAAAGGCCGGGAAATATGCTTGAGTTGGAGCTGGTAGAAATGCAAGCCGATTTCACTCATCTTTTCCGAGACAAGTTTACCTCAGGACTTGGGGACACCCACGAGGCTGATATATGCAAACTTGTCTGCTATATTTAAACACGCCTATATTACCACTTATTAATATTTATGGCTAGCTATTTCTATATGGCTGTGATACATCTTTTAAAAAAGGCGATTTGAGAGCAGAACCTGATTGTGTAGATCTGTCACTTAATCACAACTATAGAGAAGTTGGTTAAATAAACCACAAAGTCTGACAAAGGCATTCTTTTTCATCCACCCAGGGGCTGCTCATCCTAATGACTTGTGGCTTGAAAGCATCCTCTCCATACAAACAGTGGTTCACATGTTCCCTTCTTCTCCACCAGCTGGAAGCTATTCTGCCCCCACTTGATGGCTTACTTAGATGCAAGGCCCCAAGCAACTCCAGAGGTATCTGGTAATTTCTTTCTCTTTCCCTCATATCTTAGTCACAGAGCCTGGCAGTTTCAGTTCTAGCACTTGGGAATTCCATCCTATTGATCAAGTTATGTAGCCTCTTTTCCCCTATTTTTTTTTTTTCATCCAGAGCATAGAGCTAATAATCCTACTGCAAAGGGATATTGGGAGAGATCATATCCGATCATACACATGAAATGTTTAGGAGATTTCCTGAGCACAGTAATTTTTTAGTATTTTTACCACTTTAATTCAACTAATTTTCCTTAACCTGACTCCAGGTTCAAGGAGTAAACTTATGATGATAATTTTTTCCCTCTCTCTTGTCTAGAAGACAAGAATGCTCTGGTCATGCAGGCCCTAGTGACAATGATAATTCTAAAAATGGCATCCCTATTTATAGCTCAGTCTCTATAAGCTTGGTTAATGTGACTATGTCCTTGAGAGAAAAATCCAGTGTCTGACTTTATAAATGAGAATCAATCCTTGGACTTTGATGAATGCACTAAAGTAATGCTTCTTTGTCAACACCAACCTCTGTCCCATCCTTCCGATTTCTACAGCTCATTTTCTGGTTGCTCACATAGGCTGCATGTTAGAATCACATCAGGCTGTTCAAATTACAAACTCAGGGATGGTATCCATTCATTCTGATTTTCAAAAGGCTACCCTAGGTTGTTAGTCCAGATCTGGACTAACCCCCCAGATTTCTAAGGTCAGAAAAAGAGATTCAGATTCAGTGGGTCTAGGATGGAGTTTTGATACCTATCCTTTTAACAAAACCCCCACAAGATTCTAATGCAGGTGGTCCTTGAAACATATTTTGAGAAACACTTCTTAAAAAATGAATGGCCGTTTTCCTAACCATGTTGAGCCAGAAGGGCAAATCGAAGGTACACTGAGTATGAATTATGACAAGGGCTAGTTCTCTCACAGACTATCATAAAATACTGAATCCGAGGGAATCACAGGTAATGTGGAATGACTGGTGGAACAGAGAGTGGAAACCAACAAATGCAGTCTTGTCACAGGCTTGGCGAGAGCTTTGAAAAGCATGGTCCGGGGCCCAACATGTCTCCAGTTTTACGATTTTCCAGCGATGAGTCTCCTTGCATGACCATTCAACAGTGCTAGATGCTGGCTGGGGGTATGGAAAGAAGAAAGCTAAGAAAAAATAAAACAACACAAACAAACGAATGCAAAACAAAGGAGATGAAGAGCATAAAGTGGTGGGGAAAACAAAAGACAGTTGGCATAGATGATCATCTCTCCACACAGCCAGGCAGAAGGATTACAGCTGAGAAAGAAGTGGGACACTGGTATCTGTTACTCTCTCCCACCTTAATGACCAACCTCAACCCTAAAACCCACGCCACAAACTATCCCACGTGCTCACTCCTGTCAGGGCCATTGTTTTCCCTTAAACTACTGTGGCTGGTGACAGTGGATTATTTTGCCTTTATTACCAGCCCACTGCAGACTGGTGATAGAATACCACTTTCCTTGGGTTCACTTCAGTTGTTTTTCTTCCTGGTCTAACCCAAAGATTCAAACTATACAAATACGGAGCAACTCTCAATATTATATTGAAAGTGTTAGAGATAATGAAAGAACTTTTAACATCCAGCTGTTATGTCACATGCTCCCAGAAAATAAGGCACAAGAGAAAAAAAAATTCTTAAGCCAATAAAGAAAAAAGAAAAAGAAAAAGAAAAAGAAAAAACCCACCAACAATAGACAAAAGGGATTTAAATACTATAATGCAGAAAGTAGTATTTGATATACATTCTAATGGTAAATATTATAGTGTTTAGGTTAAAAGGAAGAGGCAGCATTTATCTGCATATGGAAAAAAAAATCACCTGACACATTTTGTGTTTATAAATGGAAGCTAACACTGTAGGGGAAAATCTGGACTACCGCCCACACAAGGCATGATGTGCACTTCTTACCTTTCGGAACCCCCCTTTTTTGCCCCCGTTTATTCTGAAAGAGCTGTTTTTCTTCCTATTTAAACCTTACCTAAGCATTTTGGTGATGATTTAATTACCACATCTAAAAAAAGCCACCCAAGTGGTTCCTTTAAGAAAGAAGACACGTGACTGGTATTGCCAAGGCTGGGGGCCCTTAGTTTCTTAAAGGATGAGTGTGTGAGAGGGAACATCTGCCGCATCATTTAAAAATGTGTTTTTAAAGGAGTGGCTCCTCCAACCTGTCCAAATGGCGTTATTTAACAAACAGGACATAATGAAGGTTTGGAGAAGCCTTATCCCCAAAATACCGCAGAGGCACAACCATTTAAACACCCAAGCAAAATGAGTAAATGAGAAATATCATCAGATTGAATGCACAAAGGGAACAGAAGGGATGGAAAACATAACAGAACTAGCAGTGGGGCTACTAAAAGGATGGGAGAACAATATTTTTCCGAACCAAGAACGTGTCTCATTGTACACTAAAAGCAGATGAATTGTTCCTGAGCCATGTCCCTAGTTTACTCAAGAACAAGGACACCTTTAAAAAGATGGATGGAGTAAAGGGTATATGGAATTGAACTTACATGATTTATGGAAGTTAAAAATTCACCTTAAAAATTACACAGAGTAAGAGGTAGTCACTAATCAAAAAAAAAAAAAAAAATGAAATACTGGCAACCAAAAGTGGTGGCTACTAAGTGGACTCAAACCTATGAACTCAAATCTATGTTCTACAAGTTTAGGCAATTGCTAGTTAAAAGAATAAAATAACATAATACTGTCCTTACAGTAAAATAAAACTGAACCATATTTAGGGCTACAAGCCACAGGCTACCTCTCAAATCTGCATCTATCTGTATTTTATTACAATCACAAGATATTTCTTAAACCTTCTAATCTTTTACTTCTTATTGACTTTGTCTTACCCCATTCTGGGGTTTGTAGCTGTACCCCAATTATAAAATCTCTAATGAGAAATGCAGCTTCTCTTTCCTCAGGATGGCCCTATAGCCAAGAGTTTCCTTAATCTCACATGACCCCAGAGAAAAATGCCAGCCTGGAGTACACAGTGAATCCCCCATGGTAGAGCTGATGTGGTAATGACAGTGATGAGTCTGGACATCTGCATATGCATCTGTCTCTAACAATACTGTGTGACAAGATCTCCTAAAATGCATCTTCTTCAAATGATGCAGAGACGCCCCCACCCTTGCCTCCAAATATCTTCGTGACTTGTGTCAGCTCTAGAAAAGAACATAAAGACAGCCAGGAAAATGCATTAATGTATGACTTGGCCGCTATGAGGAACAAAGGCAGGGAAGTGTAGGCACGGCTTCGTTTACGGTTTCAACCAAAAAAGATGAGGCATGGAGCAGTTTTGACTATTTGATTAAGGATGCAAAATAATCATTATCTGGAAATCATTAAGGCCTATTTAACTGAAGAGACTGCTTTGGGTAATACATTTTTAGTTTCTTTGCTATATTTACTTTAAAAACATTTATGGTTAAAGTACAACAAAATGTTAAACATCATAAATAAAATTTCCAAAAACCTCAACTATTGAGTCAAGAATCACGGAAAGCATAACTTTAGTGGATTCTGCAATGGTTACCACGGTGCAGTGGCTTCTAGCTTCAGGTTCATCAGAAGAACCTGGAGGGCTTGTTACAAGAGATTGTTGGGCTCCATCCCCAGAGTTTCTTGGAAATTTGATTTCACAAAGAGTTCCAAGGGTGTGCTAATGCTTCCTGTCTGAAGACCACAGTTTGAGGAACATTGCTCTAGTACGGTGAGAACTTCAGGGTTAACTATAGCGTCAATAACTTGATTTGTTCTTTGGAAGAGTCTCCCTGGACTGTTGTTCTTTGTGATTGCTTCTGTGTCAACTGTTACTCTTCAGAATATTGGTTTCAAGCAGAAAATTCTTATCCCCATCTCTTGTACTTAACCTACTGAGCAGTGATCAAACAGCTTGACAAAACTAATACATTTATTTTTAATGTCTAATTTTACATCAAAAGAAATTAACATGAATGCTTGCTGGTAGATGCTCCCCAGAATTTTTTTTTAATTTTTGTTTATTTATTTTTGAGAGAGAGCGAGCAGGGGAGGGGAGGAAGACACAGAATCCAAAGCAGGCTCCAGGCTGTGAGCTGTCAGCACAGAGCCCAACGTGGGGCTTGAACTCACAAACTGTGAGATCATGACCTGAGCCGCAGTTGGATGTTTAACTGACTGCACCACCCAGGCGCCTCAGTACCCCCCAGAATTTAAACATGGATTTTGTGTTCACTATTTCCTTTTTAGCTGAGCAACATTTTCCCAGACACGTTCTGGTTCAAAACTGCTTTTCAGATGGATAATGTTCCTGGGAATAAAGAACACTTAGTGAGAATATGGTAGGGGCTGGGATGGTGAAGTTTCAGAATGCTGCCAGAAAAGACAGTCTATGAGAATTGCAAAAGTCTCCAACCTTGTCGTGGCCTGCAGCGATGGTTTCCCAGGAGAGGAAAAAGCATTGATTTGGAGGAGTAAGAACACCTCCACGTGGTCCCTGAGCCTTAACACCGATGGAACGGTCTGTGTTCCCCTCCGCATCATTGTCCAAGTACTCACTCATCCCACTGACTTGTAAAGTGTTTATTATTCAGAAACAGAGCAGCAGTAATCCCCTGTCATCCTCTGAGTGTCAACGTTGAGTGTTATTTTTCGGTTTACACTTGCATGAAAAGTGTAAAGGATTGGGCTTCTATGAAGATGAAGCAGAAGTCATTTTCCCTCTTCCTTCCACTAAGTACAACTAAAACCCTTGACATTATACATAAAATAAGCATAAAAGACTCTGAAGGTTGGAGAGAAGGCAAACTAGCTAGGGGCCTTAGGGCCCAAGGAATGACAGAGTGGTGACTTTCTTGGGTTTTTGCATTGCTTCATATATCCCAGATGTGGAACTGAAGAAACCGGAAACCCAGAAAGGCCAATAGACACAGATGAAAAAAGAGAGGCCAACAAAAAGCATGCTTTGTCTAGCCAAAGGACAAGGAAAGGAGCAACATAACAAATAATAAAAAAAATATTTAGACAATAATGGCTTTATTCCAGCCATAGGAGACAGAAAAAAAAAATGTAGCCCTAAGACCTCCACCTTCAAAAGGCTGTACCAAGGAGCCCCATATTTCCTCATCCCCACTAATGTAATGGCCCAGAAGGCCAAGGACAGAGCTGGTACTTTCAGTCCCACCAAGTGGTAATGAGACTTCCTATGATCCACCCCTACTAGGTTGTCAATGGAGACTATGTGGGGAGACTGAACTTTTACCCCTCCACCTGGCGAAATCAAGTCTCCCCTCCCTATCTCTATCGAGTGGTGTCATGGGAGGCCTACTGGAGAGTCAGGACTGTCATCATGGCCCAGGAATAATCAGATCCCTTTCTTGTCCCTATGTTGTGTATGGATTCCACTTGGGGAACAGAAAGTAGCACTTCCACCATTCTCAACAAGGGAGGGATCAGTGAAGACCTAGTGAGGAACTTGAATTCATAATCCCCAGAGTAATGTGGAGCCCCCTTGGGTGACAAGGGAGACTGAGTGAGGAGCCTGTACTTCTCCCCCTACCTTGCAGGGATGAGGTGACACCATCCCCATTTTGCCCACTGGGGTGATATTAGTGGAAGACAACTAAAACAGAATGTTTAAATAAGATCCAGAGACTCTTAACATAATAAGAATATGGCCAGGTTTCAATAGAAAACTATTCATCGCACCAAGAACCAGGAAAATCAGAAACTGAATGAAAAAAGACAATCTAGGGGCACCTGGGTGGCTCCGTCGGTTGAGCATCTGACTTCAGCTCAGGTCATGGTTTCACACTTTGTGTGTTCAAGCCCTGCATTGGGCTGTATGCTGGCAGCTCAGGGTCTGGAGCCTGCTTTGGATTCTGTGTCTCCTTCTCTTTCTGCCCCTGCCCTTCTCTCTCTCTCTCTCTCTATCAAAGATAAACATTAAAACAAAATTTTTAAATAAAAAAAAGACAATCTATAGCTGCTAACAATGAGATAACAGAGAAATGTTAGAATTATCTAACAAAGTTTTTAAAGCAGCCATAATAAAAAAAATACTCCAATGAGCAATTTATGAACATACTTGAAAGAAAAAAGTAGAAAGTATCAGCTAGAAAAAAAAAGAATACATGAGAAAAAACTAAATAGTGGGGCGCCTGGGTGGCTCAGTCGGTTGAGCATCTGACTTTGGCTCAGGTCATGATCTCACGGCTCGTGAGTTCAAGCCCCATGTCGGGCTCTGTGCTGACAGCTCAGAGCCTAGAGCCTGCTTCTGCTTCTGTGTCTCCCTCTCTCTCTGCCCCTAACCCACTCACATTCTGTCTCTGTCTCTCTCAAAAACAAATAAACATTAAAAAAAAAAAGATTCAAGAAAAAAACTACATAGAAATTTTAGAACTAAAAAAACCCCCAATGATCAGATATAAAACATTGTGGGTAGGCCCAATAACAGAATGGAAGTGACAGAAGAAAGAATCTTTGCGCAAATTACCCAGTCTAGGGGCACCTGGGTGGCTCAGTCGGTTGGGCGTCCGACTTCGGTTCAGGTCATGATCTCACAGTTTGTGAGTTTGAGCCCCGCATCGGGCTCTGTGCTGACAGCTCAGAGCCTGGAGCCTGCTTCACATTCTGTGTCTCCCTCTCTCTCTGCCCCTTCCCTTCTCATGCTCTTCCTCTCTCTGTCTCAAAAATAAATAAATGCTAAAAAAAAAAATTACCCAGTCTGAACAACAGAGAGAACAGACTGAAACAACAACAGAGCCTCAGAGACATGTGTGTGGTAGGCTGAATAATGGCTCCCAAAGATATTCAGCCTGGTCCTAATTCCTGGAAGCTTATGTGGCAAAAGGGGATACTGTAGATGTGATTAAAGAGCTTGAGATATGGAAAATACAATGACTATCCAGGGGGGCCTTACATATAATCACAGTGCCCTTAAAAGAGGGAGTAAAAGGAGATTTAACCACAGAGAAGAAAGGAAGAGATGTGAATACAGAAGCAAGAGAATAGATTGGTGTGAAAAGGAATTGTGAGTCAAAGAATATTGGTAGCTTCCACTGGCTAGAAAAGGCAAGAAAATGAATTGTCCTGTTAAACCTTCAGAATAAACCAGTCCTGTCAACACCCTGACCCAATGAAACTCATTTCTGACTTCCAGCCTCCAGAACTGTAAACAAATAAATATGTGTTATAAAATAAGCTGATGGAAATTTGTTACAGCAGCCATAGGAAAATGATACTATAACAAAGATCTTACATTAGTACTATGGTACTATAATAAAAGATCTAACATTCATGTCTTAGAGACCTGGAAGGAGAGGAGAGGAGAAAATGGAGAAAGCTGAAAAAGTACTCAAAGAAATAATGCCTGAAAACTTCCCAAGTTTGACAGAAGACATAAATCTACAGATTCAAGAAGCTGAATAAATTTGAATGCCAAAGAGAATAAACTCAAAGATCCATGCTAATACAAAACATAGTTATATTTATGAAAACTAAAGGTAAAAAAAAAAATCTTTAAAAGGACAAGAAATGACACTTACCTATAAGAGAAAACCAAGATGATTCATAGATGTTTCAACAGAAACCATGAAGGCCAAAAGGAAGTGGCACGTTTTTTTCAAGTGCTGAAAGAAAAGAACTGTCAACCTAGAATTCCATATCCAGTTAAAATATCCTTAAGGAATGAAGGGGAAATCAAGACATTCTCAGGTGAAGGAAAACAAAGATATTTGTTCACCAGGAGACCTGTCTGCTCTAAAAGAATGGCTAAGGAACTTTCAAAATAAAAAGGAAGCAATAAATGAAGGCATGTCAGAACATCAAGAAAGAAGAAAAATATGGATAATACAATGGACTTTCTTGCTCCTCTCAAGTTTTCTACATGGTCTTTGACATTTGAAGCAAAAATGTTAACATGGTGTGATGTATGCAGAGGAAATATTTGACAATTATACTATAAATGGCAGAGAATAAAAGGATGCAAAAGAAGTAAAGTTTCTATGGTTCACTAGAATTGATAAAATGTTAACTGAAATAGATAGTGAAAAATTATACATATAGACAAATAAAAATAGAATTCTACAAAAGCTCAGGTAACTGACAGAAAGGCAAGGGAAAACCCATAGAGAAAGTAAAAAAAAAAAAAAAAGAGAGAGAGAGAGAGAGAAACCAAAAAATGTACTGGCAAAAATAAGCCTAACATATTAATAATTGTAGAAAATGCAAATGGTCTAAATACATCAATTAAAAGATATTGGCAGGGGGCGCCTAGGAGGCTCAGCTGGTTCAGTGTCTGACTCTTGATTTCAGCTCAGGTCATGATCTCATGTTGGTGGGATCAAACTCCGCATCCAGCTCTGAGGTGAAAGTGCAAAGCCTGCTTGAGATTTTCTCCCTCCCACTCTGTCTCTCTGCCCTCCCCCCTCAACAATAAATAAACATTTAAAAAAAATAATGAAGCAGGGGATATCACTAGAGACACTGCAGACATCAAAAGAACAAAAATAAATATGTGCAACTCTATACAAATAGATTTGACAACTTAGATGAAATGAACCAATTCCTCAATAAACTTAAATTACCACAACTCACATAATATGAAACAGATCATTTGAAAAGCCTATAAAATATTGTTATGGGCTGAACTGTGTCCTCCCAAAATTCACATGTTGAAGTCCTAACTCCCTAGTCCGGAATATGATCGCATTTGGAGATAGGGCCTTTAAAAGGATGATTAAGTTTAAATGTGACAGTTAGGATGGGTCCTAATCCAATTTCACTGGTGTCTTTATAAGAAGTGGAAATCTGGACACAGAGACACCAAGGATGCACACACAGAGGAGAGACCATGTGAGGACACAGCAAGAGGTCTGCCATCTGGAAGCCAAGGAAGAGCGTGAGAAGAAAACAAACCTTCTGACACCTTGATCTTGGACTCCCAGCCTCCAGAACTGTGAGAAAATACATTTCTGTTGTTTAAGCCACTAGTCTGTGGTATTTTGTAATTGTCCGCCTAAGGAAACTAGTACAAGCATTGAAGAAATTGAGTTCATCACTAAAAAATAAAAAAACAAAACAAAACAAAAACACTAAAAAAGAAATCTTCCAGACTAGTTGCTTTCACTGAGGAATTCTACCAAATATTTAAAGAAGGATTAATACCAATTCAATACCAATTCTACACAATCTCTTCCAGAAAATAGGAGAGGAAGGAACACATTGTAACTCATTTTATGGAGCTCGTATTACTGATACCAATAACAAGGACAGTACCAAAAAAGAAAACTATAGACCAATATCTCTTATGAATATAAATGTAAAAATCTTTAACAAAATATTGGCAAATAGATTATACAAGAAATGATACACAATGGCTAAATGTGGTTTATTGCAGGGATGCAAAGCTGGTTCAATAGTCAAAAATCAATGTACTCTACCACAATAATAGGCTAGAGAAGGAAAATTAAATGAGTATCTCATTTGGTGGGAAAAAAAGTATTTGATAAAAATTAATACCTACTCGTGATAAACACACTCAGAAAAAACTGGACCTGAGGTGAAATTTTTCAATTTAATAAAGAACATCTACAAAAAATTTACTGCCGATATAATACATTACAGTGAAAGACAATCCTTTCCCCTGACGACCAGCAACATGGTAAGAATGTCCACTCTCAGCCCTCTAACATAATACCGGAAGTTCCAGTAGTGCAATAAGACAAGAAAACAAAAGGCATACAGATTAGAAAGAAAAAAATAAAACTGTCCTTACTTGCAGATGACGTGATGGTCTACATGGACCATTCTAAGAAATTACAAAAGACATTTAGAGCTAAGAATTCAGCAAGTTCCCAGGATACAGGTAAACATAAAAAAAAACAAAAACACACACACACAATAAATTCCTATATACTTGTGATGAATATTCCAATAGGTGTGGTGATATAGCTCACTGTGGCTTTAATTTGCATTCCTTAATGGCTAATAATGTGGAACATCTTTTCACGTGAATATTTGCCATTTATATATCTTTAGTGAAATGTCTTTTTAATGTCTTTTGCCCATTTTCTAATTGTTTGTTCGTTTGTGTTGGGGGAAACTGGGTAAAAGGGACGATGGGATCTCCCCGTATTATGTCTTACAATGGAAGGTGAATCTCCAATTATTGCAAAATAAAAGCCTTACTTAACAAATGCGGATTGGATCTATTCTAACTTTTCAAATTATGTTTGGCCATTTAAAATAAACATACGGTATGACTTTTATGTTTATCTGTATTACTTTTTACAATAATATGTAATAGTACATATGTTACTTTTGTCCATGTTGGTACAGGTGACAAAAGAAGATACAAACAGAGCTGTTCTCTTTTGTCTACCATGTCAATAGTATCAACTCTGTTCAGAAAACAGCTTGAGTGGTATATGCAGGTCTTGGCACTGTTCTTGGCTTGTGTGTATTGTCAAATAGGCTACATCATGCATTCGCTTAAAATAAACCAGAGCTTTATGTTCATTCCTGGACTATACATCCCCAATGAAAAAGAGAGATATCATCCATTTTTTCAGTTTAGTCTCTACTTTGCTGGTGATTTTCTGTGGGGATTACCTTCCCATGCTGAAGTTCTAAAACATGGTTATTGTTGATTCTTTTTGTTTCCTAAATTTTTAAAATGTTTATTGAATTTTGAGGGAGAAACAGAGCACGAGCAGTACAGGGGCAGAGAGAGAGAGAGAGAGAGAGAGACAGAGACAGAGACAGAGAGAGAGGGAGGCGCATAATCGGAAGCAGGCTCCAGGCTGTGAGCTGTCAGCACAGAGGCCGATGCGGGGCTCCAACTCATGAGCCATGAGATCAGGACGTGAGCTGAAGTCGGATGCCCAACCGACCGAGCCATCCAGTCGCCCCTTGTTGATTCTACTTTTACATTAAATCATAAGCCATTTTTAGGTAAGAAAACTATTGAAGGGAACTGGCTAATTTTATGTGGAAATCATTAATTTGTTCACTACTATTGTACTGTTCTTCCACGTGGGCATAGGATTGGATTGCCCTTCTTTTCTATCTTCTTCCGGTTAGGAATGGTTATATAATTTGCTTTGGCCAATAAAATATGAGTGGAAGTGGCAAGTCTTGATTACTGGTAGAAGCCTTTTACAACTTGTGGGTGATTCAACATGTTCCCATGTGCCTGATGAGAGATGAGAATGTTTGGATGATAGGGGCCTTATTAGCATGAATCTCCAAGAGAAGAGGATATAGAATAGAGTCTTTTACTGATAGACGTGGGCACATGGCATTAGCAAGAAATAAACCTTTGTACTTTTCAGTCACTGAGATCTGAAAGTTGTTTAACTGCATAACCTAAACTATTATAACTTTATAACTGATTAACATATTTTATATTTACATCAAACACACACAATCCTCTGCAGTAGGACTCTATATATACAATGATATCAAATTGTAAACTCCAGTTCATGAATTGTTCATCAGTATACTTGATGTCATCTCCCACTCTGATAATCCCCCCCCCCCACACACACACACCCCACAAAGTCAGATCAAGACTTTGGTATGAATTAGAGCAATAGTTGACTAATGATTCCATGATATCAAGGTTTGTATGAAACTGAGCATACACAGAAGCGATGCATCACATTCTTGATAGGGATACCTAAGTCACAGAAAATGCATGCACTGCCTTAAGCATTTCCAGTGGTTTCAAAGGAAAGAATCATGAACTTGTATGTGTGCTCTATGTACAAAGTGGGATTACTATGAACATTCATCATGATCATCTGCATGTTACCCATCATTTTCAGGGAGAAATAACACTGACCAACATTTTCAGACACCATGCAAAGATCTTTATATGCATTAGCACATATTTAACCAATTAGTACTTCACTTTGCTCATAACCTATCCCATGTGTCTTAGGTTAGCATTATCCAGATAATATTTAAAATTACAAAGTTTTTTTTTTTTTTAAATCTTCTAAATTTTACCAAGACAATTCAACCAGTGTTTCTATGTCATACTTTATATCCTCTTTGTAGTGCATACTCTGGACACACATTGGGGGTAGGTGAAACAGATAACTTAAAATTCTTAAGTGTATTAATGGTCCCAGAACTTCCAGCTATTAAAGATATTCCCCAAATTATTTGAGATGCTTAAGTACATATCCTCGATGTTAAAAATTTCATTAGTTTAGGGGTGCCTGGTGGCTCAGTCAATTAAGTGTCTGACTTCGGCTCAGGTCATGATCTCATGGTTTGTGAGTTCGAGCCCCTCACCGGGCTTGGTGCTGACAGTTTAGAGCCTGGAGCCTGCTTCATATTCTCTCCCTCTCTGCCCCTCCTCTGCTCACACTCTGTCTGTGTGTGTCTCTCTCAAAAATAAAAAAAACATTAAAATTTTTTTCTTTAAATTTCAATAGTTTCAAGTGCTGCTCAAATAACTATTTTTGAATTTAAAACTATGTAACATATAATGAAAAATTTCTCATAATCTAGCAGTCACAGGTGGCTAGGAATTCATATATCTCTTCTTCTTTATGTATATTTTGCCTGTAAAATATGGGGCAAAAGCACTGCCATAAAAGAAGTTCTATTTTTTTTTCCACTCATTTTCATTAAGGGAAAAGTAACCAAAAGATCAAGTTGGGAGGTGTTATTTCCAAAGACGATGGGAATTTAACGCACTAGTAAAACTATGAACTAGATGTTACACATTGGTAGTTAACAGTGTGGAGTACAGTATTAGAATACTTGAATTTAGGGTTCATCTCTACTTCTATGCCAGTGGTCATGATTATTGTTCTCTTTGTGCTTCAGTTTCCCATTCTGTAAAGTGTGTGTGGGGGGGTAATACATGCAGACCTCTAGCCATTGTGAAGCATACACAAGTTAATTTTTACATAGCCCATAGAATAACCAGCACATAGTAAATATTCAATACATTTAAATGGATTTAAATTGTAATACAGGGGTGCCTGGGTGGCTTAGTTGACTTAGCATCTGACTCTTGATTTCGGGTCAGGTCATGATCTCACAGTTCCTGAGTTCAAACCCCACATCCGGCTCCGTGCTGACAGTGTGGAGCCTGCTTGGGACTCTCTCTCCCTCTCTCCTTATCTCTTCCTTTCCCTCTCTCTCTCTCAAAATAAATAAAATAAAACTTCAATTGTTAATACATACGTCCCCAGCATATTCATCAGTTAATATCACCTCCCTTACTCTGGGACCTCTTCTGTTCTCTTGGACACTTTAGAGCATGTTAGGGACTGTGTGAAGAATCAATTGCATTTCTGTTTTGAGACATTCTGCCACTTTAACAACTACCAGACACACACACACACACACACACACACACACACACACACACACAAACTACTTTTCAAAATTCAAAATAAATTGCTGAGGCAAAGAAAGAAAAGGATTATGTTTCACTAAACTTAAATATCTTTCTACACATATAATAATAACCACGTAAGGGTACCACATGCTCTATATGCTTTAAAAGTTATTGATAGTTTTGTAAACCCCACCATGTCCCGAGATGGATAACGAGGGTAGATAGTATTGCTGCTGGTGAATAGAGAAGTCTAGTGATAACCAGAGTGGGACAAAGGTCTCTGATTCAGAAAATAATTCAGAAAAGATTTATGAAAGCATTTAAGAAGACAATTGACTTAGTCAACAGCTCCTCATGTGTCATTCCTCCACATTCCTGTGACTGCTTGGACATCTTGCTCTGTCTGGTGCAGAATCCTCTATTACAATTCCTATAGAATTCTTTCTGTCAGAGAACTTACCTCAATTTGCAAATAAACATTTATTTGTAGAATTAGTTTACTAAAGCCTCACACCCTCCATGTTGGCAGGGCTCACTCATCTTTCTGCTTAATGCTGGTCCCCAGTTCCCCATCGAGCACCTAAAACAGAGGGACCCTCAGGAAGCAGAGACAGCTTTCCCCAAACTGAAGGTATGGGACTTGAAAGGAAAAAGTCATGCCAAATCTACCAGGCGAAGTACAAGTAGCAAAGGAATGCTTTTTCTAAAATAAGTAACAGAGGCAAGAAAATCGGAACAGTTCTGAGTCAGATAAGAAAGGTTATACTTATGTATTATAATATTTATGCCTTAATAACAATCAACATTTTGTATAAATAGACTTGAAAACTTCAAATTCAAGTTTCAATATCAAAAACACTGTGTCTGATGGCAGGCAACTGTTTTGACCACAGCTCTGCACTCTGGTATCCCAAAATAAAATGGAAGCCATAGTTTGGGGTGTGGAGGATGTTAACCACCGAAGGATGGGATGATTTTTTTTCATGTCCAAAGAACACGTTTCCATGTAGTTCCATTGGATCCTAGTCTTTTCACTTATAATGTTGAATAATTATGGGTTTGAAATATGTATACTGAATTTAATTAAAGTGAGAGACAAGAATTAAGGAAAGCGATGAATGTCAAAATAATTTGAAACTGGTAATGTGAAGGAGCAATTACATTTACTTGAAAAAAATAATAGATGAAGACTTAAGAGAGACATCCGTCCAATAAAATGAATATCATGAAAGCTCAATGATAAGCTCAAAGAAGGTAATTGCCTAAATGTGTGCAGTTGGGAGTCTGCCCCATTGATACCCTTCTTCACATCATGGTTCATGTAAAACAAGTGGAGATTTTTAAAGTATTTCAACTTAGAACTAATGAGAAATTTTGATTTCAACCTTCACTGCTACATAACTTTGTATAAAGTACATACAATTGGCTAAAAGGCATAGACATACATGAACACCCTCAAAATATAACCTGCTTTTAGTCACTGATAGTTGAAAGAGAATTGCATAATTCTTTTAAAACTGCCTAACGTCTTGTCAGAGTGATTGGATTAAAGATGATTAACTTGTTCAAAGATAACGGTGCTCTGAAGAAAATGATGGCTGTGTTTTGAGCAAAGAACAGACTAATACCTTAGGAAGTTTAAAATTAAGTGCAAACAAAAGTATCAATCCAGCCATCTGCTTTGTAATAATTGGCCGATAATCTTAACTGAACATCTTAACTTTGCTGATAAATGCTACTTTAGTCTATAATTGTTGTAGGTAATTTGGTTAATTGTGACAAAAGTACTCAAAGGATATTTGCTATAATTTATATTTATAATCCACTTTTAATAATGGTATTAAAAATTAGAAAACATTGTGTCCAATGTCTAGCGCATAGGTAAGACGTTCATCTTGGTAGAGAAATGTAGTCAATATATGAAACAGAGACGACTTTAGGCACAATGGGGTACCATATATATGCCTAGATAGATACATAGATACATAGATATAGATAGATAGATAGATAGATAGATAGATAGATAGATATCTGTATATAATGCTTAAGAGTGCACTGAGAGCCCAACTGGGCTCTAACATTTAATAACTGTACAACTTTGGGTAAGTTATCTCTCCTCTCTGTGTCTAGATTGACTCAACTGTAAAAGGTGGATAATATTATTAACTACCCCGTTGCTGTAGGGATTAAATGAATGAAGGCATACAGAACTGTACCTGGAACGGATGGAGAGTGTTTTTTCCTAAAGTTTCTACCTTTGGAATAAGCAAGAGAAGTATATTTTTTTTTTGTAAAAGAAATTAGTAACAATATAGGCTTCTGTTATGTTCAAAAGTAAACACAAACACGTTAATACCAAGTGATCCTAATAGAGAACAAGAACACTCGAACGTAAACATCAACTCAAAAGACCAATTTTTTTTCAAAGCAAGAATGAACCTAATGGTGGTAAGCTTCACTGCAAGTGTACATCCAGGATCCCCCCACCCCCTCCAGGCTCCACACTTATCTTCTCAAAGCCATGCCCCAAGCCTGCCGAAGAGGAAAGTTTCACTACCGAGTCCCAGGAATGGTACCGTTGAGCCCGGCACCGCCGTCGGGCCACCCCTCTCCTCTCCTTGGCTTTGGTCTCTCGGCAGACACCTCTCTGTCTCCCACTCCAAGCGTCAGGAAGAACCCTCCGTCCGCCCTCTGCCCAGCGGAAAACTCCAAAATGGGCAACAGGCTATAACAGCTGGGGCCACTCACCGCCGCCCTGGACCCACATCCGCTGCCCGCCACCCCCCAGCGCCGAGCGCCCACTCCCACACGGCATCCGCCCGGGGAACCGCAGTGCCTTGCAACACGCGCAGACGCCGCCGGCTGCAAGGGACCCATCGCAGCCTTCCCGGTCGCTAAGCACCCCCCCCTCCCCAGACCGCTCCCCAACGCGAGTGCCATCCCTAATGGAGGTGGCCACGCCACCTCCCAACGGCTCGGCCCGCGAGGACGACCGGGAGCGCAGCGCCGACCACAAAAACAACTCGAGCCGCGCCGCGACGGGGTCGGCTGCCATCGCCAGCCCGGGAGCGGAGCGGCGCGGCGCGGCGGCGACAGCGGGGGCTGCGGCACACGCGGCCGGGCCTCCGCGGGCGGCCGAGATTTACCTGCGCGGCCCCGCGCCCCCGGGCCGGCCATCCTGCAGCAGCCGCTACCGCCGCCCCGCGGGCCCGAGGCGCCGCCCGCCGCTCGGGGAGGCGCCGCGCCGCAGTCCTGGCTGCGGCGCCCGGCACATGGTTGGCGCTCACGGCGGCCGGCGCCCGCGCACAGGTGGGAACCCCGCGAGTGGGCGTTGGGGCGATTCCCTTCCCCAGCCGGCGCTCGCCGCCCGCTTCCACTCTTGACTTTGCCGGTGCGCGGCGCCTGCCCTTGCTCCGGCAGCCGAGCCGCCTGTGCCCGCGCCCCGGCGCCGTGGGCGGCTGCGGTCCCTGCGCAGCTCGGGCTGCGCGTCATGTGCATCTCCCGCCTCGCCGCTCGCTCCGCGGCACCGGGCGGCCCGGGGGGCAGCGCTCCGCGGCCCGGCCGGCCGGCGCCCACTCCCCGCCCGGCACACGGACCCCCTCCACCCCCGCGCCCTCCCCCATCCCGGAGCTGTCAAGGAGGAAAACGCCTTACACACACCTTGGAATGGACGGGCGCCTCAGTCACCGACTCGCCAAACTCTTAGAAGGTGTCCATTGGTCTGTAGGGAGGTTTGGGCATGGAGTAGGAGCCGCTTTCTTATTATTTAATAATGTTGGAAGTGCAGGGTCCGCTGCCAGAGTTGTGGGTCATGTGGGCACAGCAGAGGCTGGCTGCTGCCAGTACCAGGGTTTCCTGAGGATCCTGAAACTATGATCTCATCCTCCTCATCCGCCTCCCCCGCCCCTCTCTCCGCGGGCGCGCACGCACAGCACACACACACATACACACACATGCACACACGCGCACACACGCACTCACACTGCATGCACTATCCTCCTTCCTTGACCGAAATATTCCTCCAGGGAAATACAGTGTTCATGCTCTTTATTGAAAAAAAAAAAAAAATCCTCCTGGATAGAGATTGTTCTCTTTCAAAGCTTGATTTATGTGCTTTGTTTATTTGCTACAGTTTTCCCTCACACGTGCAAGGGATGCGAACAGAGCCTCAGAATTAAAATTAAAAATAATCATCTTCTTATGTTGACCCAGATTTTGGTGAGAACCCAAGAACTCAAACAGTATAATTTCAATTTGAAACAGAGGGGATAATATACCAGGCTTGAATGTGGAATAGTGCTAACACCTGAGATGTATGCAGTGGGTTTCCTTCCCAAGCTGCAAACATTTCCCAAACATTACCTCATTTATTTGCAGAGGAGGAGGTGGATGAGAAGGCAAATAGTATTTTCACCTCAGAGATACCGAACCATGAAGCATAAGTCAGATAACATGACTTATCCAAGTACACGTAAGTCAAAAATCTCACTATAAATATTAATTGTACAGCTACTCACAAGTTGCTAATTCACTATCATCAATCGCTGGAAATTTAGGTTACTGAAAATATGAAGATATTCTTGATTATTTTAAAGTTACCAACTACCTTGCAAGCTAATTAATTGGTTTTTCTACAAGGATATGTTTTAATATAATTTTTCTCTTGTATATTTGCATATATTTTCAGTTTTATGGTTTCATATAATTTTCTTTCTTTTGGGGGGTATGTGTATAATTTGTTATATGTCTGTGTATTCATGTGTAAATTCCTATTCGTTTGTATTGTTTCAACTAATTGTTTCATAGTAATATGAAGCAATTATAGTCAATGTTTTTGGGGTAGTCACCAATTTCATAATGATTTGTTATATATCACTCACCCTTTCTAAGAGCCTGATGTATATGAGAACTGTGCTGTTTTGAAGGATATAGAGAAGTTTGAGACATGGAACCTATCCTTCATTAGTTTACATCTAGTTGTTCAGACAAGATATATACATCTATCGATGGATGGATGGATGGATAGATAGACAGCTACACTAAATGATCTACAGATGAAACACTCTATTATTTGTGGTGTTATTTGGTGAATTGCCACAAAGAAAATATAAGAGACACTCCTTTTTACTGACTTAATTTGTGTTCCATGTTTAAATGATTTCATTGTCTCTGTACCCCATAGTTCAGTCTTTGACCCCCACAGTAATCTAAATGGCCAAGGTAATATGCTGACTTTGCCCTTCTCTTTCATGTGCATCCTACATAAATACTAAATGGGGATTTTTTTTTAATATTGTGAAAGTTCTCACCAAGAACGCTCTTGGGTAGCTTTTGTTCGGAAGAAAATGCAACAGCTAAGCAGCCTTCTAAAATGGGACGAGGAGAAGGCAGAAGAGTAAGCAGGGAAGGTGGGTGGAGAGGGAAGAATAAAGGGAATTAAGAAATTACAAGAAGAAGGAGAGAAGAAGAAAAAACACAAAAGAAACAGATCAACTTTCATAAATCTTTTTTTTAATATTTATTTATTTTTGAGAGACAGAACACGAGCAGGGGAGGAGCAGAGAGAGAGGAAGACACAGAATCAGAAGCAGGCTCCAGGCTCCGAGCTGTCAGCACAGAGCCCGACACGGGGCTCGAACCCACAAACTGTGAGATCATGACCTGAGCTGAAGTCGGCCACCTAACTGACTGAGCCACCCAGGCGCCCCAGAGGATCAACTTTCAAATGAAAGCTAACATTTTCCAAATTTTGCTGCGTGGAAATCAAATTTAGGAAATCATAGACTTTCTTATTGTTACCAGATATGACCTTTTGATAAGCCTACAGGATTCAATGGGAGAGACACCAGGTGTCAGTCCTGTAGAAGCTGTCCTGAATGATCTCAATTTTAAAAATTGAGTGGATTTTAAAATGGATTTTTTAAAAAGTGGATTTAGCTACGGGATCCACTAGAAGAAATAAATAGACTGATCTGTGTAATGTAACAAGAAAAATGACAGTGGGATGTGACATTTTTTAAGAAGAAATTAACACTGAAATTCAGGGAACTATATAGAAAACCAAAGGCACAGGTATATTGAAGTGGGCAATGACAAGTTATGCATGCAATATTTAAAGCAAAATAATAGTAGTAATAGTATATTTTTAAAGTACTTCAGATTTTTCATAAAGCTTTTCATACAGTCTTTACTGAGCAAAGCACTAATCAGAGGAAGGCACTTTGTCGGCTTTATTTTAAAGGAATATGATTCTCCCTCATTTTCTGCACATCGAATGAGAAGTGCTGAAAATAGTCACTCATTGTTTGGGAAATGTCATTTATATCTTCTGATCAGTCAACACTCAAGATGTTGCTCAGTACACCCTCCTCCAAGCCCTCTCATAAACAACACAGCTAGGTGGTTCCTGGGCATAGATCCTCAGCAGTGATTTATAATCCAGGATTTTGCACAGGTGATTGGAGTTAAACTAGAAGCTTTAGCATGTAACAGACTCTAATGGATTTGCAGTATCTCTGGGAGATTTCTGCACAAGAGGTGGAGGCCTAAATTGAACAGCAGTATATCAAGAGCACTTTCCTTTTGATCTTCATACTCATGGCAGGATTTGTTTTAATTAGAGATATATTTAGGTTTGATGATTATAACACGTGTCTCAGAAATGTATTACAACTTCAGCGGCTCAACAATCACTAGCAGGTTGTTCCAGAGAACCACCAGTTAGGGAAAAATATTTTTAATATGGCCAGACACGTGGATTTGTGGTTCGTACCAATTTACAGTCCTTAGGAAAATAAATTTCTGAGATTTATTATTTTGCCCTTATGATGTCTTGATTTTTTATTTTATATTTTATTTTATTCTGAGAGAGAGAGAGAGAGAGAGAGCCTGCACGTGAGCGGGGGAGGGGCAGAGAGAGGGAGAGAGAGAATCTCAAGCAGGCTCCACGCTGTCAGTGCGGAGCTCGACGTGGGGCTGAAACCCACAGTGAGATCATGACCTGAGTCGAAACCAAGAGTCAGACTCTTAACCGAATGAGCCACCCAGGTGCCTCCCTTCTTAAATTTGAAATCTTGATTTTTAAACTAGATCATAGTTAATGTGAGAATGGCCATAGGTAAAAATCACAGTGTTCACTACATTATGGTAAAACTGTTTGTGTATGTATGTGTTTTATAGGAATAGTGATATATAGAATGTGTTATAGGTCAAGTCAGCATGATTAGCTGGTAATAGTTTGGGGGCAGGAGGAATTAATAATTTTGGAGTATTTAAGGGACTTGAATGACAAGAGTATAAAAGACGATGGATTCAAAATAATTGAAGTAAAGACGCCACTGTTTTACCAATTAGAAACTCTTATACCTGTGGGTGTGGACTGATAGGGATGTGGACTGTACAATGATATGGGGGGGGCTTGAAAAACATGAAATATGCATAAAATATGTTCCCTCTAAGGAACTGATGAGCTTTCAAGAATGAAGAGTACATTAGCAGTACAGCACAGGTCAAGAAGATGGATCAACTGAGCCGTGACTTGGGAAATTGATACTTTTTTGGGTTTGTTGTTGTTTTGTGTGTGTGTGTTTTGTTTTGTTTTGTTTTGTTTTGTTTTGGTGTGAGAGTTACCAAATTTTGAGGTAAAGGTGGACCCTGGATAGAATTATGAAGTAGGTGAATTTCATTCCTGCCCATTTTTTTTTCAATGTCCCCCTTTCCTATAGAAGCCCTGCTTTTTCTCTGGCTCACAAAGATAGTCAGAACCCTTTGCTGTTCTCTGACTTTTCAAGATAGTCCCATTTTGCAGCCCACCAGCCTCAAACAGAACATCATCTTCTAACCTCCACTGAAATGTGCCAATTGTGTCCTAAGCATTCATGAAAATTGAGGGGATGGAAGTATGTGTATTAATACACTCCAAGAATGTTCATTCAGTCTCCTTATGCATCACTTCTAGATGCATATTTATATAGTTAAAGTTAGTATCCATCTGCCTAAGAAATTCTGCACTGAGGCATGGTCCTGTCAGCTGTTAGGGAGTAATTGCAAATCCAGGAAAGCAGAGGTATTCTTCCTTCCATTATGCCTCTGCTCCCTGCCCGCTTAGCTATACTGAAGCCTCCTGCACCCAGGGCAGTGTCCGGTAACTCAGCTGCTTCTGGTGCTCAGCCAGTGTCTCCTCTGCTGGTCTAACATCCTCAGGTGAAACGCTGTTTGCATTTTCCATGTGCTCCTCAGACCAAAGGGGAGAACGTAGCCTAAAGACCAGGTGTAAGTGGTCAAGTGTATTTTGTTTCCTCGTGTTAAAGACCAGGTGTAAGTGGTCAAGTGTATTTTATTTCCTCGTGTTAGAATGAACAAATCTGTTGCCATTTTAAGTAGCTGTGATTCCAGTTTGTAATGGCAATTCATTAAACACATATTATGGCTGTTCAGGTCTCCCAGTGGCACCACACTAGTGCGCCCTTTACTCCTGGGGGAATTTATTTTCTCAATGGACCATAAACAAAACACAAATATTTTAGATGAAACTTAAGTGTACTGTCACAGCGGAGAGAGTGGAAAAAAGCCAGCCAGAGAGCTCAGCCTTTTAGAAGGTGCTTATAATCTATTCAGTTTGCTGCTGGAAATGTTTTCCCTGTTTTTAATTGCTTTGAAGCTGAATGCTTTTGTTTTTATTTTGTTCAGGAATTCAAAATATCCTGATACATGCAACCAAGAGTAATATTGAATAAATCAGAACATCAATAGCAAATATATTTGGTCAATGTATATGATCAATCCAAATAACTAAGGAGAAAAAAAACTGCTTATTGAAGATGACCTATATGAATAGCTATCCACATTATCTCAGGGAAATGTCAAATTTTTCCTTGGCGATTTCTAAATAAAGCCTAATGTTTTTTATAATGCCAAAGAAGCCTGTTACAAAGTGAACAGCTTAATCAAAACAATTTTATTTATGTGAAATTAGTTTGCCTAACTTAATTATTTCCCACTAAAATGATTCTTTATGTATCATTTAGACACAGCCCAAATCTCCTGTAGACCATCAGGAACCATGTTAACAAGCACATGTTTTAATTTAAAAGTTAATCCCTACGTTAAATACCATGTAGTTTATTTGATGCGGCAAAGCCTTGTATTTTATGAAAAACTAAATGAAAAAAAGGGGTTGGAGGATGAAAGTAAACTAATCCAATTGTAATCTTTAATAATGTATAAGAAATATTTGGGTAGACCCCTAATTAAGATTTATTATTGGAAATAATGATATTTTGCCTCTTAAGGGATACATTTTGAGATAGTTCAAAGTGCATTCCTATAAGGTGATAATATATACTCCTAATATACAAATTGTCTTTGTTAATTTAGATGCTAATCTTTTATTTGTGTCATAAATACCATGTCTGATTCTCCTTTTCTTTCTCTTTCTTTGTCCCTGAACTGCATCATCGGATCAGCTTGAACATCCTACGTGGTGTGGATGTGTTTTCATTTACATATTGGTCTTACTTCTTTTTTATGTCAATCAGCTAGACTGAAAGAAACAGGAATAGAGGACATTTTACATGTTTTATCATAATCAAAGTCTTATTTCGGACCCAGTTCCTAATATATAGTCAGCATTGTCTGTGATGTCCAGTAGACGTACATGAAAAGTTTCTGATTTTGAAATTGTCCCTTTTTTATTTGTACATTTCTTGTAAAGCATTTTAAGGTTCTCAAGGACAAGGGCCATGGTAAAAACATCCCTTTTTTCCCCCTCTCTAGAGAATCAAACATGCTTATTTCATATAGGAAGTGCTTGGAAAATAAGATAAGGATGATGGTGAGGAAAAGTCAGTTTTATTTCTGGCATTATGCAGCATATAGAAATAATTCTTGTAGCCTTGTAAATACCTTTGACGGCGCATGTTTTTGTACGTTTTACATGAACAGGTTGAAATGGCTACCCTGTATGGCTTGCTTTCGCTACTGGGATACATAGAACTTTTTCTTTGTGTGTTTAAAACAAACCAAAGAAAACTGGGGGGGTTACGGAATTGCAAATATGTGAAGATACTGGTTTAAGCCTTGTAATCACTATCAGTACAGTATACTTCTCTCTGTTACAGTATGTTTTCAGTTTAACTCCACTTGGCTGTCTATATCTGTGTCTTAAATATCTAGAAGAGACTCAGCATTCAAAACATATTTTGTAGTTTGCATTAAAGGAGAAAGTGGATATTTTCAGATCTTCTGTGTTTGATTTCAAAGAAAATTGAAACAACTTATTTAATAGAAGTAGAGTGAATCCTTCCAGGACTATATGTAGTACATAAGTAAAGTATGTACTTCTCTACATGCTCTCTGTCTTTTTGTTACCATCATTAAAGTACATTCTCCAGGTCAGTGTTACCCATCCTTCTTGAACTCCTGTGAAAGACTTAACTCTTGGAAACACCACCTTGAGACCTATTCACATAATGTGTTAAGTTGTTAGCTAGTCATCTCATGTATATCAGACACTAGGATTGTCTCCTCTTTCATCAGGATTGTGAACTCATATCAATCTCTTGTATGTTTCACATCCTCTTGTGGTTATTTGGAAAATACTTGCTGATTGCTTTGTTGATTAACTGAAAATAGGTTACTGTTTTGACATGATGTTGCCCCAAATATGAAACATTTAATGTCTTCTCTTTCTATTTGTTATTAATCTGTGTGCATTCCCAAATCATTAAATATATGGTCCCAGTAGAGCATTCATTTTTTTTATAATATTGACCTAGAGTTTGATAACACAAATCTTCCTTCTATATGCATACATAAATAAATAACAATTAAATCTGAATCAATTTGTTGTTTAGTTGCGAAGAGTAATTACTACCTATGATATCTTAAGTTTCTACCTTAGCCAGATAGGATTATGGTAGTGTCATTTATTTAGGGTACTATAATTTTATTTCTTACTTTAGGAAACTATAAAAAAAAACGAATGTGGAGGTATTTAAGTATAAAAGATTTTCTTCAGTGTTCCCAGTGTTGTAGATTTTAGATAATCTAAAAATTTAAGCTAATTCATTTTTTCAATTCATGTTCATCATGCTGCAGAATGGCTCACATTTGTTCAAAGAAAATGAACAAATATTTCAACAACTGAAAATACTTATTAAATGCCTAATATATATCAAACACATTTCACAATAGATCAAAGGGCTACACTCTACAATCAATAGTTTTTAGGAAATTCAAATGTACTACCTCAGGTTTTAAAATATAAGTCTCAATTACAATTTTCTTCATATCCTAAATAGAAAAACTAAATACACTAGGGCCTGATCCATTGCTATATCCCCCTCCATTTGATGTTGAAAACATTGCTGGTCCTTTTTCCTATCAGCTGGGATGCTTCTTACTAGGCAGTGACAAAGGATTGGCTCTTTCTCTTAGCTTTTATTTGCACTGCCCCTGGGGCATCTTTAACCTGTGAAACCCTCCTGAGATAAGACAATCCTGAGCAGCAATCCTCAGTCCAGCCAGAACAGGATCCCCAGTAGGCAAAGTATGTGTGGGCTTTTAACAGGGGCACTAAAAGAGTTGAAAGATTTTTTTCAAGCTTCAAAGTAGTTATCGTAAAAAATAAAAACTTTGCTGGCCTCAGCACTCTAATTTTACGGTGACTGCAGTTTTCTTTAACTTTCTTTTAAATATGCATGATGGTACCCATTACCCAACTATGGTCATTATTTTTTTCAAGTTCATTTATTTATTTTGAGAGAGAGAGCGAGCATGCGTACATGAGTGAGTTGGGGAGGGGCAGAGAGAGAGAATCCCAAGCAAGCTCCTCCCTTCCCTGTCAGTGCTCAGAGCCCAATGCAGGGCTCAATCTCACAACCTTGAGATCAGGACCTGGGTCTGGTGCCAAGAGTTGAATGCTTAAACAACTGGGCCACCCAGGCACCCCTCAGCAGTAGTATTTATTAACCCATAACAAAACTTCCACATACCCATGAATCCCTCCACCCAGATTATTTTGAAGCACATTCTAGATATCATTATATATTCATCCATAAATATTTCAGTCTGTGGTTATACAATTTTAATTTAGAATTACATCATGGGGGTAGATAAGCCAGAATATCATAATATTTTCTGTGTTTAAGGGCTTTACAAATCTTAACTTGGCTCTCATTGCACACATACATACTTAAAGCCAGTGTGATTATTTAGAAGATAGACATTATACGTAGGCAAACAATTACAAGGTCAAGTGTTGAGACATAGAGTAAATAACTTTAAAACTGTTCATCCCTGGAGGCTCCTTGTGCATTCTCTGGAGACTGCTGCTTCTTACCTTAGTGTTTGCTTCTGTGTTTTCCAAATCAGTCTTGCCTTGCAAGTCTTCTATGCTTCGACAGGTGGTCCAGATTAATTTCTTCCCTCAAGGTCTTGGCCAGCTTTTTTCTTTCTTTCTTTTTTTTTTTCTTTGTTTTATCCTTTCATATTCTCTCTCTCTCTCTCAGTCTGTTCCCTCTCTGATCATTAAGTGAACAGTCTGACTACTCAGAGAGATGTATACAACTTTGTAACCCACCCACGGGGATCAAGACACAGGGCACCAAGGATACTCCCCTGTGCACCTTTACTTGCCTGCCCCCTCCACCCAGAGATAATCACTCTTTTGATATCTAGCACTATATTTTTGATTTGTCTGTTTTAGAACTTTGAATAAATGGAGTCATAGAGTGTATACATTTTTGTGTCTCTCTTTTACCTCAGCATCATGTCTGTGAGGTTCATCAGAACCGATGTCATTGTATCCAGAGTGGGTTCTCTTATGGCATAGTTCTAGTCCATTGAATAAATATATCACAACTTGTTTATCCATTCCCCTATTGATAGACATCTGGGTTGTATATAGTGTTTGATACTTATAAATATTTTTGCACAAGAATTTTCGAGGGCCTATGTTTTTATCTCTTGAGTAAATATGCGTGATTGGTTTTATTTTGGGGATCTATATTTTCATTTCTGTTTGGTAAATACTTGGTAAGTCTTACAGAGGTTATCCATTTAATTTACCCATTCAAAACAATCAGCTTTTGGTTTTTTTTTAAATGTTTATTTATTTTTGAGGGAGAGAGAGCAGAGGAGGGGCAGAGAGAGAAGGAGACAGAGAATCCAAAGCAGGCTCCAGGCTCTGAGCTGTCAGCACAGAGCCCAAAGTGGGGCTCGAACCCATGAACTGGGAGATTATGACCTGAGCCGAAGGTGGATGCCCAACCTACTGAGCCGCCCAGGCGCCCTTCAGCTTTTCGTTTTATTCAATGTCTCTTTGGGGTTATTTTGTTTTCTTTTTTTATTGATTTCACTCTTTATTCTTTCTTTGTGTTTATCCCAGGTTTAATACACTCTTCTTTTTTCTAGTTTCTTATGATAGAAACTTAAATAATTGAGACCCTTCTTTTTTTATGTTAGAATTTAATGCAATAATTTTGTCTCTAAGCACTGCTTTAGGTGCATTCACATAGGTTGATGTCCTGCTTTTCATTTATAATTAGTTAACTTTTTCCCCTAATTTTCCCAGTATTGTCTTTTTTTGATCCATTTTATTTATCAGTGTGATTTTAATGTCTATAATGTGTGTTTCCAGACATTGTTCTGTTTAATTTCTCATTCAATCCCATTGTGGACAGAAAACATATTTGGAATGATTTCAATCCCATTAAATTTATTAAGGTTTATTTTATGGTCCAGAACATGATCCATCCTAATAAATAATCTGTGTTCGCTTGAAAATAATTCATTTTCTTCTGTTATTGACCAACGTGTTCTATAAATTACACTTAGGGCAAATGTGTTGATGATATTTTGAGTCTTCTATATCCTGATTTCCTATCTATTTGCTCTGTCAATTATTGAGAGAGCGGTATTAATACCTCCAACTATAATAGTTGTGTTAGTTGTGTATTACTCCATAGCAATTTACCCCCATATTTAGTGGCTTAAAATGACAACACATAGTTATTATCTCTGAGTTTCTGGTTGCCTTCAAGATCTTCTCTGAATCTTTGGTTTTTGGCAGTTTGTCTATGACGCACGGATGAGTATTTTCCTTCATGTCTTTCCTATTTTTGGTTTTCTGAGAATCTGGGAACTGTAAATATATGTTTTATCAAATTTTGGAAATAGTCAACCATTATGTATTCAAATATTAGTCCTGCCCCATTCTCTTACTCTTCTCCTTCTTAACTTTGATTGCATGCATATTAAATCCTTTGATATTTTCCCATGGGACCCTGAGACTTGTCACTTTTGCAACCTGTTCTTCAGATTGGTTTGTTTATATTCGTCCACGTTCCAGTTTACTTTCTCACTCCCCTGTCGTCTCCCTTCTGCTGGTAAACTTATCCCGTGAGTTTTTATTTCACGTATTGTATTTTTTTAAGTTCTAGAATTTTCAGTTCTTTTTGATAGTTTTTTCCTTCTTTGCTGAGATTTCCTATCTTTTATTCACTGTGAGAATATTTTCCTTATGTCGTTGAGCATGGGTAGAAAAGCTGCTTAAACATTCTTGTCTGCTAATCCCAATGCCTGGGTCATTTTGGGGTTGGTTTCCATGTCTTTTCTCTTGAGAATGCGTCACTATATTCTTTGTTCTCTGAAATGTGAAGTAATTTTAGAGTATGTGGACACTGTGAATGTGAGTCTGAAGAACATATTTTCTTTTAAATCCTTCCAAAGAGTGTTGATGTTTTTCATTTGTTTGAGTTGGCAATTAACGGGACTCAAACTCCAAACCTCGTCTCTTCTGCCACGGCTCAAATCTCGTTTCGGTTCTTCCATACTTAGCTGACTTCTGTGGTCTGCTCCCCACATGTGTGATTTAGGATTCCGCTGCACAGTTGAGAGCAGTTAGCGTACTGATTTGGGGGTCTTTTTCTCTGTCTCTCTTCTTTGTGGGGGTTGATGCCTCATTTTCCAGAAGTTGTGGTTCCCTTGAGGTCTGTCTTCTGTTTCTGCGGGTCAGAAAGTCTGCAGATTTTCAGCGAACATTTTGTCTACCCTGTGTGTGGTGACTTCTTTTAGACTACATATTCATTAGACTAAGCTGTAAAAAAGATAAAGTCTCTTGTGTTATTCCTTTATACAGGTACCACGGGTACTGAGCTCCCCCAATATCCACCTCCTTCTTTTCACCTTATGGTACCTTCACAGGGCACTTTTGTTACCCAGGCAGTGCTTGTGTATACAGTAGCATGTTAACTGAAACCAGTTGCAAAATGCTTTCAATTATAGCCCCGAGATACTTTTCAGGGGCCACAATCAGACAAACAGTATCATCAGATAAGGTCTCTATGTGTGTTTAGAATCTAAGACAGGCACTTTGAACATTGTAATAACAAGATCATCTGACTTCTACTATTATAGGCTGTTTTCTTAACAATGTGTAACTGGAAGGAGGGGAAAGGCCTGGAAGTATTAATAGTTTAGAATAAAGCAAAGTTTTAGACACATGGATTTTTATAAGTTATTTTAAAAGCTGTGCTTTTATGGTTATTATAGTTGTGACTGATCACAATAACACCACATTTACATGGTTAGAGAGTGGGCCTCAAGTTTAACATTTTAGAGACCCTGGTTCTTTATATAAAACACCCAGTGTAGTACTTAGCACAAAGTAGACGCTCAAGAAATGTTACTTTATTTACTTTCCTTTTACCTGACCCTTTTCTTCTCCAGAGCAACTAAAACAAGTATCCCTTTCAGTCAGTTGAGTTTGCTGGTTTCCAAGCATTGTTGCAAGCCTGTATTTTAAAAAAGCTTAATGAGTGGCCTTTGTGTGACACAGTTGATTAAGCAGCCAACTTTAGCTCAGGTCATGATCTCATGGTCTGTGAGTTCACGCCCTGCGTAGGGCTCTGTGCTGACAGCTCAGAGCCTGGAGCCTGCTTCCAATTCTGTGTCTCCTCTCTCTCTGCCCCTCCTCTGCGCTCTCTCTCTCTCTCTCTCTGAAAAACCATAAACATTAAAAGAAAAAATTTTTAAATAAAAAAAATACAAAAAAGCTTAATGAAGCTTAGGTAAGAAATAGTCTCTTGTGTATGACTTTAAGCAGTTTCTACAGCAAGCCTGTGAAAGAACGGAACGTCTGTTGGAAAATGAGCAAGAACATGTGTTCTTCTCTTCTGTACAGATCTCCAGATTCACTTTGTTCTTGCCCTGGTGAATGAAGCAGCAGATAATGAAGGACCTCTGTTCAGATTTTAAACGAAATGTCTCTGGGCTCTCCTGGGCTAGAGTAGAGGAAGTTCCCATAAATGGTCTGTACCACTCTTATATGAAGTTTAATTCAAGCTATTTCTTTCATGAAGAATCTCTTTAGGGTCACATATCTTTTACTAAGTGTCTGACATTAGGGCACGTGACATAAAATCTGATTAACTGAAGACAAGTAAGACAGAGGTGGGATCTCCATAGGTGGATGGTATGAATTTGCTCACTCTAGATATAGATCCAGTAGGGTTGTATATCAGTGCTTCTTCTACTGTGATGTGCATAGGAATCACCTGGGGATCTTGTTAAAATGTGGAATCTGGCTCAGTAGGTTTGGAGTGGAGTCTGAGATCCTACATTTCTTTTTTTTTTTTTTATTTAAATTTTTTTTTAATGTTTTATTTATTCTTGAGAGACGGAGAGACAGAGTGTGAGCAGGGGAGAGGCAGAGAGAAAGAGGGAGGACGCAGAATCCAAAGCAGGCACCGGGCTCCAAGCTATCAGCACAGAGCCTGAGGCGGGGCTTGAACTCACAAACCACAAGATCATGAGCTGAAGTCGGACACTTAACCAACTGAGCCCCCAAGGCGCCCCTGAGATCCTGAATTTCTAACAAGATCCCAGATGATGCCTGTACTGCTGAACTGAGGACCACACTTTGACCTGCTACATTTTACCACTGACTGGCTATGTCAAATGAAATGGGGTTTAGAGTATTTGCTTTTATTCCTCCTTCTTAAGATTGTGATTACTGCAATCACAGAATTCTTGAAAGCTTCTTGGATAAAAAGCTTGGTGTAAAATGAGTTTCACTTAATATTGATCACTACATCCCATGATTTTAGATTTTCTTGGCAATTAATTGTTCTTTCTGGTGTATTTTTTGGTATACCTGACATGTTCCATAGTAAGATTTTGTTGTGTTGTTTTCTCAAGACTTAGTATTTACATATAATAAAGTGTAGTAACTAGAAAGGAGCTTAGCTATCATTTCAGTTTCTCACTTCACAGGTGAAGAAACTGGCTAGATTAATTGTGACGTCACTGCTGACATTTTTGAACCTCTTTAACATGCAAAAAAAATTACTGTTTGTTGATTTGGAAACAGACCGTGTTGTGGTTTTACTTACAAAAAAATTATTAAATAACTGCCTTGATTGTGATTTAACCAATAAGTTTCATAAAATAGTTAGAATTATTTTTTCACTACCTTGAACCACTTAGTTACTCTGATGTTATATAGACTTAGTATATCCAGAGATCTCTTTTGTCAGGAAAACTAAAAGTTCACATTTTATTAGAGGTATTAAATAGGAACATTCACTTACATGGTAAAAATTATCTTTTGATAATAAACATTTAGTTTATTAAGCTAATTCCTGCCAAATCAGAAGTCATCGCCTATAATGTTCTAGCAAAACATACACACAAAAGATTAAATGCAGAATCTAAGTGTATGTTTGAGTCTAGATTTAAAATGTGATGGTAATATGAAGGACTAGGTCCCTTCAGTTTTCAAATGCAAAGTTCAAGTGGAAACTTTATTTCATCTGCCTATTTTTCTCAGTGAAGTTTTATTTAAAATTAAAATGGATACATCCCTGCTGTCTCAGCCAGTCCTACAGATTCCACTGCACAGCACATTTCTTCTTACATATCTACTTATGCTTCCTAAGTCTCTAAAACTGAACTCCCATGTTCTATTTTCTCTGAATGCTTTCCATGTTGAACTAAGTGGAAATATAATTTTCCCAACATTAAATTGGAATTGTCTTTGCATCTTTCTTCTCGTTAGCTCTTTATATCATATCAGGCAGGTTTACCAATTCTTTCTTCCAAATGCCTTTGTTACTCCACGAATCACCCTTGTTCAAAATCTTGCTGACATCACCCTTGCTCAAGCATCGTTAACTCACACCTATTTTAGAAAACATCCCCTCTATTGATTTTTCTTCTTCCAGCCTCCCTCCCCTTTAATCCACACCTAATTGTTAACAGCAGACCATTCCTTTTGTAACCATTATTATGCTCACCTTGACCTGAAACCTTACAATTGCTCTCTCCTATCTATAGGGTAAAATACAAACTCTTTACCCAGTATTCAAGGCTCTTTAAAATCCAGCCCCAACCTACCTTTCAGGTTTTATTTTATACTAATCCCAACACAAACCCTCTACTGTGGTCAAATTGCTTGACTTTCTGTCTCCCAAACATGCCATGTTCTTTGTAGCCCAATGTCTTTGGCTGTTGCCCTAGGCTTGTAGGCATTCCTTCTCCTCTGTTCCCATGGACAGAAACTTAAGTAAGAACTGCATTTTTGAGTGATAAGAAGTGTTAAGAGTTAATGGAGTTCAGCGTCTCACCTCTTCCACCCTTTTAGGAAATTAAGAACCACAAAAGTGTAGTTTCACACTTACTAATATCTAATGAGCAGGATGCCAATCATTGCCTAAAGCTAGTTATTTTGAAAATTATGTGTTTCATTTCCTATCCACCATATTAACAAGGTTTATGATATATTTTTGTAAAAATAAAAAATCTTCTAAATTTGACCATCAAAAACTTGTATCAAGGAAGTTCAAATGAAACCCAGTTTCCTACATTTTGTGCGGACTGGCTAATGACAAGTTCTAAACTGACTTTTCATTGAATCTAAGATTTTTCTGGCCCCAGAAAGAAATATTCACACTTTATGCCTTGCTAATATCATGATGAATCTGGTAAAAGTTCCCCGGCTGGGCTTTAAGCAGCATTTTTAAATCTCTCAAATTTTATTAGCGTGTATGTGTATGGAGTGGAGGCAGATTAGCTTAGTATAAAAAGTAAGTCAACTAATATTTAGTGAGAATAGCCCTTAATAAGGGATGACAGTGAGAGAGGAGAATTATTCTCTGTACTGAGGATAAATGGAATCTGCCCCATACAAGTTAACATTCTTAAGATTAAGAATTAAAACACATTCTGTAGTGACCTTGAAATAATCTATCCCAGATGATTTTATTGGTTGTACAATACTTTGTTGGGCACATGGCATAACTAGAACGCGAATCAGCTGTGGGTATTCATGGTGATTTGCTATAACTGAGGCTATAAGGGATACAATTTTCCAGATAACCTGTGTACTATGATTTGAATTTTAAATACAAAATAATTGTAGATATTTGATAATAACTTACTATAGCTTATGCAGTTAATATTTTCAGGTGACAAAGTATAATAGTGTGTGTACATTTTCAAAAAGAAAGAACTTGGGGACACCTGGGTGGCTCAGTCAATTAAGTGTCCGACTCTTGATATCAGCTCAGCTCTTGATCTCAGTCAGGGTCGCAAGTTGAAGTGTTGGATTCCACACTGGGCATGAAGCGTACTTTTTAAAAAAGGAAAGAAAGAGCACAAATGATGTAAAGACATCTTTAGAAAATTGTCTATCTCAGCAAGTGCCAACACAGGGCAGAACAAGATGTCATCTCTTCACTAATTGAATAGCCATATATATATATATATATATATATATATATACACCTTCGAACAATAAAGTATTATGTCTGTTTATTGCCGTCTAACTCATGTTATTCTACCATATTTATTTTTTTAACTAGAAATGAACTAAGTTGGAAAGAAGACTAGGCTTATATTAACAGGTCTAAAGGCAAGTCTCTGAGGAGAACAGAAGAATATAAGGAAGCAGAGAATTTTTAATTAATGATAAGGGCTATAAAATATTGTATTAACAGATTAGCCTGTCATATCTTCCCCATTATTTTGTCAGAACAAAATACATGGTGTGAAATGTAGTTTTCATACTGTCATTGCTTAGATGGTGTCGGCATTCAAGCTGCTCCCTGGATGTTTACCGTAGCAGATTTTACACAGGTAACCTTAACAGCTTATGAGATACTGGCACATACGTGATGGTTTTTAATTTATTTCCCCCTGATAATCCTGCAAAGTAGATTCAACTGAGTGTCCACCCAGCAGAGATGGTGAATGGCAGTGCCCGGACTCAAGTCCTCACCCGCTCCTGGTGCTTACTTCATTTGGTAATCCCCCAGACATTACGCGTTATTAAGGACATGCACCACACTGTCGTAGGACTTCCTTACTCTGAGCTGGATCATCTCTGTAGTGGCTGCATTTGCAGTTTAAGACCTGTGGGTCCGATAAGGCGATAGAAGATACCAAAGTCTCTAACTCCTGTTAAAAGATAAACTGAGACATATTAAAAATTTTAAGAGTTTATTTGAGCAAAAATCGATTAGAATGGGGCAGCACCAAACCAGAAGTGGTTACCAGCATTCCCTTGACAGGCTCAGTGAGAGACTTCTATAGAGAAAAGGCAGAAGCAAAATAAGGAAACTATTGATCGGCTACAGCTTGAATGCCGCTTGGCTGTTTGCGATTGGTTGTCCTTAGAGTTCAATTTTGTAACCTTGAGACGTTTAAAGGCTTAGATTATAGTTTGCTTAGGTAGGCTGCCTGGCAGTCCAGTGACCTCTGTGTTTACTTAATTTATTACTTCGAGTGCCTAATCTTAGTTCTTAGTTGGACTGCTTCTCTGACCACTTTTTACCCCCATTATCGGAGGTTGCCTTTCCTAAGAGTTTCATAGGACTCTGAGTTTACCTCTGTTAAGTACTTATCATCTGACTCGAAATGGTTCTTCTCACTAGAATTAGCACAGGGCCAGGTACATACCAAATAGTCAAGGGATATTGGTTGGACGGTTGACAACATAAATGTGTATTTCTCTCCTCCTCTTAATTGGTTTCTGTTTTCTAGTGGTTAACTTTTTTCACTCTTCCTTAGCCTGTTGGGCGTTATCAGTATGCCTTTTCATCCCTCTTTGTAAACCACCACCAGTGTATGTGCTTCTAGGCTTACCAGAGTATTCCCAAAGGAACTGGAGTAAGTAGGTAAATGTTACACCAATTTTCAAGAAGCAATATGATGTCAATACTATTGTATTTTAGGGGATTAATAAATATTTGCTGTAGTGAATGAACAAAGGGAGAAATACTACATTTTCTCAATGATGAGGATAAATTTGTAGGAATAGAATCCAAAGTAAATTCTGTTCCTCAACTAATAGAAACAGGAGAAGGTAGCTGTTACCAGAAGCTGCATAATTCTTTGAAAGCCTATTTGCATATCTGAGTAACTGGGGAAACTTAAGGAAAACTTAACGAGTTCTATAATAGCTAACATTAAGGTTGGGAAACATTTTTTTTAAATTAAAGTTATATTTACAAATTTTAAAACCTATGTATATCAAAATTTTTTATTTATATATTATATATTGCATGTTATATATTATACGTGTTTCATATTATATATTATATAAGTAATACTATGATGCCATTAAAATGATACTTGCAAATTAGTGTTTACTCACATGTAAAGAAAATTGCAATATATTGAGTAAATGACAAGATTATACAAAATATGCTTCTCTGTTTAAAAAGTAAACACGTATAGGACACTCTCTGGAAAGACGTGCACCAAAATGTTAACTGTGGGTGCCTCAAAGCAATGAGATTAAAAGTTATTTTTGCTTTCTTTGAGTTATTTTGTTATCTGAATATTTAAAAAAGAAATAATCTATTTGAAATTTAAAAAACAAAATGGTACAGCTAGTCTCAATAATTTGTGTTATGTTTTCAATATCACCTGTTGCTAATAATGAGTGGTACTAAATAGTATCTGGGGCTTCGATAGGAAAAAGGGATTGTCGTATCTGGAGTGAAGATAAGAAAGAAAGATGGAGAGAGGGAAACAGAAAACTAGAATGGGTTGACTAAAAACAAAATTCTTCCAGAAATATTTCTAAGTCATAGGTTCCCAGAGAAGGCTTTCTCTCCTCCTTAAACATCCGTCTTATCAACATGGCTTAGAAGACGCCAGGCCCCCTGGTGTCTGGTTCTTGATTTCAGCTCAGGACATACCTTGGGGTTTGTGAGTTTGAGCCCCGCGTTGGGTTCCTCGCTGGCAGTGCAGAGCCTGCTTGGAATTCTCTCTCTCCCTCTCTCTGCCCCTCTCCTGCTCTCTCTGTCTCTCAAAAGAGAAAATGAAGTGCTGTATTTGAGAGGTAGAGTAGAAGAAAGGAAGAGAAGGAGATGATAAGTCTAGGATGGCACTTCTTGACTTCTCCCAAGGAAACTGCCATATAATCTGCTTCTCTGGTTTTTACGTTTTAGAGCAAAATGGAATCAATTCTTTTGAAATTTACTTACATTAGCTACTTGGAATTTGTTCAATGCCTTTCAGCAGATTAAACATATGTTAAACTAAATCAAAAATCTACTTTTAATATATTTCATCCTTAATGAAATCAGTTGTTTTGAAGAATATGGTGCTTATGAACTACCAAAATTCACTAATTATGTTTTTAAAATATAGTTAAATGATGGCACCATATTTTTAAAGTAAAATCAGTTTGAAAGTATTAGTCCTAACACCCATGCTTTTTTTTTTGTAGGGGAAAACTATCCGGGGGCAGGAGGATAATCCATAGGAGACCTGCAATTTTTATGGTATTATTGTTGACAAATATAAAAGAACTATAGTGAATGAAAAAACAGAATCAAGAAGTTATATAGAGCTTGAATTTTTACTCCATATCATTATTAATTCTATAAAATAATAGTATTGCATTTGTGTTGTGTAAAAATAATTGAATAGTAGAATAAAAGCGATAAGTTCAATGGATAGTAAATAATATTATTTATATTTTTCAGATAGTTATTTTAATAATAGATTATCAAGCACATCAATATCCAAGGGATGAATTGAACTGATTGAACATTTTGGTGATATCTGATTTATGGGTTTGTCGTTTGGCCTCCTTGATTGTATATGAGGCCATTTCCTTGTAAACCCTAGGAACCCAGTTGTTGCCCCAGATGAAATTTAAGCTTGGGGTTGTTTGCAAAACTTACGCTTTCACTGATTTGTAGACCCCCAGAGGGAAAAAGTTGATAAATATGAAATTGAATTATTTTTGGCTTAAAATATCATTTAAAAATATCATTATTAAAATAATAATAGTTAACAACTTTCTACTTTCTCACATTTGCATACATATTTTAATAATTATATGATTCAGAAAACTTGTTAAACAAATTCAAACATCTAAGTACAGTTTTGTATTTTCCTCACCAAACTTCATCTGTTCCCTATCTTGCTCTTTTTTTTTTCTTCAGGTTTCATCTGAAAGTTTATATAATCACTCACTCTGAACTTTGAATTAGTCAAAATTATTCTGTCTCCATCTCTGATTTTTAACTCCATAGCTCATATTTTAAAACTTATTTATAACTCTTCAGGGAAAAATTGTTAAGTTGCCTTACCCGAGCTCGTATTTTTTATGTGCAAATGTTAGGTCACCATAAACTGTAGTTGTGTTACTAGTGTTAGTTATTGTCATTCCTTTCTTTTTTCAAAGAAGAAATGATGTTTGAAAGTAGCGGATAGAAGTAATAGAGATCATCAGAAGGGATACAGATCATTGCTACCATTCATGCACTTTGATATGACTCACATTTAGTGGGAAATAAACGATTAACATAAAAACTGCAGCAGGTAGCAAGTAAAAGCATTTTTAGACATGAATACAGTTTTTATGGCTTGAATAAAGAAGTAGCCACAGAGAAAAGGGTTTCCCGGTAAACCGAAAGGTTTTCCTATTATGTAGCAACTTCACACATTGGTTTTCGATTCAGGTGAACTAGAATTATTTTTCAAAACTGTATTAATTTTTAATCACACAAGCGCCTCATGAATAAATTTTCCTGATAAGAATTCCAACACAGCAGATAAATATGAGGCTCCTTTGACTATCTTTCCTCACCCCTGATCGTAGTCCCTTTAGAGAAATAATTATTGTTGTCAGTTTGGATATATTCCCCCCCCAGAAATATTCTAAAACGTATGCAGATATAAATATAAATATATTTGTAAATATAAATATATTGTTGTTAGCAGATATAAAAATACTTCCATAGGAAACATGTTTTACTGATACTTTTTAAAAAAATTTTTTTGGGGCGCCTGGGTGGCACAGTCGGTCGGGCGTCCGACTTCAGCCAGGTCACGATCTCGCGGTCCGGGAGTTCAAGCCCCTCATCAGGCTCTGGGCTGACGGCTCAGAGCCTGGAGCCTGTTTCGGATTCTGTGTCTCCCTCTCTCTCTGCCCCTCCCCCGCTCATGCTCTGTCTCTCTCTGTGCCAAAAATAAATAAAACATTTAAAAAAATTTTTTTTAATTTTTTTTTCAACGTTTATTTATTTATTTATAAATAAAACATTAAAAAAATTTTTTTTAATTTTTTTTCAACGTTTATTTATTTATTTATAAATAAAACATTAAAAAAATTTTTTTTTAATTTTTTTTTCAACGTTTATTTATTTATTTGGGACAGAGAGAGACAGAGCATGAGCGGGGGAGGCGCAGAGAGAGAGGGAGACACAGAATCCGAAACAGGCTCCAGGCTCTGAGCCGTCAGCCCAGAGCCTGATGAGGGGCTTGAACTCCCGGACCGCGAGATCGTGACCTGGCTGAAGTCGGACGCCCGACCGACTGCGCCACCCAGGCTCCCCTGTTTTACTGATATTTTATTCAATCAACATTATAGGTCAGGGATTTTTCCATAGCTAGCAATGAATACCAACGATTGTTTCCATTTATTTGTTACGAAAAACAGCGCACATAGTAGTGAAATAAATACCGTTGCATCAGCTTCTTCATGCTAATAGGGGAGGAGTAACATCACTGATTTATGGTGTATGGACATGTTTTGCGTTTATTGAGCACTGATGTGCCTGGAACTCTTTCCCCATTTTCTGGATGAAGAAACTGAGGCCTAAGGAGAGTAAGTATTTTTAATAAGAAAATGGGGATTAAGTGGCACTTAGGGATCTGCACCCAGAGTATGTCTGAGCTCTTCACCATGTTGCCACTCTGTCTCTAGAATATATACCACCAAAGTGAGCAAGTAACTGAATAGACAGATTTGCACTCTCCCTGTAGTATGTGTGAGTTCCCATTACCCCTCAGCTTCACCAATACTTGATATTACAAAGTGTTTCAATATTTGACAATCTGATGGCAAAAAAATAGTATTTTATTATTTTAATTTGCATTTCCCAGATTTCTGGCAATGTTGAACATCTTCTTATAGTTTATCAGTCATTTGTATTTCCTTTTCTGAAATTTATTTTAATATCTCCGAAAGGTGGGATGTAAGAGCGATCTGGCTGTGACGTCCGTCACCCCACTGATCACCAGGGTTCATGCTTCCGCTGATCTGGCTGGCTGGGCTGGTGTCCCTGTCCTCCTTCACCACTTCGTAGGAGTCCCTCATGAAGCTGTGTGTTTGTTAGGTCAAAGAGGGCAACCATCCCCGAAAGGGGAGGACTGTTCTTCAATCAAGGGTATACCAGTAGCTGTGCCCCAGTGCTAGAACCTCCAAACAAGCTCTCACATAGGGTTAAAAAAAAATTAAAATATGTGTCTGAAAACTGAAGGTTTAGGTGTAAAGGTAAAATGAATCCATACTGTGGATATCGCTCTCGTTCCTCATACACACTCACACACGGGAAAGTTGATTCATGTATCTATATGTTTAAACATAAATACCTGTAACATATTAACCTATTTGCACACAGTATTTGCACACATATAATACAAATGATTTACAGACTTATACGGTGGCCTTGGCGTTAATGGGTGTTACATTGCGTGCCAGTCATTGTCAGCTGGTCCCCATGTAGCTTCACTGTCTTTCTGTGCCCTGGCCTGGAAGGATCACACTGGCTCCTGTGCCCTTTGGCCTCTGGTTGTGTTCGGCGCATGTAAGGGCCTGTAGGTGATCAGAGGGCAGCAGGGGAAACAAGCTTGGTATTCAACTCTTCTCTGTCTCCACTGCAGTCTCACTGTGGAGGTGACTGTAGTTGCCTAGCCTGGGCCACAGCTCTTATTGGACAGCGCTCCAGATCTCACGGGATTCAGGTTGTAGGATTTTCTCCCCTTCCCTTTACTGCCCAAGGCTTGTCTAAGCTTCCCACTGTTCTGCTCCCGGGATATCCTACCCCTTGTCCGGCCCTGTCACTCTGCCCACTGTTCTGCAAGTAGTCCTTCTGGTAAAATCTTCTTGGCTGTGTGATCTTGCGTAGCTCATTTGTTTTTTGCCGGGACACCGTTGGGCACAACTTCTAATTACAGTGTAATGACATCTTAATCTAAGAGTAGCTAGGAAAATCTCTTTCCTGATTTTGGTCCAAATCCTCTTCTTCAGAAAACCAGATTCCACATAATCTACTTATTTATTCCACATCCAGTAGATCCGTGCCAATCAGCACTGTACTGAGCGTTTGCTTTTGTTATAGCCGTGATGCTTTCCAGCAAGAGTAAAATCTCAACTTCAAGCTGATGTTTGGATAGTATCACCAATTGTTTTGTGCAGGCTAAACTTGGGCCCCAAATAACATATGTATTTTTTTACTTTGGAAAATTTCAGAAACATAGAAATAGATAGAATAATGTAATGCACCCACATGTGCCCCAAACTCAATTTCAATAACTATCATCACATACCCAATCTTATTTCATCCATACCTGCATCCATATTTCTTCTCATATTATTTTGAAGAAATCTTAGAGATTGTATCACTTCTTCCTGCTATCCTTGATATCAAGTATGTATGTTCAAATGTCCATTTGTCTTATATTTTTAATGGTTTAAATTAAGATTCCACATTTCAGTTGATTATCATGTCTTGTAATTCTCCTTTAATCCATTGGTTTCTCATCCATTTCTTTTTTTCCCTTGCAATTTGTTTGTTGAAGACACAGAGTCAGTTGTCTGGAGAATTTACCATGATTTGAAATTTGCTCTTTGCACCCTGTAATGTTTTGTAACCTCTCTGAACTGTGTCTTTCCTGTAAATTAGTAGTTGGAGGGTGAGTAGGATTTCATCAGATTCAAGTTAGTTGTGTGTGCTTTTTAAAGCCCATTGAAAAAATGGTACTGTATTCTTTCATCAAGAAACTTCTAATCTCAAGTTGCCTTTCTTTTAACGATGGGAATAGCCATTGATTCTCCAAGCCTAGGTCCACTTGGAGTTGCATAATGGTAGTAACTACCTTCTATTATTTCTTCATTTATTATCTGTAATATTTATGTTAAAACAAATTCCAAGATCAGGGGCACCCGGGTGTCTTAGTAGTCAAGCTTCCAAATTTGGCTCAGGTCATGATCTAGCAATTTGCAAGTTCAAGCCCTGCATCTGGCTCTCTGCTGGCAGCACGAGGCCTGTTTGGGATCCTCCCCCTGCCTCGCTCTGCCCCTTCCCTGCTTGTGCTCTCTCTCTCTCAAAAATAAATACACATTTTTAAAAAATCTAAAAGCAAAATGTTCCCTCATCCGCTATTTGTTCATCCACTGGTGTAGTTTATAGTGGGAAGGCAGGAGAAGTGTTCAATTTTTAAACATTTTTCGTTATTTTTAAAATATTGATAGTTGGTTTCTGTATCCTCCAGTGATACTAGTTTATTTTAATATAATTATGAATTCATGAATTTAAATACATTAATTTCTTTTGGTAGTTATCCTTGATGAGAATCACATTGTCCCATCTTTGGCCAATGGGAGCTTCTTTTTTTTTTTTTTTTTCAACGTTTATTTATTTTTGGGACAGAGAGAGACAGAGCATGAACGGGGGAGGGGCAGAGAGAGAGGGAGACACAGAATCGGAAACAGGCTCCAGGCTCTGAGCCATCAGCCCAGAGCCTGATGCGGGGCTCGAACTCCCGGACCGCGAGATCGTGACCTGGCTGAAGTGGGACGCTTAACCGACTGCGCCACCCAGGCGCCCCTATGGGAGCGTCTTTAAATTGGCTGTGAGTCTTACTGACCCAGTCCTCGTAGTCTTTGATAGCTTTCTCACTATCTAGTATTCCAAACTCATCTTTTACATTTATGGCCCCAGATCTGGAATCAGCAGCCCCTTCTCCCAGGATCCCTGTTTTTTCCTTTACTTTTTTTTTTTTTTAATTGGGAAATTATTTTTCATGATAGGAATCTGAACATTAGGGGTGTTTTTTGCCGTTGGTTTTCTCTTTGTTTCTAGGCCTTTCCAACGACAGAATGCAGGGGGAAAAAATAAAATAAAGTGTATTATGAATTCTTGTACCTTCAATTCAAATTTAGAGCTACATTTGAATCACTTTTCTTTTGTGCAGAATATTGGTCTGAAGTTCACTGGGAATAAGAATTGAAGTGTTATATAAATTTGTTTTGTAGCCCAAAAATGCATATTTAACAAATTCAGAATGCAGTTAACAATTGTGTTGCTATCTCTTCAGTGCTTTTGGTTACTTGAAGCTCACTTGCTAATAGATTTCTCAGGAAGGTCCTCATTTCTTAAATTCCTGGATGTTCATAAAACTTCATGACTTTTATAGTAAAAAGTGATTATCTAGCATTTTATCCTAATCCTTAGTACTGAACAGTACCCCTTAGAGAATAGGGCCCTGAAAATGGCCTCTTTCTGTATACAAATGGCACATCCCTGATGCGTGCTAACAAGCTGTATTTTGCTAACCAGGGACTTCCCTGGCAGGAGTCGTAGCAGTTCTTTCTAATTCTCACATCTGTCTTCTTATATTCTCATTGAACCTGCATATATATGTCCTTAATTCTGCGCCTGTCCTCAAAAATACTAAAATCCAGTAAATTTTTACATCAACTTGAAAGTTTTTAAGTATATTTTAAAGGGCTAAATTTTAATTTATGCAAAGTCTATAATATATAGAGCATATAGTATGTATAATTAGGGATTTACAGTCCTATATAAAACAGTATATATCATATATGTATGTTGTGAGGAGTTGCTCACAGGAGAAGAGGTGAGGAGGGAAGACAGACTCAGATTTGAGTATAATAAACTTAAGTGAAAAAAATGTTTTATAGGCTAATTATAAATGCATAAACCCACATACACACATATATAGTACCTAATTATTTTTATGTATTGACTGTACATTCCTAATGGTGTATCACCTAAAGGCAGAACGTACACACACACACACACACACACACACACACACACACATCTATAGTGGTTTTCTCACAGCCTCAATCATAGAAATGTCACAGGTTCCAAAGAGACCATATTTTTAATTTCTCCCAGTAAAGACACTGTGGGGGCACCTAGGTGGCTCATTTGGTTAAGCATCTGACTCTTGATTTCAGCTCAGGTCATGATCTCATGGTTTGTGAGTTTGAGCCCTGCATCGGCTCTGCTTTGATAGCGTGGAGCCTGCTTGGGATTCTGTCTCCCTCTCTCTCTGTCCCTCCCCTGTTTGCTTTCCCGCCCTCTCTCTCAAAATAAAAATAAACTTAGAGAAACACTGTGCTAATAATCAAATTAAAATGTGCTTCCATATATATATATGTATATGTATATGTATATATATATATATACATATATATATATACTCTTAAATGTTGTTCGTTATTTACAAATGCCTCTAAAATATTTTCGCTTAGATTAATTATACCTCAAATTGAGTCCAGATTTCCTCCTTCACCACTTCCTTCTCTCATCAGCAAACCACACACATACCAAAATATTGCCCAAAACAATTCCCTTCCACATTTCTCAGTTGCATCTGGTCCATTCTTAGAATCCACCAGCCCAAAAGTTTGGCATCATCTGTGATTCCTCTCTCCCCTTTCTTATGTCTTCTATATTCAATCTGTGATATCTCCCTTGGGAAGACTTCTAGGATTCACTCCTTAATCTCTAGTTTTCTCCAGTATACTCAGTTGTATGCAGCATTTTTAACACCAAAGCCATGTTGTATTTATCCCTGGAATAGACTAGGTTTTGAAACCGCAGAGGCCTTGGTTCAAATTCTGGCTCTGCCACCTATAATTGGTATAATTTTATTAATGAATTAATCTCTCTGCCATTGCATTTCTTCATCAGAAACTGAGGTAACATTAATTCCTCATGAGGCTGGTGTGAGACCAAACAATAAAAAAGGTTCTGACAAGAGCACTGTGCCTGACATGAAGTAGATGTGGAGGTAAAATACTCTTTTTTTCCTCTTTTAACAACTCTTAGCACTTAACTAATAGACATGACCTGGTTCCAAGAACTCAGAGTGTCCATTTTCCCTTATTCAGGGTGGATATAAAGAAATTTAGCCACCAAGTAGTTCGTTCCACACTCTCTCCTCTCTCCTTTGGTTATGTGCCCCAAATCCAAAGTGATCTATCATATCTTTCCCTAACCCTGCTTTTCGAATTGTCCCTGGTTACAATGAGTGCATCTTGGTTTTACTGTCTGTCCTCCTGTCCCTGCCTTAATAATCTGCTTACTGACCCTGTCGTTCCTGACCAAGATACCTGCTTTGCTCTTGCCAGTATCTCTTCTAAGGGCTGAGTCTTCTCAATCTTTGCTTTGCCAGCCATCGGCAGGGTTTCCTGATATGAACCACCAATGCTGATTATGTGCATGCTCCGGTCTGTAAGTATCACATAATCCTGGATTCCTCACTAATTCATTTACAAACCCTATTTGGCCCATGTTGGATTGCCTTGATGCTATCTGCCTCGTGAAACTTCTGCTTGCCGTGTCGAGAATCCACTCCAGATGTGCCATTGGGTTTATCTGCCCAGTGTCTGGTCCTTCCAAACATGTAGCTCTGGTTCAAAAATATGACTGTCTTCATCTGTCCTTTCTTCCTAATTAGCAAGATGTGCCCTGCTATGTAACATCATTACCTTGTCCTTGGAGTTGTGAAACAACTTATTTGCTCTCCTTTTACCCAGATATCCTTTGATGTTCTCAAAGTATCCAGCTGACTGAAGCTGGACTAACCTTCAAAGCACACAGCTCTTGATTCTTTACTCCTTACTCACCGATGGTCCATGCTTCCCTGTTAGATCATGTCCAATATTCCAAAGCCTGTCTTGGAAGTTTCTCTGTAACCTGACCCTCTTTAGACAAACAATCTTACTCCCAGACGCACCCTGAAGGGTGAACTCCCTCAGGCCCATCTACACTAGCTTCTTACCAGTTATATTCTTTCTTTTCGTTCTGCCATTGCTTGGACTCTTTCACTCAGAGGAAGCGTCTTCCGTTCTCCCCTCCTACAATCAAATACCACCTTTTCTTGAGTCCCAATCAAGTTCCATCTTTCTCAGAAGTCTTCTCTAACATTGCCCCTGTCTCGATTCTTCTTTTCTTCTCAACTCCTACAGCTTTTGAAACAATACCACTTACTTTGATAGTGTACTTGATTATGTAGCTGATTAAAATATATTAGACACAGTTCAGTTAATGATGTCCACAGAGTGAGCCCAATCAGAAACCTGACAGTCATTCTAGAACTTTCTCCAATCCTTCCAGATCACATACTTATCAGTTGTTCTCCCCAAATCTGTCCTGAATTCATCTCTTTCTCTCTATGTGTTCTTCTCCTGTTAAAGTATTCCTCATTTCTCTCTCGATTAGCTGAACCTCCCTCCTAACTGGCCTTCCTCTCTTCAGTCTTAACTCATAAGCACCTATACTCCATGTAACCACCAGAGCAATCTTTCTAAAAGGCAAATTCTCCTTCTTTTGCTCTTAGGGCAAAATCTGAAGTCATTCAATTATCTCAAAAGACCTGTATATTCTGGCCTCAGCCTACTTCCCCAAGTTTACTTTTAAGGTGTCACCACCCCATCTCATGTCCTTTGTGCTGCATGCTCCAGGCACTTTGAACTCCTTGTAGTTCCTCTGCGAACATACTCTATCCTTGCCCAGGGGCTTTGGACCTGTTAGTCTCCCTCTGCTAGGAAACACTGCTTCCCGTCTGGCTCCCTTCTCCTGGTTAATGCTGTTCTTTCCAGTCTCAGCCTAGACATCACGTGCTTAGAGAAAGATTTTCTGAATCACCAAATTAGGGCTGGTCACCCCCATTTTATTCTTCTATATCGCAGTTTATGATTCTTTTCATGCAACTTACCATACTGCTTATCATTGTTCCTTTACTGCCACCAGGTCGTAGATGTCTTAGAAGTAATGGCTGTGTCTGTCTTATCCAGTATTATATTCCCACTGCTCATCACAGTTCTAGGCAAAAAAGATAGACATATAGTAAATAATTATTGAAATAAATTAATGGAAGAAGGGGAGGAAGAATGGAGAAAAGGGTGAAAGAAAGGTAAGTGGGAGAGGGAGGGAAAGATTGCTCTCTCATCTAAACTATGAAGTCTTTAAAGCAGGCAGTATCAATAAATTATACTTCATTTGAGTTACACACTCTTATGTTAATTGAATAATAACAGCCAAGACATACTTAGAGTCTTTGTAGAGGTTCTCACTGATGGAAACTCCAGCCCCTAGATATCCACAAGTCAGCCTCCCTCACTTTATTCTACATTCTACTCCAGTACGGCAACTCTTAGACTTTTGATTCCACCCACCCCATTCCCTTTCCCAGCATGCACTGTCACATCTTCCTCCTATTTCTTACATAGCATCGATTGGCTCCTAAAACACTGCATCAGTTTTCTATTGCTACATAACAATGTACCACAAATTTAGCAACTTAAAACGGTATTCATTTATTAGCAAACATTTTGTAGGTCCCAAGTTCAGCATGGTGTGGTTGAATGCTCTGCTTAGGTTTGAAATCACGGTATGAGCAGGGCTGAATTTTCATCAGGAGACTCTGGAGAAAATCTGGGCTCATTCAGGCTCTTGGCAGAAATCAGTTCATTGCAGTTGTAGAAGTGGGTCTTAGTGTTTTGGCTGGCTGTCAGCCAGAGGCTTCTCTCTGCTCCTGGAGGACGCTCTCATGCCCTTGCCACATGGCCTCCTTCATCATCAGCATCAGAGAATGTTACTCACATCAAGTTCTGCCACACTTGAAATCTCTGACTTTCCTGTGTCTGACCTCCGCATGCAGATAAAAGGTTTATGTTATTAAGTCAGGCCCATCCAGATAATCTCCTTATCTTAAATTCAACCAATTTGGGACCTTAACTACATCTACAAAATCACTTTTGCCTTATAAGATAACATAGTCACGGGAGTGATTTCGCATTTCTACCTCAACCCACCACCAGGGGATTACATAAGAACAAGAGTCATTGGAGGATATCTTACAATGCTGCCTACCACAAATAACATGCAATATCCTTGTTTATTATGATTATTATCATTATTTTGGTGTCAGTCTCCCTCCATTAGAGGGAAAGCTTAATTGCTTAATGAGGACTGGGATTTTTGCATGTTTGGTTGACTGCTATATCTGACTGGTGCTTGGAATAGTGTCTGGATAATGTCACAGATATTCAATAAATACATCTTAAGTGAATGAATGTTTCAGATACACAAATATTAATTCTTTTTATAAGTCTTGAAGGTATTTTGAAAAACATTTGAGATTGCAGAAATGAAGTTCTAATATCTAAGTGGATTATTTTTATAGTAAGTACTCCATAATCAATTTTTTTTACATCAGAAGAGATCATTGTGATGGTAATTTTCTAAGTATGTTCCCCTTTGGTCACCTTGAGCATGAGGCAGAGGTATCCTAGCTGATAATGAGACAATTCATAGTAACTTTCATGAAACACCAGTGTCATGTTTTGTCTTCTTACTCTCTCTTTCTGACCTTGAAATACCAGACGTTGGCATACTTTTTCTCTTTCTCTCTCTGTGTCTCTCTCCAAATATTACCAGGACACTAGTAAGAATTGATTTAGCATGGCTTTAATTCAGCTCAGTCTTCAAGCCTTGAACTCTGGTTGGCCTAATGAAGGAATTAGTTATGCATGTAAGGTGGGAAATCAGATTTATATATAGCAGTCGAAGATAAAAAGTGAAGATATAGCACAAGTACTATTAAAATGAAAGGAATAATTTAAGGTGAATATATCTGGTAAAATAACATATTCTACAAAAGGAAAGGAATATATTATGAAACACATACCTAAATATGAAGCAGTTACATGTCATTATAGAAACAAGATTTTTAAGAATGGGAATCAATTTCTCCTTTATCACATGCTTGAATTTTTCTACTCACAATTATTTTGACTTGTTATTTGGATAGCACACATGAAGTTGACTTTTTAAGTGGACCATATTTTATTAGTGGTTCTGTATATATGCAAACCTGTGCATGTTATATCAGTTATGGCTATATGACTGTGCTAATATCCTTAAGTTTTATTTGTGTTGTCACAAATAGCAGGATTTCCTCCTTTTTTAAAAGGATGAATACTACTTCATTGTGTGTGTGTGTGTGTGTGTGTGTGTGTGTGTATCACATTTTTAAAATCCATTATCCATTGATAGGCACTTAAGTTGTTTCCAGCAACTTACTTCTTAATAATCAATGGATCGCAGAAAAAAATGGAACAGCCTTCAAGACAGAACTACCAAGAAGCATGAAGGATCTGAGTTTTTATCCCGCTTGCAAGTTAACAAATTAGCTTCAGTACAGTTTCTAAAATGCTGGGTTAGAGATGGAGGTCTTCGTTACCCATGGCACTTCAAGCAGCATGAGCATCAGTATATTTGCATCAGTTCCTCTTGACCCCCATTCCCAGGGGGTCAAAATGGAGGAGCGGAACCAAATGAATGCCAGAGGTTGCGTGGCAGAAGAATAACCCTGAGCTTAGGGAACCAGAATCTTTTATGATAGGTAGTAAGTATGACTGCTTTGCTTTAGATGAAGACATTTTCTCTGTTTCCAAGATTGCTTGCTATTCTTCACAAAAATATGCCGTCAGTGCCTTGCTTCGATTTGCAGAAATGTGAGAGACCCATGGAGAATCATCTCCTCACCTACCATGAGGAGTGTGGTGAGATGAAACCCTTTATTTGTCCCACCTTTGAAATTTGTTGCACCATTCATACCAAGGCTGTGCTCTTCCTGGGTTTCCTGAGCTGCTCCCCACCAATTAGCAAGCACAGCAGGGAGCAGACTGGACCTTTCCTACTCAATGGAACTCTCTTTCCATATTACTTTCAATTACTTTCAATTTCAATTACTCTAATGACTAATATTTACTCCGAGGCTCCCCATCAGCTTTGTTGTGATTTTCTCAAAATTGTAATTCAGTCCGAGGCTTTTTCTACCCAATCCTCCTTTCACTTCTTTCACAGGTGTCATATCCCCATCATAATCTGAAGGCTCTCCACATCTATTCCTGTTCCCCCTCCCTTTTTCCTTTCACAGGTGTTTTCCCCAGTAAAATGCTTGTGTATCTAATTATGTACTGACATTTGCTTAGAGAATGTGAACTGACATTGTAGGTACTAAGGGTGGCCTGAGAAAAAAGACAGTAAGACTGGGGTTTGGGATTGGATCACTCACTCTTTAGCTGGAATGTGGTACATAAATAATCCCTGGTAAAAGATGAAACAAGATGATGAATTATTTGCTTAAGAACTCGCTGGTGGTGACCCTGGAAAATATTCCAGTACAGGGGAATGCCTTGCCCAGTGTGATTTGAAACGTATTGAGAGAATAATCCTTTCAAAGACAGTGGGGTTGGTTGCTTATTAATCAGTTGTATTGATGACATGCAGAGGGATAATGAGAGACTGAAGACAGTTAAACAATAATTAAAAGTCAGGTGTGAGAGACAGTGCGCTTCTTTGTAAGCTACCAGACACTTACTTCTTGTAGTAGAAGCTCTGATACAAGGAGCAACAACATAGGACTTAAATATTACAGTCATGGAGCCTCAGAGACATTGAAATGCTAAGGTAACTTCTGTACTTGCTCTAGTTTAGAAATTTTTACCCTAATGTGTGGAATGGATATTTTCAAGGATTAGGGCTCTGCAGATGATCTTGAACTCCCAGAGTTGCCGAGGTGGCCCACTCCACACCCTTTTAAGTGTTCAAACTTCTTTCCAGGGGAAGACAGTTTCTCTTAAGTCAACAGATTCTCCTTCAGGAGCTACTCCTAACTACTTTCCTGGTTGTCAGGCTGATAACTAGGATGAAAGCCCAACATAACCTGGCTGGGGGGAAGCTGGAATGGTAAGGTGGAAAAGCGATTCCACTTCGAAGAAGCTGCCGAAATTGGTAGGAGCCAGGGGAATATTAGCAGGAACTGGAGGGATATGCTTAGGATTGGATTTTGAATGATAAAACATGAGGGCCTTAACATAAGACTGGAAAATTCAATAATTCTTTGATTTTGAACACTTTCTCAAGGCATAGGACTTTAGCACCATGGCAGAGAACCAGAGAATAGAGCAAACTTACTGCTAGAGAAGTTCTTGCTTGAAATCCTGGAGAAAGCACTGGGCTTAATGAAGTGGAAATAGGTGAGTTGTCATGGTAGATCCTAGGGGATGACATAGAAAAGCAAAGAGTTGTGAATATTATGTTTATTGTGTGAATTTAGAATATTATGTGAATTTAGAAGACACGCACAAAGACTGTGTTCTAAAAGAGGGTGTAGGAGACATTCTATTTACTGAGGGCATCAAGAACCCACTGATGAGAGGGGTGCCAGCATTTCTAAGTTCAGTGGTGACTCTTCTCAGCTGACCAGTGCTGATAGTCAGCTACATCAGGCTCCTACCATCTAGGAAGGATGAGTAGTTCATCTTCACAATATCTAATATTTATACTGGGAAGGGTTTAACTTCCCCCATTTGCAGAGCCTCAACAAACACCACTATCTGGTAACTTATGGAATGTTTGATCCCTATGCAAGGAATCCCAAACATCATAACATCCAAATAGGGAATTCATTTTATAGTGAAAGAAGTGTGAGATTCAGATCCATTTTTCGTATAACATACAACATCATCTAGAAGAAGCTAGTCTGATAGAACATAGAATGGCCTATGGGAGGCACAACTGAGGCATCAATTTCAAGGTAACACTCTGTAATTATTGGGTGCCATTCTTCAAGTCACTGTATATGTACTAATCAGAGACCTCTATATAGCTCTGTTTCCAACAGGAAGAGTTCCTGGGTCTAGTAGCCAATGGATTAAGCAATAGTGGTCCCACTTATCAATCCCAAGGATCCACTAGAAGGCATTGTACCTCCCATTCTTGTAACTGTCAGAGTTACATGTTGAAAGGTCCTGATTTTCAAAGGGTTGTATTCCTGACAGGAGACATGGCATGAGCATGTCTGAACTATAAGCTATAGACACTACCTTGGATCTTTTGACTTTTTGTTCCTAGGAACTAAAAGGCAAGGAGTCAGTATACTGGTACAGGTAATTGACCCTGATCAACAGGAGGAAGCAAGACTGCTTTTACAGTGGAGGCAGGGATGAATATATGTGGAACCAAGGTGATCAATTTGAGTACCTCTTGGTCCTTCCTGACCAGTTCTAAGTGTGAGTGGACACTGCAATAAGTCCACCAAAAGAAGGGTGTAATTATCCCGTGAGTCACATCCCTCAGCATGGAGAGTTGGGTTAAGTTACTGTCAGGTAGTTGGGGTCCCATGTTGCATTAGCTGCTAAAATCTTTAGAAGTTGGGTTGGGGAAGCTACCAAGATTTTCAGAGTGATAACTAAGGGTGATGGGAACTTTAAATGAATAGTGGGGAAAGATAATGGACGTCTGGTGTCCCAGAGACCAAATATGGTGATGGAAATTGTAGTTTGTCCCTCTTGGATGGAGAGATTCACAAACATAGTGGAGAAGCTGCTCTCTGAAAATCAATGAAGAAATTGATTTTTGTGGCAGAAGGGGTGGGCTGTGGCACCCTTTGGAGCTTGCCAGTCAGATTCTCCTAAGAGAGAAAACCTCCCATGAGGAGTACAGTTAGCTGATACCTTCAGGATCTGCTGCAGAACTCTTGCCACTGTCTTGCTCTTGTTGGGGGTGGTCCTAGGCAATGACTGAACATGGTGAGGATACAGAGCCAAGCCATCTTGCTCATTGAAAGATTCCTCTAACAGGCAATATTTTATACTGAGGCTCCCTTCAGACTTGCCAAGATTTTCAGAGTTCTACCTCAGTCTCCCATTCTTTTTCCACAATATTCCTCCTTTCTTCTCTCCTTTCTCAGGAATCATCATAGCATTTCAGTCTGAAGGTTCTTGAGGTCTTCTGTTTTCTCTGAATTTTCCCCTTTCCTTAATAAATCTCTTGCACATGTAATTTAATTTTAAAATATGCTTTTGGGGAACCTGAGGTGATACAATGACTTATCAAAATTTGTGGTATGCAGATAAAGCCATGCTTAGGGGAAAATCTTCACATTATATACTTAAGTTATAAAAGAAGAAAGGTCTAAAATCAATGATGTAATATTCTACTTAGAGACACTAAGCAAAATGCAAATGAAACTCTAAGTATTCAGAGGAAAGAAATAATAAGCAGCAAAACCTAATGAAATAGAAAACATAAAAAACAATAAAAGCAAATCAACAAAACAAAAAGCTTTGAAAATATCAATAAACTTGATCAACTTTTATTTAGTCTACCTAGTCAAGAAAAAATAAAGACAGAGAGAGAGAGAGGATACCAGTATCAGGAATGAAAAAGGAAGCATCACTGCAAATCTGAGAAGCATTCAAAGGATAATAAGAAAATAATCTGAATGATGTATGCTGATAAAGTCAACAAGATGATGTAATGGAACAATTCTTGAAACACATATGCTACCAAAGCTCACTCATGAAGAGATATTTAGCCTGAATAAGTACATATCTATTAAAGAAATTTAATTACTTATCTAAAACCTTCCCACAAAGAAATCCAGACCCAGATGGCTTTGCTGTGAATTCTACCAAACTGTTAGGAAAAAATAATACAAACTGACAAAGTCTATCTAGGAAGTAGAATAAATGGGTATTATTTCCAACTAACTTTGTGAGGCCAGCATTACCCTGGAAAAGAACCTCCAGATCAATATTCCTCATGAGAATAAATGAAAAAATCCTTTAATCTGAGGTTAGTTAATTGAACAAGCAATAAATATCACTGATCAAGTGATATTTATCCCAGGATAATGCCAGATTGGCTTAACATTAAACAATTGATCAATGCAATTCACTGTATTGCAGATCATATGATTATCTCCATAGAGAAAAAACATTTGACAAACTTCAATATCCATTCATGATATAAGCTCTTAGGAAACCTTACAAGAGAACTTCCTCAATCTGATAAAGGGCATCTATGAAAAACCTATATCTAAAACTATTGTTGATGGTGGAAAACTGAATGTTTCTTTCTAAGATCAAGAACAATATACGGCTATCGGTTCTCACCATTTCTATTGAACATTGTACTGGAGGTCCTGGCCAGTGAAATACAGCGAGAAAAATATATAAAGGGAAAATGCATTGTCAAAGAAGTAAAGCTGTCTTTATTTTCAGTTATGGTGTTATTTTTATAACCTTAAAAAAGCCAATAAAATTTGGGAGTGGCGGGTAGAAATGAATTATATCATATTTTTACCACTTCTACCTATTTTGCTCTTAATAAGTGGGTTGAAGCTACAATGTTTGTTTGTTTGTTTGTTTGTTTGTTTATAAAGACAAACTGCGGTGCGGAGAGAACTGATTTCATTGGAGAGAATAATGCAAATGTTTGAACCATATTCTTTGCAAACCAAATAGCATCACAATAACAGTGGATATAAAACATATTATCATGCAAAGTCAAACAGTCATGGAAGTGCCACAACTAATCTTTGAAAATAGCCTGATCAATGAAGTTTGGGAAAAGCACATCTGGAAAGAACGAGGGTGGTACTTATTTTCTTCCCTCAGAGTTATCCACAGAATTTAAGCATTAGTTTTAGTATATAAGTGATTCAAAATCCAGAAGATAGAATGCAACTGCCGTATTCTTTATATTTTATTTACTTTATCAAGAAAGAGAAGAAATATAAACATAATCATGGCTGTGTGACTCATAATTCAGGTTTTAAACATAGATTGCATAAACTTACAGTGGAACAATGAGTAGATACAGGTAGTGACCACTCACAGCGGTGATTTCTGGCTTTTCAACCTCAATTCTCAGACTGGCTTCATAATAATTGTAGCTTATAAATTCTGTTCGAACAAGTTCTAATGGAAATAATGTAATTGTTGTGAGTTTGCATATAACATTATATATTTCGACACCAAGCATTTTCTGTCTTGGAATTTTATTGTGAACACTCAGGAAAATGTTGGCTTGACAAAGGGGTAGTAAGTGCAATTGCTTTAAATACTTTATGCCTTAAACACTATGAAGAAATTGTGCCCTAATTCCTGCTTTACAACTAATGAATAGCCTGGAGTGTTTTACTATAATTTTTCATATTCAGAAATTGACTGTACATGTTCTAAGGAGTGGGTAAACTGCACCTGTGCTGTGTTTCCCATTATTTTAGGAAAGTAAATATAAAGAAAGTGTTCTCTCTGTCAGCATTTTAATCCTGACAACCACCATTTGGGTGTCTGTCCACCTACAACCAATAGCCGCCATCTTTGTAGATAATTCTGTGAAGTAGAGAAGGCATGCAAATCAGGACATACAAACTAGTTTTGCCTGTGTCACATACTTATTATGTATCCACGGACATTTCATCTTGGTGGTGGGGGGGGTGGTCTCATTTACTTTATCAGTAAAATGTAAATAATAATAATTCTCCCATATATCATAGATATTAAACCTGTGAAAATTATTTAGTCTACGTAAATATATCATTAAATGGGCCATTTACCTTTGATGAAATCTTTAGCCTCTCTGTCCTGTCATGGATTTGTATCTTAATATGAGCAAGTAGAGAATAGAGGAAAAAGCACCTTCCTTAAAATCAGGCAGGCCTACATTGGAATCCAAGTTCCACCATTTGCTAGCTGTGAAATCTCAGGCAGTTTACTCAGCCCTTCTGAGTTAATCTGTAACATATGATCAGTAACTTCTTTTGGCATTTTGGGTGTTAGAGTTAATATATAATGTACCCACTCTGTAGTATATATACTTAATATAGGTGCACTTATTTTTAGATGCATAATCTTCTTTCCTCTGTGCTTCAGGAGAACATAGCAGAGCTAGAAACAGCATGATGAATATCTATCTCATCACTTCATATGTTCTGAGCTTCAGATGGAGCATGGAGGGAGCATCTGTAGGAATATTACCTCTGCAGAGCAGCGTACTAATATCTGGATGACTTCAAGGAATATGTTTAGCCCTCTACTTCCTCACCTATCAAAGTGGATAACAATACCATCTTCCTAGGGGGTCGAAAGGAATACATACCTGTGCCTGGTATATAGTTAATGATTGATAAACATGTAATTGCTTTACTGAATTTGGTAAGGAAAGAGAGCATTATACCTCTAAAATTACCACTGCCCATCAGTGAATTCATTCTTTCTCTTTCCTGCATTGGATCCTGGACGTGTCCCATAGCTTTTTTTCATCCTTTTTAGTCAGAAGAATAAATTTCATCTGAGCCATGTAAATGTCTCTCTGGGATAATAAGCAAAATTTTAAAATCACTCAAAGTTTCTCCCTTTTTCCCAGTTCAGAGTGGGAAGCCTACAGCGGAGGACAGGAGCAGGACTGATGTTCCCCTCCTGCTTCCTTTCCTTCCCCCATCCTTCCTGCATTATTAGCTGTCCTCTGTCAGGTAGCCCAGGCTTATGGAGCCCAGGGGAAGAAGACATTAGGGGAAATTCCTGGGTTGCATGACTGTTTCTTTGGGGGCTGATACACAGTTGTTAATTCTTTCTCTCATGAATGCACTTTCTGTGTTTTTTAGAGATCCCACCAGGGCATCCCTTGTTCACATGATTGCCTTTCTTATGGCCGGCCATTTTCCACTGTCCCTTTACCTGCTGGTGTTCTGGCTTCCACCTAGTTTCACATATTATCTCCTTTGAGATTCCTCTGTTCTTCAGAGAAGTAATCCTCTTGAGAGGAATCCTTTCTAAAATGACCTCAAGCTTGTGTTTTTCCAAAGATTAGCCAAGTTTACCTTGGCCCAAGGGAAAATCCATGCTTCCTTGCCCCACATTTTGTTGAAACACGGTGCATTCCCAATACTGTCTCTCCCCACCACCCTTCCTTTTTCAAGTTAAAATTCCATGGTGCTCAGCAGACTCTCAGAATGATCCCCTTGGAAGCCCTCGGGCAACTAAACTCATCCTCCCCTGCAGGGGATCGGTGGGGGTAGAAGATACGTGTAGCCCATCAACAACTACCCCCAAACTCACTTTCTCATTTTAATTTGCAAATTCTTCCCTTAGCTTGCCTTGAGAGGGAAGCCTTTAACACTTCAAAGACTATATTCGGAATTTTCTTCTTCCTTCTAATACAGGATTGGAAGGAGTCTATCTAAAGTTAATAAAGTCAGTTTCACAATGCAGAAGCATGTTTTGCTTATAGTCAGTCACTTTAAGATCTGAAAAATATTTGGTGCCTATTATATTCTCAGATTTTGAGGCTCAGCCTAAGGCAGAGTAATTCCATTTTAGAATTTTGTTAGAAATATTGAATATTGCAACTCAAATTAAAGTTGGTTGCCTCATGCCCAGATACAGCACCATTCTTTTTTTTTTTCTTCTTTCCTGCTGTAAGAACAATTAGATTAATTTTATTGAGAAAAAGAAGAATTAACAGTTGGGTTACTAGTCAAGTACTGTCCATTCACCCCCCCACCCCCCGGTTTACTGAGAAATGATTGACATACATCACTATATAAGTTTAAGGTGTACAGCATAATGATTTGATTTACACAGATTGTGAGATGACTGTACAAGAGGTTTAGTTGATCTCCAGGATCATCTTAGGTAGATACAATAAGAAGAAAAAAAACTTGTGATGAGAACTCTTGGGGTCTACTCTCTTAACAACTTTCTAGTACATATTGTTTTCCACAGTGGCTGTAGCAATTTATGTTTCCACCAGCAGTGCGCAGGCATCTCCTTTTTTTCCACTTCCTCACCAGCCTTGGTCATCTCTTGTCTTTTTGTTGATGGCCATGGTAACAGATGTGAGGTGATATTTTATTGTGGTTTTAATTTGCCTTTCCTGAATGACTAGTGATATTGAGCATCTTTTCTTTATCTGTTGGCCATTTGTATTTCTTCTTTGGAAAAATGTCTATTCAGGTCCTTTGCCCATTTTTAAAACTGGATTTTTTTTTTTTTTTTTGCTTTGAGTTGTAGGAGTTCTTCATAACATTTGGACATTAACTCCTCATCAGATATATGGTTTGCAAATGTTTTTTCTCATTCTGTAGGTTCTTTTCATTTTATTGATGTCTACTTTTGCTCTTTAACTTAATGTAGTCTCACTTGTTTATTTTTAATTTTGTTGCTTGTGCATTAGGTGTGATTTCCAAAACACCACCAAGACCCATGTCAAAGAGCTTTTTTCCTATGTCTTCTGTTAGGTTTTAGGTTTCTCTCATGGTTTCAGGTCTTACATGTAAGGCTTTAATTCATTTAAAGTTAATTTTTATGAGCACCATTCTTTACTTAAAAGAAATGCAATGCCAACATCCAGAAAAGAAGAAAAAAAACATTAAACTATAATTTAAAATTTTACAATTTTGGTCTCACTTAAAAATTCCAAACTTGAAATTACATTGCATTAATTATGCTATCATATTATTACTAACATTGTTAACAGTTATGAGAGGGTATAATTAGTAGATCAGTGAAATTTTTTGTGTGTTTATGAAAGAATATTTGCATGGAGACAGAATTAGAAGGGATGAATAAATATGATTTTCTTCAGTCAGTAGTACAGTTTAAAGTTGTATGATCAGTCCATAGATTTTTTTAATGGCACAGAAGCATTTCTCTTTTATTAAATAAGATTATTTTAAAAACCAATTCTCTACAAAAACACTCAAAAGCCTTTTTTGTTTGCTGTGAGAGGCTACGCCATGAAGAGACGTTGTGAACTTCTCCTTGATGTAGGCATGGTCAAAGATTCATTGTACTTGCTTATAGTAAATTTGTTCCTCAGTAAATTAATCCCTTTAAAACATCAACCAATCAACTAACCAACCAATAGTCAGACAATGAAAGGCATTATTAATGTCTTTGCAAGTCTGTGACAGTTGAGCATTTCTGTGTTCCAAGCACTATTCAGATGGATTTATAGTTTAGTCAAGGATGATAAGAGTAATCTTGGCCAAATGATTGCCAGAGGTAGAGAGATACTAGCAAGGGTAGGAGTAGGGGTTTAGGAGCTTGAATTTCAGTATGACTATACATTAGAATTTGGGGTGGGGACAAGAGTGGAAAAGATTAAAGCTAAAGAGTGGAGGTTAAATTAGATCATGCAGTTTTGTTAACGAATTTAGATCTTCTCTAAGGAAAAACAATCAGTTAAGAAATCTAGGTCAGATAAAAACCTTATGTGTCTTGATTTCCTTTATAGATTATAAATCTCTTGATGGTAGGGTCCATTTTTCCCATGCTTTGAATGATACCAGCATTTTGTCGAGAACTGTGCACAAAGCAGGTGCTAAAATATATGCTCACTAATGATGATGAGGAAGACTTGCTTCTAGAAAATTAGCTTCATGAGAACACATGACTAAAAGTAGTCCCCTAAAAGCTACTGGATTTTAGGTTAAAAGGGAATGGGAGCACCTTGGTGCCTCAGTTGATTGAGCATTGGACTTTTGATTTTGGCTCAAGTCATGATCTCAGAGTTGTGGGATGGAGCCCCGCATCTGATTCCACACTGACTGTGGAGCCTGCTTAGGATTTTCTCTCTCTCCCTCCCTCCCTCCCACCACGTCTGCCTCTCATCCCTGCTTGGAAAAAAAGGAAAAAGAAAAAAGAAAGAAGAAGAAGAAAAAGAGAATGTAGTACATACTTTAAAAAACAGGCATGTTAACTTTCTCTGTGAGACTTTGGGAAAGAATAAGGGTGACCTTAATGGGGAAAACACTGACCTTAAAGTTAGACAGACCTAAGTTTTTATTTTCTACTTGCTATGTGAGGCCTTGGGTCTCATCTCTCTTCATCTATGAAGCAAAGGTAATAATAGTTTATTCATAAAGTGGTTCTGAAAAGTAGACAGCAAAATGCATATAGTAAAGTACCTGATGCAATAAATAATAGTGAGATTCTGTATATGCATAATAGTAAATATTTTTATTTCACAACCTTAACACAATGTTATACCTTCATGGTGACATTTGTTCAAATAATAGAAAAAAAATAGATGTATTTTTAGCTGATTACAAAGTAACATACAACCAAATTGTCGGTTTTTTCCCCCCAAGTTTAGTTTAACTTCTGGTTCCTATGGCCAGTAAGTAACAAAGTATTGAATAAAGCTCAAGAACCAGTCATCTGTAGAAGAAAAGACCGTAAAGTCCACCACCAGTGGATTGGCAAGGAGGGAAATTCACATGGGATGCGGCTGTTGATGTTCTGAAGAAAAACTCTTAGGGAGGGAACTCACTGATCTGAGATGACTAAACCTAGGGTTTCCTTGGAAATGTTAATAGCAATGTGTCTAACTTTCATTTTGAGAACATTTAGTTGAGAAAATTTTCAAGTGATTTCTGCAGTTAACAAAATTCATGTGCTAAGAGTTTAACATTAGCAGTGAAAATTAAAGGTAAAAAACAGATTATGTGCTTATTTCTTCCAGGATAAAAACAACTACGAAATACAGTGTTATGTTCAAGGCGGGGAAAAGAAACAGAAATTCATTGCTGTACCACCTAATCTAAAAAAATCTTTAGAAAAAAAAATGTTTTAAGGAGGAAATGCCCAAACAGGATTCATTTATAATGTGGCTCAGTGACTGCCCAAGAGGTTCTGTTATCATTAGGGGTTGTCCTTCCACCATTCCATTCTCTTTAAAAGGTTGGGATTGTAGGCGAAAGACTGGAAGAAAATATAGGAGTGACGGTGGGTGGAGGCAGAAATAATGGAACAGCAGCAAATGGAACCTGTACCAGAATACACGGCCCTGTCGTTCCTGTCTCATTCTTGGATGTCTGCCCAGGATGATCACCTCAGAGAAGGAAGTCTCCCCTAACCCCCTGTTGTGGATAACTGTGTCCGCCAAAAAGATGTGTTGGAGTCTTAATCCCCCAAGGAAAGAAAGATTTGGGGACACAGAGGCCCAGGGAAGAAGCCCATATGACGCCAGAGGCAGAGACCGGAATGACAAGGCTGCCAGCCGAGGAATGCCAGGCATTGCTGGCAACTACCAGCAGCTCGGAAGAGGCAGTGAAAGATTCCTCCGTAGAGCCTTCAAGGGTCCCTGCCAACACCTTGGTTTCAGAATTCTGGCCTTCAGAACTGTGACAGAATAGCTGTCTTGTTTCAAGTCACCCAATTTGTGGTTATCAGGGAGGACGGCTTTAGGGAACTAACACAACCCAGAGTAGGTCTATTCCCGTGAGAAGCCTCCTTGAGCTTCTGTTCTTCTTCCTCAAAGCCCTTTTTTTTTTTTAATTTTATTTACTTTTGAGGGAGAGAGACAGAACATGAACAAGGGAGTGGCACAGAGAGAGGGAGAGAGAGAATCCAAAGTAGGCTCCAGGCTCTGAGCTGTCAACACAGAGCCTGATGTGGGGCTTGAACCCAAGAGCCGTGTCATCATGACCTGATCCGAAGTCGGACACCCAACTGACTGAGCCACCCAGGCGCCCCTCAAAGCCCTTTCACAATTTACATGAACGAATTAATGTGTAGTTGGTTTTAAATTCTTGCCTGCCAGAATATAAGCAGGACATTTTTCTTTTTTTAAAAAAGCAGGGCATTCTGAGGGAAGTGACCATGGATATTCTATGTATTCCTGTAACCTCCGCACTGCTATATTGCCTGGAATAAATTGATAATAACTATTTAAAAAATTTTTAATGTTTATTTATTTTTGAGAGAAAGAGAGACACAGAGTGCAAGTGGGGGAGGGGCAGACGGAGAGGGAGACCCAGAATACAAAGCAGGCTCCAGGTTCTGAGTAGTCAGCACAGATCCCAACAAGGGGCTCAAACCCACGAACCGCAAAAACATGACGTGAGCCTCAGTCAGATGCTTAACCAACTGAGCCACTCAGGTGCCCCTCAATAAATATTTTATATATATATTTTTTATATATTATATATATTTATATATATATTTATATATATACTTTATATATTATATATATTTTTATATTATATATATTTTATATATATATTAAGAGAGAATCTTAATCAGAAATGAACTGATCTGTTGTGTTACCTCTAAATGTGTACATAACTCCATATAATTCTGAAGTCAGGTCTGTCAGTTTCTATGTCAGTTAAAAACTTTTTACTTACATGCAACGGAAAACAAAATTCAAACAGCTAAAACAAACAAATGAACAAAAGAGTTATACACGGGCTTTATCTTCAAAGTCCAGTGGTACAGCTAGCTGTGGGTGAGGACGGGTCCAGCCACCTGTTTAAACAATATCACCAAGATCTGGCTTCTCTTTGTCTCTGCTCTGCTTCTTCTTGGGTTAGCTTTATTCGCAGGCTCTATATGGCTCCCCTTCTGCTTACAAAATGCCTGAGGCAAGCCTCATCCCTTTAAAGCATACCATCTAAAAAGAGATCAATTATTGTAGCTTGCGCACATGTCATGAGATTTGTTCTCTTTATTTCCATTCGTGAACCAGTTGCAGAAAGGCTGGACATAGGGGTCAATCCCGTCCCAGCCGCGTGGCTAAGGATTTGGGAGGAATAAACTCTCCAAGGAAAATCAGAGTACTGTTGATGAAAAAGAGAAGCAATGGATGCCAGGCTGGCAACCAGTTTATTCCCAACAGTTTATTGTGCCATTGAGCACAATAAGATCTCCTAAGGTTGAAAATATTTAGCTTTAATTATGAGAGATTTTGTGTAACAAAATCAACTAGGTGATTATCAGAATTGGCTTCAAAATGAATGAAAGTATTTGGACAAAAGTCAGTGTTCTAGACTTCGTTTTAGAATGCCTGAATTAAACTGTATGTTCCTATTGTATTTCCCATATGATATGAAGAATATGATAACATGGTTTTTGTTCCTAATGTTTATATGCCTCTCCTAGCCTACCCAGCATTAAATCATGAACCTAGCAGGAGATAAATTATTAATAGTTATAGTCATTGTCATCATAGAAATCAGCCTCAAATTTTAATAGACATTCTTCAAATGATTCATAAACATAATTTTGTCACCAAAATTGAACTTTAAAAAAAGCCCTGGCGTTAAGGGGGTATAAAAATATTGATAAAACTAAGAAGTAAAACATTGTTTACATGTTCTGTATATACATGACGATGAACTACATAATAGTGATATTTTAAAAAGAAATTTAAACTATTTTTTAAATAGAGATTATCTGACCCAGGTCTGAACCTTGGAAATTTTTGGTTTATATAAGGATATTAGTAGAGGGGTGCCCAGTGGCTCAGTCGGTTAAGCATCCGACCGGTTCAGATCATGATCTTACCGCTTGTGGGGTCGAGCCCTGCATCTGGCTCTATGCTGACAACTCAGAGCCTGGAGCCTGCTTTGGATTCTGTGTCTCCCTCTCTCTCTGCCCCTCCCCCGCTCACGTTCTGTCTCTCTCTCCTTCAAAAATAAATAAACATTAAAAAAAAAAATAAATGAAGATTTCAGTAGATCATTATCTTGATCCATTAGAACCATCAATATGCAAGAGTACAATGATAGCCCCTGGCTATCACTGATGACTTACACATATGTACAAGGTACAAACACAAAAAACATAACTTGAATGTCAGTGGTGCACAGGATGCTGTATGCTACCGAAACATGCATTGATTTATGTTTTATTATATATAGTTGCCCTTTTCATATCTGTTAAAAAGAAGTAAGCAGGCAGAATGCGTATGCAAACGCAGAACCTTCTAGAAGAACCGTTTATGTGGCAGTCTTGAGCACTCTTGTCTCTAAAGAGGGTTTCTCTGTTGTGAAGAATTGATACATCGCCCTTTAACCCGAGTGAAATATTTCTCAAGAACATCCAATGATCTATTATTTTATGTTCACCCAATAGATTTCTTTCCTAATTAATTTTCTAAATGTCTAATTTATCAGAAAATATTTGTCTTGGCTAGCGGGCAAAAGTATTGATGTGCGTTCTAATTTAAATTAATAAACTGGCATTCTGGTTTTCTAAATAGTGCCCTGTAAGTTTGACAAATGTGAATCTTATCCATTTGGGAAGAGCTGACAAAACTGCATTCCCGGTGCGGAGTCCACGTGGGTCCGAACACGGTACCATGGTGGCTGCTCCATGGTGCGGCTCATCCGAAAGGAATAATCTGAATCCCCTGCTGCCTCCTTTAGGTGCATGGACTGGGATCATTGAAGTAAGGAAGTGCAGCATGAGGGGAAAGACACTTGTCAATCGGTAAGGAAAACCGAAGAAGGAAATAACATGGTATAAACAAGTTCAGACAGTGTTCAGGATCCCTAGTCAAGACGTTTCACTAGAACTGGGTAAATAAAAACAGTGTAACTCTAACACGTTTATCAGGGTCTTTACTTGTAATAGGTCTTTCCCTGGAAGGTGTATATGTAATTAATTTTAAGTCTAAACTCAAGATTTTGTGTTAATTTGACAGAAATACACATTTTTTGTGACAAGGAGGAAAATCACCACCATGTTCAGCAAGGTTACTTCTACTCAATGTGTATTTCAAATTAGGTGGAGAGAAACAAATAGCAAAGAAAGAAATGGTACTGTTTTAGGAGTTTGGGAGATTGATTCTTAGTATTTGATTCATTTTTTTAAGCAGTCATGGTAAAGCTTCATGACCAAAGTCATTTACAGGCAAACAGAAATGTAAATTTCAACTACTCTTATTTTAACTATTAAGGTAGCATGAAGTGAATATACCACCTGATTGTTTTATTCTTACTATTCCGCCGTCCATTCATTTGACAATTATGTACCAGAATACAAGGATGAGCAAGACAGCCACATCTGTTCTCATTGAGCTTACAGTCTAGTAGAGAGAAGACAGACAATTACATAACTGATAACCACAAAGTATGATGAAGGCTCACCATGTATCATGTGGGCTTTCAATTAGTTAGTTCTGTTAGTTAAAGCAGCAGTTTTCAAGTATTTTCCTGCCATTAGCCCCCGACAGCTGATATCCCCAGTGAGGCGCCCCTTATTTGGGCAATAGTCAAGGTTATGTTCAATTATCATCAAGGCAACTAGCTCCATTCTTTTTTCTTCACATCAGAAAAGGATATTGGAATTTAGGTGAATTGGAATAATACAGCATAAAGTTCAATTGGCTTGGATGTAAATAAAAATAGCTTAAAAGTATATCATTAATTTTTTTTTTTTTTTTATTTTAGAGAGAGAGAGCACGCAAATGGGGGAGAGGGACAGAAGGAGACAGAGAGAATCTTAAGCAGGCTCCACGCTCAGCACAGAGCTGGATGCACAGCTTGGTCCCATGACTCTGGGATCATGACTTGAGCAGAAATTAAGACTGAGATGTTCAACCGCCTGAGCCACCCAGGGACCCCTGAAAGTATATCATTCTTAAATTGACCTAGCTCTGAACTTCAAAATGGATCATGCACAGTACTATCTTAGAACTTAAATACTGAACATCCAACTACTATGTGTTTTAGTTGTTTGATAATTTAAAGAATTGCTTTAAAAAAAAAAAGTTTATTTATTTATTTTGAGAGAGAAAGAGAGACCACGTGAGCAGGGGAGGGAGAGAGAGAGAGGGAGAGAGAGAATCCCAATCCCAGAGAATCTCTGTGCTGCCCTGTCAGCACAGAGCCTGATACAGGGCTTGAATTCAAGAACTGTGAGACCACAATCTGAGCTGAAATCAAGAGTCCGTTGCTTAACTGACTGAGCCACCCAGGTACCCCAAGAATTGCTTTTGAAACACACTGATTTGAGGTAATATATTTATGATCAGGATGACAGAACAGGGAATAATATTTTATTTTATTTAATTGACACAGAATGTTAGTTTCAAGGGTATATAGTGATTGGATAAGTCTGTACATAATGCTGTGCTCACCACAGTGTAGCTACTATCTGTCACCATACAACACTGTTACAATATCATTGACTACGTTCCCTATGCTTGCCTTTCATCCCTGTGACGTATTCATTCCATAACTGGAAGCCTATGTCTCCTACTCCTCTTCACCCATTTTGTCCATACCCCTCTGGCAACTGTCAGTTTGTTCTCTGTATTTATGGGTCTGTTTCTTCCTTGTTTATTCTCTTGTTTTGTTTTTTAGATTCCACATGTAAGTGAAATCATATGGTATTTGTCTTTCTCTGCCTGACTTCTTTCACTTAGCATGATACCCTCTAGATCCATCTATGCTGTCACAAATGTCAAGATCTCATTCTTTCTTATGGCCGAGTCATATTCCATTATATATACACATACGTATACCACATCTTTATCCATTTATCTATCAATGGACACTTAGGATGCTTCCATATCTTTTTGTTACAATTTTTTAATGTTTATTTACTTTTGAGAGAGAGACAGAGCATGAACAGGGGAGGGGCAGAGAGAGAGGGAGACACAGAATCCGAAGCAGGCTCCAGTCTCTGAGCTGTCAGCACAGAGCCCGACATGGGGCTTGAACCCACAAACCGCGAGATCATGACCTGAGCTGAAGTCTGACTCTTAACCAACTGAGTCACCCAGGTGCCCTGAATAATATCTTTTATATATGAAAAATTCATATAAGTTGGCAAGAAACGTCCCAAAGAAAATGGACAAATGACTTAAGTACATCATGCATAGATTAATAAATCCAATGACTAATAAATGCATAAAAAAATATTAAGCCCTAATTCCAACTAAAATATGCAAATAAAAATAACTACATAATAGATATTATTTTTCACAGATCAAATGAGGAAAGATTAAGAAAAATAATACCTATCACTGTGGGTGCTGTAGTTGAATAGGGACTCTCATATACTACTTTTGGTGATCATATAAATTGGTACAACCTTTTTTTAGTTCATTGCTTTTATGAATATATAATTGTAAGAAAATCTGTTAGGAAAAGAACTTTGACCTCGTGAACTAACTGAAAGGGTGAGATTTTTAAAAAATTGCAGATATATTTGAAAGTCTATCTCTTCCGATCTAAAACTTACTTGCCACTCTTTCTTTCTTGAGATGACTATTATTCTCAAGCAGATGTAACACTCTTACAATTGTGCTTACTTACTTTTACTATATATACACATATTGGCCAACAAATATATGCCATTTAAAGTGGTTTCAAACATTACTTAAATTATATTTATGATATGATATATATCATTATGTAACCTCCTTTTTTTCCTGTCAACAATGTCTTGAGGTTTATCCGTGTTGGCACATGTCATTTATGTTAAAGTTTGTACAATATTCCATTATATACATATTCTAATTTGGGACTGTGTATAAATAAATATACATGTAATACGTGTCTAGTTCCATTCACCTATCAGTAGACGCTTGTGTGATTTCCAAGTTTTTTGTATCACAAAGTATGCTGGATTTAATGCTCACATACATACCTCCTCTTGTACAGATTTGAGAAAAGAAGTCCTGGGCTGTATTCGCAGATTACAAAGACAATGTAAGATAAGATGGTGAACTTAACCTATAGTTTTGATATTTTAAAGTTTATACATTTGCTGGTTGGCTATGTTATGGAGCAAGCTTTGTGGTTTTAGTCTTTTGCTTTTGAGAAAGAGCAAAAGAGAGAGCATTGCATGTGACTAACAGACGAAGCCATCCCAGTGGGCTTCATACACTTCATGTGCAGGAAGATAGACAAGATGTTTTTGCTAATGAAGATGAACTGAAATATGGATTCTTCTGAACTACCCAAACAATACCAGCCATTTTCTTGGGGGCAACTGTGGTTTGGAAAAGTTTAACCTCTCAGGGGTGTCTTCTTGTTGTTTGTGTTTTTTTTTTAAATATATATATATATATATATAAAGTATATATATATACTTTAATATATATATATAAAGTATATATATATATATAAAGTATATATATATAAAGTATATAAAATATATATATATATAAAAATATATTATATATATATATATATATAAAGAACATTGTCTTCAGATGTTTTGAAGTCTTCATTTGTTATTCCCATTCTGTGTTCTCTCAGGGCCATCTTTCTTCACAGATTGCCCTGACGTTGGCACCAGAGAGGTCATCTTTAGACATGATCAAGTCACCCCTGGTTACATCACCCACCAGTGTCATCCTGTGTGTGTGAATTTGAAAGATGTGCTTCTTAGTGTTTCCATCAGGCAATGGAAACTTGATCTTCCCAAGAACCAGGTGTCTATTTGTGATATTACTTTTATGGGAAAGAATAACTGAAATTTTAAACAAAACTACATTAAAGGACAGGTTTTGGACCATAATGTGTTTTCAAGTTGAGAACTGCTTTATCTTTTTAATTTCTTACTCCAGAATTTAGTAATAATATAGTAACAGGAACTAGCCTTGAGACAAAATGTTAACATTCTAAAAACCTGTACTCAGCAAAGGTAAGTGCAAAGAGAATCCCATTTCCTAGGATTTAAGAGAATCAAAGGAAGAATATGGGAGCTGCTTTTCACTGCAGCCTAAAATCATTGTTCCAATGTCTGAGAACTGAGGGTAAACTAAAAATGTGGGATTAATGGAGATTCATTATCATGACCTAAAGGAAAGAAATTACTCTCCCATAAATTCTGGGTAATTTATCTTTTTCAAGTTATCTAGTAATGGATTTCTATTTGTTTACAGATTGGGTAGGAACACTTTTTTTCACAAGTGGCCAGAGAAACTTGCCATCTTTTCTCTGACTTCATTTATCTGAAGCTTTGGTGGATCTGGAATTTTTATTTGTTTGGCCCCAAAGCAGATAGGTAAATACTGTATTTTCTATTTAGTGATTAGGAGGGTATAACCATTCTTAACGGCTAATTTCATTTAGTCACAAATATACAGTTTCTGCCAATGTGAAGAAAAACCTAAGTGGGCTTGTTCGTTGATGGTAAAAAACCTGAACGACTGAATTCATTGTGATCTAACAACAACAACAACAATTAACCTCATCTATTAACAGAATATTCTTGTTAAAAATACTCATACACTAGAGGGAAAGACTTTTCATGCTCATGTTTTCCTAAACAGAGAGATGGTAAATTATTTGTTCTCTGTGATTTATTGATTCTTCATAAAAGATATATACTGCCTGTGGGAGCTTTTAGGAGGCAATTAAGTTCATCAATTCTTACAATACACAATTCAGAAATGCTGAAGACTGAAATTAGAGTAAGTAGCTATAGTAACTTTTCAAAAAATCTAATAACTAGGTTTATTATTAGTTTCTAATTAATGGTCTAAAACTAAACCAACTTCTCAGAGCTGTTTAGGATTGCATTTTGCAAGATTCATTTAAAAGGAACAGATGAAAACCTGCCTCATCTGCTTAAAAATATGGAAGTTGGGAAAATAAATGTAACTTTTTGAAGATTACTGATGATTTCAATGAAAAAAAAAAGGGACAGGATGAAGTCAAAGGATTTAAGTAAAACTGTTTTTTTTTTTTTGCATTTGTTACCCTGAGTAATCAAGAAATTTATTCCTGACTGCACACATTTTTCTGCTGAATTGTATTATACTTTTAGATAGCAAAGAAGCAATGAAATAAAGAGGACTGTGTAAATAAGATTAAGCTGTTCTCTAACTATGCTATTAAAATTTATACATAAGTACCAAGATATAATAGGTTCGTGAGCAAAATCTTAGAACAGGAGGGCGTACGTGAGTAGAAGTGTTGCTTAGCACCACGAACTTCCTCTACGCCCTTCAAACTCTTCCTTTCCATGGGCTATAAATTAAAAAAAAAATTATAAATGTTAAAACTACATGAAAACAGCTATGTAAATTATAAAATACAAATCGTGGTTTTGTTCTGTAGGAATGTAAAATATCCTGTTAAGTTATCAGATATCAGAAATATCCTATTAAGTCAGAAAATAAAATCACAGAAAAGATCAGGAGTGCCTATTCCTGGGAAGATCCCTTTGTGTCAAATTGTCAAGTAATAGCGCCCCCTTCCCTACCATTTTAGTCCTCTATACCTGAATATTTCACAATTTATTTCAGACTTTTATTTTTTTTATCAATGCAATGATTTATCTACCATCATTGAGATGTCAAAAGAAAAAGGTATGTACTGTGATTTGATGCTCTAAAGAAATTAATATCTTTATATCTGCATCTATTGGCTATTTATTTCTATTAGTCTCTTTCTTGGGATGTGGTAGCAGATAATGGTTAAGAAAATAAATTCTGAGATTATGGTTTGAATTTGAGCCCCACCCACTTACTAGCCGAGCAACCTAGTGCAAGGTCCTTATCCATTCTTTACCTCAGTTTCCTCCTCTATAAAATGGGGATAATACTGTACTTTTGCCTAGGCCTTTTTTTCCCCTGGGGATTAACTAACTATATTAATACAGTTGACCCTTGAACAGCAAGGATTTGAACTACAAGACTCCACTTGTACGCAGATTTTTTTATAGTATGGTATTGGGAGTGTATTTTCTCTTCCTCATGATTTTCTTAATAACATTTTCTTCTCTCTAGCTTACTTTATTGTAAGAATAGAGTATATAATACATTTAATATGTCAAATATGTGTTAGTTGTGTTATCAATAAGATTTCTGGTCAACAGTAGGCTATTAGTAGTTGAATTTGGGGGGAGTCAAAAGTTATATCTGAATTTTAAATGATACGTTGTTCAAGGGTCAACTGTATATGGAAAATGCTTTAAAAAGTCTTTGGCATAGAGTAAACACTATAAAAGTATTTGCTATTGTCATCTGTGTGTTTAAATACAGTATATGTTTTATTTTTAAAAAGGCTAACCTCTTTAAGAAATACAGAGTGCTAGCAAATGGAAGGGAGATGAATGAGGTAAAGAAACAGATCTTTGTGAGGAATATAGGTGGCCATGACAAAGTGGCCTGGCTCAGGAATCAGTCACTGTGTTGATCACCAGGGTGAATTCAACTGATCTAGACATCCGTGTCTCGCTCACATGAATCTGGATTTGTTTTAGGAACTAGGAGAGAATCAGGCATAATTCTGGTTTTGGGCCAGGCCTTACTTCTGGTCTGTCTCTTCAGTGAGTTGTACTGAGTTGGTTCCCCTATGAGGAAGCTTTCAATTTTCCAGGACTACAACCCACTTTGGTCCAACACTCAGATTTAGTATTTGTAGGCTCAAATGTGTCTTACATGTCTTATTCAAGGATGTAAGTCATATGCTCCATATGAGTCCTATCAAAACTAAACAAAATGTGTTTATTTTCCCACCCGCCATCTTCTTTTTCTTCTTACATAGTTGGTTCAGAATGTGGGAGGAAGGTTAAGGGATGAAATTTATTGAGCCCTCTCAGACCCTGAGTCATATTCTTCTATTTTTGTTCATGGACACATTAAAGGAACAAGAAAGCATAATTTCTTGTTTATTGCAAGAAATTTGCAAACCTTACATGTTATTCATTTTATTGTTAGAGAGAGGCACCAAAATTTTACTATTCTTAAGGATAACAGACAAAAGTTGTACCTTGTCAATCCTAATGGATCCCCAAGGGACAGATGTCTGCCATTATCTATATCGTAAGAGTTAGTCGTTTGAGTATATAGAGGGAAAAGTGAACCTAACCCCATTTATTTGAAGTAATTATCTACCCAGATTGAATATGTGCATTCTTTAGGCATAGGTACAAGTACTTAATGCCTGACAAATCCAACAAATACATTGTATACTTACATCAAGTAGATGACAGTAATACTAGGGGTTCAGACCTGGGAAGGGTAAATATAACTTTTCTTGAAGAAATCAGTAGTTTATTCTTCTGATATATGCTGAAAGGAATAGATTCAAGATTGTTTAACACCAGTTAAGAATAGGCTGCTAACAAATTGAGGGCAAACTTATGTACAAACTTGAGGTATTTCAAGGTGAGAGAAGACTAAAAAGTAGCAACTATTTGTTTATTTATTTATTTACTTACTTATTTTTGAGAGAAAGAGAGCGCAAGTGAGCAAGGGGCAGAGAGAGAGAGAATCCCAGAAGGGGCAGAGAAAAAGAGAGAGAGAGAAGTGGGGCTCACCCTAAGTGGAGCTTGAGCTCACCTGAGGCAGAGCTCAAGTTTACCCAAAGCAGGGCTCCAACTCACGAACTGTGAGATCATGACCTGAGCTGAAGTTAGATGCCTAATGACTGACCCACCCAAGTGCCCAAAGTAGCAACGTTTTATATATATCGGTCTAAAAACCATTTGATTTACTATCTTGATAATTTAAGTATTATTTCTTGGTCTTACCTTTTTCTCATCATATATAATTGTGAATATTAATTGGTATATATGATGCATAAGTACTTCTGTGACTAAATTATTTTTTTTTATGGGAAATTAAACCCCAAAGAGTGAATGACGTATTGTATTCGTACCCACTTCAGTAATCAAGCCTGATCTACTAAGGGCTTACACTTATCGATACTTCCTATATGCAAGACACTGGTTTAAACACTTTCTTTACCTCATTTAATCCTTGTAATAGTCCTTGTAGATAGTTACCAAGATTAACCCCATTTTACAGATGAAGACATTTGTTTTTAGAGAGACTAACAGACTTGCAAGAACCACACTGTTTTTATGCAGTAAGGTAGAGTTTTGAAGACCTGAAGTGTGATTAAGCACCACTGTATACTCTCCAAGAGAAGCCTAACGTCTCTATCAGAAACAGTTTAGCAGATACTGCCTAGGGAAGCATATTGGTTACAATGCTGATAAAAGGAAAACAGAAGTTATGCCGGTAATAGATTCTGGAAAAACCTCATAGAAAAAAAAATTTCCAAGAATGAAAGCTATTAACATTAATTAAAATAAAGCAAGGCCTAATGAGATAACACATCATGGCTTGGAAAAAACTCAATGCAAAGTCAATGACGTGTTAAGCTAGAGTTTATGGTTTGGTTTTTTCTTCACAAGCGGGAGGCCATATCATAGAAGGCAGGACATACGGAATGGTAGAGTGATGAGCTTGGCACACCTCCTTCCCCCCTAAAGGCAGCCATTTAGACTAGATACAATTATTAAAGAGTCATTTAAAATCTCTGGAAATTATCATAAGGACATCCAGCAAATGGAAAAATAGTCAAGAAAATATACTAAATCACTGTTAACAACAGAGTGTGGCATTTAAGCCACAACCTGGTCCTCTGCCTCTGTCCCCATCTTAATGGAAACTCTCTTCTCTGGGTGTTCTACTATGGGAAAATGAAGACAAAGTGTTAAAAGCCAACAATACACAGAAAACCTTGAAAGTAGTAGGAGAAAAACAACTCATCATATTTAAGGAAACTCGTTAAGTTTTCCTTACTTTCCTCATCAGAAACAATAAATGTCAGAAAGAAGTCAGGTGACAGTCAAAGCACTGAAGGTAAAAACTACTTCTATCACCACAAAACTTATATCCATAATAGTGATTTTTCAAAAATGAAGAGTATTGAATTTTTTTTCTTAAACCAGAAAATAACATATTAGAGCACTATTAATGAAAACGTATCATAAATAAACTGAATTTTCTTGGTACTGATTCAGACAAAATAGGGAAAAAATAAAGAAAATCTATCAAACATTCAGGTGTTTAGCACAACTACTATGGATATTGGCAGGCATCTTGATAATTGAATTTTGTAATTTTCAGTTCAGTGTTTGGCATCATATAATTACCTTTAAGCTTTGGGGTGTCTGGGCATAAATAAAATCTTTTCCTTTTAATTAGAGATAGAAAGACTAGTTGGTACATCCAACAGGACACAATACTTTTTGTAAGACTATATATCACTACTATCTGCTTAAAACATGCATATGGGAATTCCAAAGGTTATAACCAGTTATGTTCCTTCAATAAAAAAGATAGTACCTATCTTTTAGGGATCTAAAAGATAGTATCTTCTTATTTTAATGATTCAGATTTTGAATGTTTCTTTTAACCACAGAGCAAAGGACACGTATGTTTAGGTTGGCATTTACAGGTTTTCTAAATCAGCGTCCTATCTCAGCTTACCAAATTTCTAAAATTTCTCAATGAATACTTAAAGTGTTTATTATAGGACACTTTTAGGTGGATTTTTTAAAGCTATTAATTTTCCTCACAATTACTCTCTGAATCTCAAAAGAAAGACTGTCATTGGTGATCCCAAATACTGTCACAGACCATTAGAAGTTGAAAATGTTTTGTTGATCCATAATGATATGGATGAAGTAAGGATACTTTAGGAAATTTCTCCAATAACTGATTTAATTCAATTACTAATTCCAAATTATACTTTTAAAATCAACTTCTTTGGGGCTCCTGGGTGCCTCAATCGGTTAGGTATCCTTGATTTTGGCTCTGGTCATGCTCTCAGGGTTCGTGAGTTGGAGTCCACATAGGGCTCTACACTGTCAGTGAAGAGTCTGCTTGGGATTCGGTCTCCCCCTCTCTCTGCCCTTCCCCCACTAATGTGCATGCGCGTGTGTGTGTGCGCGCACGTGCGCGCACGCGCTCTTTCTCTTTTTCTGTCTCAAGATAAATAAATAAACTTTATGGGGTACCTGGTGGCTCAGTTGGTTAAGTGTCCAACTCTTGACTTAGGTTCAAGTCACGTTATCTCAGTTCATGAGTTTGGGCCAGCATCGGGCTCTACTCTGACAGCAGGGAGTCTGCTTGGGATTCTGTCTCCTCTTTCTCTGCCCCTCCCCCACTCGTGTTCTCCCTCTCTCTCTCAAAAATAAATAAACTTTAATAAATAAATAAACTTAAAAAATAAAATAAATTTCTTTTATGAAGTTACAGTAATAATCTATGGTCTCTTTTATCCTTTAAATACTTTCTGGTATAACAAAATACAAAAATTTGTGAACCATTGGTTTTTATTTTCACAAACTACAAAGAAAAACTCAGAATAACAATGGCTTTTGCATTTAATTAATCATAAAGGAGACATATACCAAAAGATAAATTTCACACCTATCTTATTGGCAATTACCTTTTGCTCCTACAACTAATACCATAGAAAATGCAGGCATAATAACCATCTTTAATAATATCCAAGGGTATACTTCAGTTAAAAGTTTATTTGAACTTTCACTGTGATGGGACAAAAGGACACCTAACATGCAGCCCTAAACAATCTGTCCCAGTTTGTGAGAAAGTAAAAGCAAACAACAGTCACATGCAATGTATTACGTTGTCATTGCTGTCCACCATGTGAACATCCACTGGAGCTGAGAAATTCTTAAAGTAAAGTTGGCAATGGGAATATGACATCTCATTATGGGATTTATTTTTCATTTTTTCCTAACTGTAGCTTGGGAAAAATGAAATTAGCACCATTTGGTAATGTGTTAAAATCTCTGCTCTCTGTCCTCTCCTTGCCACCGCCACTCATCCCCAATCTGGTCTGGATCTTTGTTGATATCACCACAAAACTATACGATTAGAGACAACTATCTATCTGATCTGTAATTAGGGGAGTACGACATTCTATGTGACAAAAACTTCATGGAGAGCACTGATCTTTTCTCTTTTCCTTCTGGTGATTTTGGCATTATCAGTTCATATCTATCATTTTCCCCATGGTTGCATGGGTTTTGCTTACTGATTTGTTGCTGCTTACAAATTTACAGCATCTGGACACTGCTTTTCCAGGGTGTATTTTAATATCTATTTCATCATCCGACTTTTAAGATAGAATTTTGTGTATTATGGTTGATTTTTAATTACCCTAACCCTTAGTGGGCAGATTTCTTGTACTGGCCACATAATAAACCATTGTAGAATCTGTGGGTTGATAGTCTTTCTTGAGTAAGGTAATCATTCTGTTTCATCTGCAGTGGCCAGGGAGGGATGGTCTTGTGGAACAGATTATGGCAGTTCATAAGACTCACTGAAACAGTGAGTGGATGCCCCACATTCTCATGCCTTCACGTTTTTGTTCAAGTGCTTAGATCTGACTGCTTATGTTTTTTGTTTTTTTTTTCCAATTCCTCAAGTATAAATTTTTCCTCTTTTCGAGGACCACCTCATATCTTTTTTTTTTTAATGTTTCCTTATTTTTGAGACAGAGAGACAGAGTGTGAACAGGGGAGGGGCAGAGAGAGAGAGAGAGAGAGAGAGAGACAGAGAGAGAGAGAAAGAGAGAGCGGGGACACACAGAATCTGAGGCAGGCTCCAGGCTCCAAGTTGTCAGCACAGAGCCCGAGGCGGGGCTTGAACTCAGGAACCATGAGATCATGACCTGAGCTGAAGTTGGACGCTTGACCGACTGAGCCACCCAGATGCCCCTAGGACCACCTCATGAAATTTTCCATCCACCAAGCAACCAGGAGGACCTCTTTCTCTCTCAGCCATCCCAGCTCTTTACCTATGTCAAGTTTTCTTAGGACACATGTTACTTTCTTTCTTGGATCATTTGAAGGAACTATTTATCAAATGGCTAATGCGTGCTGTTTGAGGGGGCCTAGTACATAGCAACTCCTTTTCACCTGAGGTTTGAGCCAAATGAGAAATAGGAATCCAATAGATGGGAATCACACAGCCCCTTATTTATAAAGCCAAAATGTGCTTTCTGGTACTTCTTAACCACCTTGTCACCAACAACGCTGCCCCTGTAAGATTTCTGGTGTAGAGGAAGACATTGTTCTGGCTTTCTGGAGGCAGCTGACTTCCAAGGAGTAGGGGAGGAAGTGGGCTTTTCTCTCTCACACTCAACTGTCAGGTAACTTATTTCAGTTTTGCAGGAAAGGCTAGGGAATGAGGCAAGAGACAAGGAGTATTTAGTGACTGTCCCACCTCATGAAACCGACACGATGTATATTTAAATACATACCTAATGCTGCTTAGATTTTTGGTTCTGTAACCCCTTGGGCTTCATCATTAAGCCTCTTGTCACCCAGAAGTGTTTGGAAAGGTGTTAGCAGCCTATTGGGAAGTCCCGCTCCTCCCTTCCTCAGGCTGCTTCCTGAACTTCACACCTTTATGGACTCCTTGGGAATGCTGTTGGGTGAATATTTTTTTTCTGAGAAGACCCAGAAATAGGCCAAAACAGTTTGTTACCTTAAAAGATCCCAAGGCTACTCTGTAGCCAAAACCAAAACCTCACTCCCTGTTCTGTTCCCCATCCCGAATTATGTCCAGCTGTGTTTTCCTCCTGAAGAGTCAGAACTCAGTTGCTACTTCTGGGGCTGAGTTTCCAGGTTACACACACCTATCACAACGCTGACTCTCATTCGTGACATTAGAAATGAAACACACATTGCCAAGGCCTAAAGAGGTAGTATCGGGAAAATATATGTTGCCAGAACTCATTACTTTATATTGGCTAAGCAGAGATACAGTGATACCTGAGGGAGGGAGGGTGGGTGGACAGGAAAAACCCTGATTTCTGCTTCTCCATAATCCCACTCAGTCTAAACCAGCTGTCTGGAGTTCGTGAACTGTAAACAAACAATTAGAAGTCTCCCTGTGTGAGAGATTCATTGTATCTGGGGGCTGGCAATTTACCTACACATGTTGTCCTCTCTCATCATGTAAGTGGCATTTGAGACATGGTAACTTTTTTCAACCTAAAAAAAAAAATTGCAATTTTGGCTGCCATTGGGCAGGGGTGTATTTTGAGGAGTATTTTTTTATGCATCACCTTCAGGACCCTTCAATTTCCATTTCTCCTGGGAGCCACAGGGATATGTGCTAAGAGGACTTCTCCAGACTTTCACAAGGGGTATTTTTAGTCCCACACCTCTATCATGTGCTTCTAAAATTTTATGAATGTTTCAGGCCTCGCCTGAAATAGCAAGAGTAGCAGGGCATCTATTTATTATCAAGTGAGAGATGATAGTGGCATGAATCCTGGTGTCAGTGGTGGAGGTGAGTGAGATGACCGGAATGTAGATGTGTTTTGAAGGAGAGCAGCCTGGATTTGATGAGTGGTTGCCCGTGTGGTGTGGAAGGAACGGGAACAGTTACAAAGAATCTGATGCTTGTGGCCTCAGCCCTGGAAGAGAGGAGTGGCTACCAACAAGGAGCACCTAACCCCCCCCCCCAACCCCCACCAATGCTGTCAGCCTTTCAAGCTCCCTCCTGTTGTTCTCATCCTCCAGATCCATCACTTGGTGTATCAGTTCCTTTCTTTAAAGGTTATTTCCCAATTACTTACCCTGGGGATTCTCTATTTTGGTCTCAGGGAGCACGTGTCTGTTTACAGATATTGGCTCCTGTGTGGCAGGCAAGTCTTAACTATTTTTCCACCGTGGATCCTTTTGTGAAGTCTGGTGTAGGCTGGGGGCCGGGGGAGGGGTGTCATCTCAGAATAATGCTTTTAAATGCATAAAATAAAGTACATATGCTTAAAAAAATAATATTAAAAAACAGTCATCAAGAAATGTTTAAAATTTGTGTCCATAGTTCTATATGTGTGTGTGTGTGTGTGTTTAGTTTATTTACTTATTTTGAGAGAGACAGAGCATGAGCAGGGGAGTGGGAGAGAGTGAGAGGGAAAGAGACAGAATCCCAGGCACAGAGCCCGACTGCCTGCACAGAGCCCGACTTGGGGCTTGAACTCATGAAACCTATGAGATCATGATGTGAACCAAAACTGTTATGCCCAGAATTCGTGATCCCCAAATACCACTAGGGAGCCGAGTCCGATGCAAAAGCAAAGAGCCTTTATTCGAGCTAGCTCGAGCTCAATCCCCTACCTGCACTGACGCAGCGGTGAGATACCAGGGAAAGAGAGCGAGTTTCAAAAGGACAAAGGTTTTATTGGGGCCTGGGGGCGGTTGGTGAGGTAATGGCTATGGCCTCAGCCGATTGGCTGGGGAAGGGTCCTGGGGAAGGGTCCGAGTCCTGTTAGGCAGGTGAGGGGGGTTTACTCAAGGGGAGAAGGTGTGGTCAAGGTGAAGGACACAGAACAAGATGGAGTCGGCTGGCGTAGGCCCGCCCTTTCAAAACCAAGAGTCAGAGGCTTAACTGACTGAGCCACCCATGCACCCCTACATATGTGTTTTTTGATTAATGCATTAAATAAAAAGTTATACGCTGAGTCCGATAACTAATTTCAAAGTAATGATAAACATAAATGATATTTTAAGATCTTAGCAGCAGGAAAATGTGATAAGAGAATACATGTTTTTATATTAATGATGAAGTCATAGGCACTACACCTACCACTATGCATGGCTTGTTGCCCACCAGTCCCCATTGACGGAAATGCTGAATTTTGGTTCTCCAATTGAACTTAATTAGTGAAAATGCAAAGTGCTTTTGTCACATGCAAGTTCATGGAATTCCTTTGAGAATAAAGGAGCTGACCCTAACACATGCTCTACAGTGGAACGTGTTTGAACTTTGCAGTGACGTGAACCTAGTAAGGGAGGGGAGCCCAGGTTTCTCCTCTAACACCTATTATACATAAGGTGCTACACTCGATTTTTTTTGTATGTTATCTCATTTAATTGTCAAAACAATGTTGCACGTTAGTTATTATTTCCATTCTTTAGATAGGGAATTTGAGACTTTGAGACACAGAGTAATTTGCCCAAATTCCTGTAACTATGAGTTTCTGACTTGGGATGTATACAGATGCAGGCCGGCTCCCACTCCAGAGTTTCATTTCAGAATCACTATGACCTCTGGGCATTTGGGTAGAAATTTTATCACCTCCAGGTGCCTGTAAACTCCTTCATTGCAGGGTTCAAGTTGAAGTAGGTTCAGCATCCCCAGCTGGCTTTACAATGTTTCACACGTAGCTTTAAGCCTATTATATTTTGATTTGTAATCATTAAAATAACTGACTTTAGAATACAAAAGAAATGTTAAAGTATTTTTCAAATGCCTCTATACTTACCATTTGTATGGAAAAGCAATAGAGGAGTTAATGGGGGTCATCCTGGGGAATCTGATCTCTGGCAAGATCCTGGATAAACTGATCCAGTATTAGTTACCGAGTAAATCCTGTGAATGAAAACTCTTCTTGGAGTGCTTTGCCTCTCCAGTGTATGCATTCTTGGTTACGAATTATATATTGAAGCTATACAGAGTACAGCATCCAAATCTCTACATTAATGATAATCACGCCAAAAATAAACAGACTAATTACAGTAACTATAATGAAAACACAACTACTGTTCAATGGTCCTGATTATATAGTTTACTTAGTAAAACACAGCCTTAGAAATTTCTTCCACTGGGAGAAGTAATGGTTGCTAACACAAAATCTTCCTTTTTTTCTATTCAAGGCCTCTAGCGTATTAATTGCACCATCAGCCCATTTATTAATGTTAATGCCTTGCAGTTTACTAAAAATGAAATTCTCTCGACTTGCTTTAGGATTCCTTGAAATTTAATACCCACAATGATTTGGGGATAGAGAGGTTCCACTGGCCAGTTTTAATTAAAAAATACAATACGGTGAAAAATAAAACTCTAGTTTCACCAAATTACTTTTTGTTCAGTGGGGAAAAAAATCCAGATAAATCAGACTTTCTTGCATTTATTTTACAAACGAGGAAATACAAGCCAAGCAGAATAAATCTCTTTTTGCTGAAATGGCAATTTGTTTGTGCTGGAAGTTTTATTTCTTATTGATTAGGTAGTATATATAAAGAGACTCATTACTCTTGAGTATTCTGATTTGGAGAATGTTAACAGAAGACAATTCCTAAGAGACTTTGAGAAATTCTAGGAGCCCGCCTCTAAAGGATATGTGTATTCTGTTTGGTTGTTTAATTGCTTTTGCTGCATTCTTCAAAAAAAGAAGCAAGTAAACAAATACCAACATTTTCAATTTCTTTTTGAAAGTCCAATGCAGCACTAGAAAATACATTGAAAATACATTTTGTTCTAATAATTTAAATTCCTCAAGCTTAATGCTTGGGTTTGTTTCCCAAAAGCACAGCACGTTAGATTATTGAAAAGGGTCCAGAATTTTAAAGACTTGAACACAGTAAGATTTTCAGGTACAACCTGGTGTGAGCAGCAGTCTCTGGGCTCTGAAGGAATATTTATACGTAAAGTGTGGGAATTATTCCTGAACTATTCCTAATGTGACATTTGAGGAACATCTTTCTATATTTTGCTATTTGGCAGAGTAGTGACAGAGACCAAAAAGTATGAGTCATTCTTATTTTTATTGTGCTGCTGTGTGACTCAGTGGCTTGACACAAAGCTATCTTTGGCACCATTTGAAGAGTTTTGACTCTACTCAGTGGTCTGATGGGATGCTCCCTAAGCCAAATTAACTAGTCCCACTATATAGTTTGCTTTCCAGCAGAATCCTTTTGTATTATTGTATGAAGTAGGCACAGCCAACTGTGGTTTTAGGGCTTACCAGGGAAGTGACCTCAGCCTGTTTGATTTAGAAGCCTGATACTGTCTGGAGTGTCTGGGTGGCTTAGCTAGTTGAACATCTAACTCTGGATTCCAGCTCAGGTCCTGATCCCAGCGTTGTGGGATAGAGCCCCGCCTTGGGTTCTGCGCTGAGTTTGAAGCCTGCTTCAGATTCTCCATCTCTTTTCTGCCCCTCTCCCCACACTTGTGTTCTCGCTCTCTAAAATAAAAAAAAAAATTTTTTTTAAGTTTAGAAACCTGATACAGTCAATGTATCCAAGCATCCTCAGACTAAAATATGGCTTGGGGACCAGAGTCTTCTAACTGGGCAAGGGTTCTAGCTTAGGCAGATAATAATTTCCTAACTTAGATAAATGTGCTTAAGCTCTTTGAGTTTCATTTTCTAAGTGTGGCATAGAGAAAATAGGGTGAACACTATGGGTGAGAAAAAGTGATAGTAGGTGAAAACCATTTGAATAAAGGTCCACCACATTGAAGGTGCTGGATAAAGGACAGTGTGGTAGCATGACACACAATGTAAAGAGATCTGAAGTAGACTTCTTTTATTAACATTTTTTTAAAATGTTTATTTTTGAGAGAGAGAGACAGACAGACAGAGCATGAGCAGGGGAGGGGCAGAGAGAGAGGGAGACACCGAATCTGAAGCAGGCTCCAGGTTCTGAGCTGTCAGCACAGAGCCGGACGCAGGGCTCGAACCCACGAGCGGTGAGATCATGACCTGAGCCAAAGTTGGCCTCTTAGCCAACTGAGCCACCCAGGCATCCCCTGAAAGAGGCTTTTATTTTAGAAAGGTAAGTCTGATAAACAAAGTAGAGGGTAGGCTGGGAGTAGAGGGTAAATCCTAGAAGCAGAAACAATTTTCTGATAGACCCTGGAAGTCTAGGCCAATAACCTCACACGAAAGGCTGGTTTATAAAGCAAAATGCTATTTGCTTATTTGGAATAAACTAAGCATAATATTTAGGTTCAATACATGTGATATTGATAGTCTCAACCTTTTCTAAAAATCATTCACACAAATGATACGGAGATACATTATAGTGTTAGTGATCATCCCACGTAGGCTCTACCCACAATTGCACTGTCATTCTGTCTCCCTGTGAAGACAAACAAGGATTATGTTTTACTCAGCACTTAAATAAATTGTGCATTTCTTAGGAGTCGAAAGGGCACTCAGGTATTACTGTCTTGGGCACTTTATGTAAGCGTAACTTAGCAAATGATACATCAAAAAGAAGTGAAGATATACCAGCCCCTGGAACTGGGTAACTGACGTTCATTTTGTATCAGCTTTGTTTCCCAGGTGAGTCTGTGTCAAGGGCTCACTCTTCCAGCGAGGGTCTCAGATTGACAAATCCATTTCTTCCTCCTCTCAGAGTTAACCAGATCAATTATGGTGTCCTGCCGGCAATAGCACACGTATCCCTTGACCCACGTAAAATCATGAGGCAAGTGTTCGTTCTGTAGGCAATGGACCAGGTAGTCTTGATAATTACCTAGCCTTTAGCCAGGAGCTGACCAGCACCTTTCTCATATTTGGTCGTGGTTACAAGCACACCCTACCCATTGGTACCGTTTCTCATATGTGGTCCACTTGCTCCAGAATCATTTGAGCTGCTTACTGAAAATATGGATTCTGCAACTCAATTCAGACCTTTCGAGTCTCTTGGGATAGGTCCTAGGAATCTGTATAGCATCCACTGTGGGTGGCGGTGGTGATGGGAAGGCTCATAGGATCCCTCACTCCATCTATGGCCAACAGGAGCTACGAAACTCCCTGGGAGCCCACTGTGTGCTGGGCATGGGGGTTTTTGTGAGGTAAGCATGGTGCACTTGCCACCTAGGCTTGGCTCCCTCTCTAAACATCCATCTCCCAAGTAAATGGGCCCACATGTCCCTCCCCACTCATCAAGCAGAAGAATCAGAAGACACAAGTGGGTCTAAGAAACAGGAAAGATGGAAATCCCTGGGTTTACAACCAGCCTAATCCATTCATAGGGGTGGGAATTAGGGAATAGGGCTCTAAACTTCAGCAAGTCAGAAATGAGCATTTGCTAGAAAAGCAGTTGTCAAACTTTTCATCTCCATACCACTTACACTCTTGAAAAATAGTTGAGGATCCCAGAATTCTTTTGCTTATGTTCAAGCTATCAACGTTTGCTGTGTTAGCCATTAGAACTGAGGATGCTTGAAAAGATTAAATAATTCCTCAAAAATAACAAACTCATGGGGTGCCTGGGTGGCTCAATCGGTTAAGCGTCCAACCCTTGATTTTGGCTCATGTCGTGGTCTCATGGTTCTGGGAGTTCAAACCCCATATCAGGCTCTGTGCTGACAGTGGGGAACCTGCCTGGGATTCTGTCTCTCCCTCTCTCTGCCCCTCCCCCATTTGCTCTCTATCCCTCCCGCAAAATAAATTAAAAATATTAAAAAAAACAAACTCATTAGACGTTAACATAATTGCTTATTTTTATTTGAAGAAACTCTAATTTTCTCAAAATCAAACAGTGAGAAGAGACATTATTTAAAAAAAAATTTTTTTAAATGTTTGTTTTTGAGAGAGAGAGAGAGAGACAGAGTGCGAGGGGGGGAGGGGAAGACAGAGAGGGAGACACAGAATCCCAAGCAGGCTGTGGGCTCTGAGCTGTCGGCACAGAGTCCGATGTGGGGCTCCAACCCACAAACTGTGAGATCAAGACCTGAGTCGAAGTTGGACACTTAACTGACTGAACCACCCAGGAGCCCTGAAGAGAGGTATTATTTTATACTTTTACAAATACTATTAATGTCTACCTTAATGTAATACAGTTCTTATATCTGCTTTTACAATTGATTTGTGGCAATATGTTGTCTTGTTTGAGGTATATGAAGAAAATGTGGTCTCATATAGACATAGACATGTAGTTCAAAATGGAAGGAGTATTTTAGTAGCCTTTTCAGATAATTGTGGATATTCCTGTTTGATGTGATGCCCAAAGTTAATAAGTGGTAGTTTTTTAAAGCTTGGTTGTAGTATGTTCAATCCAACCCCATCAATGAACTCTTCATTCTCTGCTACATGAAAACCCATGAAAACTTTGAATGGATATTGTACCCATGTAGGATTTTATACCTTTACCCATTGATATTCAGAAAATACCAGTTCACCTTAGTCCACAGATCTTCTAAATACTGACACATTTCATTTTGCAATATGGAAAACATTGCTGTATTGGCAAAAATACAACAACCTGGGTGATGGTGAGAAAACAGAAATGTCCTGTCTTCTGGGACTGGAGGCTAGAAGTCAGAAACCAAGGTGTGGGCAGGGCCATACTCCCTCCAACCTGTAGGGGAATCCCTTCTTGCCTCTTTCTACCTCTGGAGGTTTGCCAACGATCTTTGGTGTTCCTTGCCTCGTGGCACATCACCGGAGTCCTCCATCATCACATGGTGCCCTCCCCGTGTGTCATCACATTGTCTTCCTCTGTGCATGTCTGTCTCCGTGTACAAATGTCCCCCCTTTTTAAGGACACCTGTCATATTGGATTTGAGCTGACACTTAATGACCTCATGTTAACTCAACTATATTTGTAAAGGCCCTATTTCCAAATAAAGCCACAATCTGAGGTCCTGGATGTTAGGACTTGAACTTTTTTTTTTTTTTTTTTTGAGGGACACAATTCAAGCTACAACACTTGCAATCATTAACGTCACCACTGAACTCATTCCAAAAAGTCTGCAATTATTATGAAGCTTATAGTGGTGGATACAAGTCTCCCCAAATTCCAATTTTTGCTTGGCAGCTTGTATTTTATCACTGGCAACAAACTTTCGGGTGTTTCCCTTGAAGTGACAGGCTCACTTTGTTCATTTTTAAGAACATGTCTGCCAAATGCCTAGGTTTCAATAACCACAGTTTGTCCGTTGTTTCTTCAGATAAAAACGGTGCTCTCTAAACATGTTACTAGGGCAGCGTGCTACGCACTCACTTTTTCCGTGTGACTTTCTTAATGAGGAGTCCGGCTGCTGGTTAAAAAGCCTGCGTGTGATTTTTCCGGTGTGACCCGCGGCCATTACAAAAGCTTCACCTGGTAGGCCTTCCGGGGGAGAGCTGCCCTCCCCACACCATACCTGGCACACAGCCGGCCTATCACAGCCTCTGAGTAGAGTTTCCCTGGAGAACTCAGACTCCCCTGATCTGTCATGCTCTTTGCATAATACTTACCTTCCTCACCTGGGCACCTTCCTTTCTAGGTCTCTTGATTAGAAGCCTCGGGCAGAGGTCTTCCTTAGGTGCCTCTGCTTATGGGGGAGGAGGGGAAACTCTTTTCCCCAACTCTGACCCAGCACAAGTACTTTTGCACTCCAAGCCTGACCCTGAACTCTTCCTCCTGAGCCCAGAGTCCACAAAACCACCAGAATCTTTTGTTCGGGCGGCTCCATCAACGGTGAGATGATCCACCTGACCCTCGACTGGTGTGCCCATCCAGGGGGGGGAGAAGAAAACGGGAGTCGGTGTTTTCTCCTGGTTTAGCCTCTTGCTTATCCCATCGCAGTAAGTAAAGGCTTAACTCTTTTCCTTTTCGGCTTGTTCCTTCAGCGAGCTGTTCTGACACGTGACAAACAGCTCCGTTTTCTCTCCCAGCTCAACTGAGCTCTGGAGTCCAGAGGGCATTTCCTTGCCAACAACTATAATACTTGGGGATGTAGCAAGAGTACTCGATGTGTGCTTCCTATTTCGTCATAGAGAATGATAAAAGGCATGTACTTGCAGGCTGTACAGGTTGAGTTGAATACTATTGTACTATATTTTACTAGGCAACCAAGGACATTCTTAAGTGAACCTGGCCTTTTTTTTTTTTTCATGGTCAGTGCATGGCAGTAGACTTACTATGACCACTGCAACAGGTTGCGGCCACTGCCTTGATTTCTTCTAAGGCATCAGTTTTACCAACCATTGCTTCCCTTATCATCAGTGCAAATATCAACACAGTGAAAGGCACACAGCACTTCAGCATTATTGTGAGAATGGTTTTGACCTCGAGGACCCCCCAAAAACGTTTCAGGGTCTCCCAAGGAGCCACACCACCCTTTGAGAACCTCTGTGTGAGTATAGTCTCTGAGCCGCATGACCTCCCCCATGGTGGCCTAGCATGATGGTGTTACAGAAACTGATGGAAGCTTTGAAGTCTGGGAAATCAGGATCTTAGCTATTCTTCCATCTCTAATATCTGACAGTTTGTCAGGCTAAAAGAGTGTGTTTGTGCTCTTCATCTTCAAGTTGCAAAAGCTGGGCAGAGTCAAGTGCTCTGAGCAAAATCCTGAACCAAGAGAAGCCTGAGAGGGATGTGTTTGCCTTGGGCCAAGCCTGAACAAGAGAAAGTATACCTCCTTTTTCTTGTGGACCAAATTCCATGTAGAGAGAGCACAGCATCCGCCATGGGGGGAGAGACTTCAGCAAGGATCTCGTACTGGCAAACTTAGGGATGCTGGTTTTCCCAGAGACCACTGCCAAATCTTTCAGGGATCTCAAATCACAGCAGCGTGTTTCCATTTGAAATGTTGCTGCCATGAAACCTTGGGAACCTGTGATGACATTAGTAGCCAGTGGTCTGCAATAAATGTGGACAATTAGTACAGACCTCACCAAAAATGGGAGGAATGTTTGGTCTTCTATCAATATTTATATAAAAAAAAATTAAGTCATTCCACCCACAGTCCTCCAGGAACGTTTGAGATGATAATCATCCTTAACTGGGAACAGAAAGCCCTTAGCTGACCATTCCAGCCCTGATTATCTTTCCAGTCTCAGCTCTTGTGGGTTTCTGCCCTGATTTTCCACATTCCAGCCAGCCTCCCAGAGCAGGACAGGCCACATTCTCTTGCATTCCTCCATCATTACCTCTCCTGTCCTTCTGCTTCTGACAGCTTTCTTCCACCTCTCTGGACCTCCTCCACTGGCCAAACTGTGAGTCACCCTTGAGGACTCAGCCCATGCCCGTCGAAAAGTCTTTCCTGGTATCTAACATGTTGATTTTGCAGCTATGTTGACTTGTGGACATTCCAAGTACTTGTGACCTTGGGGTGTTTTCCAACACCAACAACCAATTCTCTGATTCTCTGGATGCCAGTTGGGTGTTCTGACCCTAACTAGCTGGGGTTAGCATGAGATTCCATGAGTTAAAGGAGTCAGGTTCCACAACACTGCCCACACTTCAGGTGCCAATCACAAATCCTGGGCAACCTGTCCTGACCTACCAGCTATACATTGGGGCTTCCCACAATTCACTCATCAGTTTTGATAATTTGCTAAAACAAGCCACAGAACTCTCAAAGGCCCCGAACTTCTGTTTCCTGGCTTGTTGTAGAGGATGCAAATGAACTACTAGATGAAGAGGTGTACAGGGCTATGTCTGGAAGAAGCACAGGCACTTCTGTCTCTGTGGAGTTGAGGGACACCAACTTCCCTACACATTGATATGTTCACCAAATCTGAAGCTCTCTGAACGCCACTGTTTAGGACTTTTTATGAAGGTTTCATTACATAGGCATTATTGATTAACTTATTGGCCATTGATGGATGATCACCCCAATCTCTAGTACCTTTCTCCTCCCCAGAGGTTGGGGCTGAGGGTTTCAAGTTTCTAATCAGGACTTGGTCTTTCTGGCCACCCAGTGAGCTATCTAGGGGCCTGCCAGAAAAAAAAAGGATGCTTTTATCACCTTTATTCAGGAAATTCCAAAGGTTTTAGGAGCTCTGTGCCAGGAACCAGGGACAAAGACTAAACTTCTTTTTATGACACCAAAGATCCTATAATCCAAGGCATTGTACCTCATCTGTATCAGTCACATATTCAATCCATTTTCATATTTCCATATCTCAGATTAGGGCTCAGGGATAGGGTGACATTTGGACATAGGATGAAGTTCAAGGATATGGTGAAGGAGTCAATGGCATATGTTGTTGGATAATTTTGAAAAGGTAAAAATTTAATGTAAAAAGTTTAGATTCTAAAACGCCTATGACGTTAGACGTTTATAATTGCATCTCTGCCTCCTGCTTTGTAACCTAATCTCCCAGGCGGATTTAGTAATCATAGTAATCAGAGTACGCATCCTGGGCATACTTCTATCATAGCACTTACCGACATTGTATCTTAATTTCTTACATATTCATTTATCCTACTGGGTTTTACGTAGGAAGTCTTTCTTTTCAATCTCCCCCTAATGTAAAAATCTTTCACATTCCCTCCTTTCTGCTGTATCCTCTATTTCATACATGAATCTACCATAGCACCTGTAACACGGTGATTATTTATTTATGTGTTTCAGAATTTGACTTCTAGATCACTAGCCTTTTGACAATTTAGACCACCATTTATTGGTCCTATATTCCCAATGTCCATATTGACATTTAGTCAATATGTCTTGAATGTTGGAAGATATGAATTGAATGTCTGTTTCCCTAATGTCATCATCTGTAACTTGTATTTTCTTGTCACATATCCAAGTAGCCCCCCACATGTGACATTTTATATCTACACTCCTGTAACCTACCTCCCATCTTTGCTTCTTGGACACATGGGCTACTACCTTCTCAAACTCCCTAATAACTGTGTTTCTTTGCTTGCCTTGTCGCTGATGATTCTCTATATCATCATATTATTAACTCTCTATATCATCATATTCATTTAGCTCAATTAAGACTAAGGCATCAATTGCCTACTACCAGACCTGTAGCAGAGGCTCACCTGAAGGGGCTTTTTTTGTATCGATTTCTTCTGGGCACGCTCTCTCTAATGGTCGCAGAGTAGCCCCAGTACTGAAGGCCTTAGGGTAGCTGGCCAGTTGAATGTCACTACTGGACTCTGAAATAAACAGACATTTGCATCCCCCTGAAGCATCCAGAGACTATTCTATGTAAGGTTCTATAATTTCTCTTTACTTTCTAATGGTAGTGAAGATTCACACCAGGTTTTGAAATATTCAAAGGTAACTTAAAAGTCATGGTGTTTTTTGATAAAGAATTGGGTGGTTTTTACAAAATAACCACTACAGGTCATCCTATACAAGTTAGTTATAAAGTCAAACTATAAGATGGTGTTTAAATAACACTAATGGATAATTTTCTCTTAAGTGAGGCTTGCTCACTACTTTTCTTCCTTCAATATTTACTTATTATCTGCTACATTCCAAATGTTTTTCTAGCAATTGAGCACTTTTCTTGCCCTCTGGGAGTTCACAGTGTGGTTGGCTAAGTGGGGTGTGGGTGTGTGTAACTTATTATATGATAGTTGCCACAATATTTATACACATATTCATTTAGAATATATTGTTTGAGCTTCTGTGATGGGCCAGACGCTGTTGTGATATTAATGAACTGTGACTCTTAGAAGTCATATGGTTTTTAAATATTTGATTAGTCATCTCTGTTAAATCTCTTCATTCCTTCCTATTAATAGCTTCAAAATTAATACAAAAATTCACTGAAATGATGAAGTTTTAGTAAATAAGTAATAATGAGTTTGAACGATGAGTAATATTTCATTAAGAGAAATTTTAGCTCTTCATACATTCTGTAAGGGAGAAAATGTATCCTCGAAGGATTATTCAATTCTACTCTTTTTTTAAAAAAAAATTTTTTTTAACGTTTATTTATTTTTGAGACAGAGAAAGACAGAGCATGAACAGGGGAGGAGCAGAGAGAGAGGGAGACAAATAATCTGAAACAGGCTCCAGGCTCTGAGCGGTCAGCACAGAGCCCGACGCGGGGCTCGAACTCATGGAGTGTGACATCATGACCTGAGCCAAAGTCGGACACCTAACCGACCGAGCCACCCAGGCGCCCCTCAATTCTACTTTTTAAAAGAGGACTGAAATAGCGTTGCATATGAGTCTTAGAAAAAGAAAAAGGTTTTAGTTCTATGTGGATCCTTTGAAATGTGAAAAACCAGGTTTACTTGTTTAAATCAGGTATTATTGCAATGAACTTTAGAAGAGTTAGCTAGTTTGGTACCAGGAGAAATGTTTACATTATTTCATTTACTGATAAAGATTATAATTCGCCATGCTCTCTGCATGAAAATATTTGATACAAACAGAATTAAGGATGACTTCAAATCAGATGGAGAAGATAGTGTACAAGTATGTCTATGTTATTTCCTTATAGAACAAAATAAAAAGGAGTCTGGTATCTTTTCTCATGTCTACAGTTATTTATTCTGTAGAATAAAAGGAGAGGTCTGGTAGGAAAATAATGTTTTGTTTTGTTTTGTTTTTTCTCCTAGTGAGAAAGGACAGCCTTAAAGTAAAGAGGTGAAAATTGGTTTGATAACTCAGAGTAAAAAAGGATTCCTTTGCCTGAAATACCCAGAGGCTCAGAATTGGAAACCTGTAAACTCCTGGGCCAGCACTATGTGGTCACCCTGGAGGCATCTGAGCCTTAATGCAAGGGGAGACATCTGATGGCATTCCTTGTTACAGACAGGTGAAAGAAACTGTGTAAGTCACACATTGTGTGGAATATCTATTTTTCATTAAATAGTTATTAAGAAAAGTAAAACTACTTTCAAGTTCCAAGTCTTAAGATTTGTGAGTACCATATTCAGGAAAATAATTTTCCAGAAGTGTAAGAAAATAGACCGTTATTTCTAAATAGATAATTGACACTCTGAAATAAATTGGTTTTAAGTGAGAGTTGTTAATCTGATGTTCAATATTCCCATTTTTATAAATAATAGATTTAGCTTACTAAAAATCATAATTTTTCATAATCAAAAAATGATTTTCTTAATTTTCATAACTGTTACAACAAAAATCAGTGACCAAAAAAGAAAATAAAGGATTTATAGCTTTCTTTAAACATTTCAACCTACTTGATTTTGGACACCAAAGCACAGAGTTGCTTTTTAATGCTTTTGGATTTATGCATAATATTGTATTCATTTCTGCCTTCTTACTGCTCCATTTCCATTGCCTCTGGGTATATTAACCGAAAAGATTAAAAACACAAATTATCATAACTAATAAAATGCTTTTATAGGCAATATAAGAGAAAAACTTGTATTTCTATGGGAGTGTGGTTCATACTGACCATGCTAATTACTATCCTGACCAAATTTTCCTTGGATGGGCATATATTTTTTTTTAACCGAGGAAAACAGAAATTTTCAAGGTCATTGACCTAACCCATTACTTAATTATTTATAACCATCATAATAACATATATTTTTTCTCTTTGCATTTATTTGAATCAGGATTCAAATAAGTCATATTTTGTGATTGGCTGATATGCCTCTCTAGACTTTCCCATTGTCTGGATTGTGCAGACTGTATCTTTGTGAAATCGTTTAACATGTTACTTTGTGTTCTAAATTTCCTGTAAATTGAAGTTAGCTCTAGAGACCTGATCAGATTCAGGTTTGATTGCCTTGGCAAATGGTGGACTCTCCTATCAGGAGACAGTCAATGTTGGGCTATTTCTCTTTTGGTGGTGTCAGTAACCATTAATACTTAATAGCTGAATCCAATTGGGGGTTTCAAAAATGGTGACTTCCCAAACTATCAAATTATCTTTTTATTCTCGTCATTTTTTATCTGGGATACTTTAAAAAGCGTTGTTGTCTTCATCTCATATTGTTTTAGCAGTGGTATAGTTCATGTAGGAAACAGGATAAATGCTTGGGATGTTCCCTTTATCTTTCAAGTCTTCCAAATAATGAATTGATTCTTCATCATTCTCCAGAGGTGACCAGTTAGCCTTTTTAAATTAATCAATTAAAATTTTTTTTTACTACTCTTATGAACTCATGAATCTAACCATACTTGGTTTCTCAATCCACAGTAATTTTAATCATTTTTGAAGTTAAACGTAGCTCACCTCGGGCCTCTTTAAGCTGACGCTCAAGTCCTATTGACGTGCTCTTTTTTTTTTTTTTTTTTTAACATTTATTGATTTTTGAGACAGAGAGAGACAGAGCATGAACGGGGGAGGGTCAGAGAGAGGGAGACACAGAATCTGAAACAGGCTCCAGGCTCTGAGCTGTCAGCACAGAGCCCGATGTGGGGGCTCGAACTCCCAGACTGCGAGATCATGACCTGAGCCGAAGTCAGCTGCTTAACCGACTGAGCCACCCAGGCGCCCCCTTGACGTGCTCTTTAGTAGTCACTGCTTCCTTACTATCTGATATGGCCAGATGTTTTAGATTTATTTTCTACATTGCCTACTACAGGTCTGGAATTTCTCTAAGGATCTCTGTTTCCGTTTAGACGGAAATGTACTTAGAGATCATAATCTGGGTGCTGGGTTCCTCATTGTTTTCAAGTATCTTTCAGAGGATAAGGTGAGGAAATACGTACACCCCAAAATAGATAAGTATAAATAGATATTAATAGAAAAATCTATGTACATGTCATCACGAATTCTATCTGTTGCATTTAATTCAAATTCAGGACAATAGTGTTTTGTCGTTGTTGTTTTTGCCTAACGTCTTCTGTCTGCGTCTCTTTCACCCACCACGGTAAGAATAAGGAATCCTGATTTACAGCCACACCAGGAATATAACTAAAATATTGCTGAACTACTCAATTAGTTCATTCTGCAATCCACATATAAGTGTTTCAGGATAACAACAGCAACTTGCTAACTGCCAACAACATGATTAATGAAGAGTTTAAGATTTTGTTTTCAAAACCTTATCTTAAAGTAAAATCTTATCTTAAAACAACTTTTAATGGTTATTTTCATCCTTAAATTATATTCCAATAGGCAGTAATTAAAAAATTACTGTTTTTATTTAAAAAAATTTTTTTTAACGTTTATTTATTTTTGAGACAGAGAGAGACAGAGCATGAACGGGGCAGGGGCAGAGAGAGAGGGAGACACAGAATCAGAAGCAGGCTCCAGGCTCTGAGCCATCAGCCCAGAGCCTGACGCGGGGCTCAAACTCGCAGACCGCGAGATTGTGACCTGAGCTGAAGTCGGACACTTAACCGACTGAGCCACCCAGGCGCCCCCCCCAAAAATGTTTTTAATGTCACTTGGAATAGTTTCTTTCTATGTGATTATGCCACCAATTAGGTACACATTTATTTTTATTTTATTTTATGTTTTTAAGGATTTAAAAAAAATTAATTTTAAGTGCCTTTATAAGTAAGGGCCAATTTACTGCTTACAATTTTTCAGGGGAGGGGCAAGTTAAAGAAATCAAGAGTAAAGAGGATCTAGGCTCAGCCAAGTCTAATAAATCATGCAAGTCAAAAAAGTTAGAATTTAAACCTATACTTCTGCACAAGCCCAAAGGTTTAACACTGTATTAGCATAATGATTTTGAATAAGTTTCACGTCAGTCTAAATGAAGTATCTAGTTATAATCAGTAAGTTAGTTTTTGACTTTGACTATGGTTTTTAGTGAATGTTCAAATAAAGGAAAAATGAATGTTTGCTTCCACTCCGGTGACACAATATTTTTTGCAGATTATATATTTATTGTTCTGAGCTTGGATTTGTAGCAGGCATGATTTATAAGAATACGTCTTTACCATCAGTTCATTTATCTGTAAAGTGGTGACAGCACTCATTCCTTCATTATTTAGCAACTAGGTATTGAGTTTCGACTATACTAGATACCGTGCTGGTTATTGTTGATCAAGAATAAGAAATAAGACACTTTCTACGCTCAAGGAGATTGCACGCTTGCCGAGAAGACAAAGCTATAAAGAAGCAATTATAATGTAGGGTGGTCAATGTCATACTGGAAGTATATACTGGATGCCATAGGTACATGTAGGAAAGACAAAGCATCTGGTACAGCTAAAGATGAATATCCTCATGAAGTCTTTACTTTGTGGAGCACAGAAGGAGCAATTAAAATTAGCCAGGTTGGAGGATGAGAGGAATAAGATATTTTCCATGTGAAAGACTATACAGGGTTAAGAGTTTGAAATATTATCTAGTATGTGTTTCGGCGTCTGTGACTCCTTTTCCCCTGAAGGCTTTCTAACATTAAAATAAGATTTCAAAATAATTAAAATCTTCATGTGTTAATGTTCATAAAATTCATGTTACAAATGGGCTTTGCTAACTTATTAGGATCAAAGTTGAATTACTTTAAGGAAAAGCATTAGTGTCCTATTCTGTTTTTAAGATATGTAGAAGGAAGAAAAAATAAGCATTTATTTATAAAGTACAAAATAAAGAAAGATTTAGGAATTATTCAGCTAATTTCATCATTTCAGACCAGGCTGGGCAGTGATACAATTTATTATGCCATATCATTCATGGTGTGATTGTATAAGAAAGGTAAATTTGTTTTACTATGTTCTCTAAATTTTGTTTGTTTGTTTGTTTGTTTTAACATTTGTTTATTGTTGAGACACAGAGAGAGAGACAGAGCACAAGCAGGGGAAGGGCAGGGGAGGGGCAAGGGAGGGGCAGAGAGAGAGGGAGACACAGGCTCCAGGCTCTGAGCTGTCAGCACAAAGCCTGACATGGGGCTCGAACTCACAAACTGCAAGATCATGACCTGAGTTGAAGTCGGACTCTTAACCCACTGAGCCACCCAGGTGCCCCAAATGTTGTCCATATTCTGTACATTTTCTATCATTGTACAGAAGTTCTTACTGAAAGTCTAAAGTTATTATTTATTGCCATAAGTATGTGGGTGTCAAAACCAGTACATATCAGTAATTCATTAAATCTATATCTAAAAAGTAACATTTGTTCTTATGCTCGTATGTATGTAAATCTTAAAATTATATGGAATGTAAAATGAATTCTAATGCATTGTGCTTTAGACAGTTAGAATAAATCAAATATGTATTCTTAGAAAAGACTTTAAGGTTTATTACCTAGGAAAGGGAGGAAAAGATCTCAAAAAGAATGAAGAATAAATTATTTTTTAAGTTTGAGTTTCATTATGTATTTTTTGATAAGTCCATAGCATGAAGTATCTTAAAAGCAATTCTGAATTACAAGAAGCAAGCACTTGAGAAGGAAAAATGCTTTGGAATGTTAAGGGCTTTTCTTTTGCATGTCAAATATAAAGCCTGGCTGTATCAGGG